>NC_072405.2:104828000-105477500 GCF_028858775.2 Pan troglodytes | reverse complement strand
CCTGTTAGACAACCTCATCCCATTGCCTCAGACCCCACTCCCCAGGTCAATCCTATTTCTGTCTTTAGCTCAGTTTTGTTGTTTTGTTTGTTTTTTGAGATGGAGTCTCGCTCTGTCGCCCAGGCTGGAGTGCAGTGGCGCGATCGTAGCTCACTGCAGCCTCCAACTCCCCGGTTCAAAGATCCTCCCACCTCGGCCTACCCTAGCTGGGATTACAGGGACGAGCCTGTAATCTGGGATTACGTAAGCTGGGATTACAGGCACGAGCCCGGTTAATTTGTATTTTTTGTAGAGACAGTCTCGCTGTGTTGGCCAGGCTGGTCTTGAACTCCTGAGTTCAAGCTGTCCTCCCGCCTCTGCCTCCCCTAACTGCTAGGATTACAGTTGCGAGCCATCGCACCTGACTCAGTTTGTTTTATTTTTTTAACTCAGGGAGTTAAGATGAGATTAAATTCATTACAAAAGGGTTAATTATTGTGAACATTAAACCGTCTACCTTCCTTCTCTCCATGGCCCCCTAGTTAAGGGTGCCAGACATACATATGGAAATTTAAGGACATTTCTTAAGGTATTTTGGTTTTTGATCTAAAAACTACCTTTCAAATTTACCAGTCGTTTTTCCTCCATGTAATTATTAAATAATAGGATTTCCTTCACTTCCTCATTTCCCCCACAACCCCTCAAAAAAAAAAAACAAAATGTTTGCATAAGAATATTGACCTTCAGTAACTCTTGCTAGAATCTTTTGGAAATTGCCTCTTGCCTAGAATATTTTGGAAACGCTTGTGAAATTACACGGAGGCAACTTTGGATCAATCTAAGAACGTCATCTCCGTTAATTTTTTTGCTGCATCTTTGGTTTGGTTTTGGTTTTTTGGTGTGTGTATGTGTGATTTCCCAAAGTATTATCCAACTCTGTTACTATCCAGTTCACCTGGCTTACCTCCAGTGACATTTATTTATTTTATTTATTTATTTATTTATTTTTGAGTTTTGCTCTGTCGCGCAGGCTGGAGTGCAGTGGCCCACCTCAGCTCACTGCAAGCTCCGCCTCCCATTCTCCTGCCTCAGCCTCCCGAGTAGCTGAGACTACAGGCGCCCGCCACCACGCCTGGCTAATTTTTTGTATTTCTGGTAGAAACGGGGTTTCGCCGTGTTAGCCAGGATGGTCTCGATCTCCTGACCTCGTGATCCACCCACCTTGGCCTCCCAAAGTGCTGGGATTACAGGCATGAGCCACCGTGCCCAGTCAGTGACATTTATTTATAAAAATTCACTCTGCGAAGATAAAAGCATCGAAAAAATTCTAAAGGAGTACATAAACAAAATTTCTAAAAATTAGTTGAGTTCTGAGCAGCATTTTAAAACAAAAATTAGAAACAACTATAATTACTATGAATGGGCTAACACTCATTTGGCTGGATGTTGTAAATATCACTCTCATTAACTTTTATTATCTTGTGTACTGGAATTCCTTATGTATCTATTAGCGCATCTACCATCCCTATCCCACAACAGTGTTGCTTTGCAATTTCTTTAGTACTTTTCGTTTGTCCTTCTAGGGGATAGAACTAGTCTATCAAGGAGCTTTTCAGAGCTGTTCATCTTAGGAGAACTAGCATGCGGAGGGGCAGGATGTATTGAAGCAAGCTGCTCAAAATGGAAAGGACTATTTATGTGGATCTTCTCCAACCATGGGTTGTGTCATGCCTGTTCTTGCTCTACTAAAATTCATCCGTAATATTTCTAGTACCTCAGCCCACCTTAATACATTAGATTTTTTTAGTACTAAGTAACATAAAAGCCTTAGTGAAACAGTACTGTTGTCATTTATATTAAAACTTTTCATCTGGCAATGTAGTTGTAAATTGTACAAAAAACAGCAACAAAGGGCCTAAACCTTATACCAAATATAGTCCCAACCTGGTTTATAATGTTATATATTAAAATTTTTCCTTGAGCCAAAATTTATACTTAAAAGCTAGGGAGCAATTTATGTTTGAATTTATTGACAGGAGATTACCTACTAATTGTATAGCAGTGTAACCTGTATCTCTTGTAAGAGTTAAAATACTAATATTACCTCTTAAAATGATACTATAAATGCAAATAATACTATAAATGACCATGCTACATCTGGATACCAGGAACAACTGCTAATGTAAGAGGTCAAAACATGCAATTTGTTGAAGTGTTCAAAATGATAAAAAGAAATATGTGATTAGTAAAAAAATAAAAAAAGACTGATGTGGGTTGAGAAGAACTGCAATAGGAATAAAGTGGTTCAGGATAATACAGATGGGAATATTTAAAGATAATATAGCTTTCTAGATGATAACTATAATAACAGCCAACATTTATTGAGCTCTTTCTGTATGCTAAGTGCTTTGTATATGTTATTTCATTTAATCTTCACAATCCCATGCGTGAATACTGTTATCCCCATTTCATTGACCAAATCAATGCTTAGTTACTTGCCTAAAGTCATATTGCTAAATCACAAGGACATAGTAGATCTAGATTTAAGCTTTCTATATAATACCTCTCACATTTAATTATAGGTTTAAGTGTTTATATTTTATCTTAAATATATGTTTTATTTTCAGCAGAAACTATATCTTTAAAAGATTAGAATGTCAGAAACAGAGTCAGAAAAGGAACCAGTAAAAGCTTATTAACATTTGATTGAGATTATTGTCACATCAAAAGACCAAAAAGAGTCTTATACAGTCCTTTAAAATTATGAGTTCTCAATGAAATGTTGACTTTATTGTTATTACTGTAGCAAAGCATAGGCAAGTGTAGGCATTTTGAAATTGTGTGATCTAAGAACAGACCAGAATCTTATGTAAGCTGGTAATTTGGATCTGTAACAGTACTGATTAGGTTGGTGGAGTTTGGATGTATCTGATTCTTGAAATTGTGAAATTGCATGAGGGAGGAGAACCCGGAAAGTATGTCCTGAAAGCCAAAGGAGAGAATTTTAAGAGGACATCTTAGCAACCTCTTATCGAAAAAGAAATATAAGGAATTGGTACCCAACAGTGTCAGATGCTTCTGAAAGATTAAAGAGGATTGGAACTGAGAACCACCATTAGATTGTAGTGATTTGGGCAGTGGAAACCTTCCAGAGAAAAGTTTCACTGTAGTTGAGGGATTAGAGGCCAGAAGTAGAATATTATACCTGAAAGAAATTTTAAATAGTCATCTAGATATCATTTTTATAGATAAAATATTTGAGTTTCAGAGAGATTAAATAATTTAAACTAAGTCGGTATCTCTAGACTGGTGATGATTTTGCCACCCAAGGGGCATTTGGCAATGTCTGGAGACGTTTTTTATTGTCGCACCTGGGGAAGGGTGTGCTATTATTTAATAGCATCTAGTGGGTAGATGCTGTAAAATGTCCTGCAATCTACAACAGTCTCCTGCCCCCACATACACTCCCCAGAGAATTATCTGACCCAAAATGTCCATAATTCCAAGGCTGAGAAACCCCCGCCTAGGATTAGCACCCAACTAATTCTAAATCTAGTCTACTTGTAAGGAAGTAGAAATCGTGGATATAGACTATTCTTCAGTAGTGAGTAAGAAAGGGTGGCAGCTTCAAGACAGGGGTTTTTTGAAGTGTCTCTTTGAAGAAGCAAGCCTTGAGCATACCTCTAAGTCAAAGGAAGAAACCAGTATACAGTGAAAGACATTAAGGGTAAAAGTTACAGTACAACTGAAGAGGCTAAGCCTGGAGACAGAATCAACCATTAGGTAGTAGGCAGCCGTCTCTTGCTTTTCTTATATCAGGTTAAATTATTTTACTCCAAGATGTAATGAAGAAGGCCTATGTTAAAAATTGTCAGAGTAAATACATTTCTGAAATTAGAGAGTTTGACTAAAAAACTTGTCTTCTAAAACAAATAATTTAATGAAGTTATAAAGTTGATGTACAGCATCTACTTCATACAAACGCTAAAGAAAGTTAATCTTGTATAGTATTAAGTGCACGGACTGCCCTAGATTCAATTCCAAGCCTTTTCTCCCACTATTTATATGACCTTGAACAGATTTCTGAATCTCTCAGTGCCTTTTCTTCATCTATAAAACTGGGGTTAAATAAAGATATACTCATATAAAGACTAAGGACAATGCCTGGGTTATAGTAAGTATTCAGTAAATACTTACTATTTAGTTATTAGCTATTTAGCATCAGCTATTAAATAGAAGTTCTGTGCAGTAGTGGTTTATATTAATAATCCAGTGATGGCTTTGCCTGCAGAAGGTAGAGGTAGTTGAGTAGTTGAGATATTCTGTCTAACAAATAGCACCTTTTTTTGGGGTGGAGGTGGTCATTTGATTACATGACCTTCGGCCCCTCTAGTAAAGAGGTATGGTTGACTTACAATGCAACCTTTAGGGGAAAAGTCAGGAAGACTTGTTAAAATTATCTCTGTTTATAATATCAGGTTCTGCTTATTGCACATATTTTGTATTAAATACATGCTTTATGTAATTTAGATAAGTACATACCCAGCTTCCTCTTGAATATAATGTATATAGCTGTAAATGTCTGAAGTATGTAATATCAAGTATGTAATAGTATAGAACATATGTGAATTTGTACCTGATAAAGTATATCTTTGTCTCAACAAACTTAGACTATATCCACAGTGAAAAAAATTAAAATCACTTTTATCTTTCTATTATCAGCTCTAATAATGGACTTAAGCAAAACTCTTCTGATACTAGCTTTCTCTGCTCATAAACCTCAGGTAAGTTTTCTTTGTATATGTTTTCTTTTCAGATCAACAGAAACATTTAAAAAAGAAGATGATCTTGACAGTCTTATTAATGAAATATTTGAAGAGCCCAACTTGGACAAAAAACCCTCTGTAAGTCAAGTGTTATAAATATGTAGTAATTCTGTCATTATTTCAAGACATGTTTAGAATAGTCTTAAAGATGACACAAGTAGCTACCCATTATCTTTTGAATTCTGAGAAATACAATTACTTAAAGAAATTATTACACTTAAAGAGCAGTAGAAGCAGTAAAATATTAGAAACTCTCAGTATGTGTTTCCCTGTGCATTTCTCAGTAAGAATAACAAATTAGAAAAGCTGTTAGCATAGAAGTCAACTCACACATCAAGCTGGTCACTTGTATTTATTTGTAGTATCTAAGGACACTTTTCTAAAAGGCCAAAAACAAACAGCTTTCATTGTAGGAATGTGCTTAGCACCTCACATGCAATGCCATTGCTCTTATCCCATGAAGCAATGACTAAATTGTTAATATTTCAGTTTTTTAAATGTTTGTATGTCTATTTTAGCTGCATAAAAAGTTCAGAAAGTAATATAACAGCAACCTATATACTGAACATACCATGACAGCCACCCATATTAAACATATATTAATGTTTTGCCATATTTGCTTTAGTGGACCTTTTTTTTAAAAAAGAAGTACAAATTAAAGATATAGTTTAAGACCTCTCTAAATCCTACTCTATTGCCTTCCTTCCCAAAGATAACCATTTATCCTTTCCATCCATACATTTATACTTTCATTACATATGTACGTAACCATAAACAATTCTAACTGTGTACAGTAGTCCATTGTATAACTCTGCCACAGTTTATCCACTTCCCTGATGATGGACGTTTAGATTGTGCTCAGTTGTTTGCTATTACAAATAGTGCTTCATCAGATACCTTTTTTTTAATCGGAGAAAAGGCATACAAATTTTGACATGTACACAGGGAAAACCAGTGATTACGCCTTCATTAGATGTCTTTACATGGCTTCTTTTACCCATATACGGAAGTTTCTCTAGGGTGTATAAAGCTAGAAGAGGAATTCCTAGGTCATAAGGTGTGCTCATCTTCAACTTTTCTACCCATTGCCAAATTGTTTTCCAAAGTGACTTTATCACTTAACATTTTTCATACTGGGCAGTATATGAGAATTTATGTATTTTAATTTTTATCAGTATGGTGTGTGTCAAGCATTATCTGTTAGATTTAAAAGAAAGATACAAAAATAGACGTCTAATTTACAAAGATCACAAAAAAATTTAAGAAATAACTATAGTACCAGGGTTTTGTTTTTTAAAGGATAGGGAAGATAAAAGCAAAACAATGGACTGAAAATACCTAGGTAATGGTTGTGGTAAGAATATGGATAGGGACCACTTACATTTTTGTCACCCAGACTAAAAATCAAGTGACTAGTATAGATTTTAGAAAATTAAACTTTTTCAATTCACCTGAAGTAAATTAATAAGCACATGCCAAGTTGAATAATATGTAAACACAATAGCAATATTAAATACAGTCATTCCTTGGTATACTCAAGGGATTGGTTCCAGGACCCCCACATATACCAAAATCCATACATACTCAAGTTCCACAGTCAGCCTTACAGAACCCACCTTATGAAAAGTTGGCCCTCTGTACGTGGGGTTTCGCATGCCACAAATACTGTATTTTTGATCCTTGTTTGGTTGGAAAAATTCCACATATAAGTGGACTTGTGCAGTTGAAACGCATGTTGTTCAAGGGTCACCTGTACCCTGCAAATAGAATACTTCCTAAATACTGAGTAAGTGCGTAAGCACTGAATAGTAATGCCAATTAGTAGTACTAATTAATGGTAGAAAAAAATTACATCATTTTGTTGCTCTTCATTAATCATCTGAGCAATTCATTGTTTATTAAGTACTAATAGGGTGCATATCTGTATATGAGGCGCTATCTTTTCAGTTAAGGTGTTTCAGAAGAAGATAAGTACTTCTCTGGTTTGGCTTTAAGATATACTAATTTGAAATAAAAGTAGCTCTTATAATCATGAAGAAATAAATTTTTAATCATGATCTTTTCCTTTTTTAGTTATGTATTATGTCCAGTTTTCCAGCCTTCAAAGGAGACAGCAGGTCTAAGTAAAACATTTATTGGGAAAAAAAAACATGTATTAACAAAAGAAACATAGATAAACAGATAGTCTATGCCAACGTTGTCATTAGAGGCTATATTATGCCCTGACAATACTACTCCCTTACCGCACCTCCTGCTCTCCCATTCTGTCACATTTCTGAACTGTTCCCAGACCCACACAAGAAAGCCCAGGAACCAACAACAAACCTCAGAGTGTGCCAGCTTAGAGTCATAAGCCTGAGTCTGGATGGCACATGAAACATGCTCCCCAAACAGAAAGATTCGTGCGTATTATTATTTTTCAAACATGTACCAAAATTTTTTCCATTTCTGCTTAACATCAAATAAGAGTTGAGAGACATAGTAAAACAATATTTTCGCCTCTATTAAATTTCCTCACCCACTATGTAAAATGAAGGCACGTCTCTGCATAGTTTAAATTGCCTTTTCTCCATCTCACTTCCTCTCCTTGGCGGTGGTCCTAGTGTGTGGTTGGTTTATGTTGTTTGGTACCATATACCAGTTAACACTTAATAAATGCTTGCTAATGATGATGATACTATGTAACCATATAGGAACTACTGTATGGTTGTGACTAGGTAGTTCTACATTTTCCTTGAACATTTATTGGTTGATGCCATTCCATTTGATCAAAATTAATATTCCTGAAGTTACACAGGAGCTTGGTTAGTTTAATTTTAATTCATATGACGCACATTCACAGCCTTTAAAAATGAGTCTGAGGTTTTTTTCCTCCTCAATTGAATTTTTCTAGAATGAAGTTTTAAATAGCAGGTCCTTCATATTAAATCATTGAACTGTAATATTAACTGAAGAGTTATAAAGTGACTCTAAATCTTAGCATGCTAATAATGGCAATATATCAGTTTCCTAGCCTAAAAGTTAGTAGAGTAATTTGCACATTCCTTAGGGAGTTCTACTTCCCTTTTGCCTTTAAAAGGTTTTGATCATTGTTTTTATTTCAGAAACTTAAAAATGATGCCATGAAAATTTGTATTTAAGTCATTTAGAAAATATTCTTGTTATAAGGAATATTAGTTTTCATGTTACAGTTTTCTAAGTTACTCATGGCCTTTTATTGTTTTGCTTTTTTAACAGAAATTAAAATCTAAATCTTCAGGTAACACATCTGTCAGAGCTTCCATTGAAGGCCTTGGTAAAAGGTAAGTTGAGATTGCTTTGGTGAATTATACACACTATTGAGCAAACACTATGAGCATAGTCTAGTAGATTTTGTTACCATTTAAACAGCAGTGACATTGAACAACAAAGCGTTGGTTGGCCTTCAGGAGAAAGACCAATAGCAATATCTTCAGTGTTCTTATGGTCTGTGACCCCCTTTGTGTAAAGGAAATTAAATGGGGGATTATTGCTATTGTAAATAATTTTCTGCCATTTAAAAAGTGTGAACAGTTTCTCAAAATTAATGTTCTGTTATATTCTTCAGTATTTACTTTGTCCCTTACATTATTTGGCAAACACATTTTTCTTTTACTCATTTTAATTCCTTGAGTGTTCCTGAATGTACAGGTTATATCCAATAAAGCAGTGATCCTACAATAAATATCTCTTCTTTGAAATGGTTGGCTTGCTAGGGAAAATAGACAATTTGATTACAAGAACATAAAGTCAATAAAACCAAAAATTTTTTTAACATGGCCAAATTAACTTCTCCTATTTTTTGTTATAACTTCATATTTTTGCATCTGTTGAACACATCTAGTTGCAGTCCGGTGTACCTTGGTGGAAGCTCTATTCCATGTGGGATTGGAACAAATATTTCATGGAGGTAGGTTGTCAGAAATGTATTATACTTTCTTACTAGGTTTTTTCCAAATGGATGCCCCATTGTTAAAATGTAGTTATCATCTTCGCATCAATCTGTTTTATAAGGAGAGGTATTTTTATTAGCTAATCTAAGAATTCTTTGTTTTTTATTCTTGGGAGATAGCTATTGAAAGCTGTGATGTTAGGTACATATTATTCATTTTATGCCCTTTTCTAAGCCCCACTTGAAATGCCTGGATCACTCCAGTCCCAGCTTTGTTTCCACAGGACACAGGAGAGTGAACTTCCTTCCAGGCAGTGGAAGCAAAGTGGCCATGCAGATACATGATGCCTTACGCACACTGCCTTGGCCAATTAGCATGCAAAGCTACAGGTCTGCATTGCCCAAAACATTCTCAAGCGTAGTTGCTTGATTTTACATGTTTACATATTTCAAAAACAAAAACCTTATGTTCTTTGTCTCTTCCCTGCCCTTCCTACCTCCACTTTCTCATTCAGTACCTCTTTCTGGGCAGTCTTATAGTCATGATGCCACCTACCCCAAACCCATATTAGCCCCATAGTCCTAGCACATTCCATTGGCATTTTCATAATATGGGCAAACAGTTTGGCTTTAAGCAAACCCTACTCCCCTGCTGCTTTTGGTTCTATTTTTGGCAGAGGTCTACTTACCTAACTTACTTTATTAAAATACTTTTATCTAATTATTTCTAAAACACTTATTTTCTGTTAATTTTTTAAGAAAGAATGGCCTAAGTTATATGATTGCATGTTGACCACATTTCTGGAGGGCTAACTGTTGTATAGTCAAGTGTCACCAAGAAGGATACATTCTGAGAAATATGTCATTAGTCATAAGTCATTATGACTTCCTCATGTACAAACATCATAGAGTGTACTTACACAAACCTAGATGATATAGCCTACTCCACACCTAGGCTAGGTGGTATGCTAGCCTACTACATACTACTAGGCTATAAACCTGTGTAGCATGTAACTGCACTGAATACAGTAGGCAGTGGTAACACAATGGTAAATATTTGTGTATCTAAATATTAAAAAGGTACAGCAAAAATACATTGTAAAAGATTTTTCAAATGGTACAGCTGTATAGGGCACTTAGCATGGACAGAGCTTGCAGGACTGGAAGTTGCTCTGAGTGAGTGAATGAGTGGTGAGTGACTGTGAAAGCGTAGGACATTACACTAGTATAGACTTTATAAACACTGTAGCTTAGGCTACACTAAGTTTACTTTTAAATGTCTTTAATAATATTAACCTTAGCTTACTGAAACTTCATTTATAAATTTTTTTATTTTTTTAACTTTTGATTCTTTTTAATAACAATTTAAAATACATCATACAGCTATACTAAAATATTTTCTTTCTTTGTATCCTTATTCTATAAGCTTTTTTCTATTGTTTCATTGTTTTTTACTTTTTTTTTTTTTTTTTTTTTTGAGACAGAGTCTCGCTCTGTCATCCAGGCTGGAGTGCAGTGGCGCAGTCTCGGCTCTCTGCAAGCTCCGCCTCCCAGGTTCACGCCATTCTCCTGCCTCAGCCTCCCGAGTAGCTGGGACTACAGGTGCCCGCCACCACGCCCGGCTAATTTTTTGTATTTTTAGTAGAGACGGGGTTTCACTATGTTATCCAGGATGGTCTCCATCTCCTGACCTCGTGATCCGTTCTCCTCGGCCTCCCACGGTGCTGGGATTACAGGCGTGAGCCACTGCGCCCAGCTCTGTTTTTCACTTTTTAAACTTTTTTGTTAAAAATGAAGACACAACACTCACATTAGCCTGGGCCTATACAGGGTCTCGGTCATCCATATCACTGTCCTGCACCTCCACATCTTGTGCCACAGGAAGGTCTTTGTTGCGGGGGTACAACACGCATGGGGCTGTCATCTCATAGTAACAGTGTGCCTTCTTCTGAAATACCTCCCGAAGGACCTGCCTGAGGCTGTTTTACAGTTAACTTTTTTTAATAAGTAGAAGGAGTACATTCTCAAATAATGATTCAAAGTATAGCATAGTAAAAGTTATGAACCAGTAACATAGTTTATTATCATTATCAAGTATTATGTACTATACATAACTGTATGCACTACTTTTATACAACTGGCAGCTCAGTAGGTTTGTTTACATCAGCGTCACCACAAACACATGAGTAAGCATTGTGCTATATAGGACAGCTATGATGTAACTAGGAATAGGAATTATTTAGCTCCGTTACAATTCTATAGGACCACTTGTATATGTGGTCCGTCATTGACCAAAACATCACTGTGGCAAATTAATTATACTGAATAATAGAAGTGGGAGTTAAAAAAAACATTGTTGGAGGGTTGTGCTGGTGCCAGCCTACATCGAAGGACAATGCCCAGAAGGTAGGGCTATAGGACAAAAGTGAAATTAGGAGTCTGGAGAAGCCTTATATGGGAATACCAGGCAGCCAACAGGCTAATATAAATCCACTGGAATGTTACCTACTGTTAGAGCTATAAAGAAGAATTAATAGTAATTGAATCATCATGTGTTGAGGACTCTCTGTACAAAAAAATTAGAGATACAAACTGCCTGTAGAGGTAGTGTTGTTGCTGTCAGTCCTAAATTGCCTGTCTCAACTCAGTTGGGACTTGTCTCCGTCATTTTCAGAGCCATGCCTCCTCTATTCCAGGCATCTCTCAAGTCACCCATGAGCCACAGCAGCAGTTTCCCAGTTATCATCCACTTACATCTTTTCTAGTATCACCCACATATAGCATTCAAGATAATATCCCTAAAATACTATTTTGAGTGCCTCTCCTCTATTCAGAAGGGAAGTGAGAGTTGCCATTTGTCTCACATTAACTCTAAACTCACTATTTGCTTTACCAAATTGTTATCCTTGTTGTTCCTCTCCTCTCTTTAGTTCCTTCAGCTCCAATTAAAGCCTGGGTCAGATATTCCACTGCCACTGGGATGCTTGTCATTCTGTACTTTCCACTTATGTTTTTCTGTGTCTGAGTATATTTACATTTATTCCCTATCTGGAACAACACTCCCTTCTAATGCATGTCTCCTGCTGCCTTATCTGTTTAATTCACATACTGCAGATTGATTTTTCTATTTAAATTTTTTCGATTTTTTAAATCCATTGAATGCCCATGTCCTAAACCCTGTGCTAGCTTATCAATAAAAGGCAAAACACTGGCCAGTGAGGAACAAAGAAGCGAATGATTACTCCTGTGGCCTGAAATGGAAGGGCTCTGATGACAGAATGCCTGAGTTCAAAGCCTCACTCTGCCACTTAACAAGCTCTGAAGCCTTAAGAAGGGATGTTATCTTCTAAAACCTGTTTCCTCACTCTTAAAAACTAAACATATTTCATGGAGATACTCTGAGGATTAAATGAAATAATACATGAAAACTATGCCTATGGTGCAAAAGACAGCTAGGTACTGCAGGCACACTGGGTTCTAATTAAGGTGTCTTTCTCATCCATTAGTCCTGCTTTCTTGTTATGTTATATCTCAGGGACAAGAATCTTTATTCTACTACTAGTTTTCCATTTTATCTCAGGAAATACATATAATTACAGGTGCCTTCTGTTTTTACAAATGATCTTTTAAAAAATACATTCTGGTTTACTTCTAAAAAGTAAACATTTCATTAAGATTTTCTTATGTATGAAATATTTTGTACGTACTTTGATTTAGTTGTAGCACAGACAAAATCTATGTTAGATGGAATTTCAGTAAACCAAAGAACAGCCTGTTTTCATAGCTCGAGGCTCCTATCACATACTGTTAGTCCAAGTGGGATGCCAAAATCAATTATACCCGATTTCTACCTCCTGCACAGCTGTGAGAAGAGATACCAGTTGCATATATATGCGCAGGTAAATGTTTGTATTCACAGATTTTTTATTAGTTGCCCCTTTCATGACACAGAATTTGCACCCATAGAAAGACAAACACATGTGTTCATCTGCATATGCAAATTTTATGTGTGAAGTACTTTATACTGTCCAGAGCACTTTTTATATATGCATATTGACCTACCTGCTCCACAAGAGAAAAACCCAAGATGCTGATCAAGAATTTTTACCTCCATTTTATAAATGAAGAGATTGAGGTACTTGTGTTAAATTCATCAAACACATATTAACCACCTGATAGGTCCTAAGGATTAAATGAACAAATTTTGATGAACAAATAAATGGACACTTCCTGTCTTCAATGAGCTTTCAGTCTAGATGAGGAGATGGGCTTTAAATAGATTATTCCACAAATAAGTATTTATTTTCTATTTGATATGTGACACAAAGGGAACGTATGGGATACTATAAGCATAGATAATGGACACTCTAACTAATATGAAGGGTCAGGGAATACTTCTCTGAGCAGATAATCAAACCACAATATGAAAAATGAGTAGGAGTTGGACAAAGAGAGGTGACCATTGGAACCAGAGCACACGCATGTTTAGAAGCTCCCTGAGAAGGGGAGGAGCTGGGGGTGTTCTCTGGTGGAAGGAACAGAGCGTATCTGGCCATGCTGGAGCATAATGAGTAGGGAAAGAATGGCCACTGACTGGGCTGGAGAGAGAGTGGAGGGACATTTGGCTTAGGGTCCTGTAATCCTTTTGAGGATTTTGGAAAAAGTTTGTCCTGTGTTCAATGGGCCAGATTGTGTTTCTTAAAAAAGTCATGTTGGCTGCTGTGCAGAAAATGGCTTGGGAGTTGGAGGGGCAAGACAGGAAAGGACACAGGAAGACTAGTCAATGGGCAGTAGTTAGAGTGGTCCAGGAAAGAGAAGATGGGAGCTGTGACCTGCGTGGTAGCAATGGCTATAGGGAAAAGGTCAAATTTGAAATATTTAGAATATAGAATTGACAGAATTCAGTGATTGACTAAGGAGGGTAAGAAAGAAAGTTGTTAAGAATGACTCCCAAATAAGGTGCCTTGCTCAAGGTCATATCAGTTATTGCAAAGCAAGGATCCAGATTGGTTACTTGATTCCTAATCCATTATGCTTTCTATTATACCACTTAGCAGAAAGCCATGTAATATGGGAAGAATCTTAGCTGATGTTGCTGTTGGAACTGCTGTTATCTTCAAACTGTCCAGACATCAAGTTTCTCTAGTCCCATTGTGCAGATCTGATAGGATTTAACAGAGAACCACAGTGTCTGGGCAGAAGATTGTATTGGGTTGGATTTGGGGCATTCCTGTCCTAAACATCTTTAAAATAGTGAATTCTACTTTTTAGCTGGACAAAAGAACAAAGCTCTTGGTGACATCTTATGTGTGATTCCCTCTACATTTTAGAGGGAAAGACCTGACAGTTTGTCTTTCACTGG
Source organism: Pan troglodytes (assembly GCF_028858775.2). NCBI lineage: Eukaryota > Metazoa > Chordata > Mammalia > Primates > Hominidae > Pan > Pan troglodytes. The sequence continues at coordinate 105,463,423 of NC_072405.2, read as the reverse complement.
AGTCATGACTTTATATTAGATATGCTTTTATGTACATAGTTATGAAAGAGAAATATATTTCAGCCCTGAAAAGAGTACTGATTTGCATGGCCAGGGCATAAAGGAAATTGAATCTATCCTGCCTATTTGCGTTGTTTGATTTCTAGATACAGCTCTGGCTTGAGGTAATGCTGAATGACTTTAGATTTTAGAAAAAGATTTGTCTTTCACTTGTTGGTGGAAAAGGGGAGAGAATAGTAGTAGGAAGCATGGTGGCAGTAATAAGTACTACAGATAAAACGAAGGCATTTTCAAGCCAATTGAATTTTACTCTCAATTATTTTTTAAACAACTTGCAAGACTGGATTATTCCATAGACTGGTACTAATTATGATCTGATAGAGTAAATCGTAGCAGTGGAATGATTTCTTAGCTGCAAGTTAGTTTTATGTTTCTCAAAGGACAGTGTTTGTAGGAAAATGTGGTGGTGTGAATAGATTTGAATAAACTACTAAATTTTAAATTAAATTAAAAAGCTGTATTTAGCATTATGGTTGAGATTTTACACATACAAAATGTCAGGAAATTCTAAATTATAGTTCCCACAACAGCAATAATTCAGCCAAATTGCACATATGTATTAAGGCATTAAAGTTAACACTCTGTGCAATCATGTAATAAACTATATATGCATAAGAAAGCAGGTCATAGTAGCTTTGGGAACTATCAATTTGCATTTCCTGACTTGTACATTCGAAGTCTGAGTTCAAATGTGTACAAATGTAGTTGTTGAATTTCCAAATGTAGAAATGCAACTTCATAAATTGCTAACAGTTTGAAAGAAAATATGGACTTGCCTATGAAACTTGTATAGGTTTTAAATGTTTCATTATTATTATGGTTAATAGTATTTTTAGAAATACAAAGCATTTATTCTCAAAGAAACTTTCAGGCCAAAAGTATTTGCATTTTGAAATTAGCGTATCTGAATTTTGAAGGGAAATAAATGAAAAAAATCTAATGATGAGTGTATTTTTTCATTACAGAAGTATTATGTGCTTAATGAAAGAATAAAAACAAAATTGAAACATGTATAAAGAAAAAGATAATAATCTCCCTTCCTTCCCTTCAACCACTCCTGATGCAACCAGGGTTACTGTGTAGTATATAACTTTCTACATTTTGCTCCATGTTCTTTTTTTTTTGAGACAGAGTCTCACTTTGTCGCCCAGGCTGGAGTGCAGTGACGCGATCTCCCCTCACTGCAACCTCCGCCTCCCGGGTTCACGCCATTCTCCTGCCTCAGCCTCCTGAGTAGCTGGGACTACAGGTGCCCGCCACCATGCCCAGCTAATTTTTTTGTATTTTTAGTAGAGACGGGGTTTCACTGTGTTAGCCAGGATGGTCTCGATCTCCTGACCTCGTGATCCGCCCGCCTCAGCCTCCCAAAGTGCTGGGATTACAGGCGTGAGCCACCGCGCCCGGCCATTTTGCTCCATGTTCTTATAAACTTCTAGCCACCTATATAGGAATTTTTTGTGGGGGTCGTTTTTACAAAAATAGGATCATGCTATATATGTTAGTGTGCACCTTGCTTCAGATATCCCTCCAGGTTAGTATATAGTCTAGTTATCATGAGCATTGTTTGTTTCTTCTCTCACTGCAATCAAAGCTCTATGAAGACAGAATCTCATTAGCACATACCAGACTCTCAATAAATATTTTTTGAGTGAATGAATGCATTATGCCAAGTTGTGAGGAAGCAAACAAATACAATCTTTTCCCAGCGCTTAAGCAGCTTATCTGAAAAACAGATTCATTTCAATGTCATGTGACATATTCTTCGGTAGAGATATTCCTGAAAATTTCAGTAGGAAGGGGAGCATTTAAAGAAGTTAGCTTATATGACGATCTCCCTCAGACGTAATTTGAAAACCATGGAATTAAAAGATCTACAAATCTATTTTCTTTCATATCTATATAATATATGTGTAAGTTCAGTGTACAAGATCATAGTAAAATAGGTAGGTTTGTGCAAAAATTTAACCTTAAGGTTTAGACCGTAAATAATGCTTTAGGATAAAGATTTATAATCAGATTAATCTGTACTTTTCTGTTGTTTATTCAGTAATCTGTAATATGTGGTGTATCCTATAAATAAATCACCATGTTTTCATTGGTATTTAAAGATACCAATAATCTTTAATATACAATTTTTTTTCTCTGAACAGAGCATGTGACCATCTGCGTTGTATAGCCTGTGATTTCTTGGTAGTCAGCTATGATGACTATATGTGGGACAAATCGTGTGATTATCTGTTTTTCAGGTATGTTGCTAAAGAACTTCACTCTGAAAAAAGTACCAAGTAGTTTATATTTCCTATTTTGATATATTCTCTCTGGGTGGATTCGGCCAGATCTTGTGGGCTTCACCTCTTCAATATAGTCATGTGCTGCATTATGATGCTTCAGTCAACAATGGACTGCATATATATGTATACATGGTGGTTCCATAAGATTATGACGGAGTTGAAAAATTCCTATCACCTAGTGACATCATAGCCTTTGTAATATTATACTGCAATGCATTGCACATGTTTGTGGTGATGCTGGTATAAACAGTAACATGCTGTAGAGGTTTGTAGCCTTGGAACAGTAGCCTATACCATATAGCCTAGGTGTGTGGTAGGCTATACCATCTAGGTTTGTATAAATTCACTCTTTGATATTCCCACAATGATGGAATTGCCTAACAAAGCATAAGCAATGCATGACTGTGTTTCTGTCATCCATCTCCTTCTCTCCATCTGCCTGCTGTCAGCCTAGATAAGGACATGTTACTTCTGGACAAGAATACAGAAGTAACCTCCTCACTGGTTTTTCTGGCTACAATCTCTTCTTTCAGACCATCCTTCCCTTGTTCAGAATTAAAGCATAGCTCAGAGTATACCGTCTTCCTGCTCAACACCCTTCCACTTACAGAATAATGTCCAAATTCCTTAGCATGGCATTCATGACCCTCCATAATCCAGCTCCCATCCATCCATCATCCAGCTTTGTCTTCCCACAATGTATATTTCACCTTTGCAAGATTTTAGCTACATCAGAGTACTCAAGGCTCCCATTCCCTCTGACTTTGTACAACCTCTTTACCTCTTAGGATGCCTTCCCACCATTTTATCTACCTAAACCCTACCTGTCCTTCAGAGTATAATTCATCACATGTCTTCCTTGATTCTTTCACCACTCTCTCAACTGGAAGAAAACTCTTCCCTTCCTGTGTATTCACAGTGCTTTGGACCTATTATATACAGTAATATAAAACTGAAGCTCTTAGGTTGGTGTTTGACTACCTCCCTCCTTGTGGCTGAGATAATGTCTTGCTCATATTTATATAATTTGTACATTCTTAGACACTTACAGAATACCTACTATCTTTAAGGTGTTACAAGTTATAAAAATATATTTGAACTTTACATTGACATTTTCAAATAAAAATTTAAAGCTAAAAATTAATACAGTAATATTGCAGCACTTTTCAATAGCATAAAGAAAAGGGTAAGAGACTTTCCCCTACGCCTTTTTTGGCAGCCATTCTTGGGTAAATCTATGAGTATACCCTAATTTAATAGTTTTTAAACTTTTTCACATCAAGAACCACTTTGCAAATCTTATGAAAGCTTTGAATGCCCCTCATACACATACAATTCAAATATAAAAATACATGGAAAAATTATAACTTGAAAAATTTTACAGTTTCCAACCCAAATAAAGCCTAATGTACTCCCAAAATCTGAGGTTAGGAACCCATACTTTTAGGCTTAGCCCACTTTTTACCCATAAGTGGAAAAGTTGGCTTTTAATTACAGGCTGACTTTCCCTTTTCTGACTTTTCTAAACCCTCTGCTATTTACTGTCTACTAGTTAATCTAATAAGTGGTTAATAATCCCCATATGTCACCAAGATGAAGCATGAATTTTTATAAAACTATCATAGGATAATAAAATGCATGTAACATCAAGGCAGTGGTGAACACAGGCATAAAGTAAACTATGGATAACCTAGTCGGTACTTGAGGAACTTGCAGCATCTCAGAGTTATCAAGAACACCAGTTGGTTTACCCTAGATCTGTGGCAGCCTGGTTTAAAAAATATATGTACTTTTAGATAAAACAGTGACAACTAGAGGATTTATTATACTATTAAAAATAAACAAGTAGTCATTATTTAAATCAGTAGAAAATACTGTCTCAGTTCTCAAGACACTTAGGAATATGTTTGGGAGATAAGAGAATGGAACAGCTAAAGAATAAGGCGGTCTCCACCATTAGGATATAAATCATCGATAGATTTATTTTGTACAATATATTGGTGTTTACCAGTAGACATTATTCAGCACCTAGTCTATGACACTCTTAGATACTGGGCTTATAAGATGAGAGGAACCCAGGGGAAGGGAGACATGGGTGGGGACAAGCATGTGAGCAGCAAGGTCATAGAGACAATGGGGTCAAGAGCACTGATGGGAGGTGAGCCTTGGATAGGAAAAGGAAGACCTCTGTGACTGAGAGGAAGCCAGCAAGGTACTGATGTGTTCAGGGTGAGCTTGCCAGCAAATTGAAGGCTTTCATACCTGGCGACCTGGTTTTGAGAATGAAGATGTGATCTGCTGAAAATAAGGGAGTGGAGGAGGATGTGGAATAATCACTGAGGAAACCAGAAGTGGACAGTGACCAAAGACAAGTTAAATGTTACACAGTGGAATGCTGTGCAGTTGTTTTATTGTCCTATTTTACAGATGAGAGAAATAAATGTATCCTATCTTTGAGAAGTTTTAGAACTTTTTTTTTTTTTCTGAGCCAATCTTGCAAACCCTGTTACCCAGGCTAGAGTGCAGTACTGCAGTTTCAGCTCACTGCAACCTCCACTTCCCAGATTGAAAGGATCCTTCAGCCTCAGCCTCTCGAGTAGCTAGGAATACAGGTGCGCGCTACCACATCCAGCTAATTTTGTAGAGATGGGGTCTCACCATGTTGCCCATGCTGGTCTCGAACTCCTGAGCTCAAGTGGTCCACCCACCTTGGCTCCCCAAAGTGCAGGGATTACAGGCATGACCCACCACACCCAGACAAGTTTTAGAACATTCTAAAAGAAGTGTCAGCTATACTTATTGACCACCTTGCCACAACAGCTGAAGAAAATGCTTTTATTTTTCTATTAAATCGTGTTTTCTTTAAGAATGGAATGATTTTTCCCTAAGCTTTTAAGATACGTGCATTTTAAAAACCATTTCAAATGTCATAATTAGATCCCTGCCTATTCGTGATTCCTAATCCTAAAATCGCTAAGGATTCAGTCAAGTATCAAATGTTAAGTTTTCAAAATATTTTGCAGATCAAATAAAGGACATTTTTCCTCAACAACTTAGTTTTGGCGGGGTTTTTTTCTTTCTGTTAAAATTTAGATTATTCATTTCTTCCCTTAGCTAAGTCGTTTAGCTAGTCAGTCTGTTTCCTGAAGTCAGACAGTTGGCTTGGAAAATCTGTCAGGTTTTGTGAGGTTCTAACCTTCTAAATTGTGCCTGAATTTCGTACAGTTTAATACTGAATGTGGTGCCCATTGACCACCAGAGGGCACTTTGTAGCCTGCCTTCTGTTGCAGTGATATCCACAAGCAATGGTTAGGTACCGTATCTCTTTTTCTGGTATTCATACTGTATTTCGTCCTTTCACTTTGTATTTTTTCATCTTTTTTTAAAAATTTTTTCTACTTTTTTTTGCCATGGAATGTTTATATGAACTCATTACATGGATTATCATGAAATCATAATTGATTTTTTTATTAATTAAACTTCTGTAGTCTTTTTTATAATAGTATGAAATCCAGTGGTTATCATTTTTACGATGGCCCTACTTGTTGATTTAATTATTTCAACATTATTAATATTTATTTCAGGATAGACATTTTTGTTGCTGATAGTATGAATAAACAGATCATTGAAGCTAATGAAAATTTTCTATAGTTAATTCATCAGAAACCTATGATCTTTATGCCTCTAATGTTCTCTCAACTTGCCATATTACAGGCTTTTAAAATATGGCATAGGTGAGTATCTGAGGTAGGAGATGAACCACCATCCTTTCCACCCTATTTTCATATTATTTCATCTCTGATAGGGCGTTTGTAATTCTTCAGCCCTTTAGGTTATTGTGTTCTTCAACATTCAATAAACTGGCCTAGAGGATTGCCATAAAAAGTACAGATTATCAAAGAAATACCATCAGAAAGAGAACACTGAAGCATATCTTCTAATGTTAGTGTGAGGGGATCTAGGTTGTTTAGTGTTCAGATACGGGGAAGATAAGAAAATAGGCTGAGCACCATGGTTCATGCCTGCAATCTCAGCACTTTGGGAGGCTGAGGTGGGTGGATCACTTGAGCCCAGGAGTTTGAGATCAACCTGGACAACATACTGAGACCTCATCTCTACAAAAAAAAATTTTTTAAGCCGGGCATAGTGGCACATGCCTGTGGTCTCAGCTACTTGGAAGGCTGAGGGGAAGCCTGGGAGGTCAAGGCTGCAGTGAGCCATGATCATGCCACCGCAGTCCAGCCTGAGTAACAATGAGACTCCTAAAAACAAAAAAAGAAAAGAAAAGAAAGCAATGACCTTTTTTTTTTTTTTTAATCATTAAGCACTGAACAAAGCCACTATGCTAAAACTTTCCTGTTTTACTAATAGGAACAACATGCCAGAATTTCACAAATTAAAAGCAAAGTTGATAAAGAAGAAAGGAACACGGGCATATGCCTGCCAGTGTAGCTGGAGAACTATTGAAGAAGTGACTGACCTTCAGACAGATCATCAGCTTCGCTGGGTTTGTGGTAAACATTAAGAATGCAGACTGCACATTCGGACAGATGCATCCATGAGAGTGGTCTCCATGAATCATCATCATGTTTAGACAATAGTCCCTAGCAATACCATTCCCTGTGGGAAAAGGCAGTGAATTTTATTGATAAAACTACATACATTTTTGAAGACCAAATGGACTAAGGAAGATCATGTATTATAACACTTTGGAATTATTCCTGATATATGGATGTTTCACTTAGTAACAGGCATCTACATTCTTTACTAATCTGTCTTCTGTTTAATAGAGGTTTGATTATGGAGTTCCATACAAATATCTAGTTTTTCATTAGCAACTGCAATATTGATTGCTAATACGTTTAGCAAATCATTCCCCCAACTTGTAGCAGTTAAAGTGGATAAAGCCGGCCAGGGCAAAGAGGTCATTTAGGGGTGTCTACAACACTTCTTCCAGTCAGATCTTTTGTTGCCAAAGATCATAATTTGGACATGGCAGAAACCAGGTGATCAGTGGCTGACTGAAGGGTGTTCAGAAGTAGTTACAGGTATTTTGCAAAAACACTGCCTCATAGCTGATCTTACCTCATCAACTCAAAGCAATGTTATGCACAATATTAAATACATGTTACCAGTTTTAGCTTATTTTTCCCTCTTTTGTTCATTTAACTATCAAAAGTTATTTTCTATTTTGATTACCCAATAATATATAAAAAGAGTTTGATGCACCCAAAATCACAAAAATCCTAATACATACAGGTTATTGTTGGATTTTCCAAGTACTTTCTATCCTTTAATGCCTAAAACTCCATCAAGTGAAGTAAACAGCAAGTAATATAATTTTTCAGGCAGCCTGTGGACTTCTCTGGTAGGATCAGGTTGACATATCGTTTATTAGGTGAGTAAGTGAAAAGACAAGTAAAGCATAACTGAACCAACAGGTAACCTGTTGGGCTCCTTCCTGACATCACTGAGATCTGAGGAGCCCTACAATAGCAGCACATTCAGGAAATCAGGTCCCTCAAAATTTCTAGCTCCTAACCCCATTGAGAGATTTTGGGAGCTTTCCAATCTGCCACAAACTCCCTGCTACATATGTACTATATAGTTCAAATGTGTGATACAGAGCACCCTGAAAGGGAATAATTGAAACAAAGTTATAATCTTCTTAGTCTTATGCTAAATTTATTCCAGCCACCCTACTGAAGGGAGGAAGATCTGATCATTAGAATCCTTTTCCTAGCCATGACACATTTACATACTTGTAAAATTTATTGTAGTAAGTCTAGCATTGCAACAGAATAGATCTTATAATGGCCAATCCTCACACTTTTGTATTAAGGATATTATGACAGACTAAGCATGGTAGCTCACGCCTGTAATCCCAGCACTTTGGGAGGCTGAGGCAGGCAGATCAGCTGAGGTCAGGAGTTCAAGACCAGCCTGGCCAACATGATAAAACACCATCTCTACTAAAAATACAAAAATTAGCTGGGCGCGGTGGTGCATGCCTGTAATCCCAACTACTCGGGAGGCCGAGGCAGGAAAATTTATTGAACCTGGGAGGCAGAGGTTGTAGTGAGCCAAGGTCGCGCCACTGCGCTCCAGCCTGGACAACACAGTGAGACTCTGTCTCAAAAAAAAAAAAAAAGACATTATGACAGATTTTATCTTTTAATAAAAATGTATTATATCCCTAAAGTTATATCTATATGTAATTGAGTCAGAAACCTAGGGGGATGTCGATTGAAGTCGACTGCTGGAAAAAAATAGCAGAGCAACAAGATCCACACATTTAGAACCTCATAGAATTTGACACATTATTCATAATGGTGCAATTCTTTTTTATTCCAGTAAGCAAATTTACTAAATCACTAATTTGAAAAAAAAAATTTTTTTTTTGAGATAGAGTGTCACTCTGTTGCCGGGCTGGAGTGCAGTGGCACGATCTCTGCTCATTGCAACCTCCGCCTCGCAGCTTCAAGTGATTGTCCTGCCTCAGCCTCCCCAGTAGCTGGGATTACAGGCACACACCACCACGCCCAGCTAATTTTTGTATTTTTAATAGAGACAGGGTTTCACCATGTTGGCCAGAATGATGTCGATCTCCTGAACTCGTGATCCGCCCGCCTCAGCCTCCCAAAGTAGCCTACATTGCCTCTACTTTGAAGGGACAAAGTTGTCCTGGTTTTTTTTTCCCTTTTATTATTTCATTATAACTATCCTAAAACTTACATACATTGCCTATGTTTGGCATTCCATAACATAATAATTATAATAATCCCCCAATGTCAGAAATGTATGTGTGAGTTCCCATGTTTATTGGCAATTTATAAGCTTTTTAATATTGTACTATTTTAAACTAAAATGTAGAAAGAATATTATGTTTATATACAGTCAGATAAATTATTAACTGTTGTAATTTAAGCTGAAAATGAAACTATTTTAGTATCAGTATAGAAGAAAAGTATAGTTTCTACTCATCTATAATTTTAAAATGCAAAGCCTATAAAACTTTCAAGATGTTTTGCCTATTTGTTTTTAAGATTTATAATAATTTTCTATCTTTAGCAAGTAGCTATTTTTAAGCCAGGTAACTTCTTTATTTGAACTGTATTATACTCTCAGACCCTCATCCTGCCTAGAAATGAATAAGTAATAAATAATTACTCTGTATTATTTACTTCTTTTATTTTATAGTAAAATATTCATTTGGATGGACATTAATTTGAAATCATTTTGATGTTTTTTTTCTTTTGAGACAGAGTCTCTCTCTGTTGCCCAGACTAGAGTGCAGTGGTGCAATCATAGCTCACTGCTTCCTTGAACTCCTGAGCTAAAGCGATCCTCCCACCTCAGCCTCCCAAAGTGCTGGGATTACAGGTGTGAAGCACCATGCCCAGTCAAAAAAAATTTTTTTAATGTCAACAGAAAAGTTTCCAAGCATCCAGTTAAACAGATAATTTGTCTACACTGGGGAGGAGAAGTATGCCATAACTCTGATGTGTGTGTGTGTGTGTGTGTGTGTGTGTGTGTGTGTATGTATACATGCATGTGTAAAGAGAGTATGTGTGTGCATGCATGTGTAAAGTACCATGGGTATTCAAAGGAACAGGTCCAGGTTTAGGAAGAACAGGCCATGCTGACTTTGCGGTGTATACCTAGAACCTGTTCGTTGATGTCAGTAAACTTAGTAACTTTTTTTCTTAGGCCAGAGAATATGTCATCAGACTATGAATCTGAATTGCTTTCTCTCTTTTTCTTACTGATATTTAAGAATATGAAAGAAAAAGGTCTTTGTATCCAAAAGCATTGTGATGAAGCTTAGCCATGAATTTCAAATGCTGATATTTCTAATGTTTTAACAAAATCTCCATCAGCCAACCTAATGCTCCCAGTAATCAGCAATATCTCTTGTATAAAATAGTTCCTGAAAGAAAAAATTTAAAATACGCAATCTCTTTAGAGATTTCATATCTTATTGTATTTTATTGGGTTTGTGACATCATTTTGTGCCCTATTTTAAGAATGCACTAGAAAAACCAAAAAAGAAAAAAGATTGCATTAGATATGTATATATACAAGTACATGATAATTAAATTTGACTTTCCCCAAATGCCTTGAGATAAGGGATGACCAAATGAAGTTTAACAAAGTCAGAGTTCAGAGTCGTGTCCCTTAGAAAGTCACATGACATTTTGGGCTTCGTTCGCCTTAACTATATGAATTATAATACCACTTTTGTAAGTTTGTTGTAAGGATTAAATCATATAACACATGAAAAGTGACTAGCATAGTGTTTGGTTCAGAATAGGTGCTTAATAAATGTTCTCATTCTTTTGTTATTATTATACTTTAAGTACTGGGATACATGTGCAGAATGTGCAGGTTACGTGCAGGTTTGTTAAATAATTATACACATGCCAGGGTGGTTTGCTGCACCCATCAACCTGTCATCTGTGTTAGGTATTTCTCCTAATGCTATCCCTCCCCTAGCCCCCTAGCCCCCAACCAGCCTCTGGTGTGTAATGTTCCCCTCCCTGTGTCCATGTGTTCTCATTGTTCAACTCCCACTTATGAGTGAGAACATGCAGTGTTTGGTTTTCTGTTCCTGTGTTAGTTTGCTGAGATGGTTTCCAGCTTCATCCATGTCCCTGCAAAGGACATGAACTCATCCTTTTTTATGGCTGCATAGTATTCCATGGTGTATATGTGCCACATTTTCTTTATCCAGTCTATCATTAATGGGCATTTGGGTTGGTTCCCAGTCTTTGTTATTGTGAATAGTACTGCAGTAAACATACGTGTGCATGTGTCTTTATAGTAGAATGATTTATAATCCTTTGGGTATATACCCAGTAATGGGATTGAACTTCTGGTTCTAGATCCTTGAGGAATCACCACACTGTCTTCCACAATGGTTTGTTCTCATTCTTTTTCCTTTTAAAATAAATACTGTCTAAATTGAAGTAATAGTGCAGCATGATTCTTACAACAAGTAATTTGTAAAGATGTTTGTTTTATTTATTCCCTATGAGGAAAGCAGCAATGCGATCATTTATTTATAACTAGTGACTGTACACATGGCGACCTTTATTTTATATAAGTTGAAGCCACAACTTTCCTATTTAAAAAAAAAAAAAAGATGCTCCCCCTAGCCTGCCTCTTTCTGTGTGGCTTAAACCTAAGTGGGTCATCATGAAGGCATTCAGGCCTTTCACGATATTTTTTCAGTTTCATCTGCCTCTGCTTTCCTCCTCCTCCAACCAAACTGCGTACCTGCTGTTCTTCAGATATACTCCCTCATCTTATCCTTTCAAAATCCAACTCATTTTTCAAAGCCAGTATCTTGTACAACAGCAGTTCTCAAAGTGAGTTCCACTCTCAGGGGTCTTTCAGGTAGTCCACAAGATCAAATCTATTTTGAGTCAGAAGATATCAGTTTCCTTCTTCACTGTGTTGACGTTTGCGCAGATGGCGGAAATGGTAGCTAGCACTGCTGGCACCTGACTTAGCACCATTCAAAGCAATGATGCTATGCACCTCCCATAAAAAAAAAGCCAGTTTCAGTTAAGAATGTCCTTGATAAAGGCAGTAAAAATTATTATCTTAGCCTTCAACAACTTGTCTTTTAAATATTCTGAGTGACTAAATGGGAAGTACAACTAAAGCACTTGAGCACTTGTCTGAGTTGTGAGCTGAATGAACTGCTTTTTTCGTTGAACCCATTTTTGCCTAAAACAACAGCTGACAGACAAAAACTATGAGTACTCAGAAAAGTAATAATATGAGTCTCCTTCAAGAAAATAACTGACAGAATGTTAAGTGAAAATTAGAATTTCAAAATATTTGTATCCACTGCGAGCATGTCCCCATTATTTAAATTCTTTCCAGATAAGACTAGTGGTGATATTAACAAGCAATTTTTTATACTATATAATGAAATGTGACAATATTTGGAAGATCTGTATAATTCAGCAAACCAGTATTGCCAAAAGAACCAATACATGATATAACAAAACTATACATTTAAAATGCAAGATAGACCAATAGATTTTAACATAACTGTGTGCTGAAAGTTCATTTGATATGATTTCAGTTTCTACATTGCAGCTAACTTTTAAGAACTACTCCTTGTGAAGTTTTGATATAGTATTGATAAATAGGTACAGTTATCTGAAAAGACTATTAAAATATTATCCTCTTTTCCAACTATAAGTCTGCATGAGGCTGAGTTTTCTTCTAAGGCCTCAGCCAAAACAACCTATGTCAAGAGAGCGAATGAGCAGTAAATATGAGAATCCAGCTGTCTTCTGTTAAGCCAGAGATTAAACAGAGCAGCAGAAATAGAAAACAAATGTCACGCTTGTCACTGCATTTGTTTTGGAAAATGTAGTTATTTTCATAAAAATGTGATAACATATAATGGGTTTATTATTTTTAAGTATAGTCAATGTATATTTTTAATGTTCTTAGTTTTAATTACTAATACAGTAAAAATCAATAGATATAACCCCAAAAAACCAAGCTCTTGGGGTTAAGAATGTAAAAGGGCCAAAAGCATACACTAAGGAAAAGACAATAAATGATGCTGGGAAACCTGGATATCCCTCTGCAGAAGAATGAAACTAGACCTCTATCTCTTGCCCTATACAAAAATCAAACCAAAATGGATTAAAGATTTAAATGTAAGACCTCAAACTATGAAACTACTAAAAGAAAACATTGGGATACACTCCAGGACATTGGTCTGGGCAAATATTTCTTGAGCAATACCCCACAACCATAGGCAATCAAAGCAAACATAGACAAATGGGATCATATCAAATTAAAAAGTTTCTGCACAGCAAAGGAGACAACCAACAAAGCGAAGAGACAACCCACAGGATGGGAGAAAATATTTGCAAACTTTCCATCTTACAAAGGATTAATAACCAGAATATATAAGAAGCCCAAACAGTTCCATAGGAAAAAACTAATAATCCAATCAAAAATGGGCAAAAGATTTGAATGGACATTTCTTAAAAGAAGACATACAAATGACCAGTAGGCATATGAAAAAGTGCTTAACATCATTGATCGTCAGAGAAATGCAAATCAAAACTACAGCAAAATATCATCTCGTACCAGTTAAAATGGTTTGTATCCAAAAGATGGGTAATAACAAATGCTGGTGAGGATGTGAAGAAAAGGGAACCCTTGTACACTGTTGGTAGGAATGTAAATTAGTACAACCACTATGGAGAACAGCCTAGAAGTTCCTCAAAAAACTAAAAATTGAGCTACCATATGATCCAGCAATCCCACTGCTGGGTATGTACACAAAAGAAAGGAAATCAATATATTGAAGAGGTATCTGCACTACTATGTTTGTTGCAGCTCTGTTTACAATAGAAGCAACCTAAGTGTTCGTCAACAGATGAATGGATAAAGAAAATGTGGTACATATACACACCGGAGTACTATTCAGCCATAAAAATGAATGAGACCCAGTCACTTGCAACAACATGGATGAAACTGGAGATGATTATGTTAAGTGAAATAAGCCAGACACAAACATCACATGTTCTCACTTATTTGTAGGATCTAAAAATCAAAACAAGGAACTCATGGACATAGAGAGTAGAAGGATAGTTACCAGAGGGTGGGAAGGGTAGTGGGGACCTGGCAGGGTAGGTAAGATGGTTAATGGGTACAAAAAAAAAATAGGAAGAATGAATAAGACCTACTATTTGATAGCACCACAGACTGACTACAGTAAATACATAATTAATAATTAATTGTACATTTTTAAATAACTTACAGAGTATAATTGAGTTGCTTGTAACCCAAAGAATAAATGTTCGAGGGGATGGATACCCCATTCTCTATGATGTGCTTATTTCACATTGCATCCCTGTATCAAAACATCTCATATACTCCCATAAATATATACACCTACTGTGTACCCACAAATATTTTTTTAAAAAATTTTAAGTGTAAAAAAGTTATGAGACGAAAAAGGTTGAGAACCATTGTACACAATCCTGATTACCCTTCCTAGGCCACCCTACCGCAGCCTAAAGATGTAATTTCTCCCTCTCCCATCCGCTTTCAGACTTTGTTTCTCATATAATACCTTGAATTGTAATTATTTGTGTGCTTATTGTATTGATCTTGGAGATTAGATTTCAAGCTCTTTAAAGTCTCTGAGTGGTACAGGGGAAACTGGGAGAGTTTTGTCACTAACTTCCTGGGATCACTGTAAGTAAGCCAGAGTGTCTTTGGGCTCATCTGTGAAATGAGGGTTGGATTATTAAGTTTTCTTTGTTTGTTTGTTTCTTTGTTTGTTTTGAGATGTAGTTTCACTCTTGTTGCCCAAGCCGGAGTACAATGGCATGATCTAGGCTCACTGCAACCTCCACCTGCCAGGTTCAAGCAATTCTCCTGCCTCAGCCTCCCGAGTAGCTGGGATTACAGGTACCCACCACCATGCCCAGCTTATTTTTGTATTTTTAGTAGAGACGGGGTTTCACCATGTTAGCCAGGCTGGTCTTGAACTCCTGACCTCAGATGATCTGCCTGCCTCGGCCCCCCAAAGTGCTGGGATTACAGGCATGAGCCACCATACCCGACCTATTAAGTTTTCTTATAACTTGCAGATGGTATGAGTACTGTTCCTCTAAAAGTAGCTTGGTGCACCTGGTGTTGTCCTGTCCACACATTGGGAGATGTGATGTGTGTGGTGGGGAAGATCCCAGATTCTGGGGTCAGAGAGACATGGGTTCCAAAAGGCATCATCTATCTTCTCTGAGGCTGCACTAGAGACATAGGTAGGATTGACTTAAGAATTCAGTCTGTCCCATACAGTCCCATGAGATACAAATTGAACTAATTGTAAAAAGCAGTTGAGAGAGAAAAATGACAAGCACTTTTTCCAAGTGTGGTACTGAGAGTTATTCTCTCTCCTCTCCCAGAAGGATTGTATACCCTCACCTGTTGAACTCAGGAGGAGAAGAATGACATCCCACTCTTTGAGAATGAAAGGACCTCAGGAAGACAGTCCCAAGAAAGCCATGTTCAGTTAAGGCAGGGTGAGGGCACGAGGAGCTCACTTACCATGAAGCGGGCATTCCAGAAGGCATTTATGGCGAATAATTTGGCCAGGAGGCAACAGTGGGGGGTGGTAGGGGAGGCAGGGGATGGCAAGAGATGGGGAAGAACGAGCAGTATTAGGGTGAGAGCCTGGAAGGAACTCATTTCAACCAAAAAACAATAGGGATCAGAGCCCTGGGGGGATTCAGCAGCCTTGATCTAACAGCAACTGGTCTCTGCTAGAACAAGGCGGTTTCCTTGTGTGATGTAAGCTCAGGCTCTGGCCCTGGGTGGTAACCCAGGCTGCAGGGCAGGGAGGGAGGTGGGGGAGAGGGATTGTCACATTGTTTGCATCCAGTCCAGCAGCCTACATCCTTTGCTCTCACTTTTGAGTAGAATCAATTTAAACAGAATCCAATTTGTTAGGAGACTGCGAAGTTCATCTCTGGCTAGAGAAGTACACAATACCCAAGAAAAAAATGTGTCGAAGTATTGTGTCTTTGGAAGGCCGTTTCCAGGCGCTCTGAGTACTTGGGAATGAGGCCTAAGCACTAACTCTTATCAAGTCTTTGTTCATAAGAACAAGTTAGTATCGGGGATTAAGGGGATTGTGTGGTTCAGATAGATTTAAAAAGCAGGAAAGACTGAGGGTCCAGGCTTCAGTTTTGCTGGAGATTAATGCCAGAGAAGAGACATGGAAGAAACTGAGGCACAAAAACTTGCCCAAAATCACACAGGTTGTAAATAGCAGAGTAGTGTTCAGACCTAGCTCAGTTGAGTCACACAGGGCTTTCACCCTGGTATTCCCCCATTGAGCCTTGACAGACCAATAGATGAATACACTGGACTGTGAGAATATACAATCACAGTGTTACCAGAATAATACTTTCAGATATTTTGTGTGATTTTATTTAGAGGAACCAAGATACAGTGCCTGACTGTAGCTGTGTCTCAAGTTGTCTTCCCAATGCTCATGGACAGGCAGCAGATGAACAGTATGAGAAGGCCAGGTTAGGCACAGCAGGAAACAGTTCAGTGACCCATGAGTCAAGTCTGCCATGGGCTCAGGGGTGCGGAATGAGAGACTGCCATGGGTTTGCTAACACTGGCAGTCTCGGGATTGGGGGCTGAGTTCTTGTCTAGCTCAGTGCTTCTCCACTCTGGCCTCAGATAGAGTCAGCTGGAGAGCTTTAAAAAGTGCCAGTAACCCAGGCTTTAGGCCCAGAAAATCTGATTCATTAGTCTGCAGTGAGACCCAAGCATCGGTACTTTTCAACAACTCTCCCAATTATTCTAGCGTAGTACAGCCAGGGTTACAATCCACTAACAGCAATAAGACCTTGGGCATATCACTTTCCTCTTTGGGCTTTAGTATCCTCACCTATTAAAAAACAATTCTCTAAGAGTCCTTACTGCCAGTATAAAAATATGAGGTTATACTAAGTGATTTTTAATGTCCCTCCCAGAATAAAAGTTCCATGAATCTCTTTTCATAATGTAATCATTCAGAAAAGATTATTTCATTTAGGTTGAGTGTGTATTATGATCAATGTTTCTCTTAGTCCCCTAGAAACAGTCAATGCCAACTTCAAGGTTTGAGTTCCCTAATGACCAATTCACTTTACACAGAAAAGAGTAACAGCCTCCAAAGGTTGACAATACCAGTTCCTCCCACTAGGAGAAGTATCTTAGAGTGCGTGGCCCTCTAGAAAGTGAGTCACTGGCACCATCTTCCATTGCAAAGAGCAGCACTTATTAGCAATGTTAGGTGGAAAGCAGGACTCTAGAAAGTGGATGGAAAAAATAAAGAAAGTACATAACATAGAAACCATTTTAAGTTCTTAGAGTCAAGTAAAATTGACATTCACAGGTATGTAGGAAAAATTGTAAAAGATCTCTCAAAGAATATGTTTTATCCTTACATAATTTTTTGAGGGATGGGGGATTAGACAAGAGTTTTCCCCATGGAGTAAGGTATATTCTATCATACATAGCTATAGCCTCAGCCTCTGGTGGTGGAAGGACCCCACAAACGCTTTTCAAGTCCCTTCCATCTGGCCTTGGTTTTCCTCCACAGCTGACTATGCACTAAAGGACTTCTTTCCACTCTTTCCACTCAGATTTTAAGGAACAGTTTTAGGTATTGTATTCGGTTACTAGCACAAATTTATTCTGAAATAGCCTAGGTCCAGTGATAAATCAAGGGAGTGAGAAGGAAAGGATTTGCATGGCCCATGACCCCGCCCCCCACCTTGAAGGCACAGATAATGTGTGCACTCATGATGCTCAGCACCACGTCCTCGGCAAAGGAGCTCCAGGCCACTTCTTGCCTTTGCCCCTGTTAATAAGCAGAGTCTCACATTAACAGGCTGCTGCATTGTGTGAGGTTATGAGCACAGGCCTGGGGTTAGACTGCCTTGATTTGAATACTGGCCCTATACCTTATGTGGCATGTGATGTTCTACAGGCCACACATCCTCCCTAAGCCTCTTCTCCCCAGCCTGTGCAACAGGGTTAAGAATGCTCACCTCACAAAGAGTGATGCTGGGAGGAAGTGGATGGGATAATCTATGTAGAGCATTTAGCGAGGCTCCTGGCACATAGTAATTACTTAATACGTGTGAATTATTTGCTGAGATCTCTGTACAATGTAAAAATGCATACCTTAAAGATGGCTTTCTGCCATCATTCTACATAGGTTTTTTCCTTCAACATTCTTCTTTTTTTGCCTTAAAATGTTTAATTCCCACCAACTTTCATCTTACAACAGGAGGCTCAAAGTGACAGATTTAAAGAGAGCCTTCAAAGCGAGGACCATTTCACTTAAATGCCCACCTGCACTGTGCCAGGCATGGCAGTGGACCCAGAGGTGCCAGACACCAGACAGGAGCAAGGGTTGGCAAAACATGGGTCATTTCCTACGGCATTGTAATCATTGGTCTTTTACGTAAGGTGTCTTTGACTCTGCTCAGTACCAGACATCAAGTACTACAGGCATAGTCCGTGTGTTTAGGCTGTTTCACAACTGAGTGAAATTCAACACTGGCCATCCCCTTGTTGCTCATCATTGATTGTAATGTGACCAAAATGGAAACTGCTAACCTATGTGTCAATGCTTGTGCTGGAAACATACTGCTTCCAGATAGGGGGAAAAAAGCAATTCAGTTAAACGTCCCTTTTATGGTCTATAATTCTTACTGCAACTTCAGGTCGGCTGTTGCGTCATCAAGTCACATTCTGAACCCAACTCTGGCTGTTTCTGAGGCCTGAGGGACCCAGCAAAGGAGGGAGGTCCTGAAGCAGCCTTTCCAGGGGTAGAGTTAGTGACTTACAGCGAAGAAGAAAGAGACAAATTTGTCTCCAAGGACTCAGGGTTGTAAAAGACCCACCATCCTGAGCCCTCCAAACAGTGAAACAAGTTGAGAATCTAACCCATAGCGGGCAGACCTACACTGAGGACCAGATCTCATTTCTTTGTTGGGCTTTGGTCTCTCAGGAAAAGCACCCAGAACACTTCATCCAAATCTGCCTGCTGTTAACAATATCCCATAGTGGTGGAGGTAAATGTTTTTCTCTGGCTGAAAATAGAAATCCTCCCTAGCGTAAACCCCCTGTCTTTGCTTTTAGGAGAAAAGGATAGGCACCAAATATTAGGATCTTTCCAGGGAAGTTTACCAGCCCTTTCTACACAGAAGCACTTGTCATCTTGAGCTTGTGAGCTTGAGCTTGAGCGTAAGCTTGTGGGCTTGAGCTTTCTTTCTGGGAAAGAAAAATTGGAACCTTTTAACTGATTCACTTAAATAATCAATTCCGTAGCACTTAAAGGAATCTAAGTGGATCTAAAGTTAAAGAGAAACAATGAAATGATTCCTCACTCACAATGAAAGGTTGAAAATCGAGGTGACGACCTTGGTGAGCAGAGAGAGGAAATCGCAAGGGCAAGTGGGTTAATGCTGATGGGCTTTTTGAGACCAGGAAACCATATCTTCATGACCTTTGAGCATGATTGTTCAGCACAAATATTTCCAGAGTACAGTGATTTGGTTTTGTTTTTAATAGTTGTTGCTTTTTTTGATGGACTGAAAAACAAAATGAAAAATTATTTCATGTTCTCACTTTTTTGTGCATTGAAATATAGTACATAAAAAGCAGAAATCCCTCCATTATCCCAAGAGAAAAACACTGCTCATTTAGTGTCTGTCCTTCCAGATTTGGGGATGAATGGATGGATAGATGATAGAGATATTTACTGAAATATTGTTCTTAACGAAAATGGGTCCTGTCCTGTATATTATCCTGCCATTTGCTTTTGTTTTACTAAACAGCATATCATGGCCGTCTTTCCTGGCCAATATACACATATTTCTTAGAATGGCTTCGTGGTATTCATGATGTAGGTGTTCCATGAGTTCTCTAACCCTTCTTCTGTTTATGGAGATCTTGGTTTCAGTATTCTCCTGTTATAAAAAATGCTTCAGGGAATATCTTTGTACATATATTGGTACACATGCTTGCTAGTATTTCCTTAGAAACAGATTATTAAAAGTAGTACTGCTAGGCAGAGATTATGCATTTCTAGCAAGCTTCAAGGTGATGCCTGTTTGCTGTTCTGTGGACCATATTTTGAGCAGCAAGGCCATGGATGTAGTCTGCCCTGCAACAAATTCAACTAATCAGATCAGCATGCCGTAGAGGCCACATGTGGGCATTCTGGTGGATAGTGCCAGTGGAACCCACTCTTGCCAACTTCAGTGAAGCCATCTTGGGCCCTCCAGACCTGCCAATCTGCCATGTAAACACCAGCAAGTGACTTCAGCTGATGTGGAGCAGAAGCATTGCTGCACCAGGCCTGTCTGGTTTCATGGTTCATAGAATTGTGAGATGTATAATAAAATGGTAGTTCTGTTAAAACCCCACCCCAAAAACACAGGGATTGCTTGGTCATAGAATTTGCATGTTTTTAATTCAGATGATATTGCCAAATTACCTTTTCACAAGATTGTGTCAATTGCTATTAGTACAACTATGGATAAGAGCGACTAATATTTTTCCTAAAGGCATGGAAAGAGTCTGTGTTTGTTGAGCATTATTGACTGTTTAAAATATATTTTATCATGAAATATTTGAAATATACAGGAAACCACAGGGAATAGGATAAAATAATGGTTCAAACATTTTTGTTGGTTCTTGAGTCAAATTTAATGGTAATTCTGGCTGGACACAGTGGCTTATGCCCATAATCCCAGCGCTTTGAGAGGCCGAGACAGGAGGATGGCTTGAGGCCCGGAGTTGAAGACCCTAGGTAACATACTGAGACCCATTTCTACAAAAAATGTTTTAAAATTAGTCTGGCATAGTCCTAGCTATGCAGGAGGCCAAGGCAGGTGGATTGCTTGAGCCCAGGAGTTCAAGATTACAGTCAGCTATGATCAGGCTACTGTGTCTAACCTGGGTGGCAGAGCAAGACCCTGTCTCAACAACAACAACAACAAAAAGTAATTATTCTTGTTCAGAGAATTGTCCACATCATACTTCAGCTAAATAGTTAAACTGAGATTTCAGTCAAAATGTGTTTGACTGCAAAGCCCAAACTCATTTTGTTTGCCAACTTCCCTTCTTATATAATATGACTCATAGTGTAGATATACAGTATTTAGCAGATGTCTAAGACTTTGGGTCATGTTGCCTAAGTAGCTTCTGAAGATCACAGAACTAAAAAGAAAAAGAACAACATCTGGCCTATCCTCTGGCTGTCTCTTCATCTCTCCCTCCCATAGCTGAAGTATCTCAGCCCACTCCCTTTACCTTGCCACCCCCAAGGGCTGTAGACAAGTTTGTGAACCATCACCTTGCAATCAGGGAAGCCTTCTGCCAACGGCTTCTTGGAAGAAGGGGGTGGGACATGGGCAGGGAGGGAGAAAGTGGATTTGTCAATGAGATTCCTGTTGGCAGGGATTGAGAATGGGAGAAGGTCAGGGAAAATTAGGGAAATGAAAAATATTTAAGAAATACAAAGTAAGAGGAGTCAATCGAGGTCATATTTCTAAAAGAAATAGGTGTGTGAATTATGACACTCTGGGCAAAGAGAGTTCAGGCCATCTAATGCCAGCCACCAGGTGATAGGTACACAGAGCTCCCAGCACACAGGTCCCTGGCATGGGAAGGCACCTGACATCCAAAGGCACTTTCTTCACCCAGGGCAGCTGAAGGGCAGGGGAAGTTGGTAGAGGTAGAAAGACGCATGCCAAAGCCCTGTGCTCAAGGTTCCAGAACACAGCCAAGTGCCCTCCAGCGCCATTCCAGCTCCCCATTGGCTACCTGGACAGCCATGAGCCACACTCAAAGGAGGGCTCTGGGGCCAGCCATATCCCAACACAGCCTCCCAGGGAAGAAGAAAAGCCTGGGTTACCTTCACTTATTCTGGTTCCAAGTCAGTTATAAAGAGCTCAAAACAAGGCCACAAAATTCTGATACTGTTTAAATTGCTACATTGAGTAAATATATTAACATAAAAATACAAGACATAATAACTACAGAATTACATATACCATATATATACTAGATAACAGTTAAACTATATAGAGCTGTATAGAGTTTAATTTTGTTTTTTACAGTGCATTATAGGCGGTGGGTTCTGCAGGGCTTGGAAGGCATCTTTCTCCCCACTCTGTTCTCTCATCTGTGAACAGCTGCTGCTGTTCTTGCCCTACCATAAGGGCTGAATGCCAGGAGCTGACAGCTTTAAGTGATATGAGCATATTTCAGTGCTGTCACCGTATTTCTGTGCCTGTATTTATTGTCCCATTTGCAATAATATCACAACCTAGGCTGGGCGTGGGGGCTCACACCTGTAATCCCGGCACTTTGAGAGGCCGAGGCGGGCAGATCACTTGAGGTCAGGAGTCCGAGACCAGCCTGGCCAACATGGTGAAACCCCGTCTCTACCAAAAATACAAAAATTAGCCGGACGTGGTGGCGCACGTCTGTAATCCCAGCTACTCGGTAGGCTGAGGCACAAGAATCGCTTGAACCCAGGAGGCAGAGATTGCAGTGAGCCAAGATTGCGCCACTGCACTCCAGCCTGGGTGACAGAATGAGACTCCATCTCGGAAAAAAAAAAAAAAATCTAAACCTGAAGACTTGGTGAACTCCTGCCTTTCCACCACTTAGCAGCCTCTGTGCCTATGGCCCATGCCTACCCTCCAGCCCCACAGACCAGCCTGGCTGCTCCACCATCACCCGCACCAGGTCTATGTCCTTCCAGCCATCCTCAAATGCTGCCGTGCCCCCTTTGCTGCCTCCTGGCCACTGCCTGACAACCACAGAAGCTGTCACTACTTTGTTCCTAAGGTAAGGGAGGGCCCTTCCTTCCCTGTGAGAATCTGAGGAGAGTGAGTACAGCAGCCTTTCTAGGGTTATGGCCACCAGCACAGATTTTTCAGCTCTGCTGAAGTCCCTTGGCCAGTGAGGGAGTGCGCTGTGTCACAAGGGTGTCAGAAGGCCTGTAAGGGAGCCCCAGAGGGTGCAGGTGAGCAGGTCAGGAAGTACATTGGGCAGCTACATGCTCAGCTAATTCATCACCTGCTCCTCTGCTTAACCTCCGTGAGCCATATTTAAACACAAGAAGGAACTGTGAATGCCCCCAGTAAATGCTTTGACACTGAAGCTCTCTTCAGTGTTTAAGCTTACTGTGTTATGAAGGTACAGGTTGTGTTCCCTGGTAATAACTCTTATCTTTTCTGAACAAGAGTGGGGCTTTAGGACATGGAGAGTCGGGGAGAAGACAGCGACGTCGAATGAGAGCGGCACAGGTCGAAGGGACAGTAGACTAAGTAACTCATCCAGCCCAATCATTTTACAGATGAGTCCACAGGCTCAGAGCCCTCAATGGACATGCCTGCAGACACACAGCATTGGTATAAGGAACTTTTTAAAGGAATAAAAGAGTCTTGGAAGTTATCAAGTCCAGCCAGGGGTTGCTAGGCCCCTGGGAAAGTATCTTTGATGTCCTACCCCTCTGTTTAGCCTGCCTAATTCTTCTCTCTCAGTGACCTGCCCAGTCCAGGCCTCTCCAGATGGTCCCCTGGCTTCTGCATCCCTCTTTCACCTCCTTTTTCCTCAACCAAGACAAACCACTCCTGTCCAGTCTATGAGGGCCTCCCCACTGAAACCAGGTACCCCAGTTGAAAAACAAACTAATAAATAAATGTCCTCCCCCACAGCTGGGAAGAGCTGCTAATGGCTTCTAGTGGTTCTGTACTCTCAAGGATGTTCTTTTTTTAATTTAATTTTTGAAAAGCCAATACATGCATATGGCTCAAAATTCAAACACTATAAAAATTCCCATTCCTGTGCCTGCCTCATTGCATCGGGGCAGTTCCCATCCCAACTCTCAGTAACTGTCTTTTATTAGTTTCTTGTGTATCGTTTCAGTGTTTCTTTATACTCATATAACCAAATACAGACATATTTACAGAGAATTCTTAAGTGTTCTCAGAACCATAAGCCAAAGGAATCTTGCTAACAATAGAACTTCAGGCGCTTTGTAAATTTTATTGAGCAACAAGTCTTTCCCAGGGCCCCTTTTGTCACACCGTATAAGTGGCTACTTTCTTGTAGTTGGAGTTCCTTGCTCTGACGAAAATTGGTTCCAACAGGACTTTGTAACAATGTCATCACCCAGAGAGAACCACAATCTGCATCTCATTTCCAGGTATGAAAGGGTGAAGGGGTGGTGTTGGAGAAGTCCTGAGACCCCTCTCTTTATTATTCATTCCTTTGTTGAATACTCCTAGGCACCAGGCATTGAGCCAGGTCCTGGAGACACAAATACAGCCCCTGTGCTCATGGCAGAAGGAAGACAACATAGGCCGAGAAGACTGTTCAGTTGTGACTCACCAGATCCAACTCAGGCAGGTCTATATTTAAAAAGAGAATTGATTGACTCCTGTAGCTGAAATGTACAAGGATAGATTTGACTTTAGGGACAGCTTGATTTAGAGCTTAAATGATGTCACTAGGAGCCATCTCTTGGCTGTGCACCCTCTGGGCTGGTTCAATTCTCAGGCTACTCATGGTGGCCCAGGCAGCTTCAGCCTCACATCACCACTGTAGACCATGGAAATAAGTCAGGATCTCAAGAATTCAAACCAAAATTCAGGGACCAAGTGTCCTTAGCCCTGATTGGCTTATTTAGATCACCTGCCTATTTCTGAACCAATCACTGAAGCCAAGGGGCATGGATTCTCCTGATTGGTCTAGGCTTGGTCACATGGCCCACTCTTGGCTCCTAGGAGTCGGGTCAACTTTACCCAACGCACACAGGTTGACAGTGGAGGAGGTGTGGTACCTCAAAATAAAACCAGGGTACTATAGCCACACACCAAATAAAGAGAGAGGCTGCCAGGCCACAAAAATAGGTGCTGTCCCCCGCACCCATGTAATTACAAGTGAAGTGAATGTTTCAGAAGGGGAACTGCAAGGTGCCCTGGGAGGCCTGACCTGGGATGAGGCATTGGGAGTTTTCCCTGAGGAAGGAGCGGGCATCACCAAGTGAAGGTTGTTGGTTTATTCTTGGGCAAGGTGACTCCAGCTGTCATGGGAAGGCCCAGAGGCAGGAGGAAACAGAGTCCTTCCAAGGAACTTAGAGCTTCACTGTGACTGGAGCTCGGAGAGCAGGGAATGGGGAGTGATGGAGTAATAGAGAGCAGAGGAAGTGACACAGGCGAGGTGGGAAGCCCGGATGCCCTGCGCCTTTCATCCCCGCCACCTTTAACCCCAGCCAGGTTCCACTGCCGAGCTCCACACATAACGGGTTCCCCTGTGGGCTGCGTGTTCAGGCCTGTCTTCAGGCACTGTAGCTGGGAGCCAAGTGAAGATCAAATCTGACCAGGCCGTGTCTCTGCTTAAAATATGAACGAAGTTCCAGGTTCTCAGCATGGCCATCAATGCCCTGCCCACACTCCAGCCTCCTATCTCCCTGCCTTATCTTCTCCCTGCTCTGCAGGCCCCACGCCCCAAGGCCTCCTAGTGTTGCTCATCACTAAAGCCACAATTACTAAGGACATCCTCAGGGGAAGAAAGAGGGCTGAGGGGAGCTGGACTCTAGCCACAGGGTGCATGTTTCTTCTTAACAGAGCAGGTGGAAGAAGGCTGGCCAGGGGACGTGGGCCAGGTGTGGACATCAGCTGTGGGCCTGTTCTTAGGACTCGGTCTCAGGCACAGCATCAGGCCTCCTGGCTCATCTCAATGTACTCACAGAGGCCCCCTTGCCACTGGATGCCCATCATGGGAGCTGAGATCAGGGCAAGGGCTTTCACAGGGCAGAGATCACGGGCCAGAGAAGCCTGTGCTCTGTCTCTAGGCTCAGAAATCTGCCAAATGCTGATCCAGACTCAAACTTGGGACTCCTGGGGAAATTTTTCTTGACTTATTTGGAAGGATCCATGAGAAATGCAACTCCAGCAGAGTCACATATATAAGAAGGTGAAAAAAGCAAGACGAGAGGCTCAGAATTACATTTACTACCTACTACCTCACCTTAGGTTCTGGGCAGAACTTTCTCCCACTTCCTCTCTATGGTTTCTGATCTCTTTCTGACTTATTTTTAAGCTGCCCAGTTTACATATGTGGTTTTTTTGTCTTGTTTCATTTTTTGAGATGGGGTCTCGCTCTGCCGCCCAGGCTGGAGTGCAGTGGTGCGATCTTGGCTTACTGCAACCTCTGCCTCCGGGGTTCAAGTAATTCTCCTGCCTCAGCCTCCCAAGTAGCTGGGATTACAGGCACCCACCACCACGCCCAGCTAGTTTTTGTATTTTTTTAGTAGAGACGGGATTTCACCATGTTGGCCAGGCTGGTCATGAACCCCTGACCTCAAGTGATCCTCCCGCCTCGGCCTCCCAAAGTGCTGGGATTATAGGCGTGAGCCAGCACACTCGGCCTACATATGGGTTTTTAATTAAAGTTGCTTCCATTACTTTCTTGAAGCAGATAAATAAATAAATAAGATGATGAAAGTGGTGTTTTTTAATTCCACAGAGGCACCATAGGTGTAAAATAATGTGTTATGGATCAACTCCAGGTCCTCAAATGTTTTAAAGCATTTCCTTTATATCTAGTCCATCAGAGGGGATCACAGCCATCACCAGTGGACCTTTAGCTTCCTCTGTTTAATCAGTTTCTCATGAATGCACAATATACAATTTCCTCCTGACAGCCCAACAAGTGTAACTACAGCTGCAAGTGCACATCTGTGTTTAGCTAACAAACCAGCCGGGCTCATGCCAATCATCTCTTTTATACAAGAAGACCAAAAAAGTAGATAAAGCTTCACAGGGGTCCCAGTGTCCTCTTGAATGTGGTTTATGTGCAGTAATTATCATCTGCATTCTTTCATTCGTCAGCTAGAAAATTATGTTCCTCCAGATCTTCTCTTAGAATCTGACCTTAGAGATCAACCACTGCAACCCCTGGTAGCCAAATCTCTGACTGCAACTCAGGACTGTTTCTTGTTACACAGCTCCTCCTTCGTTTCTGCACAATTCAGTAAATCTCAATTTTGTATTTCTTGACATTAGAATTATGTGAAGCCAGCACAGTGCTTCTTACCTGCAAACGCCAATGGCTAACAGAAAACTGTGGGAAGGCATCCCAGTTGAAGGCAAGGCCTGTGTGGGATCTAGACCCCAGCAGTGCAGGCAGCCACTTGACTGGGACATCAGCCTTACTCCTCAGCATCCATCTGCATGTTTTCCTCTTTTCTGCAGAGTATCTCTGAGCACATAATGGAGATGGTTACAAGCTCTATAAAGCAAGACTTAATCTGTCTAAACGTCTGTGTGACCGTTGTTTCTTAAAGGCTGAACTGAACCCTTTCTTCCCCACCTCCCACCTTCCACTGGAGCCAAGCAGGAATGGAGTGATACGGTGGGAGAAGGTGGGTCTGGGCCCTGCATCCAGCTGCCTGCCCAGAGCAAGTTCCCCTCACTGACAATCCCAGGTACCTGCTAAGCCCTTTTTCAAACTCTTGACTTCAAGTGATCCTCCCACCTCGGCCTCCCAAATTGCTAGGATTACAGGCATGAGCCACCACGCCCAGCCCCCACTAAGCCTTATTTCAACAGGCCTGGCCCCCGCTAAGCCCTTTTTCAACAGAGAAACTGAGTCACAGCAAATAGCCTAACAGCCACCATCCACACATGGAGATCATGTCTGAAATAGCTATCCTGCTAAGCCTGGGATCACTTAAGGTCTCCTTAAAAGCAAGCCCTGGGTGCCTCATCTCCCTCACACCAAGCAGTCTCCAAGGTGTTTTGCTAGATAAAAGGCCATCTCCTCCTGAGAGAATCATGTCGTCCCCTGCCCTCACCCCCAGCAGAAGCAGCAGTTCCTCTGATCATATGTGGCTGTGTATCAGCAGTTTCTCCTACACTTCAAGAAGAATCATGATGCAACGGTGAGCTGCAGGCATGGAGGTGAGGAAGGCTGGACAAAGCCAAACCCATGAGAAGAGCATTACCTGGGCCCTGACGGAGGGGAGAGGAGCCCTGGGGTGGAGTGGGGCTGGGGGAGGAAAGTGTCTGGAGCCCTGTGCTCACCATGTGGTCCTGCAGAGCAGCCAGGGCATCACCTGGAAGCTCATCAATCACGCAGACCCTCAGGTCCCACCCAGGCCTCCTGGATCAGGTTGTGCATCCTCCAGATCCCTAGGTGATTTGGTTATAAAGTTTGAGAAACACTGAGTCTGCAGGACTCCATGATCATTAGATCAGGGGAGAGAGTCTCTAGGTCCTTTCTTTGAACCTTCCCACACAGCAACTGTGAATAATAAATGCCAGGCGCAAAGCTCTTCACTGTGTTAAGTAAGAAAATGCATGTTTTCTTATTTAATTCTGGTAACATGCCTGGGAAGTGGGCCTTATTACTCCCATTTGACAGATGAAGGAAAGAGGCTTGAAGAGGTTAAATAACTTACGCCAGGTCAAAAACTGAAGGAGCTGGGATTTCATCCTAGGGGCTGCTTGACCTCTACACCTACCACTATGATGCAAGAATTACGGCTTTTTTGTTCTGGGTGCTGCAAGGCTTAAAATAAAGCTCCAAGCAAAACATACCCCTCTCTAAACCAGAGCTGGAACTCACTTTAGGAATCTGGGCTGAGGCTCCTTGGGGCCTCCCTGCAGGGGTGGGAGGGACAGAAGGGGCCAGGCAGGGCTCCAAGCTGCTCCCATGAAACAGAGCTGGGCACAAAGTCCCAGCAACAGAGGCCCTGTCCAGGCTTGTCCTTCAGCCGAAAGCTCACTTGGAACAAAACAGAGTCCTCTGGGCCTCGGTGTGACTCAGCGGCTTCTAGGGCAGGGGAC
Organism: Pan troglodytes; assembly: GCF_028858775.2. Taxonomy (NCBI): domain Eukaryota; kingdom Metazoa; phylum Chordata; class Mammalia; order Primates; family Hominidae; genus Pan; species Pan troglodytes. The sequence goes on along the minus strand of NC_072405.2, from coordinate 105,434,637 downwards.
CTTGCCACAGATCCCATTGCTGTGGCCTCTCCTCTGGAAGCTGCCTGGCCTGCAGCTTCACCTAGCTACAGCCCCCAGGCCAAGCCCCAGGAAGTTTATCTCCAAGACCTCTCTCCAGAAATGTCATTTCCAGCTGCTTTCTCTGAATCCAGTGCTAATGTCTCCTCCGTGAAGTCTGCTCAACTGCCCCAGGCAAATCCAAAGGCTCTAGGCTCTATGCTCCCATCAAATGAGGCACATTCATTTCTGCACACATTACTTAGGCGTATATTATTGCCCAGTAACCATACAGGTTGTGATTACATACTTTATCTCATTTAATCCTTGAGCTATGAGATAGGTACTACTATTCCTATTTCACAGCTATGAAAATTTAGGCTAGTGGGTTTTGAAGCTAGAATTTAAACCTGGAGTCCTAATTCCAAATCCAATACTTCTTAACCACACAAGTGCAACATTTTTCATAGATTTAGTATAGGACTTATATTATGCAAGTGTGTCTTTACCACTAAGCTGCACCACCTTCCGGGGTCCCCATCATATCTTATTCATTTGTGTTTCCCAATGCAAAGTACAGTACCTACGATAGAATCTATGCTGAATAGACTAGGTTGAACTGAATTATTCAGCAAACAGTTACCAAAAGAGTGTGTGCTGGACCATTTGCAAGGCACAAGGACCATAAGGATGAAAAGATTACCCCCCACCACCACACCCCCTACCCCGCCAGCAAAAAACACCCCTGCATAAGACATAAGGACATTGCTATTTATTTAGGTTCTTCTAGCAATGGAAGATGAACAGAGTGTGCTGGAAGCCTCAGGAAGGAGCACTGGAGTCTGCATGCAGGAAAGGGCAGGTGGGGGAAGCGGCCATCACAGCAGATGCAGATCCTGAGCAAGACAACACAAGAGAGAAATCTGCCATGTGGGCAAGCAGGACAGGACATTTCCAGGGAAGAGCAGAGGCTACAACACAGAGGTGTGAGAGAGCCTGGTTTTCCTAGGACTTTAAGGTAATAATAAATAGCACTGTGGAGGGAGTGGGTTTCCTAATGAGTGACCCATATATTGAACTCCTTCTACCCAAAACTAGGGCCATTCCTACCCGAAGCAGAGCCCACCCCAACCCATGAACGTTGTAAAACAGACCTGAATGCATTTTGCTTTAAGACAAGAAAGGGTCGATGCCCAGCTGAGTGTGTTCTGTTTCTTTTCCCAGGTCACAAAGAGCCCACCCCAGCCCCAGGAGAACTGAGAGGGGGTCTGTGAGAAGCTCTAAGTATCTCTTCTTTACAGTTCCCTCTGGTAATCTGAAATTCCCTCCAGTCTATAGAAAGACAGATGCTGGGAATCAGTGTCCCCCATCCCAACCCAAACCCAGCAGGGTTCAGGAACTATTAGCTGTCCAGAATCACTGCTCATGAAGTGCTGCAGGGAGTGGCCAGGGGCTGGCGGGTAGCCTGGACCATACCAACATGGCCTTATCTGCTGCATGTCATCTCCCAAAGGTGATGGGAGCTACTGAAGAACGTTGAGCAGGAGGTGACACCGGGAAGGTCACTCTGAACCATGGAGGGTTAGGAGCAGAGAGGAGGGCACAATGAGGCAAAAGTGCCTGTAAGGAGTTTCCCCTGTAAGGATTCACCCCAAAACTCTGGCTAGGGCAGCAAGGATGGAAAAAAAGAGAGGGACTCAAGAGATGTTTAGGAGGTGACACATAGGGCCTTATGATTAACCACATATGACAGACAAAAGGAAAGACGGATTCAAGCTTGACCCAGGGTTCCAGCCTGGGCAGCTGGCTGGCTGGTGGTGTCATTCTGGAGGCTGAGAACAAGAGAGAGAGAAGTTTGCAGAAGAGAGGAGCTCACTTTGGGTTTGAGGTCTGGGATATCTAAGGCAAGACGCCCAAGAGGTATGGATATCAGGAAAGAAAGCCAGTCTGGAGAGAGAGATTGGGAGTCAGCCGACTATAAGAAGGCACATTTCCCAGGCAACAGGAGCCTGGAGTCAAAAATAGCATGACAGTGAGTCACCGAGGACAGCCTTTCTCTGCCTCTGCCTCCTCCCACTATTAGGGAACTCCAGCCCCTCTCAACATATTCCAGGGAATCCTGGCAAACCCTGGTATATGTGGGGGCGGGTGGGGAGGAACAGGAGGTTACATAAACTTACTTCTTGTACTAGACTTCTGTGCCACCTGGTATCCATGGTTCCCCCTTCCCTGCTCCTGCTCACTATGGTGGCGTCCTGGACCACCCAAGACTCAGAGCCATGCCTAGGTCCAGATGCTCATTCCAGGAGCCACCACAGTTTCCCTGTCTCACTGGAACCAAAGTAACCACTGTCAAGGGCATTGCTGTCTGCATTGAAAGGGAACAAATGCACAAAAAGCATGTGAGGTATGACCACAATTAGAAGTAGCTTCACTGAAAACCAACAGGACCCAGCCCAACCCTAGTCCCTCACCAGCCAAGCCTTTTCTGGGTCCTGGTCTGCCTCTAGATCAGGGCTAATTCATTCAGCCTCCACCCCCACCATCACCAACAACACCAATGCTACCATCACCAGGAAGGTCCCCAGCATCTCTGCCCCAGTCCCCACTGACACCCTGGCCCCTATCCAAGCATGCCTCTCCTACCTCAGGGTTAGCATCTTTCCACAATGATAGACATTGGGAACATCCATTTGCTACAAGGAAAAAAGACCCTAATCCCACACTGTGCAATCTGAAGGCATAGCCCAAGTAGACAATAACACCCAGCATCTGGATTACTCTGTCTTAAATAGCATCATCTGTGGGTCCACCATGAGCAAATTTTGTTTGTACTACTCTTGAAAAGGTAGCAGATTCTAGTCTCTTCTTACTACTTCCATTGCTCCCAGCCCAGACCCAGCCACCATTTTCTTTTGCCTGGATTATTGTCATAGGTCTTCCTGTTTCTGCCCTTTGGTATATTCTTAACACAGTGAGTCTTTTAAAACATCACTCAGAACACATCACTCCTCTGCTCAGAACCCTCCCTAGTCTTCCTGCCTCAGAGTAAAACCCAAGTTTGTACAAAGCCCTAAGTTATCAGCCCTAATACCCCCACCCTACACACACACACACACACACACACACACACACCCCTCCACCACTATTGGCCTGACCTTATCTTGGGGCCCTCCTGATTCACTCTGCTTCCTTCAGTTCTCAAGCAAAGAATTTTTGCTGTTCTCTCAGGACTGTTATAAAAAATCTTTTTAAACAAATTTAGTTGAAAGATCTACTTGGCTTTTATTAGCAATTCATGAATTGGGCAGCATACCGTCTACAGATTTAGAACAGGTACTCTGATGCACTGAGGTGGGGGGGCAGGGCTTACAGGCAGAAGAGGGCTGAAGAAGTAGAAATGGAGGACAAAGCGGGATGCTCGTTTCGAAGTGACTTTCCTGACAGTGTTAAAACACAGGGGTTTTCCTTATCATGCCGGCTCAGGTAAGCTGGTGCCCTTCTGATTATTTTCCTTTTTTTTGGAAAATGGGCCCATTTTAAAGTTAAGTTTAATTATATGGCAAGCACAAGTGGCTCCATTCTGGCTTGGTCTGGTCTGTCGGACCTAGCACAAAAGCTCAGTCCAAAGCAATGGCCTCCTATAAGCTTCATTAAACCTGCTGTCCCTCAACCTGGAATACTCTCCATGCGCATGGTCACACACCAACCCTTCAGTCTCTGCTCAAATGTCACCATCTCAGTGACTGCCCTATTGCAAATGTCAACACGCACACACACACACTGCACACACACACAGACACACACACTCTCTTCCTATCCCTTCACCCTGCTTTTTGTCCTCAGCATTTCTTGCAATGTGGTCTTACTTATCTTGTGTCTGTCTGCCTCCATGAAGACCAGAATTGTGTCTGTTTTGTTCCCTGCCATACCCCCAGTTTCTAGAAGAGTGCTTATTAATGTGTGTAGAGATAAGTATGTTGATTGGTTGTCATTGAGGAGGCAAAACAACAGCTGGTTCTTTCCCGGGACACTGCTAGTTCCCATACAGATAGACCTGGGGTAGTCCGTTCACCAGGTCCCCAGACATGCCCAGAACTGCCTGAGGCCTGGCAAGCTCAGCTCTGCTCAAACCAGAAAGCTCTGCTGCGGGTAGGCAGCAGCTGACATCCTGGGTTTGAAAGATCACTGTGGGGAGGAAGATGGGCCCTGCGAAGAGAAGAGCCACGGGCTGCGGGAACGCTGGGAAAACAGCATTCCCAAGACACCCAGATGAAAGGGGCTGGCCTGGGAGACAGCAGAGTGGAGAAACAGTCCTGCCAGGAAAACTAGGGGAGCAAAGGATTTCCAAGGGGTGGGGTGTGGCTGACGGTGTCTCCTGCCCCAGGGGAGTCTGTAAGTAGAGCCCCGGAAAGCCCACCTAAGTAGGAGCCTTTGCCCAGTTTCCAGGAAATCGTGAGAGCAGAAGCCAGAGAGGAAAGGGTGGGAGCCCAGATGGGGTGGAGAAGTGGATGAAGGGAGTGTAGACAACTTTCTCAACAAACTTTGCTGCAAAACAATCTATATAGGCCAAGAGATCGCAATACGTGGAGGACTTTTGTAATTTGGAAGAGATCTTCATATTCGTTTCCAGGGAGGAAGAAGCCGATGAAGAAGAGATTGAAGGCACAGGCGATAGAAGGATACTCCAAGGAGTAATCCAGAGAAGGCAGGAGGATGAGAGGCTCACTGCCTGTGGGCAGTTCAGTTTTAGCTCGGCAAGGGGACCACCCTTCCTCAGAGAAGGGGGCAGAGAGGAGAACGCAAGCAGAGAAGCTCGCTGGTGACAGGGCAGGAAGTGGAGGCGGCCACACCTGAGGACATCTCTTCCAAAAAACAGGAAGCAGTCATGGCTGGGAGGCAGGGAGGCTTGCGGAAAGTGCTAGGGTCTGAAAGGGCTGAGAAGGGAAATGGGACAAGGAGCTAACAAAGTCCATGTGAGAGGCTTTGGGAGCAGCATCTCCCAAAATGAAGCAACAACAACAAAACATGTAACTTCTCTTTGGGATGCAGCTGCTGTCTGAGGCTGCATGGTCTGCGCAGCAGAGGAGCGGGACTCAGCCGGTGGAGGCAAGGGCTGGCTCAGCCAGGAGCAGGAGGAGCAGGGAGTATGTGCACAAGGACGGGAGACCATGAGGCTGGCAGGCAGTGGGGCAGAAACACAAGTGCATTGAGGATGGGCTCTTTTACTTGGTAAGTGGGGAGGAGGCCAGGAACTCAAGATCCCCGGGAGATCCTAGAAGAGATTTCGTGGGAGAGAAGGGCAAGCAGGAAGGATAAGAGTTCGGTGAGCTGGATACTTCCAAGTTGGGATGACAAGTTCCCTGCTGTGGCCTTGAGGATGGAGGCTGGATGGAGGAAGAGCTTGGATGGAGGCATCAAGAGATGGTTGATGCAGTGCTGAGGACTCCCAAGATGATGGCACAGTTTGAGGGAAATGGGCAATGAAGTCCTCGGAGCTTGTGAGGGGATACCTAAGATGTGTGGAGGCCAGTAATGAGGGTGATGTGGGAGAGACTGAGACCTCCCTCCCATATCCATCAGCCCCTTCTTCCTTAGCAAGAAGAGGTTTTTTAGCCAGAGCCATTGCATCCAGACTTTTTAAGATCACATTGCTCATCCTAGCCGGTCACTGGGAGTGGCTGTGTCCCTGCTCTAGGGTGCTCTGGAAGCCCTTCCTGTTCCCTTCCCTCCGTGGCCGACCTGGAGCTCTGACATGGTGGCTGAGGTGTGGGCTGCATCCTGGGCCATAAGACGAGGCTCCCACCTTAAGAATGGGAGAACCATAAGTGGGAAGAAGCGTGGGTCCCCGAAGACTTCATGAAGCTAAATTACCTGCTCGGGACAGTCTGCTTCAGAGACTTCTTTAACTTAAAAAATAAAATCTCGAGTGTTTGAGATACTGTTATTTTGGGTTTTCTGTCAGCAAATGAACTAATTCTAAACATGACAGATGGTCGAGGAGGAAGGCACAGATCTCAGTGGAGAAGCATTTTCTAGAGGAGAGTGAACACATATTTGCCTGTAAACAGCAGTAAGAAGCTTCAAGAACGCCAACAGTGGGTTCCAGGCCTTAGGTAAATGGGGGGCAGGAAAATGAGCAGCCTCCACTCGCAAGGGCTGTCACCCATTGTGTCCTCAGCTCCAGTGAGAAGGAGAGGGCCCCAGCCGTGGGGAACTCCTGTCAATGGAACAAGCTTCCTAGAAGGCAAAGCCGAAAGCCTTAAGAGCCAGGCAGTGCTGTAGTAGGAAGAGTTGGGAGCTGTGGAGTCAGAGTACTGTGTGGCTGAGTATAAGAAGGGTCCATATTGGATACAAAGGTCAAAAATGAGGCCCAGGGTCTCACCAGACCCAAAATTTCCCAAGAGAGTTTAGCCATTTCCTGCTGTGATTGTCAGGCTGAAGCCGACTCCGGTTCCTTCCTGCAGCTGACTCCTGAGGGCAGGAGGGGGAGCTGGCCAGGGCTAGAAGGGCAGGGAGAGAAGACGTCCTCTCTGCAGTGGGGGCCAGCATGCCGGGGATTAGGCAGGGGAGCGGCCCAGAGCTAAGAGCTCTTGAGCCTGGGACCGCCATATCCTTTCCAGGGGTCATGATCTTAGTCTCAGGTTTCCCATTTTCTTTCCTCAAGTATAGTAGTCTTGTTTTTCTAATCTAATTTCCATAGTAACTTCAGAGGACCCTACTGTATGTTTCTATTTTGAAGCGCAGATCCTATTTAAGCATTGGAAATGTAGATTCTGGACAAGCGTGTGGGCCTTGAAGAGGGACTTTTTTTTGTTTTTGTTTTTGTTTTTGTTTGAGACAGAGTCTCGCTCTGTCACCCAGACTGGAGTGCAGTGGCACAATCTCAGCTCACTGCAACCTCCACCTTCCTGGTTCAAGCGACTCTCCCACCTCAGCCTCTAGAGTAGCTGGGATTACAGGCACATGCCACCATGTCCAGGTAATTTTGTACTTTTAGTAGAGTCAGGGTTTCAACATGTTGGCCAGGCTGGTCTCGAACTCCTGACCTCAGGTGATCCACCCTCCTCGGCTTCCCAAAGTCCTGGGATTACAGGCATGAGCCACCACACCCCACCAAAGAGGGACATTTTATAGGAGGCAACCTGCCAGGAGGACTGCAGTGCAAAACTGGTCTGAGGAAGACCTGCCTACTCAGGCACGGTGGTAGGAAAGGAATTTAAGACTAAAATAGAAAGGGGCAGCTCCAGAGATCAAAGGCTAACAAGAAGACAAGATTCTCTTTCACTAAGTGAAACACAGGGGCCACATGTGAAAAGGGAGCCAGGTTCCTGAAGAGGTCCTAAGCCTGGAGGAGCTGGGCAGGGCTGCAGTTACCCTAACCAGTTTCACAGTGCAGACCACAACCTGCTTATAGGAACCCAATGTCAGTGTGGGTGGATTAATAATCAGGAATTCTTGCTGTTGGCACACACTCTTGAGCTACGGCTGCCTTGATTCCCCCCACCCAGGGTGAGAATTGGGCTGTGGGCTTGGGGCAGAATGGGCGAGGTGGGGTGGAACTGGAATGGGGCTGAGATTAGGTTTCCAGCTGTGGGGAAGAAAAGGCCGGCAGAGGCCAAGGATCAGACAGGGCCAGATAGATTGTGCAGGAGCCTGCAGCCACAGCCATTGTCCTGAAACTCATTCCCCTTCTCTCTGTGAACCCCAGATGGAGGAATTTAGCCATGCTGCCAGGGACAGCTACCCATGTCACAGGCGTGGTACCAGGCAAGAAGTAAATAGCCTCTTTAATGTAAACATGGACTCTAGAGCCAGGGTTCTTATTAGAATGCCTGGTGTGCTATGAAAAAAAACAAAACCAAAGCTTGTGCTCTGGCTGCACCCCAAAGCAATAAAATCAGACTCTCCAGGGATGGGAACAAGGCAGCAGTGGCTTTAAAAGCTCTCCAGGTGGGCCGGGCACAGTGGCTCATGAGCTGGTCGCCCAGGCTGGAGTGCAATGGCATGATCTCGGCTCACCACAACCTCCGCCTCCTGGGTTCAAGTGATTCTCCTGCCTCAGCCTCCTGAGTAGCTGGGATTACAGGCGCGCACCACCACACCAGGCTAATTTTTGTTATTATGAGCTAATTTTGGCTCATGTCTGTAATCCCAGGCGAGTGGATCACAAGGTCAGGAGTTCGAGACCAGCCTGACCAACATTGTGACACCCCATCTCTACTAAAAATACAAAAATTACAAAAATTAGCCTGGTGTGGTGGTGTGCGCCTGTAATCCCAGCTACTCAGGAGGCTGAGGCAGGAGAATCACTTGAACCCAGGAGGCGGAGGTTGCAGTGAGCCGAGATCGTGCCATTGCACTCCAGCCTGGGCGACAGGCTCATGTGAGCATTGAATGTGCTTAGGCAGGCCCTGGCTCAGAAGAGCTCTTCAGCAAGTGCAAGCTGCTGTTATTTGTGGTAGTTAAGGATTCAGTTTGCAAATGCAAACCTGAATAGCGATGGCTCGCCTGTTCGGCTGTTTTGGGATTTGTCAAATGTCACCCTTTTGCAAAGTTGAGTGATTTGTGGGGTGGGGAGGAGTCAGGTTCTATGGTGCTGATGGGAAATGCATGTTGGTATTTCTAAACAGGACAGGGTCAGAGAGAAAAGTAGGTCCCACTCAGGCTGATAATTATATCTTAAAATGAGAAACTACCTTTCCAGGAAATCATCTACTTTTCAGCATTTAATTTTTTCTTGTAAAAGTTTTATTGAGATATAATTCACTCATTTAAAGAGTATAATTCAATGGTTTTTAGTATATTCACAGAATTACACATTTTGTTTTGTTTTCATAAATCATATTCTGAGGGCTTGTTACATTTCTACTATATTTGGTGTTCCTGGTCTAGTCCTAGAAAAATGCTGTTTATCCAGTACTGATCTGCTCCAAAATATGCCCAAAATAGATGGTTCCTCAGGATGTGAACTGTGACCATTTGAACAGGGCACTGCTCCGAGTGTTATTTTCAAGTCCCTGTTACAGAGATCATGTCAGAAGACGAAGGCACCACCAGCAGCACCGGACTGGGTAAGCAAAGCTTCCCCTTGGCAGCCAGCTCCACGGAGGAGACAGAGAGAAGGTTCTAGAATCATCCTTAGAAAGACATGGGAGGGCAGGGGCAAGAACGGCAGCCTCTCCCTAGCTCACATCTCACCAGGGTTGGCTAAGCAGTCCTCCCCTTGCCCCACGAGTGGCAGGACAGCTCCCAACACTTCTCTAGGCTTAAAGTACATGTGGAAGGGCGAGCCTCCCAGGATTCTCAAACAGAAGCAGCCTGCCAGGCTGAGCCATCCAGAAGGTGAGAGCTCCACGTGGGGACTGCTGGCTTTCAGTCAGGGGCCTCCACTCTCAACTGAGTCTCCCGTTCCCCCCGTCTGTCCATGGGACCCCTCCTCATCCTTTGTTTTTATTTAGCGTTAAAGTTCCTCTGAGCACTGTGTTGGCTCTCAACTTCTACAATTTTAGCCAGTTCTTTTTTCCTGCCATCATCGAGGTAGTTTTCAGAAGTGTGAGGGTGTGTGCACACTTACATGAACACATACACAGACCGACAAAGACTGTGCTTTGCAATCTCCAAACACAACTAGCAGGCTCCACACCATAAGTGACACTTCCCTCCTAGATAGAGGTGGTGTCGCCACAAGGAATTGTGGGTAACAGGGGAGACAGCCTTGGCTGGTCAGGGTGGCGCCAAAACCTCTCTCAACCACAGAAGGTTAAACCCACTTTAAACCAGTGCTTCCTTAACTGCTGAAAAGTTAAGAAGTACCTGATTAAAAATGTAAATTCCAAGAACCCATCTCCAACACCAAAAGCAGAATTTCCCAGAGAGGCCAGGCCGTGTCTTCAAGTGCCCCCAGGTGATTCTTACCAGAGGAAAGCTTTCTCTTTTTCAAAAAACTCAGACACCCCCCACTAGAGATTCCTCTGTTTTCACAGATGGGAGGGAAGGATGGGGAAGGCATAAGACTGGGGAGGGGCCACTAGACTGATGTTTTCCAAACACTCCCCAGGAGGGGTCTGATGTGCAGGAGACCTTCAGGTGGGCTTTGTAATAATGATTTCTGTGAAGTTTTCTTTCTTCTGAATAAGGTTTTCATCATCATACCTTTTTGAAAAAGCTCTGAGTTATCAAATGCTGTACTATGCACCGATGAGGCATTTCATGCACATGCTGGCATTCAGTCCTCTCAACACTTTTTGTTGGTTCTATTGGTGTCCCCATTTTCCAGATGAGGAAATCAAGACAGGTTAAATCGTTTGCTTCAGGCCACTTGGCTGAGAAGCAGCAAACCTATTTCCAACAAATCCCAGGCCAGCCTCTGAGTGCCACATTGCTGTGCTCAGCCTGCCCGCGAGGGCCCATGGGGACAGGGTTGTTCTGAGAGCTATGGGGCGCTATTGGTCATATCCCAAGGCCAGTTCCCCAGGAGAAAATGGGGATCCTTCCAAAAGTGTGCACAGCTGCTTTGTACTGGCATGGTGGGCTGTGTTGGAAACACCTTTAGGCCAGTAATTCTTAGCTGACGATACATCAGCATCATCTGGGATCTTATTAAAAATGCAGATATCTAGGTCCTAGCCACAGAGATTCAAACTCAGTCTGTCTGGGAGGCAGTTCGGGAATCCGCTTTTGTATAATTATAGCCAGTGATTCTGAGGCAAGCAATTGGAGGGGACTGTGCCGAAGAAAAGAAAGAGGAAGTCCTGAGTGAGGAAACCACCCCCCCGCCATCAGGATAAGCACCCCTCTTTGAGGGCAGGGGAGGCTGCATCCTGTATGATATTTTGTCCTTTTCCCCATATCCGGATAGTTTTGCTTCTCCTTTAAGACCCACCTCCCATGTCACACTTGCTCTGTGCCATCCTTCTCCGTGGCTTCAGGAAGCATTCACCTCAGGAATTCCATAGACCTTTAAATCCAGGCTGTCCCTGGATTTAAAGGCAAAATCCAGGCACTGGTGCGTTTTCTTTAACCTGTTGGCTCAAACGGTATTTTTATCTGCCTAAATCTCTGTGGGTAACTTATTCACCTCGAGGTGAATAAGTTACAAGTCCTATGCTGCTGTCTGCTGAGCTGCAGCTGGACAGCCCAAAAGCTGGAGAAAGCCCAGCTGCTGAGCTGAGGCTGGGTGGACTGAGCAGATGTCCAGAGACTGGCAGGTACTGTTCATGCTCCAGAGGTGATATGGCCATGCCCCACACCCACACAGGCCAAGGCTCCAGGCCCCTTGAGAACAGTGGCCCTGCCAGACCCTTTTCTGAGCTGCCTGAGCCAAGTCCAGTGTTAGGGACGTGGTGAGCACTAAATCACAGCATGGAGTGTGACAGCTCCAGTCATGTGGCAGCAGCTGCCAGAGGGCTCTGTGGGCAGGATCTAGGGTGGTGCCGGGTTCCCCAGAAGGGATACTGAGGGTGATTATTGGCATCCTCCTTAGGTGTAGGAGGCACTTGCCTGCCACATGTTTGCCAGCTGTGTTCATTCCCTGGGGCTGCGGCAACAAATTACCACAAACTTGGTGGTTTCCAACCACAGAAATTTATTCTGTCATGGTTCTGGAAGCCAGAAGTCCAAAATTAGCATCACTGAGCCGAAATCAAGGTGTTAGCAGGGCCACACTCCCTCCAAAGCCTCTAGGGGAGAAGATTCCTTGCCTTTTCCAGCTCCTGGGAACCCTAGGCATTCCTGGATTCGTGGCTGTATCACCCCAATCTCTGTCCCCATTTTCCCATGGCCATCTTCCCCATGTGTCACAGTTCCCTCTTCTTTCTCTTATAAAGACAATAGATTCAGGCTGGGTGCGGTGGCTCACATCTGTAATCCCAGCACTTTGGGAGGCTGAGGTGGGCAGATCCCTTGAGCCCAGGAGTTTGAGACCAGCCTGGGCAACATGGTGAAACCCCAACTCTACACAAAATACAAAAATTAGCCAGGCCTGGTGGTGCACACCTGTAGTCCCAGCTGCTCAGGAGGCTAAGGCGGGAGGATCTCTTGAGCTCAGGAGGTGGAGGCTGTGGTGAGCTGAGATGGTGCCACTGCACTCCAGCCTGGGCAACAGAGAGACCCTGGATTTAGAACCACCCTAAATCCTAGATGATTTCATCTCGAGATTCTTAACTACATCTGCAGAAGTAGCTCATATTCACAGGTACTGGGACATATTTGGTGGGGGCGGGGGGGGACACAATTCAACCCACTGTGCCAGCCTTGCACTAAATCAACATCAGTGGTTAAGTACTTCCTCTCCCCAACCCCTTCCGCATGCAAATCTTTCAACACCTAATGCCAGTACACCTCTGCTTTCACCATGGATGGGCCTGCCTTGGTGTCAGTTTTGCCTCATTGCAGGCCTCCTCTCCAGCCATGAGGACAGCAGGGGATGTGGAGGGCCAAGAGGGACAGAAATCCTCCTGCACCAAAAGGATGATAAAATGAGCACCAAACCAGCTCACTGAGCTGAGTATGCCCAGGGTTGTGCCAGAGTCAGAACCCAGTGCATGCACGGGAGCCAAGGCCATGGTCAGGTGCCCTTGCCCCACCGACTCATGTAGTCCCCTGTGAGCAGCATGTGCTACCAGCAGCTATGCCTCTCCTGCTCAAAGGGCACCCACATCACAAAAGGCAGTTGTGGTATAGACCAGGCTGCAAAGGCCTGCCCTTCAATCCCCCTCCACCATCTTCTGTGCAATCTGGCCTGCTACCACTCATTTCACTTCTCTGAACCTCACTGTAAAATCAGCCTAGTGATAATACCTGCAGGCTTAAATCCTTTCTCCAGCCAAGCATCAATAAGTAAATGCATTCTTCCTCACAGCTTTATGGAGCAGGCTAAATAAGTGAGTGTGAAAGCTCCAGGCCCACAGTAGCCATTGCATCAACTTCTTATGTGGAATAAAAAGCATCTGACAACACCGCAGGTGTGTCATTCAGTATTCACTGGCTTTGGACACACTCCTTATCTTTAACCTGCACCTGCACACTGGAAACTCCAAAATCTTTATCTTCCTCCTGCATATCTGACTGCCTGGCCCACCTCCACAGTCAAACACCTCATCCCCCACCCCTCACCTGCTCCTTCCCCTGTCAGCTGGTTCTAAAGGAGTAACACTGCCAGTCCAAACACCTCACTGTCCCATCACCTTCTCCTTCTCCTTTACCCCCAAATCAGTCACCAAGTGCTATTGATTCTTCTTCCTTAATATTCCTCCAACCTCTTTCCACCTCCTTATGTCCACCTTGTCTTCACATGTTTAAGGCCACATCACTTCTCACCTGACATATTGCAACAGCTTCCCTTCTTAGTCCAGTCCCTAACTTATGTTGACAAGACTGACATTTCTAAGATATGGATCTGATCATCTGCCAGGATGGTATAGAGCCTGTGGGCAAAAGCCCAAATTCCTCAGCAGGGCTGCAAGGCCCCTGTGACTAGCCCAGCCTATCCCTCCAGCTGAATCCCCCCTCCTCCCCCTAAACCACAGCCACACTGAGCCCCACCCTCTCTCATTTCTGCATGACTTTGCTAAGCTGTTGCCTTTGCCTAGAACATTGTTTTATCCATTCCTCATGATTAATGTTATTGACCCTTATTCAACCTCCAAGACTTAGCTCCTTCAGAAGGCCTTCCTCACCTTCTCTCTCCAGGCTATTATAGCATCTTTTTCTGTGCTTCACACAACATTTACCAAATTATGTCATAAATGCCTATTACTTATCTGTCTGCCTCACAAGCCACATATTCCCATCCCCTGCCCCAGACTGTGAGCTCTTGGAAGTTAGGGACTGTGTCTCTTCTCTCTATATTCCCACCAAGCACCTGGCCCAGTATCTGTCAATAGCCAGTGCCTTGATAAATGTTTGTTTAGTCTTGAATGCCAAGGACAAAGCAACAGGATGTTGCAAGATATAGAGCCTGTGGTTGATTTTTATTTAAAAATACCATGTTATACCATGAACAAAATGTGAGCAACATCCTCAATAATGTTTTGTTGGAACATACCAAAGTGTTCTTCGTGTGGCCACCTCTTCCAAGAGCTTAACATGAAACTCGACATGGTGAAGGGCTTCTGCTAGGAGACTGGGCTAATGTAGTCCTTCATAGAACTTTCTGGGATCAGCATCAATACATACAAGAATCATTGCTTTAAAAAAGTAGTCAAATAGCATACCCTTAGGAAGCCAAGATTTTGATAGGATCTAGATCACTATCAGCTCAAGGTTAAATTTCCTGAGTAGGGCTCAGAGAACATACATCCTGTGTGGTTGGTTAGAGAAGAATCAAGTGTTTGGGATAGCAGGTGTACAGGTGGCATGGTTACATTCTATTTGGAAGGCTGAGCAGCCTGTTAAAGAGATGAGGCCTGCCCTATCTCCACCTGTATGTAGGTCACAACCTCCTTTACAGAAACCCTACACTTCAGTTATGCTGGATATTCACTTTCTCTAAATACATCTTGCACTTTTCCTTACCTCTGACATTTTCTGGAAGGCACGTGAATGCCCTCTCATTCTAATTTTTACTTAGCAAGGCTCTGTTTATATGCCAAGGTCCAACTCATTGTGATAGAGTCATGGAGATAATAATCCCTGTTATCTGTTTCGTCCACATTAAATTTTTGGCTGGGCACTTGGCCACCTGGCTATCGACTACATTTCCCCATCTCCTTTGTAATTAGATGTGGCTAAATGACCAAGTTCTGGCCAATAGGATATGTGAGCCACTCTGGGTCTGGGCCCTAAAGCACCTGTTGTATATTCCTCCATCCTCTCCGCCCAGCCCATAAGCTGGAACGCTAATGTGGCAATGACCAAGTTTTAGCCGTAGAGATGAGGCCAACACCCTGTGGAACACTGGAGCAAAGTAACAAGATAGAGCAGAACTGAGTCCCCGAATGACCTTGTGGAGCTGAGCTATCCCAGCAGCCTCAACTGCCACCTACATCCGCACCGTCACAGGAGAGAGAAATACAATTATATTTTAAGATTGATCTTATATAAATCACTGTGTTTTTGGGGTCTCTGCACTTTAACTTAGTTATTTAGACATCATTTCCTCTGGGAAGCTTCCCTAAGAGCTCTGTCTGAAGTCCCGACGTGCGTGTTTGGTGCTAATGCTTTCATCACACTCCACATGGTATCACAGTGACCTCCGTGCATGTTAGTGTGTCCCTAGTGAACTATAAGATTCCTGAGGGCAAAGGCCACACCAGTTTCATTTTTCATATCCCCCAGAGTAATCAGCACAGTGTCCTGTGCATGGAAGTCATATTTGTTGAAGAAATAAGAGAATAAACAGTACTTGCCACTCAAATACTCTTTTTAGAGGTGAAACAAAGATAGCAGCAGCAAAGTCAATACACACCATAGTTAAACAGAAACAAGAGAGAAAGCAGCTGGCAAATAAGAGGTCCAGTGTGCTGAACTGGGGGTGCTAATTCTCCAAAAATAAATGTATTGTGGCAACAAAGCCTGAGGAGACTTAGGGGAAAACACAGATGGTTACTGCAGCCCTGGATCAGAGCCTTCCCTCTACTCAGTGACCCTGTGTCCCTTAGAAGACCCAGGTGGAGGTGGCCACGTGCTCTCAGCACCTGGACTATCACTTCTGCAGACTGGACAACCATGCTATGGGCACTTGTCCATAGAGCCAGACCTGGAAATACAGTTTCTCAGAGGTACCCGGAGAGGGGCACCAACTGTGTTCTCCCAGGCCATCCCAGAAAAGTGGAAGAAGAGAGCATTTCACAGACCATCAGGAAAACAATCAACCATAAGGGTGTAGGGCCTGGGGCCAGACTGTCGGGTTTGAAACCCAGCTCTGCCGCTTATCAGCTGAGCAACCTTGGATGAGTGATTTCACCTCTCTAAACCTCCATTTCCTCACAGAGATGATAATATTGCCTAGTAGTGAGGTTGTTGCAGGATTGAATTTATACATTAAGGCATGCTTTGTTCCCAAAATGGGTATTTTGAGTACAAAATGGGTATTTTTTACTCAAAATACCCATTTTGGGTAACGCTTTGTGCAATAGAGCAAACAAAATACCAATTTTCCAGGTTTTAAAGAAAGAATCCGAGGCTCAAAAAGATTACATGATTCGCCAGAGGTCCCAGTCAGAGATCAGGCCCCAGGCTCTCCCTCTAAACCGTATGCTATTGGGGAGCTCTGCAGCCTTTACCTGGGTGCTCTCATCCTGGGTCCTGGCCTCAGGAGGGAGCAGCCCCAGGAGGCTGAGAGCTGAGGGTGCTGTAATGCCCCTCTCCTGTTTCAGTGGTTTCTCAGGAATTGAGGGTGAGGAGCCCGATCTCTGCGGGCACCACCTACCTATCGCCCATCCCCAGCAGGCCCCAAGGAGCTGAAACTTCTGTCAGCCTGGGTCTGGGCCAACAGGATGGGACACGGGGCACCAGGAAGATGCCTGTATATTTGCTGATAAAAACAGATGAAAATATGTGAGGGGACCTGAAAGGCACGGATGACGTTGTGAGCACGTGTTAAAAGAAGGGATGCATGAGGAAGTGTAAAGGGGAACATGGAAAAAGTGCTTGGGCAGGGCCGGAGCACAGGTGCTTCCTGAGGTGTCCTGGCCCTTCAGCTGAGGTAATAGGAATAAAGCCAGGCTCTGTGTGAGAGACAGCAAGAGAGAGAGAGAAAAGCAGAGACACAGATGTGAGTGGTAGACAGAAATAGAGACCCGATGTCAAGGAGACATACAGTGAGAAAAGGAAGGATGGAGGGAGAAGAGAGAAAGAAGGGAAGGGGAAGAGAGGGGCAAGAAGAAAGAGAGAAACAGAGGAGAGAAGAGAGACAGAGAGCCACCTAGCACCCCCAAAGCTGTGGCTGCCTTCACCACGTCTGACTTTCAAAGTGCCATCCCCTTTGCCCCCACAAACAAACAAAAAGAGAACAGCGGCTTCTCTTCCTGAGGAATGTGCTGGAATGTTCTGATCGCTGGGTGCTGACTGGTATCCTCAACCTTGGGTCCTGGCTAAGGACTCCACTCCCCACTTTCCTTTCTCTTCCTGACAAGACCCCCTCCCTCTTCCCTGAGCTCTGTTTCTTCCATGAGGTTGAAGAAAAATGCCGTCGTGGTCCCCTGCCTGCTTACTCAGTGTGTCAAGCAGGAGTTCTCAGCTCCAGTGTGCCATGGAGGGCCTTGGGAAGAGGTCACATACCATTCCCATCCCCAGGTGAGAGTCACATAAAAACCAAGGTCCAAGGTCCAGGCCACACCGCATGCCCACCAAGGGTGGAGAGGCCTGGAAGCTCCTCTGACCCTCAGGGACTCCACCATCTTCCAGGGCCCAGCAGACACAGCAGTGACTGCAATCATGGCTCCTCTCTAGCCTGAAAGAGTGCTGTCCCTGGAAAGGGCTGGCAGCTCTCTGGCCTGCTATTTCCAGTCCCCCCCCCACCCCCCGCCCCACACACACACCCTCGGCTGCAGGTCTCTGAGGCCCCTGGAGCTTGGCAGCTTCACACTTCAGCCCATGAACTTCCTTCCGGGTCAGGCTAGACTCCAGGCCAGGTTCCTCCACTGCCCTTGTGTTGACTACAGGAGAAACTTGAGCCAACACCTGACCTTGGGCTAGCTCCCTCCTCACATCTGCTTTGGAGATTCCAGTCTCCTCCTGCCCAGGCCTGTCTCTTAGCAGGGCCAGCAGGATGGGCTGGGGAATTCCTGCACCCCAACAGCTGCGTCCCCAGCTCAGTACCTGGACAACATGAATCCACCCCCATGGTCAATAAGCGTCTTTCAGAGCTGCCAGCTCCCTCTGGGGAAAGCCCTTTCCACTCGTACTTTGAGGCCCAAAGCTGATTCTGAGTCTAATTATAACTGTATTCCCAGCAGGTGTGACACAAAGCAGGTGCATAATAAAGATTCCTGGATGGATGACTCAATTTCTGACTCCTGGAATTCTATAGGCCATTTTTTAAAGTCCTCTTTTGTCCAACTCCCGTGCAGCTCAGCCTCTTCCTACCATTTCCGCCACAGGCACGGGAGCACTGAGGACCCTTCTTGACCTCCTGGATCAGAAAGGCAGAGGAAATGCTGGGCAGAAGTCAAGGTGTCAGTGGGCTGCCCTCCCTCCGGAGGCTCCAGGGGAGAATCCATTCCTCGCCTCTTCCAATTGCTGGTGGCTGATGGCACACCTTGGCTTGTGGCCACAATACTCCAATTTCTGCCTCCATGGTCACACTGACTTCATTTCTTCTGTGTGCATCAAATTTCTCTCTGCTCTGTGATTGCATTTAGGGCCCCTGGATGAGCAATGCCATAAAAGACCCCAGTTCTTCCCCTATCTCCTCTCTGCCATCTTTGGGGTGTTGATTTGACCCTTAAACTAATTTTCCTTATGGCCACAAGATAGCTGCCACTGTGTCAAATATTACATGCAGTCTCAATGAAGGCCAGAGATAAAATAGAATCATCTCATCCTCGCTTCTGTCTTAACAATAAGGAAACCTTTCGCAGAAGCCCTCTAGAAGAATGCCCCCTTTCGTGCTTCCTTGGTCCTAATGGGTCACATGTCTATTCCTAAGCCAGTCCCTGGCAAGAAGAATGGAACGACCACCTTTGGCTTCCATTATGAGGATTCGCTCTCTGGGGTGGGAACATCCATACACTTATGTCAAGGAGAACAGATACCTGTTGGGAAGGAGGAAAGAGGGACAAGCGTTGGGCAGGCAACCCAGGGACCCTGCAGCAGTCTCCGTGACAACTTCTCTTCCTGGTGCCTCTGCGACTCTGATCATTTTTTCTTGGTGTCCTCTTTCTCTGAAGGTACCCTGAATTTTTATTTCCTTGAGTGTTTTATGCCCAGACTTTTTCTGGTCTTACTCCATACCCTCTCCCTGGCAGTGTCATTCACCCCTGTCACTTTAATTTCCATGTATAATCCTGAATGACAGCAATGGGGATACATTCTGAGAGATGAGTTGTTAGGTGATTTCATTGCTGTTTGAACATCATAGAGTGAATTTACACAGACCTAGATGTTCTAGCCAACTACACACTAGGCTGTGTGATGTAGCCTATTGTTCCTAGGCTACAAACCTGTACAACACGTTACTGCACTGAATACCGTAGGCAACTTTAATACAGTGGTAAGTTTTTGTGTATCTAAATGGAGATAAACATAGAAATGCTACAGTAAAAATTTGGTAGAATCATCCTATGGGACCATATGCAATCTGTCGTTCAGTAAAATGTTGTTATGTGGCACATGACTGTATATGTCCAGAAGTCCAAATCTGTATCTCCTGCTCTTACCTCTCTCTTGAGCTTTGGTGCCAAATGTAAAACTATCTGCTTCTGACATGAAGCCCCAAGAGATCCTCAAACTCAATGTGTCTAAAACTGAACCGCCTTTCCCTTCCCAACTTTCTCAAAGTTGTTCTTCCTCTCTCTTGTGTCTGTGGTTTGTGTTAGTGGAATCACCTTCCACTCTTGACTACTCCTTCTACCACATCAAATTAGTCATCAAGCCCTGGGACTCAAGGCTGAAATCTCGAACTCATCCATCCTCCCTATCCTTATACAGTGCGTGGGTTGGAGCCTCATCATGTCTCTCCTGGTGCATCACAACAGCCTCTCACCGGACACTTTACACAGCCACCAGAACAATATTTCCAAACCACAGGTCACATTATGCCCCTCCTTACCCACATCCCCCAGCTTCTGAAGACATCCACTGGACCTTCCATGAGCAGGTCATGCCTTGGCCACACCTTCGCCTCACCCCTTGTCCCCCTTACTCTGCATTCCAACAACAGTGAGCTTCCATAAGACGCCACCTCTCTCAGTCTTTGTGCATGCTGTTTCCACTGCCTGGTATGCCCTGCAAACTTCTATTCTTCCTTTAAAACCTGGCTTAGTCATCACCTCCTCCAGAAAACCCTCCCAGATTCCCCCCTTCTAGAGTGAACCAGTGACTCCTCTGTGCAACAGCTTTCTTCATTCATTCAATAAACATTTCCTGAGTACTTACCATGTGCCCGGCACTGGGTTACAACAAGGAACAAGACTGACACAGTTCCTGCCCTGCAGGAGGGAGAGGAAAAGGAAACACAGGTTTCTAAGATTGTCGAACAACAGCAATTGGCATAATGAAGGGAAGGGTCTCGGGGAAGACTTTCAGGAGCACCTGAAGTATAACTAGGAGCTTATCAGAGGAAGGGGAGAAAGGGGTTCAGGCAGAGGGAAGAGCATGTGGCAAGGCCTTGAAGTGGGAAGGAACGTGGTACATCTGGGAAATGTCAAGATGACAAGTCTGAACCTTGTACACACCTAACTTGTTGGACTCCTCGTACCGGGTTCACCTGCCCATCTGCCCTACCAGGAGGAACCCCTAGAGAGTGGGCTTCACATCTGACTCACCTCTGCCTCTTACCAGCCACGGGACAGTGCCCAGGGAGAGCTCAGGACATTTCTGATGAAGTGAAA
The DNA here is from genome assembly GCF_028858775.2 of Pan troglodytes. Taxonomy (NCBI): domain Eukaryota; kingdom Metazoa; phylum Chordata; class Mammalia; order Primates; family Hominidae; genus Pan; species Pan troglodytes. The sequence goes on along the minus strand of NC_072405.2, from coordinate 105,414,145 downwards.
ATGGACCTAACAAAAGTATCACTTGCTGTTATGCTCAGGGTTGGGGTCCAGTCCCAGCTGAGGTCCGAAAAGAGGGGGTGGATGAGCAGATAGCTGAAAGAACACTCGGGGTGCTGTAGGCAGGTGAAATGTAATTTTATTCAGCAGCTCTCTCATCAGCAGCTTACACTAGCTCGTTTACACTGTTCACCTTTATTTTGGCTGCCTGCTCCAGCTCGGCGGCTCCTCTCAGCAGCCAGCTCCCACACACACCTGCGTGGCCAGCTCTCCCTTGCCTTCAGGGTCAGCAGCTGAACTCTTTCTCTCTCTGGGCATGAGTAGGCTGAGCTGTGTCCTGGCTCCCCCTGTCCATCTGCAAAGACCGACAGCTCTGGCGCTCTCTTTCTCTGGGTGCAAGTGCACCTGTACAGAGTCAGCAGGGCAATTATAGCTTTTACAGACAATAGTGGCATCGGGCCACATGGCTACATGGCTGTGATAACAAGTGGAGTTATATGCCTGCACTCTAAACTCACTGAGTCATGCAGGCCTGGATATCCACCTCGGCCTGTTCCTGACCAAAACACATCCATGTACCTTATACTTGTAAACTGGGAGGCTCTCTGTCCAGGCAAGCTTATCCTCAGGGAAGGGGTTGGGATGGAACTCCCTTTCCCCACCTAGTGTTCATGCCCAGACTCCCCAGCAGGCATCTGGCCTCATGGGCAGCAGAAGTGACACTGCCACCACTGACCCCTCAAGGACAGTGCTATGTTGGTGGCCCTCCCCACTGCCCCAAATTCATATGTTGAATCCCTAATCCCCACTGCAAAGGTATTAGGAGGTGTGGCCTTTGGGAGGTGATTAGGTCATGAGGGTGGAGCCTTCACAAATGGGATTAGTGCCCTTATAAGAAAAGACATAAGAGAGGTGACCTCTCTGTCCCCATGTGAATAGACAGTGAGCAGTCGGCTGTCTGCAAGCTGAGAAGACAGCCTTCCCCAGAACTCAACCCTGCTGGCACCCTGATCTTGGAATCCCATTCTCCAGAATTGTGAGAAGTGAACATCTATTGTTTAAGCCACCCAGTCTATGGTATGGTGTTATAGCGTGAATTAGACAGACAGCCACCTGCTGATACATCCCTTCAGCCTCCTCTGCCCAGCGAAAGGACATGCAGATCCACCCCATGAGAGAGCTGCAGATGGGAGGATGCTGGATCTTTCTGGACCCCCCTACCCCACTCCACCCCTGCACCCCTTCCTCAGCCCCACCACCTGGCCCCTGCCCACTCGAGTGTGCCAAAGACGGCCTGTCCTCTCCTCTCTGAAAATGCGAGGTCCAGGCTGCTCTTTCACATATTTGACACAGAGCCACGTGCCACCAAACCAGCTCATCCCGGCACTTTAAAGGAGGGCCACAGATACAGGCAGAATAAAGCCTGGGCTTCAGGACCCAGGCTGGGTTTTTGGTTGAGCCAATCCCAGCACCACAGAGGCCCGGAGTGCCACCCCTGGAAAGAGGCTTGTTGATCACCCCGTTTTCCCCCACTTCAGACCAGCAGATGGAGGAGGCCCAGAGATGCCTTCTGATCTGTGAAAACTCAGCGATCCAGAGCAGAAGTTCACCCAAGGCCACCTGAATCGCCACGCAGGACTCTGCCCAGTATTCCACAATAGCTCTTGGTGCCCACAGGTGATGAATCAGATAAAAGGGAGGCAAAATAGACAAAGATTTTGCCCAGGGCCCCTAGGAGGCAGAGGTGAGACTCCCAGGGAGGGCAGCCCATCCAGGCTGGGGACAGTTAAGCCCTGCAGGAAGGAAAATGCGGACTCTGTACCTACCCAACCCCCACACCAGCTGGGTATTAACAGGACTTGAGCCGAGAGGTCCTGGAATTATACTCTGCTGTACTCCCGCCTGTACCTGGGGACTCTTTACCTGGGTGGTCCAGGATACCCAATCAAAGCAATGATGACATCAGGGCAACTTACGAGAATATCTGAAGGATATCCCCTCTTATCCACTTTTTGAGGTTCCAGTTACCTGTGGTCAGCTGTAGTTTGAAAATATTAAATGGAACATTCCAGAAAGAAATAACTTATAAATTTTAAATTTTGCACCATTCTGAGTACTGTGATGAAATCTCATGCTGTCCCACTGCGTCTTGCCCAGGATGTGAATGGTCCCTTTGCCCAGCATCTCCACACCGTAGATTCTACCTGCCTGTGAGGCACTTAGTAGCCAGCATCACTGTCAAATCAAAAAAACATAGTAGGCCGGGCGCAGTGGCTCACGCCCGTAATCCCAACACTTTGGAAGGCCAAGGTGGGAGGATCTCGAGACCAGCCTGGGCAACACAGTGAGGCCTTATCTCTATTAAAAAAAAAAAAAAAGAAAAGAAAAGAAAAAACATGGTACAGTATATATAGGGTTCAGTACTCTTGGAAGCTTCAGGCATCCGCTAGGGGTCTTGGAACCTATCCTGCATGGGTAAGAGGGGCCAACAGTATACAGGTCCCTAGAACAGTAAGCCAAAAAGGTATTTGGAACCACTGAGGGCAGGGGAGTTCCATTAAGAGGGTGATGTGGAGTGGGCGTGTGTATAGACAAGCCTACTATATGCAGACACCCAGCCCCTTTCCATTTTCTTTGATCTTTCTTTTTCACGATCTGCTTGGAGACAGAAGACAGGTGCAGCAGCTTCAGGTCCCGGGGAGTTTAAAAAGCAAAATTTCCCACGTTTTGTAGGCTGCCAGCCTGAGGCTCCTTCTTACCTGACCTTTCCTTATGTGGCATCTGACCTTTTAAAATGATCTTCCCTTATCTCCCAGCAAGATTTTCTGCTTCTTCCACTAACCCCTGCCCTCCCCATGGGAGAGTGACTAATCAGCACTGTTCAGGAGGAGATGGGGCGCCCATCAGAATGCCCAGGGGGCCCTCGAACCCGGGCCCTAGTGAGGATGGGCTCCCTGCTCCTCCATGTGCCACTACAACATGAGAGTCAAGTCTGGGATCTGCTTTGGCGACGCGAGTGGAGGTCTGCTGAGGAATGGGCTCTAAGGGCAAAAGGAGCAGGTTCTTAGACTTTCCATAGTAATGGAGGCTCCCACCCATGGGCATGACAGCTTTCCCTATGAACTGGAGTCCTCGTCGACACCTCTCCCTGAATTAGAAGAGTTTAGGACCACGTGTCTTCTCTCCAATCAGGCTCCTCAGTGAGGGAGTGACCAGCTCCCTTCAGGTTTCCATCCCCTTCGTGAGTGTGGCAGATAGCCACCTCCTGATCCCCACTACCTGTGGCTGCCACCGATACAGAAAAGAGGGAGGGGCACTTTGCTACCGGATCCAGGACTCTGAAATGAGGAAATGATCCTGGATTATCCAAGTGGCCCTAATAAGGCGGAGGCACACACAGGAGGGGAGAAGGTGATGTGACCACGGGGGCAGAGACTGCGACCACAGCCAAGAAACGCTGCAGCCGTCAGAGGCTGGAAGACATGGATTCTCCCCTAGAGCCTCCAGAGGGAGCGCAGCCTGCCAGCACCTTGATTTCAGCCAGTGACACTGATTGTGGACTTCCAGCCTTCGGAACTGTAAGAGAAGAAATGCCTGCTGTTATAAGCCACCAGGTTTACAGTAATATGTTACAGGAGCCACAGGAAACTAAGTCAGTGAGTAGCCTCATAAGATTCTTTTCTATTTATTCATTCAACAAACATTTAGCAAGTGCCATACATGCCAGGCACTGTCATAGGCAGCAAGATGCAGCTGTGAACAGGACAGGGCAGGCCCTGCTCCATGGAGCTGCAGCCCAGTCAGATAACTGCCTGAAAGAGTGGTGCTTCCAATAATTATGGACGAGCATCACAGGTAAGCAGGAAGCAAAAATGGCAGCTAAAAAAACCACACAGACCTCCATAAAATAGTGCCAATTCCTGTACAAATTATATACAAATGCACTTGTGAAGACAGATGTCACCTTCAGAGAAAACACAAGGCTATCTAGATCCCAGCTGCACCCCAGAAAGCCTGAGGGAACAGTACAGGTCAGAGGGAGTGGGCAGAGTCCCAGACACACTGCCTTTCTTCCCCTTCAGGGGGTTCAGCCTCCTGCAGAGGAACCAGGTACAGCCATCGCCATTGCAGCTGCAGCCCCACAGAAATGGCCTAACCCCCCAGGGAAGGCCCCTAAAGGAAAGCGCCCTGAAAGAGTGGCTTTCCAATGTTTACACAGAGATTGCATGGAATTTACACCAAACTTCAGGGTGAGGTCATGACCCTGGGCGAAGGCTTGCTTCAGATGAATCAAAACATGTTGGACCTCAGAGACTCCAGCAAACAGCCTGCTTTCCCACAAGTAAGTTGGTCACATCAGGTGGGCAGTGACCTCATGTAATCGCCCAGTGTGGTATACTCCACAACAGGTCATCTCCAAAGCTGCTTAAGCTCCCTGCACAACCCTGGCATTACCAGATACCTGATTCTGCAAAATATCTGCTGATCTTCTTGGCCACAGGACTCGCTCTGTCTGAACAACCTGGGAGGAGGAGTCAGGGTGTGGCAGGGTGAGGGAAGTGGCCGGGACCCTCCACATGCTGCCCCTGCTCCCTCATCCCATGACCCTGGTGAGCCCCAACCTCCAGGCCAGGCTTAACAACACCCCTTCTTTCCACCTCTTTTGAGGATTAAATGAGACAACAGATGGAAATACACTGAAAAGTGTTAGGTGCTAAACCCAGGCCAAGTGATATTTTTAACCTGGAACTACTCAGTTGCCTCTGAAAGCAATGAACTCTATGCTGTCTTTGCAGGTACAAAAAGAAATCTTCCACTAAATTGTGTTTCAGTGGCTACAACTATGTGTTAGCTAATTCTTCCACCCTCTCACTACCTCCAGCTGCTCCAAGTATGCAGCTCTGTGGCAGTTTCAAGAGTAGGGTACTGTGTAGTAAAGAATTGACCTTATCCAGAGATGTCCAGAGGTTCCTGGGAGGTACCTCTAAGCCCTGGGGATGTCCTGCCTGATAAGAGTGTCTTTGTTTGCCTGGGGAGTCTTGAACCACATTGAATAGCCTAACAGCGTGATTTATGTTGGGGGCTTTGAGCCGCATAGTATCAGCTCGACCTCCAGAAGGGCTGGAGATTAAAGGTCAGTCACACAAGTAGTCCACCATGTCTACCTGTCTGAGACCCAGTAAAAACTCTGTACACAAAGGCTCGGGTGAGGCTCCTTGGGTGGCAGTACTCCACGTGCATTGTCACATATCCTGGCCAGGAAAAGTTGGCGCTGCCCATGAGTCTACTGGGAGAGGACAACTAGAAGCTTCCCTTTCGGGACTTTCTGCTCCATGCACTTCTTCCTTTGGCCCATTCCTTCCACTGAAACTATAAGTGTAACGGCTTTCAGTTGGTAAGTCCTCCTGCTGATTTATCAGATCTGAGGGTGGCCAGACCTGATCCCCTCCCACTCCCACCACCCCTCAACAGATAATTGGCGTCAGAAGTGAGGTGATCCTGGGGACAGCCTTGCACTCTGTAACTTCTTAACTCTTTTTGTGCCACGGATGCCTTTGGCAGTCTGGTGAAGCTGTGGACTTTTCTGAAGATGATTATTAAATGCACAAAATAAAATATATAGTATTCAAAAAAACCAGTTATGTTGAAATGTAAGTATCAAAATATGTGCTTCTTTATTAAGATATTAAATAACGAGTTATAGTAGAGATTTACTATCTACCATAATTTTGAAGTAGCAACAAACACCCCATATTTCAAGATATCTGCAACAACTATAAAGAGATGCAGATTTAAACCAGGCATGGTGGCTCACACCTGTAATACCGGCACTTTGGGAGGCCAAGGCAGGGAAATCACTTGAGGTCAGGAGTTCGAGACCAGCCTGGCCAACATGGTAGAACCCAGTCTCTACTAAAAACACAAAAATTAGTCGGGCATGGTCATGGGCACCTGTAAATCCAAATACTCAGAAGGCTGAGGCAGGAGAATCGCTTGAACCCAGGAGGCAGAAGTTACAGTAAGCCAAGATGGCGCCACTGCACCACTCCAGCCTGGGTGACAGAGTGAAACTCTGTCTCAAAAAAAAAAAAGAAAAAAAGATGTAGATGTATATTAGTGTCAATGTCACAGATGATGTATTTTGTTTCCTACATTCATAATTGAAATTAATTCTAAATTTCAGTTAGAGGTTATTGGAAATAAAGGTCTAATTTTTTTTCTCATCCAAGGTCACAAACCCCATAAATTCTATCCCCAGACCACCAACAGGTCCATGGACACCAGATTAAGAAGCCTAGTCTAGGACTTGGGTGATTATCTCACCCTTCCTAGCAGCTTAAGTTGAGCTGTCACTGTCAATGTTGTTTTTAATGATAATAATCGTAGCTAATCCTCATTGAGCATTTGCTCTATGCCCAGCACAATGAATGTGAAAGTGCCATACACATATGAACCATTATTTTTATGTCATATCACTTAACGAGCTTTCTGATTGAGTTAGGAAAACAAGAGCTGTCGCTTTTGGCATGCTTAATATGGGCGAGGCACATACCAAGCACTTACAATGCATTCTTTCATTAGGCCTCACGGCAACCTGATGAGGTGGAACTGTTATTCCTCCCATTTTATAGACAAGGAAAGTGAGGCTTTGAGAGTTTAAACAACTTACCCAAATGATAAGGATAGTAATTGGTAAAGCAAGATATTCAAATCAGGTGTCTGACTCAAGACAGAGCACAGCTCACAAAAGTTAGCAGAATGGCACTCGGCAAATCAGGATGGCCATGGCGGTGCCACTGGATGACCTGACCACAGTGGTCCTGTGTCCAGACAGAAAAGACTGACCACTGAATGGAAATAGAGATAACTCAGCACAAGGTCCTGAACTGCATGGATTAATAAGTCAATGATTACTGAGGCTGTGGGGAAGTTTCTGTGCTAATCATTAGTGTTCCGATTCAAGAACCATGGGCGTCATGAAGATTAACCTGCTTAGCGAAGAGTTTCCTGATTTCTCTAAGGGTGCCCTTGATTGGCACACAAAGGATCCTGTGGGTGCTTCACGGCCTAGCAGCATCCTCAGTATCAGGCCATGTGGTCTTTGCTCTCTCCAGAATCATCATCATCATCATCATCATCATCATCATCATCATCATCATCTGAGAAGGTTCTTACAGAGCAGCTCTTGGCATCCAAGCCCATCCATGGACCAGGATGCCCTACAGAGGCAAAGGCAGATGGGGAGGGGAGGGCTGAGACAGACACAGGGAAAAACAAACCTTACAACAAGACAAGTTATAATACAGGAATGGAAATGATGTGGCACCAATGCCACCACTCCCCACTACCACATCCAGTAGCAGAGATGCTACTCATAGTACTACTCATAGGACACTATATAATTTCCCCTTAAATGAGGTTGATGCAGCCTCAGAATCCTTCTCAACACAGCTCTCCAGGTAGCTACAACCAATTGGTTGAACTTGACATACAGGTTGCAACCTATTTTTCCTCAGATCCGTGATACCAGAAGGAAAGGAGGAAAGTTATACTCTTGAAACAATGACATAAAACAAGAGTAGCTAAAACTTATTGAGCATTTATTCATGCCAATTCCTGTTCTAAGCACTTTACATGTATTACTCACATTTTCTTCTCACTACAACAATCTTACGATGTGAATACTATTATTAGCCCCATTTTCCATAAGAGAAACCTGAGGCACGAATTGGTTGTTCCATATGACTTGTTCCATGTCACCCAGTGAGAAGGGAGTAAAGTTAGGTTTCGAATCCAGGTGGTCTGGGTCTAAAACTTGCATATTTAATTAGCCACTATGTTGTACTCATCCTGTCCAGTGCTGGGGGTATTTTTAGCTATTGATCATAGCAAAAGACAAAGATGAAATGGCTTTATAGTTTTGCATGTTGATATAAGCAAAAGTGACATAACATTCTCAAAGACTGTTCTCTAAAGTTTTCAGAGAGATGCCTTTGTCAATCAATGCACTTTGCTCTGGTCCTGCTTCTCAATGCGGCCAGTCTCTTCACTTTTTACTTCCCCAATGCAGCTCATCTGTAGGCCCAGTGCTGGCCATACCAGAGCCCAGCAAGCAGCGTCTACATTGAAGACTCCTGGCTGAGACAGGGCCTCCCTGCTCTCCCTCCTCACCTTGTCAGGTCCTCCAGTGCCTGTGTATTTTCCTGACCCAACTGCTTGCCTAATTACAGATCCCTGGCACAGTCTAAACTGGCCCAGCTAGACCTGGAAGTCCCCGGAATCCAGGCATTCTGTTAACATCAGGTGTAGAGGAGAACAGATGCAGAGAAAGCCAGCTCCACCCCACCCATGGTGCTGATGGCAACGAGTCAAATCTCCAAGAAAACAAGTTCAGTGCCAGAATCCAAGCGCTTAACTCGGCCACCATATTACCTCTTTTATAGACGGAACCGAGGGGAGCTTTAGGAGAGGGATACAACCCGTCTCAGCAACAGAAAAAAACCCATACCTGCCCTTGTAGGTAGCTGCTCTTGGCAGCAGAAACAGGTATATCCTTTGAGATGGCCCCAAGGTCACCTCCAATCCCCCCTCAAGGCTCCAAGCTCAGTGACTGCTGGCCAAGGCAGCCAGCAGGTGGCCATGGCAGAGCGGGTAAGGTGCTGTCCACTTTGCCTCCGTTTCCACCCAGACCAAAAGCACTGCCTCTTCTATGGGTGCAGGGGTAGAAATAAGAACTAGACCAGCAGCTCTGCATGATTAGTACTGGCAGTTCTAGTTATGACCCAGATTGGCATGGGGCCCACTAGGCTCCCACACCCAAATCCTGACAGGGAGTGAAGTAGAAGCGGAGTCCGGGCGGGTTGGAGGATCTGGCTGGTTCAGTCCATCAAAACCAAGTCAGCATCAGCCACCATTTGGAATTAACTCGACTTCCTCTCTTCCTACCACCCATGCAAAAGGTAAATTTTCAGAAACCCTATTTAAAGCTCTCCAAGCACTTTCAATATATTTTTTAGAGTGTTTGGCAGTATATAATATTATTCCTTTTGTATGTAGTATTTTATTTATTCTTATATGAAGTCTGAGAGCATGAGGCCAGATCTCTATGAGGAAGATAGAGTGGAAAAGCCACCAGCACAGAGCAAGAAAGATGGCAGAAAAAAAAAATCCTAACCCAGATCTGACTGAGTGAGAAGGCCTGGCTCTTCCCACTACACCAAGCCAACTCCCCGCTGTGCTAATACCTCACAGGTGGTTCATTAATCCCGTAGAAGTTCCTGGGTGTACCAAGAAGCAGACGCAGAATTAGACATGGATCTCTGGGATCCCCTCACCCTCCCCTAATTGGCTGCCTGGCCCTTTGCCTCCCTCTTCCCTTACTCCCTCCATCCCCTCCCTTCCTGGTAATTACCACTGGAGCAAATAAGTTAGGCCATTAGACGCTCACCAACATTTGGTCAGCTTGCATCTAGCACTGGCAAGGCAGGGAGAAGCTGAAATGAGAGGGTTAGGCAACCCCGTCTCTACTGGGATTATAAATGTATAATTCTCTGCATTATCTCCAGCTTTTTTGTAGAGAAAGCATTTCACAAATAGGTCAGGCTGAGGGTGAGTCAGACAGATAGAAGCCATTCACATTTGCTGAGGTCAAGAAAACCAGGTGGAGAGGACATTCTCAGCAGTTCCCTGTGGCCAGTGTGATCATGGTCATGTGCAATTCTGGTGAAAGCTTTGCTTTGGGAGGTTTTCCCGGAAGCTGTCCAGAGGGCTCCAGGCACATAACTTTGAGAGCACCCCATATTTTTCTTTTTGATGGTAGAATTTGGGATTGGTTCACCAAGCTGCTCAGGTCCAGTCTCAAGAGATGCCCAGGCCCCCAGAGGTCATCAAGTTCATACGTGGTCCTTATTCTTGAGGTGCCCTCCACCCTCACTGTGGTGCCCAGCCATCCTCCCTGGCACAGAAAAAAAGTAATACAGTAAAATGATGGCATGGTAAGATGTGCGTGTCACTCTTCCCAGAAATGATGCATCCACTTCAACAGAGGACACAGCACGGATCCGTAAGAACTGGTAACTGGCTTATTGACCATTCTGGACTCCTGGTTGTATAACTGGGTATTGCCTTTACCTTTCCTCTCACCCTGCCTTTCAGACCTTCCCTCTCGGTTTTCTCTTCCCCAGCTGGGTTGATATCTTGATAAGATCCCAAAACATTTTGGTCATTTTCAGATATTAACCGATGATGTTTATTTTTAGATATTAAAATTTGCAGGCCAATCTAAATGAAAACTTGAATCACTTGGCCCATGCAAGTTTTATTCCCTCTCCTTCATCTTCCCCTATTTTCTACCTCCACGCCTGACCCGGAGTGCAAAAACCTGCCGTGAGGAGGGTCACGGTCTCTTCTTTGTCTCTCCCCACATTTCTACTCCTCCTCACATGTTTACCACCTGCTTCAGGCTCTCCAGGTTCAGGGCAGGGAGGAGAGATGTAAAACAAAGGATAAAAGCGTTCTTTAAATAAGTTGGTTGGTTTTCTTCTCTCTTCTGGCTTCGAGTTACCAGATTTTGCCAAAAAAAAAAAAAAATTAAAAGATGTCAAGTTACATTGGAATGTCAGATAAACAACAAATACTCTTTTAGTATAAGAATGTCCCATGCACTACTTGGGCATCTTGTGTTTTCTCTAGCAGCACTCCTCAGCTGCTGGCTGCCTCCAGAGCAGGGCAGGTGGATTCATTTCCCATGGCTGCTGGAATGAATTGTTTCAAACTCAGATGCATGAAATAACACACATTTGTTTTCTTGTAGTTCTGGAGGTCAGAAGTCTGAAATAGGTAAGCAGGGCTACACATTCCTTCCAGAGGCTCCGGGGAAGAATCCCTTGCCTTGCTTTTTTCAGCTTCTAGAAGGCACCTGCGTTCCTTGGCTTGTAATCCCTTCTCTATCTTCTAGGCCAGCAGCTTAGCATCTTCTCTCCTCTCTGACTTCTGCCTCCATCCTCATATCTTACAGCAACCTGTGACTCTTATCACAACCCTTCTTTCTTATAGCAACCCTGTGACTGCACTGGGACCACCCAGATCATTCAGGATTTTCTCACCTCCAGATCTTTAACTTAAACACATCAGCAAAGTCCCTCTGGCCAGGTAAAACAGTATATTCGGAGGTTCTGGGATTAAAATTTGAATATCTTTGGGGGGCTGTTGTTCAGTAACTGTCCGGGCAGGCTCTTTCCCTATCCCTCAAGGAGGGGATTTTTGTGGATTTCTGGAGACCTGCTTGCTGAGGATCCCCAGCGTGCCCCATTCTCTGATGTAAGCAGCATGGGCGATACCCTCTCCAGCTGACTTCCTACAATTCCTCAGCTCCTGCTTGTAGGTACCCCTCACCGGGGCTCTTTCTGCTGGGGTCTCCTCTCCTCGGCAGACAGAAATCTTGAGTGGAGTGCTTTCAAGTCCCTGGGGCCTGGATACCACCCAAGAGATCATGTCACCTCGGACCCCAAAGAAACATTCCAGCCCTGGCCCCAGCAAATTGTGAAAGTGCATGCCACTCCCAAGTGTTTAATGCTCAGATTCGGGAGCCACAGCGGGGAGCCACAGCAGGGAGTCGGCACACTCTTTCTCATTAAAGAAATCTGCTTTGAGCAATCTTTAGCCTTTGATTAGATCTAGGCTGGAGGTAGATGAAGTGCCAAGACCAGGACTTGCAGGACCAGTTGGAATACTTCTTAGCAAGTTCTGCCTGGAGGGTCTAGCACCTGTCTTTAAAATGTGTGTGTTGCGGGAAGAGAGGGGCACGGCAAGGGAGATTGCCTGTTGTTCTAAGCTTTGGGTTTCAGCCGGTACCCCCAGACAACCGGAAAAGTCTAGCGTATCCTTCTCAACAACAACAACAACAAAAATCCAGAAGGTAAATTTGCAGTAAAGTACAGGTGTTACCTATCCTGGAGGTACTTATGTCTTAAAAAAGGAGAGGGCAATGATTGACTCAAATATATGGATCGCTAATGAAAAAACTCCCACATCAACAATAAATCCTCACAGGAAACCCTGACTCTTCCCTGCATGCCTATACCTGGCCCTGCCTACCTGAACCAGGCATCAGCATTCTGCAGAGGAGCTGGGCCCTAAAACCCACCTGAGCTGACACAAAGAGCCCAACAATGCCAGGTGGAAGGCAGCATGAATGGTGCTGGGATGGCCCACGGGCTTGGTTTGCATGCCCACTCTTAGTACATGCAGGCTGCTGCAACCAAATGCCGTAACACGGTGACTTAAAGACAGCAGAAAAAATACTTCTCGCAGTTCTGGAGGCTGGGAGATCCAAGATCAAAGCACTGGTAGATTTGGTGTCTGGTGAGAGCCCACTTTCTGGTTCATAGATGGTGCTTCTTGCTGTGTCCCAACATGGTAGAAGGGACTAGGGGTCTCTCTGGGGCTCCTATGATAAGGGCACTAATCCCATTCAGGAGGGCTCCACTCCCATGACCTAATCACCTCCTAAAGCCCCCACCTCCTAATATCACCCTGGGAGTTAGGATTTCAGCATATGAATTTTGGGGGGAAACAAGCGTTCAGATCATAGCCCCCACCCTGCAGGTTGGTGGTGGCTGGCTGTATTTGGAAGAGTACTAAGGCTGCCTCCTGATGCAGCAAGAAAGAGTGCCACAGTAATTGCACAGCATCTGCCATGGCATGGGGGACAGAGCAGTCGCTTGAGGCCCTCTGTTGCCACAGAGTCAGTCTTGGGTGTGAATCCTGGCTCCCTCACTTACAATTGCATGACACTGGGGGAGTTGCTTAACCTCTGGGCACCCATTTCTATAAACTGACAAAACCTACCTATGATATAGGGTTCTAAGGAAGTTTGAACAAAGTGATGTTTACAGAGCACCTGGGGCCTAGTTGCACCCAAGAAATGTCATTTCCCTTCTTTCCACATCTAAGATGCCTGCATGGCAGCGTTTTGGGGTACCTTTTCTTGGTGGCTATATATTGGTGGGCATAGAAACAAGGAGGAGTACTTACCATTTAAACTCTACATCACACAGATGCAAACCCATCTGTCACCGAGGACAGAGGCATCATTAAATTAATCACTAGCCCTTCCCGGGTGTGACAAAATTCCTCTGGCATTGTTTTTTGGGTGTGCCAGCTAGTGGGAATTCTGCAGAGACAGGTTTTCAGCTTCTAAAAGTCAGGTGGTGGTTTTGCTGTGAGATAATATCACCCTCTCCATACTACACACACACACACACACACACTCACTCACTCACTCATACACACTTCCTGGAGGCCAGGGGGAGGGAAGCAGGAACTGGAGCCCACCCCTCATCCCCCAGGACATCTGCACAAAGCATGGCTTCATGGAAATCTTTTTGGCTTGCTCAAGAGAAGCCATTTCAACCTGACTTCAGATCAGTCTTTGCCTTCTCTTATTAATATTTGGTTCTAGACCAGGCGCTTCTGTTGCATCTTTTCATTATATCTTCCAGCAATCCCATGAATTTGGCATTTTATTATACAGATTTGCAGACAGAAAACTGGGGCATAAAGAAGTGCTAATCTGAGGTCCCAGTGCCTGCACCGGAGCTGGATCCAGGTCTATACCGCGGGGCCTCTGTTCTCCCCTTGGGAGAGCCGCTCAACCATCCACCTGCATGTCACCCTGATACAAGTTTGTAAATAGCTTGAAGTACATTGGGAACTTCTCCCCTCCTAAAGGTGACTGAGAGCTTTGTAAGGTGTCTTTCCCTCCACCTCAAGCACTTCAAAAACGCAGAAAGAGCGTTCACTTGCACCCATCTGCTGACATCCCAGTCCTCCACTCGGGCAGGTGGGCCATCACTTTACCCAGCCGGCGGGGACCACAGCCACAGAGTGAGACCGGCAGGATCCGGGAGGTAGCGAGTGGACAGTGCAGGTTTCTGCAGTCCCTCTCCCTGCTCAGGAGACACAGGAGACACAGCAGATGCCGCACCCAGGGCACATCTGAAGGTGTGGGCCAGGGCTGCCAGCTGCCCTCTCCCTTTATAGTTCTGAAGGCCCCAGAAAGCCATCTCCACAAGAGGCAGACAGGAAGGGCTCACGCCTTCAGGGGAGCCAGAATAAAGTGCTGACTCATAGTCAGGTGTGAGGAGAGCTCAAGAGGGGTGTGGGTTGGGGATGCAGCTTTGCAAGCATGGAGGTGCTAATCCCCTGTGCACCACTTGGCCCTCCCAGAGACCCAGGGGAAGGTGACGGATTAAGCTCTACATTAAGCTCCTGAAAGAGATCAAATGCTGTCCTGGAGTTTCCAGGCTAAAAGGAGGCCCTGAACCTGAATGGCCACCATAACACCAACAGCTCACAACTGAACAGCCCTTGACCCTTGCCAGGGTGTTTCATAACACAAGCTCAAGCCAGAAACCATGGTGAATCTATGTCCTCTGCCTTTGTTCATCTTCTGTACCAGCCCAACAAGCAGGTGTTGGTTGAATGAGTTCATGGGAATTAATGAGACCTTCACAATGAACCAGAAGCTGGTCAGAGTTACAAATTCATGCGTACACATGATAAGGGGGGAAGAAGTGACATTTGTTGGAGGCAAGAGTACCAAATTTAGCAAAGAAAACTATAAGATTTCCAGTAAATTTGAATTTCAGAAAAACAGCAAATAATTTTTTTGTCTTTTTTATGTTAGATTTACTGTGCTCTTCTACCGAAACAAATAATTTTTTTAGTATAAGAATGTTCTGTGAATATTTGGGGTATATTTATACTAAAAATGCCTGTCGTTTATCTGAAATTCAGATGTAACTGGGCGTCCTGCATTTATCTGGTGACCCCAGTTGGGGGTCTACTGTGCATCAGATGCTGTCTGCACATCTCTCCTCCTGTCCTCATACAGCCCTGGGAGGGAGCGAATATTAGTTATGTTGACCCGACTGTATGGATGAGCAAAAGGAAACATTGAGAGGTAACCTGATTTGCTTAAGGCACCACAGTTCAGAAAGGCTGGGTGGGCACTGGAAACTTGAGCCTGTGATCTCCCTGTCGAGGGCTGCTTCCCCAACCCTTCTTTTTGGTGGGAAGGGGATTTGTAAACCAAGAAGAGGCTGTGGTTGGCGCTGAGCTGTGGGGGATCCCACATCATTATGGCCAGGAGCACAGGCACATGAGCCAAGTCCGCCAGCATTCCTGCGGGCAACACCACACAGGCAGGTGGGGCACAGGCCTGAGGCCCCTGCCACCACAGTTCACAATGAGTGCCTTTGTACCCAAGTGGTTTAGGGTCCTGTGTGGAATGCCTGGATGCTACACCAATAATAACAACCTCAATAATAGTAATAATAATAATATAGTGACAACAATAACAATAGGTCATATGTGCCAGGCATATAACTCTTTGTATCCATTACCTGTTCAATCCCCACCACCACCAAAAAACATTAATCTTATTAGTATTGCTAATAGCTACCATTTGTTAAGTATGACCATGTGCCAGACCTACACCGATATTTTGTGTTATTATCTCATTTAACACAAACGACAATCTTTTTTTTTAGGGTGTTTTTTTTTAATTTTATTATTATTATACTTCAAGTTTTAGGGTACATGTGCACAACGTGCAGGTTTGTAACATATGTATACATGTGCCATGCTGGTGTGCTGCACCCATTAACTCGTCATTTAACATTAGGTATATCTCCTAATGCTATCCCTCCCCACTCCCCCCACCCCACAACAGTCCCCAGTGTGTGATGTTCCCCTTCCTGTGTCCATGTGTTCTCATTGTTCAATTCCCACCTATGAGTGAGAACATGCAGTGTTTGGTTTTTTTGTCCTTGCGACAGTTTGCTGAGAATGATGGTTTCCAGTTTCATCCATGTCCCTACAAAGGACATGAACTCATCATTTTTTATGGCTGCATAGTATTCCATGGTGTATATGTGCCACATTTTCTTAATCCAGTCTATCGTTGTTGGACATTTAGGTTAGTTCCAAGTCTTTGCTATTGTGAATAGTGCCGCTGTAAACATACGTGTGCATGTGTCTTTATAGCAGCATGATTTATAATCCTTTGGGTATATACCCAGTAATGGGATGGCTGGGTCAAATGGTATTTCTAGTTCTAGATCCCTGAGGAATCGCCACACTGACTTCCACAATGGTTGAACTAGTTTACAGTCCCACCAACAGTGTAAAAGTGTTCCTATTT
Organism: Pan troglodytes; assembly: GCF_028858775.2. Lineage (NCBI taxonomy): Eukaryota > Metazoa > Chordata > Mammalia > Primates > Hominidae > Pan > Pan troglodytes. The sequence goes on along the minus strand of NC_072405.2, from coordinate 105,397,941 downwards.
CTCCACATCCTCTCCAGCACCTGTTGTTTCCTGACTTTTTAATGATTGCCATTCTAACTGGTGTGAGATGGTATCTCATTGTGGTTTTGATTTGCATTTCTCTGATGGCCAGTGATGATGAGCATTTTTTCTGTGTTTTTTGTCTGCATAAATGTCTTCTTTTGAGAAGTGTCTGTTCATATCCTTCACCCACTTTTTGATGGGGTTACAAACAACAATCTTATCAGGGAAGTACCATTATCCATGTCTCAGATGAAGGTCAGAGAAGTTAAGAAATGTGCCCAAGATCACACAGCCATCACAAATCAAACCTAGGTCTGCCTTATTCAGAGGCCTGCTGCCTTCTGCTTCTCCACCAAACCCTGGTGGGATCTCAAAGAGGCCCCTGGAGCTCTTACCAAGGCAGTTTGTCCCTATTGAGGGCAGGGAGTTGGAATAGGGCAATGACAGTTCCAGCCTGCTCTTCCACACCCCTTCACCCAGGCCAAGGGATCTGTGTCAAAACACACCTCGCTTCCCCTTGGGCAAATCCATCCTGGAGTAAAACTTAATAAGTCTGTGGCCCATAATGCCACTAGTTTGTAAATTCTCACAGGGAGTGCCCCTGCCTTTCCCATGATTGCTGGCCCCTTCCTTACATAAGCCAGGCTAGTGAGGGCCTGTCATGGGTCTCGTGGCCACCTTCCCATTGAGGTCAATTTCCAGCTCCATGCCCTATGGCCTGGTTGGATTAATGAGCAAAATGATATGACCAAGAACCCATAGGTTTCCTGCAAATTAGAAACCAATGTGTCAATCTTCCCAAATTAATTTATGGCTTCATTAATTTCATTTAAAATTTGAATGGGATATTTTTAGTAAAATCTCACAAATTTGGAAGAATAAACAAGAAATGTAGGGGGAAAATAGTATTGATTAGTGACTGGTGCTTCTTCCTTTTAATATTTATTAAATTAAAACAGCTAGTATAAGCAAGTCATAGGCATACACATTAACAGAGCAGAATTAAGAATCTAGAAATGTATCTTATACAAAGAACTTGACATACGATAAAGGGTACACTTCAGATCAACAGTGAAGTGATGAATTCTTTAACAAAAGGTTGCGAGGAAATGAAAACTTGGAAAAATACTAATTTAAAATACCATGTCACTTTACAATCAAAACCCTTCCAGGTAATTGTCAAAATGTAAAAAAATAAAAATAAAAAAGGGAAGAACTACATAAGCATAAAAGAAACCACAAAGAAAATGATCAATTAATTTAACCACCACCAACTTAAAATTCGTATATGGCAAAATCTTAACAGTAACTCAGAATTTGCACGCTTGGCCAATTATCTCCTTAGGATGCAGTCAGATGACAGGACTCTCTAGGTCAATGAATACACCTATTTCCATGGTAACACATGCTGGCAAGCTGCCCTCCAGAAAGTCTGAACCAATTACACCCCCAGCAACAGTTTCTTTGAGCCCACTGCTCTCCACACTGACCATACCTGATAACTGAACCTACCATCACCACCAACCTGGCAGCAAATCGTGGACTACATGGTTTTAATCTGTATTCCTTTCATTATGAGTGAGAATGACTATATTTTCATATACTTATTTCTCATTTGTTTTTTCTTCTATGAACTGCCTCTTTATATCTTTTGATCACTTTTTAATTAAATAACTTGTCTTTGTCAAATTAATTTGTAAATTTCTTTTGTATTATAGAGATATTAACCCAATGTCACATGTATGGTTAACATTTTTTTAGTTCATCATTTGTACTTCAACTTTGTTCATTCCCCTTTTTTTGTGTTTCTTTTTTCTTTTTTTGAGACGGAGTCTTGCTCTGTCACCCAGGCTGGAGTGCAGTGGCACCATCTCGGCTCACTGCAAGCTCCGCCTCCCAGGTTCACACCATTCTCCTGCCTCAGCCTCCCCAGTAGCTGCGACTACAGGCGCCTGCCACCACGCCCAGCTAATTTTTTGTATTTTTAGTAGAGACGGGGTTTCACCGTGTTAGCCAGGATGGCCTCGATCTCCTGACCTAGTGATCCGCCCACCTTGGCCTCCCAAAGTGCTGGGATTACAGGCATGAGCCACCGCACCCGGCCTGTTCATTACTCTTAATATGCAAAAGGACTTTTAGAAAATGTTACTTATGTGAATCTATAAAATATTTTATAGTTGCTTTTTGGTATCATGACTTACGCACTTTAAGGCTAAAAATAATCACCTATATTTTAGCATTTTATGGTTTCATTTTTCATATTTGAATTTTTTATTATCTTCCATTTATTTTGGTATAAAAATATGAGATAAGGATCCAGCTTTATGGTTTTCCTATTAATAAACAGTTGCTCTGGTTGGGCGCGTGGCTCACACCTGTAATCCCAGCACTTTGGGAGGCCGAGGCAGGCAGATGGCTTGAGCTCAGGAGTTTGAGATCAGCCTGGGCAACATGGCAAAACCCTGCATCTACAAAAAAGGCAAAAATTAACCAGGCATGGTGGTGTGCGCCTGTAGTCCCAGCTACTTGGGAGGCAGAGGTGGGAGGATCACTTGAGCACAGCAGGTCGAGGCTACAGTGAGCCAAGCTTATACCACTGCACTCCAGCACAGAGAGAGACCTTGTTTCAAAAACAAACAAACAAAAAAAGACAATTACTCCAAATATTTGAAATGCCCCCTCTATCAGATACTAAATTCTGATATATATATTTATATGCAAATGTACCCACACATATACATGCATACTCACACACTCACTCACTTGGATCTTTCTGAACTAACTTGCTCGATTGACCTGTCTTTTCCTGTATTAGTATCATACACACTTAGTATAGCTTTGTGTTAATATGTGGTAGTCATTCACTACAATGGCAGGCTTAGAACAAAAAATAATAATAATAATAATATTTACTGGGAGGAGTACCTCCATTTTACTTGCCTTTTCCATAATGGTCCTGGCTATTCTCATGCTGAGTTTTAGAATTCACTTGGAATCCCTTAGGGATTCCTTTTGAGATTACATAGGATTTAGAGATCTGTTGGAGAATGTGCCTCTTTCTGACATTGGGTCTTCCCATCCAGTAACAAGATTTGTCTCTCAGTTCATTCTTCTCTTACTTCTCTCAGAACTGCTTCATAAAGATTTGATTTGACTTTGTTTTGCTTTTGACTTTGGTTACATGTATTCCTAGGTGTTTTATTTTATTGCTGCTGATGTGAATGGAATATATTTTTCATTTTACTTTTAAGTGGTTTTGCTGATATATAAGAAACTCTAAGTTTTTATGTATTATTTTAAATATATATTAAATATATGATTTTTAAATATTTGTTCTACATATTTTCATATACTTATATATTTATTTTGTACAGTCTATTGAACTATATTACGTCTAAAATTTTTTAGGATTCTCTTTGTAAGCAATCATATTATCTTCAAGTGAAGATAATTTGGCCTCTTTCTTGTCAGTGTTTAGACATCTTGTTTAATTATCTTGCTCGTTGTGTTGACTAGGATTTTTAGAACAAGAAAATAATGATGACACTCATCTTTTTAGACTTTAATGTGACTATGTTTAATTAAACATAATGCTGACTATTAGTTTGAGATTTTTTTAAATCACAGAAATTTTCATATGACTTTTCAGTATCAAGATAATCATACAGGGTTTTTATATAAGGTTGATTATATTAATAGATTTCCAAACATGTTCTAATCTCTACATTCCTGAAATGAATTTTACCTGGTCATGATACATTTCTTAAACCATATTGCTGGATTCTATTGTCAATATTTTGTTTGATATTTTTCATCAAGGTCTATAAGCGAGATTGAGATATAGGGCTTATGTGTGTGCTCTGTGTGCTATTGTTTCTGTCTTGTGCAATTAAAGTGTGCGCCATGTTTTTTTTGTTCAGGAAAATGCTTACACTGTAATGTAGATTTAGTATTTGACTTTATATGCATAGCAAGAAAACAAAGGGCATCATAATAGCAACACTGGTTATCTGAGTGGTGGCATTAAAAGTGTTTTTCCTTCAATTCTATAATAACCGAGTGTTATGTTTATAACAAAATGTTTGAAATACATACCATTAAAAGAGGCTCCATAGAAATATATTAGCAGTTATCACTAGGAAGGGGAAATGAGGCACGATATTGACCTTCTTCATCCTCTTGTAAATCTCTTTAGCTATCAGCACTTCCCCCTTCCTGCCCATCTCCCTGCTCTGCTGAACCCAAAATAAAAGCACATATTACATAAAATATAATTCCTTTTTTTAAATGCTACAAACTCAAGTCTTCTTAAATCATAATAAGCCAGTACAAACAGATCCAAATGATTCCCAGATACAATGAACAGGAAATTCTGTGGCTACGGAGTACTAGCAAGATAGAGAAGGCTGTTAGCTCTAAACATTGCATTTTCAAAACTAGAGTCAGGTATAAGCCATGCCTTTGCTCCTATGAAAGCAGACTATTTGTCTAGGGATCTAAACAAAACTAGGAGGTATTGCTTCTATAGAAAGTGAGCATTTTAGGTTGTGCGGAACAAGAAGGATTTTAAACAGCCTACAGCCACACTGATGCACCTGCAGCTTCATGCCACACACCTGCAGCCTCGCACGATGTAGCTGTGTCCTCACACAATGCACCTGAGACCTTACACAATGCACCTGGGACTTCACGCAATGCACTAGGACATAGATACTGGCATCTTTTTTCCAAAGTTCCCTAAGCACTTTGACTAACTTCCTTAAGATATTTTTTAAAATGTTGACATGAGTCATAAAAAGCAAAACTTTTTCTTTCTTGGGCATATTCCACTTTAACCAAATGATAAAGTTATTCCTCAACCGAAGACAAGGGTAAGGCTTGGACTGGGAGTGCCCTCTGGCTCCTGAAGACATTTCATCAGCCCACCAGAGGGCTGCACTGATGATTAAAGGAGAAAAATTAATCGCTCAGTCCGCAAAAGACTCTATGTTTTTTCCCATCTCTACAGGACATCAGAGCTTGTCCATTCATTGCTGTTGGGCCAACTACAAAAGGTATAACACAACAATCTTTCTTCCCAAGGACTTCACAGTCTGGGCAAGAGACAGATTTTTAAAAGCAATTCCACTGAGATGAGGACTCACAGAAAGACTCGTACAGGGCATGATGAGAGCGCAGAGGATGGGCCCCTACCCAGCTTCTCCAGGAGCCCCTCCCCAGAGAAGCTGGTGCTCAGACTGAAAAAACACATGGAGATGGTGAGGCCAGGAAGGCCCAATACAGAGCTCAGAACCCCAGCCCTTGGGGGAACTGCGCCCACTGTATTTCCTCAATTCTAAGATGCTGTGGATTATAAAGTCCACATGGTGGACTTCTCAACCATTTAGCCTTGTACCGGCACAACCCCAAGAATGGGCATCTCCTTCCTTTTGCACCTCAGGTATCTCATTCACCTCTCCTGAGTCCTGTCCTTGTTTAAATTATGCATTTTTAAAGGCTTTATGTTTTAAAGCATTTTAGATTCACAGCAAAATTAAGAGGAAGATACAGAGATTTCCCATCTATTCCCTGCCCCAAACACACACAGCCTTCCCATTATTAACACTCCCCGCTCTGCCCCAGAGTGTTACAGTTGTTACAATTGATGAACCTACATTGACACATCATAATTACCTAGTTTACGTTAGGGTTCATTCTTGTTGGTGTACCTTCTACGGGTTTGGGCAAATTTATAACGACATGTATCATCCACCGTTATTGTATCATACAGAGTAGTTTTATGGCTCTAAAAATCCTCTGTACTCAACTGTCAATAGCATACATTTATCAAAACACTAATACATCACTTTCTTCTTTAGTATCATAATCAACATTTAAGTCTTAGCCTGCTTTGTATTCTGCATCTGGAGATCCTTGGGAATAATACTGGATCATCAGTAGCTTTGCAAAACATCCTCGGTGGCATACTGCTTTCCATAACCAGGACTTGTGCCCTTGACCTCTAAAATACTTCAAAATATGAGTTCAAGGCCTGCACAAGAATCCTAAGTTTGCCTGCATTTTCTAGTTCCCCTTGAAGTTTCTTCTTTCTTTAGTGGGATTTCACATTACGGAAATTACATGACTTCTCCTGAAAGTCAACCGGAAGTTTTTGACAAACTGTCCATTACTCTAACTTTCTGAATTTTGGAAGTTCTGGGATCTGTTCTGAGAGATTTGGCCATCTCTACTGCCATCAGTTCCACTGCCTGGTGTGTGCAAGCCATCTTCTGAAATTTCAATGCTACATCATTGTGTGACCTTTTTGAAGATATTAGGTAATAATTAAGATTCTAAATTTAAGTTAAAATGTAGTCATTCAGGCCAGGCAAGGTGGCTCACGCCTGTAATCTCAGCAATTTGGGAGGCTGAGGCAGGTGGATTGCTTGAGTTCAGGAGTTTGAGACCAGCCTGGGCAACATGGCAAAACCACATCTCTGAAAAAAGACAAAAATTCACCAGGCACGGTGGTGTGTGCCTGTAGTCCCAGCTACTTGGGAGGCAGAGGCAGGAGGATCACTTGAGTCTGGTAGGTCACGGCTGCAGTGAGGTGAGGTGAGATCATGCCACTGCACTCCAGCCTGGATGACAAAGTAAGACCCTGTCAAAAAAAAAAAAAAAAAAAAAAACAGTCATTCAAGATGCTGTCTAAACAAATAACTCAGTGAGGTGCACATGGGATAAGCAGATAACCCAAGCCAGGCCAAGGTCACAGGTATACAGAGGCCAAGCTTTATTAAAACACACTTATTCCCTGTTCCCTGCCTGGACAGAAAACAGGACACATCAAAATATTGCCAGTGTAGATCCCCAAGCCACAAACAAGCCATCAAGCTGCATCTCTGGCTCCCATTGCAATGCCTTGCTGGGGTTAGATGTTCCTTGTCAGTGGCCCGAGCCAACTTCCCTTTGCAAAGCAGTCACACCATGAAGCTGGCGGTGCGAGACACCATGTGACCGGGGGCTTGTTTTATTTCCAAGCTGCCACTATCACGAGATCTGCCACTGTTGAATTGCTTCATCTCCTTCATCCCAACTTCGTGCTTTCATGTGAGTGCCACTGTCCTATCCTCCCCATTGTCTGCCAGAGTGCTGAGGAAGAAATGCTCCCTCCAGCTTTGAAGAGTCATTTCAGAAGGCATAGTCCACGGTTCCCCGAAAGCTGAAGGTGGAGGCATTTATAGACACATCCACTTGGCAGAGGGCCTTTGTTGTGGGCGAGGAGGAAGTGGTAACTCCCGGACAGCTGGGCCCCCTCCATGTGACTCGGCTATCACCTGCCATCAGCCAGTTGGCGGGAATGGGATGCAAACCACCATCCTTTGGGGGAGAAGCCAGGATACAACTTCCCGGCTGCAGCCTTATTTTGGTGTCACACTCCAGAGGCCTCCTGGCCACAACAATAACCCATGTTATCCCAGCGGCTACACTTGGGTACCTCCCAGCGTCGCTGGTGTTTCCCTTTTGCTTGTTTGACCTCTTGGAAATGTTCTTAAATACACTCTTGAACCCCAAGCAAGTCACCGAGTCTTGCTCTCTTTGTTTTTCTTTTATTACATGGCAGGGATATCATTAGTGTTAAAATTCTGAGTTTCTATTTCCTTAGAATCTTTCCTGAGATTCTACATTTCCTTAGAATCACCCAGTTTCAGTGGTGGAAGGATGTTCGATATCATCTGATTTCCTAAGGGAAAATTTTCACAGGAAAAAGGCTGAAAACTCTATATAAAATTCTTAGAATTGGCAGCATAAATTTTAATGAGGAAGCAGCGCCTTGTGTAGACAGAACTTTCACCAGGAATAGCAAGGCCCCTGACTCTCAGGCTAAGTGTGGAGCCGCGGGCTCTCTGCTCCTGTGTTAACTCACCCAAAAACTAGGAGGTGAGGCAGCCTAGCAGTCAGGAATGTGGGCTTCGGGGTCAGACCAATATGGGTTTAAGACATGGTTCAACCAGTTATAAACCATGTAAACTTGCATGAGTGACTTGACCTTGTTAAGGCCTTGGTTCCTTCATCTGTAAAGTGAGGACATAAGAATTTGCACAAGTTAGTTAACCCCCTTAAGTCTTCGGTTCCCGCAGATGTAAACTGATTGTACCTAACCTCTCTTTCTCTAGCTCTGTCTCTCTTGACTCTCACATAAACACACTTATGCATCTCCTATCTTAAAAATATAGGAAAGGCATCAGCAAATAAACTCCTCTTTGACCTTTGTCCCTCTCTAGCTACTGTCCCATCTCTCTGCATCCCTTCTGTCTAAACATCTGAGGAGAGGGTAGATACTTCCCATTCCTTTATCAGTTTCATCCAAAGACATTATAGCTTTTCACATTGGACTATTTCTAAAATTGGACTGTGTATCTTTTGCACTGGTAACAACTCCAAATTTCAGTGGCTTAAAACACAATGGCGGATTTCCTGCTCATGCAACGTGCCTATCACAGTCCACCAGGATTCTGCTCTGTGTCATTCCCAGAAGATTACCAGTGACTGTGGCAGGGGAACAGAGCACCCTGGAGGGTCTCACAACACCCACTAAATGCTCTGGCCCTGGCCCAGAGTGGCACATGCCACTGTTCACAGCTCTTTGGCCAGAACCAACCAGAATTCCCCTGACCCCACCCAACTGTTAAGTGCAACCCCACAGTGCAGTATTTGGCAAACCACACAAATGGTCTTCAGCTACATTATTATAACAGCAAATAGACTGTAGACAATCAGCTGTGTTATAGCTTCAGTATGCTTTTGTGGGCTAGCTTGGAAACCTGACCACTATTCAAAACAGTGTTCCTATGAGAAAACACGCGCCAAAATCCAAGCTGCTGACTTACAAAACAAGCTGGAACACAATCTGTTAGTAAGTTGAGGCTTCTTATACTTAAGAAATTATTTTTGAAACATGGCCCCAGAATTTGACAGGCTGGATTGAATTATTCAGCCATAGATATGAGATCCAGAACAAGCTACATAATTTGTGGGGCCCAATGGTGGGGAACCTTGTTCAAAAAGCAGGGGAAAATGCAGTTAAAGGTACTAAAATATAAAGCTTTTTTCTTTCTCCAACAGTCTCTCTCTTGATTTATCATAGTGTTTTTTATTTGCTATTTAGGCTGGGCCTGGTGGCTAATGCCTGTAATCCCAACACTTTGGGAGGCCAAGGCAGGAGGATCGCTTCAGCCCAGGAGTTCAAGACCAGCCTGGGCAACGTGGCAGGATCCTGTCTCAAATATTTTTTAAAAAATAATATGATCAAAAAATTGCTATTTATTGTTGTTCTCAGTAAAGGTAAATTTTTAAATGATTAGAATGAACTGTTCTGTTCATTTTTATATTGTGCAATGCCAGGTTTAAATGCAAAGATAAGAGCATCTTACACACTTCCTATTTCAGAGTTGGTACATGCACATGTAGTTAATTCTCTTTTTTAAGAGACAAGGTCTCACTCTGTTGCTCAGACTGGAGTGCAGTGGCACAATTTTATCTCACTGCAGTCTCAGACTCCTGGGCTCAAATGATCCTCCTGCCTCAGCCTACTAAGCAGCTGGAACTACAGGCACCCACCACTGCACTGAGCCAGTTTTGTTTTGTTTTGTTTTGTTTTGTTTTGTTTTGTTTTGTTTTGTTTTGTACAATCAGGGTCTTGCTTCGTTCCCCAGGCTGGTCTCGAACTCCTGGCTTCAAGCGATCCTCCCACTTCAGCCTCCCAAAGTGCTGATATTGTAGGTGTGAACCACTGAACCCAGCCTGTAGTTCATTGTTGTTGTTGTTGTTGTTGTTGTTTTAGACGAAGTCCTGCTCTGTCACCTAGGCTGGAGTGCAGTGGCGCAATCTCGGCTCACTGCAAGCTCCACCTCCCAGGTTCACGCCATTCTCCTGCCTCAGCCTCCTGAGTAGCTGGGACTACAAGCGCCCACCATCACGCCCAGCTAGGTTTTTTTTGTATTTTTAGTAGAGACGGGGTTTCACCATGTTAGCCAGGATGGTCTCTATCTCCTGACCTCGTGATCCGCCCGCCTCGGCCTCCCAAAGTGCTGGGATTACAGGCGTGAGCCACCGTGCCTGGCCAGTTCATTCTTAACAGAATAGTGGAACTGCTGCACCAAACTAACTCAACTAATTTCAGCTCACTTCCTAATACAAATCAGAGAACTAACATTCTACCTTCAGCTTACTGACAAGGAAGGAAGCGGTAAAGGAAAAGGTACTATTGGTTGCAGTATCTTTCCCTCTCCTATGTCATTTTCAGTGTTAGTGGTTGGCTAATACAGAAAAGGAACAGGAGTAAGAGCAGATGATAGGGTTCCTTGATCATTTGTGTTTCTTGCTTTATTTCTATGTTCAAAGCAAATTCTGATTCAGACAAAAAGCACGGGCTCTTAGCCTGTGACAGCCCCTGCTGACTCAGGCATAGGCATAACACCCTTACTTTTGTTAAAACAAAAAAAAAGGAGACAAATTAAATTTGGCAGCGTTTATTTAAGCAAAGAACAATTCATGAATTGAGCAGCAGTCTGAACCAGGAGGGGTTCAGAGAGCTCCACCCAGCAGTGCAGGCAGGCAGTATCTACAGACAGAGAAAGAAAGTGATGTACAGAAACAGTAGATCGATTGCTTACAGCTCTGCATTGCGTTATATGGACATGGTCTGATCAGCCGGCAGCCTGTGATTGGCTGAAGTTCAGCTGCTGTGATTGGCTAAGACTTAGTTATTTGTTATAAGAATACACTCCTTAAGTTAGGTTACAATTTGTTTACTTACTAAGTTACACTGGAGTTTGCTATGTACAGATACAGCTTTAGGTCAAATTTAATTTAACACCTTGTACCTGCTTTGAGTCTCACTAAACTCCCACAGATTGTGGGTCCACTAGATTTTTGTGTTCCTGGGGTGTCATGAATGTTATATGCAAATGGAGTGGCAAAGAATAGAATTGGACAGTCACATTACACGTGTCTCTCACCTGTGTGTTTGGTTATCCCATTAGATTTCACTTATAAAGCAGAAGTTCAAAGAAAAAAATATTAAGAATTTTTGGCAGTGACAGCAGAGCATTAAGCCAAGTACAGGACCCTTTTGAGTCCCTCTGCAATTGCACAGCATACTCCCATGATGACAACCATATCTCCTAACCCTTAACCCTGCCACAAAATCAACTAGACCCATATTTAGCAACCAGACCTCTGAGTAACATTGGACTAAGAGGTATGAAGTGGGCTTGAGCTATAGGGCCTGCCATCATTCATTCATTCCACAAGCATTTATTGAGCATCTATGAGGTGCCAGGCAGTGATTTAGGTGTTGAGATTACAACACAGGCTGGGTGCAGTAGCTCACACCTGTAATGCCAGTACTTTGGGAGGCCGAGGCGGGCTGATCACTTGAGATCAGGAGTTCAAGAGCAGCCTAGCCAACATGGTGAAACCCCGTCTCTACTAAAAATACAAAAATTAGCCAGGCATGATGGCACATGCCTGTAGTCCCAGCTACTTGGGACACTGAGACAGGAGAATTGCCTGAACCCGGAAGGCAGAAGTTGCAGTGAGCCAAGATTGCGTCACTGCACTCCAGCCTGGGTGACAGAGTGAAACACCATCTCAAAAATAATAATAATAATAAAAAACACAAACAAAAAGCCCTCAGCCTAATGAAGCTTACTCTCTAGCAGGAGAGAGAGATGATAATAAAGAAAATGTTTAAATAAAATAAATAGTGTGTTAGATGGTGATAAATGGTAAGGAAGAAAAAAATAAACAAGGGGTAGAAAGGATTGAATTGGGGGTACAGCTTTAGATGTTAATGTCTTAATGTTTTTACAGCCATTTACCAAAACAGATGGTCAATGAAAAGGGTCAAAATCTGTAACACATTTTAAGAAATTTATTCTGAGGCAAATATGAGTGACCAATGGCCTGTAACACCACTCTCAGGAGGTCCTGAGAACATGTGCCCAAGGTAGTAGGGCCACAACTTGGTTTTATACATTTTAGGAAGACATAGGCATCAATACATGTAAGATATACATTGGTTTGGTCCAGAAAGGTGGGACAACCGGAAGGGGTTGCGGTGGGGAGGGGGGGCTTTGAAGTCATAGGCAGATTCAAAGATTTTCTGATTGGCAATTGGTTGAAAGAGTTATCAATAGAAAGGAAAGTCTGAGTTACAATAAGGGGTTGCAGAGACCAGTGTTTTGTCATGCAGATGAAGATGAAGCCTCCAGGTAGCAGACTTCAGGGAGAATAGATCGTAAATGTTTCTTTTCTTTTTTTTTTTTGAAATGGAGCCTCACTCTGTAACTCAGGCTGGAGTGCAGTGGCATGATCTCGGCTCACTGCAATATTTGCCTCCCAGGATCAAGCGATTCTCCTGTCTCAGCTTCCTGAGTAGCTGGGATTACAGGTGTGTGCCACCACGCCTGGCTAACTTTTGTATTTTTCAGTAGAGACGGAGTCTCAGCATGTTGGCCAGGCTGCTCTTGAACTCCTGACCTCAGGTGATCCGCCCACCTCAGCCTCCCGAAGTGCTGGGATTATAGGCGTGAGCCACCATGGCTGCCCAGTTTCTTATGAGACTTAAATAGTCTGTTCTATCAGTAATTCCAAAAGGGAATAGGGCATAACGAGGCATGTCCAGCTCCTCTTTCCCATCATGGCCTGAGCTAGTTTTTCAGGTTAGCTTTGGAATGCCCTTGCCAAGAGGAGGGGTCCATTCAGATGGTCAGGGGGCTGTGAACCTTATTTTTGGTTTACAAGGTAAAAGTAGAAAAATTATCACAGGAGAAAGCTGATAGGAAAAATGGAAGATGCTGGTAGTTAGAGAATTGGAAGCTTTCCAGCAGAGGGGCACCCTGTCTGCAATCACGCTGGCCCCCTTCCACTGTGGGCCTGCACAGGGAGCCTCCTGCCCTTTCCAGCCAGTCTGGTCCAGTTTGTATAATGTGAAACAAGGTTCATTTAAAAAGAGGGTTTCACTGAGTGTAATGGCTGAACAAATTATCAGTTCTTGTAGCCCCAGGAAAGTTCAGTAGCCCACATTTAAATAAGCTTTTCGACCTTTCACATTCATGGTTAAGTGAGCCAGTTGATGATGAAACAACGTACGGTAAGCCAAAAGAGGTATAGGTTTTGTGTGTGTGTTTTATTTCCCAGTCCTGTAAATCAGATGCCCACTTTGCCAAAGTGAAAGACAGAGGGTGAGGTGTCTTCTGTCTGTCAGGGCTGTTTCATTCTGCTCAGCTGAACACAGACCATCACCAGACCTACAAAAACACCAGGCAGGTGAGTCTGTCTTTTGAAACATCGCTAGAAACTATTCCAGTTATTCTCCAAGAGAATTGCTTCATAAGTTCTGTTTATTTTTTTAAATGAGGTTATAATGCATTTCTTGACAAAATACTTGACAACAGACATGAAGATGGAAAAGTCTAAAAAAAGCGAAGATTTCCTCTTCATCTTTTGTTTTTATGGTGTTTTTCTTCCTCTTTTAGTAAATCAATAGACAGAAGTTACCAGGAGGCTTTCTGAGACCTTGTTCTTGGCTCATTTTTACATCTCAGGTTCAAATTCCACTTCTATTAACTTTTAAAACATCTGGTTGTTTGGAGAGAAGAAATAATATTATCACTTCTGTAACTAATAGCATGGTGATCTTGCAAAAAAGAAATCAACATGGAATATGCTGACCATCCAGACACAGTTCTGAGAACTCTATATACCCCGTCCCTCTCTTTAATTTGGGCAGAGCTCAATTTGAAAGTTAATGCTTAGCCGCGTCTTCCTGCCCGATTCTCCAAGCTTGTGCCTGCATGCTGGCCAGAGGAGTGGGCACTGGGGCAGCCGGGTTGAGGAAACAGTAACTGGAGGTTGGGATCCTCGCCGCCCCAGCATGGTTTATTCTGTGCTATCATGCAGAATGAAGAGGGCTGCTGGGGACACTAGTTACTCATTCACCACTCCCACTGGGACCTCGCTCGGGCTCAATGGACTGTGGTGTGATTATTTGTTGGCGGATTCTGCCCACGTCCCTTCAGCGTAAACACTGGCATCTCTGAAGCTGGCTTTGTCTCCCACCCCATTGTCGGGTTCCTGCTGCAGTTCTGCATTTTGAGGTCCTTAAAGAACTTCATAAAGGAGAAGAGACAAGAAAAGGGACAGTCAGACAGGACACACTGATTGTACTATTCTAACCAGTCCATCCAATTCCAAGTAGGTCCTGCATCTTGAAGAGATAATGAAAGGTTAAGATGCAGCTGTGCCCCTTTGACCTGCTACCTTATCCTGAGAGTATTATGATTAAAAAAAAAAAAAAGCCATTTGTAGGTTCATCGATTGTAAAAATGGACCACTCTGGTGCAGGATGTTGATAGTGGGGGAAGATGGGGGGTGGCAGGGACAGGGAGTGTATAAGAAATCTTTGTATTTTCTGCTCAATTTTGCTGGGAACCTAACACTGCTCTAAAAAACAAAGTCCATTAAAGACTAAAAGAAATAAAAAGATATGAGGAAATCTCCCTACTCAAAACAGTTTCATAGCCCAACCCCAAATGTTCTGTGGGGATGAAATAAAATGAGATGATAACTAACAATAAAAATATTCTTTATCCTCAGGCAGCAGCAATTTGCATGTAATTTAGAATGCAAGTATTATGTTAAAAACTGAACATCTTAGTAGTTCCCATTAATTAAACATTTGCTGTACTAGATCAGTCTGCTCTGATTGCTTTATTTTATTTTCATAAAAACAACTATGAGGAAAGTGCTGTTATCATCCCTGCTTTACAGAAGAGAAGCAGGCTTCAATAAGTTAAGAAAATTGCATCAGCTAGGAGCGGTGGCTCACACCTGTAATTCCAACACTTTGGGAGGCCAAGGCAGGGGGCATAGCTTGAGCCCAGGAATTCAAGACAAGCCTGGGCAACACAGTGAGACCCCATCTCTCCAAAAGATACAAAAATCAACCAGCTACTTGGGAGGCTTCAGTGGGAGGATCACCTGAGCCTAGGAGGTCGAGGCTGCAGTGAGCCTTGATTGCACCACTGCACTCCAGCCTGGGCAACAGAGACCTTGTCTCAAAAAAAAAAAAAAAAAAAGCGTCAAAACAAAAAATAAAAAAAAATTAAACAAAGTGCCAAATCACACTGCCAATAAATGACTGAGCTGGGAAATTAGAATAATGCAATAGAGGAAAAATTGAAGGAGGGGGAAGTCATTAAATATGATTTTACCTAAACACACCTCCAAGATGATAAACATATAAATTTTTTTTTAATTTTAAAAAAAATCCCTTACCCTTACCTCTAAAGAGTAAACAAGCTGTAGCTGACAAGCTTAGAGAAGGGAATAGACAAAAAAGTAAATAGAAGGACATAGAAAGTGAGTATCATTTTCTAAACAATATATAATTAGTAGGAGTTAGCAGGTGTTTAAAATAATTCTACTAAAAAATAGAAGATATGTTTGGCAAAAGTAAGTAAGTGGTGGGAAGAAAGTACATAAAAGAAGAGAGAAGTCTGTTGACGGACTGAGACAATCTCATTTAGATGACTTTTGTATTGGAATTAATTGATTTCAACAAAATAATAATCTATGGTGGCATTGACCATGCAAATATGCTTTTAAATTATTTAAATACAGTTATCCGATTACAATTTAAAACCTCTAGAGAGCTTTTTGTTTTCATGTAGCATAGATGCCACTGTCTGCCCTGCTCCCTCTGAGCTTAGTCCAGAGTAAGCTGGGATGAAGACTGACCCTACTGTCGCCTCAGTTAACCGTGGACCATGGGCCTCTGGAAGGGTGAGCGTCTCATTGCTCAGTGGCAAAAGAGATGTGTGTTTGGGGTACACCATGGCCCCTAAATGCAAACCAGTGACTTCCCCTAGTGCTTCCATGAAGAAACAGTCACCTGTCCAATGCGGGAGGAAATGCTAGTTGTTTTGTCTTCCTGAGACACTATGCCAGTCTCTTCCTAAAATATTTTCAGTGGGAGGCCTTCACTTTGCTACATTTCTGCCCTGTGTGCTATTCTAGAATGTAGCCCTCATGTATGGATGTCATGATGAGGGAGGGTGCCTTTCCCCTCCAGGCCCGACGGCACCCAAACACCAGAAACATCCACGCCTGTGAGATGAGCCCTTAGGAGAAGCTCCACCCAATGCCGAGTTCTCCTGCTTTCTATTCTCATCCTTAAAATATTTATTTTAAAGGACGAATCTTCATTTCTGCATTCTCCATCAAAATTACAACAGTGTTTCAATTATCCTGATTCACAGATGCAAACCGAGTAACTGGGAGGTCAAGAAATGTGGGTTCTGGTCCTGCTCTGTCTCACTGCCTCTGCATGACTTCGGGCCAGGAGAATAGGATGGATCAGATAACCTAAGGCCCCTCCAGCTACAAACTTTATTATCATGTCTGCACAACACCTCACAGCAGGTGGAAGCTGGAATTACAGAGAACTCTTAAGTTTCAAATTCTGACTTTGAATCTGACCCAGGACCAGTTCACTCTCATGTACAAGAACGCACACACTTGCATGCAAGCACACAGACACACACATATATCGATGGCCTGTACTCCATTTGTCATCATGCAGGTTAAGGAACTCAGACCACAGAGATATACAGTAAGAAAAACAGTCTCTATTACTGTATTGGGCTCCAGAATGTAAACAAGTGGCTTCTAGTAAGATGGAATAAGACTTTTAAAATGAGAAGAATGAACAAGCAAATGTTCATTCAACTGGAGAGTGACCACTGGTGAAAAATCTTGTAAAATAAAGACGTTTGGCTCCAACTTGGAGACGATGGTCATGAAAACATCGTAAGACAAACTAACGATCAGGAGGTCAGCAAAAATAATCTACCTATTACCTATCATGGGACTGAACTTCCCAGTCTATATAGACTCCTGTTTTTTTTTGTTTGTTTGTTTGTTTATTCGTTTTTTGAGATGGAGTTTCACTCTTGTTGCCCAGGCTGGAATGCAATGGCATGATCTCAGCTCACTGCAACCTCCATCTCCCAGGTGCAAGCGATTCTCCTGCCTCAGCCTCCTGAGTAGTTGGGATTACAGGCATGTGCCACCACGCCCGGCTAATTTTGTATTTTTAGTAGAGACGGGGTTTCTCTATGTTGGTCAGGCTGGTCTCGAACTCCCGACCTCAGGTGATCCACCTGCCTCGGCCTCCCAAAGTGTTGGGATTACAGGCATGAGCCAGCATGCCCGGCCAGACTCCTGTTATTGTCACAGGAGAACAAAAGGAATAAAATAGTGATGAGTTAATATTAAATAGTTTTGTCAACTTCCATCATGGAGAAATCCAGATAAATTCAGAATGTTTAAACAACCCAAGGGTCAACAACTGAGAATTTCACATCTAATATTCACCGTGTGAATTCATTAATCTCCGTAGCTCTTCAGAGCACTAAATTTTACCTTAGGTCCCTAAGTAGACCTTTATTTTAGTTACCTTTTAATTCTCTAGTCTGTCCTCCTCTTTCTGAATTACTTTTCCCTGGAATCTTTAATTAAAGAAGACAGAGCATGAATAAATTTACAAATCAAGAATAATGATGTCTCATTTAAGGATTTTCAGGTGATGTGGTCACTGCAGCATCAATGATGCACATATATTTGGTTTCTAAGTGATGCAGGATCTGAATCTAAATTGCAGGAGGTTTATGACAGTTGATAATCATCATTTATTAAAAGGAAGCATAACAAACAGCTACTATACTTATCTGTTCACATCAGATGCAAAAAAGCCAAATGTACAAAAAGATCCGTTCCTTAGTACCTGTGTTACTGTTCAGATGTTCCTGTGGTATAAGCCTGGGCAGACCTTAGTGTTCTGAAGTTTTCTCCCTCTTCTCAGCACCTTCTCTCTCTGTCTCTCTCTCTCTTATGTCTCTGTCTCTCTTCTCTCTCTCTCTCCTCTCTCTCTCTCACCTATCTCTCTACTCCCATCCCCTTATTTCTCTCTGTCTCTAGCTCTCATTCTCTCCTATCTTTCTTTCTTTCTTTCTTTCTTTTTTGAGACAGAGTCTCACTCTGTCGCCCAGGCTGGAGTGCTGTGGTGCGATCTCAGCTCACTGCAGCCTCCACCTCCTGGGTTCAAGCAATTTTCTGCCTCAGCCTCCCGAGTAGCTGGGACTACAGGCACACATCACCACACCAGGCTAATTTTTGTATTTTTAGTAGAGACGGGGTTTCACCATGTTGGCAAGGCTGGTCTCGAATTCCTGACCTCAAGTGATCCGCCCACCTTGGCCTCCCAAAATGCTGGGACTATAGGCATGAGCCTCCGCATCTGGCCTCTCTCCTAGTTATCTCTCCTCTCTTCCCCTGCCACTTTGTCTCTCTTTCTCTCTCATTGGGTATCACTTCTGACTCCTCTGTAGCTCTCATCACTTTATGTTCTCCGTGCCAGGAATGTCCATGCTCCTGGTCTCCTGCCTGGTCTGCCCTCAGCCCGCCCTTCTCGCTGGCATCAGGGAACTCTCATTGCGTCACATCTCTGCATAAAGTCTAAAGTCTTGAGTAAGTGCTGCAAGGCCTCTCATAATCTGGCCCCACCTGACAGGCAGGCACTCTTCCACAAACACTGCATCCCAGCAGCACTGACCTACTTAGTTTCTGGACCCTGGTATCGTGAAACTCCCTCTGTGCCTCTGATCATGCTCTTTGTTCTGTGGGAAAATCATTCCTCCTCAGTCCAAGGAAGGCTGCCTCCTTCTAGAAGGCCTGGAGTCCTCCTCTACCTCCTCCCATGCACTAGACGACTTCTGGAACTCATTCTTTTAGAAAACTTGTAGCCAGCTAGTGTCTCCAAACACCAAATTCCCATTTTCTTTAGTCAAGGGCCAAAATGCAGGCTTCTCAGGTCATCTCTTTGGCTACACTCTAACATCCAAAGAGATCTGATCTTCCTCGCCATTCACCAACCTCTCATTGCTCCCTCTCTGCATAACCTTTATCTGAGCCCTCTAGAACTTCATTCCATGGTAAAAATCTCTCATCTGAAGCCATATCACCAATGGGTCCTTCTCTCCACCTGGCTCATCCTTGCAAGGACACTGCGTCTCCCCTGTTCTCCTCTCAAGGGGATGCCACTTATTCTCCCTCACCCCACAGACTGTACCTAGGAGTTGAGAGAAGAACCACAATGTCAGTTCCAGGTGACATTTCCTCTATTCATTCAGGCTGATGCTAAACCAGCCTTTACAGTCCACATTGCCAATGTCAGATGCCAACCTCCAGTCATTCCTCCTCCTCATTCCGGAAGCCTTTGGCAACTTGCCCAGTCTTCCTTTTCACACCAGGTCCTTTATAGCTTCAAGATTTCAGTTCTTTGATCTCAGGGGAGTGTCCTCTCAATGACACCTAAACCACCCTTTCTTTCACCACTCCCTGGACCTTTTCACCATCCACAATTGCTCTATCTCTGAAGCCTTTAATTCAGTCTACTCAGATCTCAAGCTACCACCTTTCATTCCAGTGACTGCTACCGCACCTGTATTTTATTTCAGCAAGAGGTTCAATATCTTGACTCCTCTACTTTCTCCTTTTCTATCAACCCCTCCCTGTTTTTACTTCCTTCCCTATCAAACCCAGACTCCACGGTGCATCTGTCTTATAAATCTCTTTAACTCCCCTGCCATGTACATTATCTTTACATTGCACTCCCCTGGCAAATCCCCAAACCTGGATAACTCTAGCTCCCCCACCCCCAACTCCCACTTCTAAACTTTGGCTTCAAAGGGAATTTGCATAAATGCCCCTGGATCTCATGGTTGGGCAAGTACAAGTTCATGGTCTCCGACTGCAAGGGCCCCCAGGGCAGACCAACAATCCCTCTGGGTATCCCGATCAGCTCTCCCTGCCGGTCTCCATGGCAGCCAATTCAAATTCTTCCCATTCCTCAAATCTCTTGTCCCACCACTTCTTTCCAGAGTATGGAGGGAACCATACTCTGTTCCTTCCAAAGAATATCACACTCCCAACTTCATAAGGAATGAGAAGTCGTGGGAAGGAAGCTGTCCCTGTCTACATCTATACCCTGGTGGTTTTCCTCCCTCCAGGCACAATGGAAGTGCTGTTTCTCCTCTAGTATTCCCACCTTTCCTGCCTCCTTGGGCTCAAAGATCCATCAGTTACCCCCCACCTCAACCCCTCTCTCTCCACTGGCAGAGGGGCTCACTTCCAGAGATTTGCCCTCTGACTTTGAGGATGGCATTCCTTAAAGAGATTATTCCACTTCTGTGCTGTATTTTTTGAAATTACCAGTTGGTCACAGTCTTGGCCCCCGCTGACCCAAAAGCAAGCCATAAGCTTTTGGCTTCTCACTTCATAGGAAACATAGTAGATATAAGTAAACAGATTCAAATTGCCCCCAAAGAAAAGTTAGTAGAAACATCTTCCCTCCTGAGAGGCAGTGGAAATCAATTTGAAGTTGGCCTAATGTTTAGTATTCTCAGACTTGCCTAGGAAAAAATTGCAAGTAACCAAAGTAAGAGAGCAGGAAAGAGGTGATAAGGAGTGGAAGAAACATTCTTCACCTTTGCTAACACGGTCCATCTGTCACTTCCAAAGCTCACTTTAACAGGAAAAAACCTGCTGACTCTTCTTTTTGAGGATATATGAAAATCAAGAAATGGCTCTTGCAAGCGAGTGGCTTGAGCAGTTCAGCAAAGGCAGAGCACAGAACAGTGAAGTGGCACAGATGTCTTTTCAAAGGGAAATCCCTACCACTGTGGGCTTGTCCTTCTGGCACTTGGAACACGAGGCCGGTCGGGCCACCCCTCCTGTCACACCCGCAGGGCCCACCCGTTAAGCGGGAGCAGGTGGCCAGGCGTGCCTTGGCACTTGCACTCGGAGAATTGAGTATCAACAAGCAGCAGGGCTTCATTTCTGCTTCCATTGCCTGCTTTAAGAAGATAATGTAGGCCACAGACTCGAAGGCACTTCTCTTTCTCCTAAGAGAGTATGCTCAAGTGGACCCTTTGATCAAACTCAATTCCACCAGAAATTATTAAGAACCTACCATATGTCAGGCGCTGTGAGCTGCTGGGGATAACAGGATGGACAAGGCAGCTCCCAGTCCTGAATGGGTCCCAAAGTAGCCTAAGGAGGAGGCACAGATAAAGCAGCACTAATACAACAGGAACCGAGCTAGCCCAGGGTTTGAATGCGGCTCTGCGGGGAGGGGGTGTGGAGGAGGCAAGGGGTGAAGAGGCGAGCGCTGGGAAGGCTCTCAGAAGTGGTCACATCGGAGCTGGGTGTCCTCCAAACTTCCAGTGCCAGGATCCAAACCCCAAGCTTTCTAAGTTCATTGTTCTAAGAAGAACTGGCAAAGGCTTGGAAACAGCTACATCTTTAGATACATAACGTCCTAATTAGTGGTTGTCCTCCAATGCCAAACAAAGCAGCCGAGAAGCCGGCTTCAAAGCAGCTCTTCTGATGACAGACTAGGACACAGAATGACTTTAAATGAGAATGAGCCCTGGCTGAGCTACATTTTGGCTAGCTTCCCAATTATCACCATTGCTGGCATGTCTAATTTATTCACTCAGAAAAGTCCTTTTCTCTGTCATCTTAGAGCCAGCTAAATCCTTCTTCAGGTCCCCGATGGAAAATATTAACAAATTCATTAATTAAAAGATGCCTGTAAACTTGACCCTGAAAACTATCATTCTGTTTTAATTCAGTAAGTGAGCAAGTTCTTGAATTCAAGTCAAATATTTCCTAGCAGGGCTGAGCTTCATCTAGGACTGGAGCCTGACTTTATTTTTAAGCATGGGTTACTTTAAAAAATATTTATCCTTCAGAATAGAATTATAACATTATAGTTCATTCTAGTTTGGGACAGTAAACTTGATGTCTATCTTGAGCTTTAACTTTCATTCCAGCTTTTATTTATTTATTTATTTATTTATTTATTTATTTATTTATTTATTTTGAGACAGGGTCTCACTCAGTCACCCAGGCTGGAGTGCAGTGGCGTGATCTTGGCTCATTGCAACCTCCACCTCCCTGGCTCAAGCCATCCTCCTGCCTCAGCCCCCAAAGTAGCTGGGACTATAGGCGCACACAGCACCACGCCCAGTTAATTTTTGTATTTTTTGTGCAGACAGGGTTTTGCCATGTTGCCCAGGCTGGTCTCGAACTCCTGGGCTCAGCATTTTTGAGGCACCCAGTATGTACACAGTAGGCTGTCAAAACTGAGCTCTCTCTACCACTTTCAATCCCCAGAACCCTTCTTCATTTTCTATCACAGCACTTAGACTACCTGACATTGTATTATAAATTAGAACATAAGCTTCCCAAGGGCAGAAACTTCAAACTGTTTTGATCCCTGCTATAATCCCACCACCTAAAACAGTGCCTGGCAAGGAAGGAAGTACTTGTTCGAGGAAAGCACTTGCTCCTTCACGCAGGTGAGTGAATGAGCCAGGGATTGTGCTGGGATGTAACTGACAAAAGGCTGCAGAATCTAGTAGCATCTACTCATTCCATATAAAAGGAGTTGAGAGGTCCCATTCTAGAATGGGAAGGAAGACATTTGCCTAAAAGCTGGTTTGCAAGGCCAGCACATTGTTTCTAATTAGATAATGATTTAGGCTGATTTGTTGAGAAAAATGGATCCTCAATTCCTGCCCTCCCATGGTCTCACATTTACTAGTCAAGTCCCATTTACTAGGGTAGACAGACATGTAAATGGACACATTAGGATCAACATGGTGGATGCAAAACATACATAAATTAAGTGCTAGGCAAGCCCCAGGAGATAAACAACCAAATGGGGAACACAGATGAGGCCCTTTGAGCTGGGGCTTACTATAAAAGTAGGAATCTGCCAGTGTTACTCATTTGCTCAAAAATCTTTGGTAGTTCCTTCAAACACACACAGGGACTTTCTTGACTTTGAATAGCCTCTTTAACTTAGACACTGGTGCATGAACTCTGGAGCCAGACTTCCTGGGTTCACATCCTGGGCCTGCCCCTTATTAAATATGAGACATACCTCTCTATGCCTGTGAGTGAAGGATAATAATATTATACCTACCATACAGGGTTCACATAAGAATCCAATTGACTTAATAAATGTACTTAGAACAGAGCCTGACATACAGAGTGAAATTGAGTGTTAGCCCAGGCACAGTGGCTCATGCCTGTAATCCCAGTACTTTGGGAGGCCGAGGTGGGTGGATCACTTGAGCTCAGGAAATCAAGACCAGCCTGGGCAACAATGCGAAACCCTACCTCTACAAAAAAATATAAAAATTGCCAGGCATGGTGGCACACGTCTGTGGTCCCATCTACTCAGGAGACTGAGGTGGAAGAATCGCTTAAACCCAGGAGGCAGAGGTTGCAGTGAGCTGAGACTGTGCTACTGCACTGCAGCCTGGGCGACAGAGCGAGACCCTGTCTTAAAAAAAGCAAAGACAAAAAAAAAAAAAGATAAAAAACTACCAACTATGATCTAAAGGCAGTTCTACTTTCCACCAAAGACAGTGAGGGCAACTGGGACTCCAAATAAAGGCCTATACCAGAGAGAAGGCCAATTTTAATAGTGCAAGTAAATCTTGCCCCTAAAACACCAGCATAGCTTTTAATGTAAAGGTAAATCAAATTGAATGATTCTTAAATCCACAGCATGGCTACATAGAAGCAATGAAGGAGCAATGAATGGACTCTTGGCCCTGTGCAAGAAACTCCATAAGGCTCAATAAGTAATAATAATAAATGTTTTTGTTTTTGAGACAGAGTCTTGCTCTGTCGTTCAGGCTGGAGCACAGTGGCACAAACTCGGCTCACTGCAACCTCCGCCTCCCAGATTCAAGTGACTCTCCTGCTTCAGCCTCCCAAGTAGCTGGGATTACAAGTATGTGCCACCACACCTGGCTAATTTTTGTATTTTTAGTAGAGACGGGGGTTTCATGATGTTGCCCAGGCTGGTCTCGAACTCCTGACCTCAAGTGATCTGCCCGCCTCAGCCTCCCAAAGTGCTGGATTACAGGCACAAGCCACCGCACCTGACCCATTATTTGTTTATAAAGTGTTTTAGGCAGATCTGACATGGCCTACCACCAACCCATAAATTGGAATGGTCCCGTTTTTCTTTCAAGATTCTTACTGCCATATTCATTTAATTAAGAATATCCTAAATGTTTGTTATATATCAAAGCACATGAATAAGTCTAGAGAGAAAAAAAACATATTATTTTTGGTCCTAAGAAAACAAATGTTTATTCATTTATCCAAATGTTATCAAGCCATTTTTATGTGCAAGCTGCTGGCTTATAATGTATTTTAATGCACCATACTTTTGTTAAAGGGCTGGCAGCAAGAAAAAATAGCTACAACTGGCCAGGTGCAGTGGCTCACGCCTGTAGTCCCAGGACTTTGGGAGGCCAAGGAGGGCAGATTACCTGAGCTCCAGAGTTCGAGACCAGCCTGGCCAACATGGTGAAACCCTGTCTCTACGAAAAATACAAAAAATAAAAATATAAAAAGAAATAGCTACAACTAAGCATAATTACAAGGTAAGACAGAATACATTGTCAGAGGGAGTATTTCAGCTCTGAAGGAGGGAGGACAGCTTCAAGTAGGTAGTGTCTGAGGAAGGAGAAAACGGGGTAAATACACAAGGGTTGCATAAGCAGTGGCACTGCCATGAGAAGAACAGTGTGAGCAGGAAAGAGAGGTGACAACACTTCAGAGCATATTCAGGGAGCAGCAATGGTTCCAATTTGCCTGAAACCTAGGTGTACAGTGAAGGAAAATACTGTACAAAATCTGATTCAGGTATAACATCACAAAAACCAAAGTATGAGTTT
This sequence comes from Pan troglodytes, assembly GCF_028858775.2. NCBI lineage: Eukaryota > Metazoa > Chordata > Mammalia > Primates > Hominidae > Pan > Pan troglodytes. The sequence goes on along the minus strand of NC_072405.2, from coordinate 105,373,063 downwards.
AAGGATGCAATTCAGCCTTGGCAACATGGCGAAACCCTGTCTCTACAAATACGAAATAAAAAATTAGCGGGGTGTGGTGGTGCATGCCTGTGGTCCCAGCTACTGGGGAGGCAGAGGCGGAGGATCACTTGAGCCCGGGAGGTAGAGGCTACAGTGAGCCAAGATCATGCCACTGCATCCAGCCTGGGCAACAGAGTGAGACCCTGTCTCAAAAAAGAAAAAAAAAAAAAAGCAACTTCAGACATTTTTCCTCATTCACTTTTGCAAACACGTATTACCTCTAAACATTTCAAGAAAGTTTTCTATCTTAGGTATAAACAGTTAATTAAATTTTAAAATAACATCTTTACAATGATTACTATAACCAAAATAAGTGTCTATAGCCAGAAAACAGAGACAACATATTCATGACAATAATCACAACTAATTTTATGGAGCTTTTCATTGATAAAATATAAATTTTCCCTTATCCACCATAGGAAAAATCCACATTAAAGAATGCTTTTAACTTCCTTTTTCTACTTTACAAGTAACCCAAATATCACATTCCTAGCACCTCATGCTCTCTAAACTGAGGTAACTCAATGAAACCTCAGTTACTGTGTACAAAATTAAAACTTCACAAATAGAAGTGAATTTAATTCCCTTATAACACATACATATATATCATGAGCATAGATAATAGTTGTACACATTACATAGAAGGGAAGCTCCTGGTGAAAATAAGGAATTATATTAATCTACCATTTAGCCTAGACTCTACAACTTGCTTTGGTTAAAGTTAAGATAATTTGGCATCTTAGCCAAGTGAAAGCTGCTTTTAACGTTTTGCCATTGATTCTTTCTGCTTCGAAGACCTTAAAAGCTACCATTAGGTTGACGCAAAAGTAAATGCAATTTTTGCCATTAAAAGCAATGGAAATTACTTTTGCACAAACCTAATACTAAAATATTCCAAATCACAGAAGCTATTTCTAAATCACTGCATGTAAAATATTAAGTTATCACTGTAAACTTTATGATGTTACCATTGACACTTCCCTATTATGAAATATACATTTCAGAAAATCAGTAAAAACTTTCTAAGTCATTTGTTTACGTTCACACGAGGCATGCTTTTCACACTTCTATTCATACAAAGGAACAGGAAACACCTTGACCTTTATTAGCATAGGCCTCAGCGTCTATGCTCAGAGATTTAGATGTTAAGACATCCACCAGATTCTTGCAGATGTTTTTCTTGTAATAAAATATTTTTAAAATTTAAGTTATCTCCCAGAAATGCTTTTAAAAGATAGAAGCCTTTGAAATTGGGAGTCATTACACCTCAAAACCAACTATATGTTTTATTATACCAAGTTAAAAGTAAACTGGTTTTCAAAAAAAACAAATTTTTCAAATGTAATCTCTTTTAAACTAATTCTCCCTGTTTGCTGTTTTTTTCTATTCTTCAATGACACAGTATTTTGTATAATTATTATTATCACTATGTTTTTGAGACAGGGTCTGAATCTGCTGCCCAGGCTGGAATGCAGTGGCACAATCTTGGCTCACTGCATCCTCAACCTCCTGGGCTCAAGTGATCCTCCTACCTCAGCCTCCCAAGCAGCTGGGACTACAGGCATGCCACCATATCTGGCTAATTTTTGTATTTTTTGTAGAGATGGGGTTTCGCCATGTTGCCCGAGCTGGTCTTGACCTCCTGGGCTCAAGCAGTCTGTCTGCCTCATCCTCCCAAAGTGCTAGGATTACAGGCATGAGCCACCACATCCAGCCTGTATCATTATTTTAACTATCAATATTCCCTTTGTACTTTAACATGTGGATAACGAAGTTTTTCTTTACAGATTTTTTTTTTTTAAATACGCCATGATTTGCCATACTGGCGCAAAACACAAATACAGAATTGTATACAATAGTGGCTACTTATTTTTCACATCACAAAAATTAATTTTCAAATAATTTCTGGAGAATTGTGTACTTGACTTTTGATTCATTTCACTAAAACTCTCTTAAAAATCCAAAAAATTCAATTCATGAATTCCTCATCTAAATCAAGATCCTAAGTCTCCTCCTTCCAGCATGTTTTATGTCTAAAAACATATAAAAATTAGCCGGGTGTGGTGGCAGGTGCCTGTCATCCCAGCTATTCGGCGGAGGCTGAGACATGAGAATCGCTTGAACCTGGGAGGCGGAGGTTGCAGCGAGCTGAGATCGCACCACTGCACTCCAGTCTGGGAGACAGAGTGAGACTCTGCCTCCAAAAAAAAAAAAAAAAAAAAAAAAACTCGCCCTTCCTTTCCTTCTCTTCCCTTCCTCCCTTCTTCATTCCCTCCCTCCTCCCAGGTGAATTTGTTTTAAAAATATATTCTCCTGGCCAGGTGGCTCACGCCTGTAATCCCAGCACTTTGCGAGGCTGAGGCAGGCAGATCACTTGAGTTCAAGACCAGCCTGGCCAAGATAGTGAAACCCCATCTCTACTAAAAATACAAAAATTAGCCAGGCGTGGTGGTGGGCACCTGTAATCCCAGCTACTTGGAGGCTGAGGCAGGAGAGTCGCTTGAACCCAGGAGGCAGAGGTTGCAGTGAGCCGAGATTGCACCACTGCACTCTAGCCTGGGCAACAGAGCAAGACTCCATCTCAAAAAAAAAAAATATATATATATATATAATTATTATATATTATATATAATTATATTATACAATTATAATATATAATAATAATTATATACTATATATATTTTTTTCTCCTTTCTTCTTCTCTTGGTTCTCCAATCCTTTCTTCAGGCAGAACAGCTTGAGAGCTCTGGTTTTATCTGTCTTATTTGTTTATGCTGCCAGGTGAGTTTGTTTTAAAAAGATCGTCTCTCCCTCCCCCACCCCCAGGTGAGTTTGTTTTAAAACCATATTCTCCTGGCCGGGTGCAGTGGCTCACACCCATAATCCTAGCACTTTGGGAGGCCAAGGTGGGTGGATCACCTGAGGTCAGGTGTTTGAGACCAGCCTGACCAACATGGAGAAACCCCATCTCTACTAAAAATACAAAATTAGCCTGGCATGGTGGTGCATGCCTGTAATCCCAGCTACTCGGGAGGCTGAGGCAGGAGAATCACTTGCACCTGGGAGGTGGAGGCTGTGGTAAGCTGAGATTGTGCCACTGCACTCCAGCCTGGGCAACAAGAGTGAAACTCCGTCTCAAAAAAAAAAAAAATATATATATATATATATACACACACACACACACACACACACACACACACACACATATATTCTTTCTTCCTTCCAGGTGAGTTTGTTTTAAAAAGACATTTTTTCTCCTTCCTTCTTTTTTCTCTTTCTTTCTGTTATGTATATAATATGGCCATAACCCTTCCCTCCTCCTTCTGAACAACTCAGCCCTAAAGCCATTAGGTGGGCCAGAGAAAGGCAGGCACCTATGCGGAGAAGCAGCCTGGTGTGAGGGGTCAAAGCCACAGCTGGCTGAGGAGAGCAGCAATGGTGACAGTAGAGGGTGGTGGGGGCACTGCGATGGTACAGCCAGTGTAGAGTCAGAGCCCAAAGAGAGTCAGGTGTCCACATGGGGGAGCAGCCTGACATGCTGGTTCGAGCCTCAGCAGAGGGAATGGGGAGGGCACCCTCCTACGTGGGGAGCTTGGTGCCTAGTTCTGGATCCCACACAGAGGACTGTGAGGACAACCACACAGAGGAAAGGCTCAGGGCCTGGTGTCAAGGCTCATGCAGGGTGAGGAGGGCACTCAGAGGTGCGGGTGACCCAGTGAGGGGAATCAGAGATCAAGCAAGTAAAATGTACTCACATGTGGGTAGCCCAGAGTGGTGGGTCAGAGCTAGGTAGGGTAGAGCATTCCCACGCCACAGAGGAGGTCCAGTGTTGAGTGCTGGAGCCCAAGTGAGGTGTGGAGAGCATCCATCTGTGAGGGCAGCCTAGAATGCAGTACGAGAGAGAAGGATGTCCATGGCAGTGCGGGCAAGCCAGCAGAGGGTGTTGGAGCTCAAACAGGGTAAAGGGGGCATCTATGATAGGAGCAGCCAGGTGTGAAGTGTCAGAGCCTTAGGAGTGCAAAGAGGATGTCCATGTGGGAGAGGGGCAGCAGTGGTGATGAGAGATTGGTTACATACAGGGAGACTGATCAAATAATTTAAATATCTTAGAGCTAGTGAGACCCAGTTCCTCAATGTCAAGAGAAGGATGGAGCCCTACAGTATTGTTAGAATTGGAGGCATCTGTATGATGTCATGGATTTCAATAGATACAGAAGTTTAAATAGGAACATGTAGGTATGTATATACTAATGTTCTCTAAATGTGTCCCCTGAAAAGGCCTGGGAGTGGCACTTTCCCCAAGGCAATGAGCACATCTGGTGCTCAGATCTTGGCTTCTAAGTACCACTTAGCACTAAACGAAACCAGGGATCCTTGAAGAAATGGCCAATTCCAGGGTTGGGGCAGGGAAAGTACAAGATGAGCCTGGAACATCTTACTGTGGCAAAAAAGTAAAGAAGGGTTCAACTAATGAAGATTTGTCAATAGGCCACAGAAGCCAGTTGGCCACTGACCAAATTAGAGACAGTTTGAGCATCAAAATAATGACAATAACAAGTAATAAAATGTGGTCCCTGGGCCAGCAGCACTAATAGTACCACCTGGAAACTTGTTAGAAATGCACATTCTCAGGTCTCACTCCATACCTACAGAATCAGGAACTCTAGAGATGGGACCTGGCAGTCTTTGTTTTAACAAGCCCTCCAAAAGATTCTGACGCACACTCAAGTTTGAGAACCACTGAATCAGGAAACTATGAGTTCGTATTAAAAAGTAAATGAACTGAAAGTTTGATGAGGAGCATAGTATTTACATAATCTCAAAAGTACCACCTCAAAAATACTATAAAGAGAGTAACTCCACAATGAATTCTGGGATACACCACCTTAATCAAGTGATCAAAGTGAACATAAGCCACGAAACAAACTGAAATTGGGCACCATCTGATGTGATAATACAACTTCTGTGATATTTCGGCTACACAGATGCATAACCTGAATTTAATAATGAGAAGACATCAAACCCTAATGAAGGGTTATTCTACAAAATCGCTGGTGCATGATCTTTAAAAAATATCAAGGTCATGACAATAAGGGAAAGAATGAATTGCTATTCTAACTCATTCTGATAGTAGACATATTAGAAGTGTTCAATAATGCCAGGTACTGTGTGGTTCGTGCCTGTAGTCCAACCTACTCAGCAGACTGAAGCAGGAGGATTGCTTGATGCCAGGATTTTGAAGCTGCAGTATGCTATGATCACACCTATGAACAGCCATTGCACACCAGCCTGGGTGTCAGAACAAGACTTCATCTCAGAAAAAAAAAAAAGTACTCAATACATATTTATTGAGTGAAATGGTTTAAGTAGCTCTGGAATTTTGGTTTCAAATCATTAGAATATTTCTGTAAGAAGGCAGGATCTATATCAAAAATCTAAACTTATTATTTTACCCTATCACTTTTGTAATGTTTAAGTCAAAATAGTTTATCTTGAGTCATTCTTTTGATATGTACTTACTTTGTGAGACAGGGTCTTGCTGTTGCCCAGGCTGGAGTGCAGTGACATGAACACAGCTCACAGCAGCCTCAACAACCTCCTGGACTCAAGCTATCATCCCACCTCAGTCTTCATGTAGCTATGTAGCTGGGACCACAGGTGCATGCCACCATGACCAGCTAATTTTTTATTTTTTGTAGTGTCGGGGGTCTTGCCATGTTAGGCTGGTCTTGAACTCCTGAACTCAAGTGATCCTTCCACCTTGGCCTCCCAAGTGCTGGGATTACAGGTGTGAGCCACTGCACCTGGCCTATTTTTTAAAAAACTGACAAAAATTTATATATATCTAATATGGTACTGTGTAATATATAATTATACATTATATATCATTATATATATAATATATATATATATGGTACTGTGTATTTGTTTTGAAAGATGGATACATTGCAGAATGGCCAAATTGAGCGAATTAACATCACATACTCATCAGTTTCTGTGGTGAGAACACAAAATCTACGCTGATTTCCAAGGATACATTGTTATTAACTATAGTCATCATATTGTACAATAGATTTGTTGAATTTATTTCTCCTGAAATTTTGTATCCTTTGGCCAACATCTCCCACCCCCAACCCCTCAACCAGCCCCTGGTAATCATCATTCTACTCCTGGTTCTATAAGCTCAACTTTTTTAGATTCCACACCATATAAGCAAGATCATGAAGTATTTGTCTTTCTGTGCCTGGCATATTTCACTTAATGTCCATCAGTTCCATCCATGTTGTCACAAGTAACAGGATTTAATTTTTTATGGCTAATATTCCACTGTGTATACAGACCACCTTTTCTTTATCCATTCATTTGTTGATAGACACTTAGGTTGATTCCATATCTTGGCTACTGTGAATGCTGCTGCAATGAACATGGGAGTACAGATTATCTCTTCAACATACTCATTTTCTTCAGATATTAATATATACTTAGTAGTGGGATTGCTAGATGCTATAGGTAGTTCTATTTTCACTTTTTGAGGAACCTCTACTGTTTTCCATAATGGCTGTGCTACTTTACATTCCCAACAGTGTGCAAGGGTCTCCTTTTCTGCATATCCTTGCCAACACTTCTTTCATCTTTTTGATTAGTCATTCAACAGGTATCAGGTATTACCATTATCTCATTGTGGTTTTAATTTGCATTTCCCTGATGATTAGTGATCTTGGACATTTCTTCATATACCTGTCAGCCATGTGTATGTTTCCTTCTGAGACATGTCAATTCAGGTCAAGTCATTCCTTCTAAAAGTAATTGGACAGCAAAGCCAAATTATATTAAGGCACTTCCCAGTAACATTAAGCCGTATCTTCAACATTTGGAAGAATGTTTTCTGAGCCTTCGTGCGGTAAATCCAAAAGGGAGTTTTGTTCACTGCTCTAACCTACTGCCTAGAACAATGCCTGGCACATAGCAGGCACTCACGGTTGTTGAATTATTAGGCAAAATATGCATAATATCTTTATTATCTTAGCAGAGGGGGTAAATCCTCAAGTCACAATATACAGAGAACAGAAAGTAAGTTGTAAAATATTTTTTATTGTAAAAACAAAGTCAATAAAGATTGACAATGTAAATGTTATCTCAGAACATTTCCCCTTGGTTCCTGAATTTGCTAGATTCCTATGTACCAGCAAATCTCCATTAGCATTTCTCAGGTTTCATGATCCTTTTCAGATATGTTGGTTGATTATATGTATATATTGCTTAGAAACAAAAATCCACCTGATATTAAAACAAACCAAAAAAAATCATAAAAGCAAGCAAATGAACAAAAAACCCTAGTTTTGTTGTGCTTTTCTTTCACATTTCCTACAGGGAGATTTGTATATCTCAGATACTTTCAAAATCTAATAGGTAAGTAAAATTAGTGCCTTAACCAAACAGTAAGATACCAAAGAATCCTCCATCACAAGTTACTGAATCAAACTTCTCATGACATTTGCGGTATATTCAGATTTGAAGATTTTTTAAATTTAGAATTTAAAACAAACTTTAGACTGCTGATTTTCCATATTTCAAAGACTGTAGTTGTTTGCAGCATATAAATGGAAAGAGTAGTGCAAAACGCATCAAGTTTTATATGATAAATATATACTTTCAACCTAATGGCTGCCTCAAAAGTAAAGAGTGAACAATTACTTCTCAAAATAAATCTAGATTGACTTAAAGTTCACAATTTAGAAATAGCAATTGCTACTCTATTTCCATAGATTGCAAAATGATTTCAAATACAGATTACACATACAATTGTTTTACAAAAATAGAAATATTGTTTGGGATTTTACAAAACTTTATAAAATATAACACTATATTTGCAAATTCAAGATAGTTTCACACTGAAATAGACAATACTTCCACGATATGAAGTCTAGCCAAACTTAAAGTGGTCTGCCTTGAGGCCATTCTTACATATTATTTCTTCCAAATCTTCAAGCCTAGGTAAATCTGTGCTCTAACACAGGCTTTGTAAAAAAGAGACTGTTTATTTTCAAGGGTTTTATAAGATTTTCAATCCAGAAATAATGTTAAAGCAGAAGAATTTATACCTAAAAAATATGTCTTACTAAAGGTAGAAGCTAATGCAGTATGACAATTCTGTATAACTGATAAATTTCAAACCAAATTCCTAAGAATGACAACTTTTATTAATTTAAAATATGTATTTGACAATTATAATTTGGGACCTATATAAAACAAAAATATAATCACAACTATTTTATGGAAAAATATTTATTCATATAGAGTGAAAATACCTCCAAACTTAGTTATTTGTAGCTGTCAGATGAGAAGTATTTCCTAATTACACCCATTCATAAACACTCATTTTATCACTTCAAAGAGCACCAGTGTATTTTTTCAACAAACCAGAAAGTAAGAAGGTAGGGGCTTATTTCATGTAACAGTGCTATTATGATAAGGCACCACTAGGTATATGAAAAAGCCAAAGTATTTCCAAATCATGTGTTTTTGTTACTGGTGTCTTAACCATTAGACAGGATGGTTAGAAAAAAGCTGCTAACATTATTAATGAACCACATTATAGCCCCTTTCCCACCATTCTGTGCTTTTAGTTTTACTTATAACAGAAATGAAAACAACAACGTAGTACATGATCTGTTAAAACAAACATCTTTTCCCAAACTTCCAAGAAAATAACCTAAAAATAAACAAGAAACAAAAAATTTATCTGATATATTTGCAAAAGCCTAACCCTGTAGAAGAGTGTGAGGAGTGGGAGAAGGCAGGGGGACCTACTTTCTATGGAATATATTGAGGCACATAGGTTACAAGTTTCTCAGGCAAATTCATGGCTAGAACAAAACAGACAGAGAGCTCAGAATCTTACATTTCCCCCAAAGTTGATTTCTCAGATAGCCACACCTGATTAAATACTCCCAAATGTGTCTGTCCTTAGTCACTGCTATCATCATCGTCATCATCATCAGACATATCATTTAAAGGAGACTTCAATGACTGGCTGTAAGAGTCTGATCTAGCAGGCTGGCATGTGGCCATGTCCCCAGCAGAAAGCAGGTCATAGCAGAAGTCACAAATCCGCACAGGCTTAGAGGACTGGCTGGGAAGAAGAAATCTCTTTTCAGAGCAGGGCCCACAGACAACAAAACCACATTTGCGGCAATGGTGGCGACGATTAACAGGTGTGAATTTTGCTTTCTGACAACGCATACATACAGTTGCCTCAGAGTCAGGAACCCAGACAGCAGCATGTTCATTACTGGGTGTCTTCCCACTTTTGGAGAGTAAATCAGTAACACATTTATTTATATGATTCATCCATTCTGATTTCTCCGTAGCAGTGGCAGCATAAACTGCAAAAGATTTAGTTGGTGTCTTGATTAGCCATCCATTCCTTAAGTCTCCCTCATCTTTGATGGAATCAATAGTGACATTTTCCAGGGGAATAATATGTTGTTTGTTATATTTTTTCTTCTGGATGACAATATTGCCATATACAAGAATATCATTAAACAAGAAAAACTGCCTTGCTTTGGGCTTTTTCCTGCACAACTTAGTCAATACTCCTTCTCCAATAAGAACTCGTCCAGGTATAGTTAAAGGTTGACCAGCTGCTCCAAAACAGTTTTCCACTATACTTATACGTCTAGTATTTGCTTCACTGTTTGCCAAGCGATCCACCATCTTTCACTAATAGCCTTTTAAAAAAAAGAAAAAGAAATTAGCACATATAAATTATAAATTCCTATAAGTTAATTATATATAAATTAAGCTAACAAATCATTGCTTTTACACAAAGGCAAAATGTTCTAAAATTCTTTCCCTCTAAGATAATCACTAAGCACATCAAAAGGGCTAACATTTCTCAATTTTTAAAATGATGAAAAACACTTATTTATCATCTCCACGTAGCACCATACTAGTTAAGCAGGTATTTGTAAAAGTATAAACTTCCTACAGACATAATTGAATGAAAGACGATTGGATAATTAACATAACTTATCTCTGCAAAATAATAAACCCCATTCAATGAAATGTAATCTCAATGGGATTCTGAACAATAGGGAACAAAATGTTACATAAACTAAGAAAAATGACTACAATTTTCCAAGTAAGCTATTACCACTGAGCTACAGCCTTAATTCTCTCACCTGGATTACTAGAACTGTTTCCCAACATGTGTCCTGGCCTTCAGTCTTGCCCCCAAATCAATCTTAGGGCAGTGATCTCTAAAACCCTAATTTGACCCCATCATTGCTCAAAATGATCCCTTAACCTATTAAATACAGGGTGTTCACGGCCTTTCATTACTTGGTTCTTGTCACTCCAACCTCACCATAAGTCAGTCTTCACCTCAAATGTCATATTCTAAGAACACTCTACTACTTGTAGTCCATTTCACTGTTGTTCCTTTTACTACTTACTACTGCAGCTAACTCATATTCATCCTTCGAGACTTAGTTTAGGTTATCGTGTCTCCTCCAGGAAGCCTCCTTTAAACTCCCATGCTAGACTAAAACCCTTCCTGTGAGCTATCCATATTCCATGTATATTCTAGCTTCACTTTTACCAAAGGACTGAAATCTGTTCCTCCAGAGACCATGAGGAACCTAAAAAGCAGAGATCATCTGATAGTTTTGTTTGAAACTGATACGGTTTGACACAGAAAAGGTACTAAAAAATGTTAATAACATTTTAACAATGTGCAAAACACCCTATTAATCTAAACATTTAATCTCTAAGTCCAATATTGACTTCACTCAAGTCCCAGAGTTGTATCCTATTTCAAACCTACTAAACTAATACTACTATACTATAACCAAGTCATATTAAAGAACAACAAGCCTTGAGAAGAAGACCATTTAAAGTTTAAAGACTAACAGCATAGTATGTAAGTTCCAGTATTCAGCTCAAAAACTGACACTATAGCCCTTCTTGGCCTTCATTATAAAGGACACTAGAATTCTGGTTATTTCTGAATTCTGTCTCCCTGCAAATCTTGGGTCCTTATAAGGCCCTCTTGTCCTCCACAAAGGTAGGATGTAGCAGGCCTAAAAGTTGTTCCCAAGAATTAATAGGATAATGCATGGTTCCAAACTGGAAAGGTTTCTAATTAGGACTAATATGCCAGCCAATTAAAAGCCTACTATCCTATGCACAAGTACATCACAGAAAAGGAAATAAAAACGGCTAATAAACAGGAAAAGAGGCTCAATCTCTATCATAATTAAAGAAATTATATTAAACATTAGTATATTTTTCACTTAGATTAATAAAAATTTTTAAATTTACTAAGATTCAGTACTCATAAAAGTATAGGGAAATAGGTACCCTTGTACACTACAGAGAATATGTGTATTCACCAATCTAATTAAATAAATTTCACTCACGTGCATAGAGATATGTACAAGGATAATCAGCACAGCATTGTTTATAACAGGAAAACAATTGGAAAAGCTCCAAATAGCCATCAAGAGGAACTGGTTGAAAAAGTTATGACACACCCTTAATCATATATCTTGAGAATAAGACAGATCTAAAACCAGTGACAAGGGAAATGCTCAAGATCTTTAGGTGGGGAAAAGAGATGAACTTCCTGATCTCATTTTTATTTAAAATAAATACCACATTTCATCACATCTAAGATGCTATAGATTTTAAGACATATTTATGTGCAACTCATAAAGAGAAAAATGTTGCCAATTAAACCACAGCATACCGTTGATTATAAGACCAATTTCAAATACATATAGTAAAAAATGTTTATCTTTAGACTCAATGGAATACATATTTCAAAAGCATAATCATAGACATCTGTATCTGTAAGCACACATACAACATAAAGTTAAAAAATATATACTATACTATCAACAATGGTAATTTATCTCTGGAAAGTATAATTATGGATCATTTTTTCATACTTTACATTATATTCAAGCATTCCACAAGTATTTGTCAGGCACTTAGGATCTAGGTGCAGGAAAAGTAAAAATAAACACCACAGGCGATCATACTTGAGTATGTGACAACAGATAAAAATTTTAAAAAATAATAAATTAAACAATACAGGCAAGGTCCCTGCTCTTCAGGGTTTACATTCTAGTTGGAGAGAAGGAAAGAGAAAACAAAATTGAAATCTAGTACTAATCAATGCTATGATTTTTTGTTAAAAGTGATTTTTAAAAGAAACTGAGAGCTATTCAGACTAGATGGTCAGGAAAGGCCTTTCTACAATGTTGTCATTTCAGCTGTACTAGATGGACAGACATAAGAAGGGGTAAGGATAGGGGAGAAGATTCCAGACAAAAGGAGTAACTGCAAAGGCCCTAAAACAGGAAAAGACATTGGCACTTTAAAAAAAAAACTGAAAGGATCTATTTCTCTCCACCTGAATCAACTACTGAGTCCACCCATTTGAACATATCGTTATTAACTCATATACAACACAAACAGATTTCCTATTATTGCTACTATGAGAATTAATACTATCATAAACTTGCACTGTGCTTTTCATATTATTTTCTGATTTGAACTGTTTGAAATGCCTATGAAGTTACTAGAGAAGTTTTTATTGTCCCCCAAAGAAGCATCTAATAATATTAGCTGAACTGTGAGCTGATGAAGAAATTAAGGCACAAAGATATTTAATAATGTAAAAGCAAAACTTAACCTGGAATGAACTCTACTCATAGGGACTCCAACCAATGTGCTGAGCACTTTGCACTTATTACTGTATTTCCTTCTCACAGCAACCTTATGATACATGCACTATTAGCTCCATTTTATGGATGAGTAAACAGCCAAAGAGGGGTTAAATAACTTGCCCAAGGCTGTCACAGCAGAACAAGCCTCAAATCTGATTTCTCTGTGATGTTACGGTATGTTATGGTACACTAATTGTTCCTAAGAACTCCACTGAATCTACAAGAACTCTAAGGAAGCTATTAACTAACCTCTGGACCTTCATTGCAAACCCTAAAAATACTGAAGATAAGGGAATACTACCTTGAACAAATCACCTGAAAGGATGGATATGTCATGATTTACCCAGCTGGTGTCTTGATAATCTTTCATTGTCCAAATGTTTCAATATATTAAGTCTAAATCTTTGTTCATAAATCTTTCTCCCTGTTTAATAATGATGCAACTTAAGCAAGGTTTGGGGCATTATTAATTAGTATTTGGCTGCAGCAAAGCAAATAGCTTTCAAAGTTTGACAATGACCAACATAAACACATTTTATATTGCAAGGTTACAAACACTCGTATAATTATTTCAACAATGAATGATGCATTCTTTTATCTTCATTTATTTTAATGATTCTGGCAGCCCACTTGATTGATTGGTGGGTTGTGACATATATCTGAAAAACTATGGGCATGCACAAAACCTAAGGCCTTTGGCCTTAAGCAGCCTCTTCCATTATCCTTTTTGGTCCTGAATATTTTCTGTATGTGTCAGACATAAAAAAGATGGTAAGCAATGAACTAAAAAACCCAGGAATACATAAATGCTGCCCTGCACACACACACAAACACATATAAGAGAAAGAGAGAATGGTGGTAGGGAAATAGGAGGCAGCAAGGAAAGAAAGGAGTGGAGAGAGGTTATCAAAAGGGAAATCAAAGTACCACTTTTATCTGGGTTACAGCTAGATACCCCAAATAATGTTCTTTGGTAAACTGGATTAGGGCACTACCATTTGGTTCAGGGCCTAAGCAAGGCCTCTCCCTTCCCCTTAAGCCCAAATCTAAATTTACCTCCAGCACACTGAGGTGCCCCAAGCAGTAAGAATGCTACACTTTTGCGAGAGGGTTAGAACACAAGATTACAGGGCCTAGCCAAGGACTGAGTCCTTCCCATATCCTACTCATTGAGGGGAGGAAGCAGAAGAGACCTATAAACATGGCCCAATTTGATTAATGTCTACTTTTCTTGGGAAAGAATACCAGTGTATATAGGAAGAACTAAGAGAAAGCTTTCCCGTCCCCTTGCAGAAATGGCTTCATAGAACAAATTTCAAGAAGTAAATAAAATTACTGGCTCAAAAGGCATGAATAAAGAATCTTGCTACCTTTTACAAAATTTCCATTCTGGAAATAACACCAATTTACCAAGCAGCACAATGACAGTATCCATTTCATCTTGTCCTACATATGGTATTTTTCTTTAAAAATTTCAGCAAGCATGACTGATTTTTAAAAGCATCTTGCTTTATTCATTTTACTCACTTTTATTTAGTGTTTATTCATTCAACAATTACTCACTGAGCACTCTCTAGATGCTGGGTATTACGCTTTTCTTCTCAGAGCTTAGAGGCCAGTGGAAGAGAAAGCCCATAAATAAATAAATAGGTAATTCCAAAAGATGAAGTATAATGAAGGAAATAAGCCGGTTGTCAAGATACAGGGGAAAACTCATTTAGACTGAGTAGTACAAAAAGGCCTCACTGAGGTAGTATTATAAACTGAGTCTTAAGGGATGAGGAGTCAGCCATGCAAAGGAAATACTATAAGCAAAGGTCCTAAGATAGGAAGGAAAAGTACTTTTAATTTAATTGAATGTTTTCTTCCGTAGCTACCTAATGAGGTCAATGATTTTCTAATGTGTTTATTAATCACTTGTATTTTAAAGACTATATATTTAGAGGTTATTAATCTATGATTGTGTTACACATAAAGACTATTAATCCCTTTTTTTTTGTTTTCCTAGTATATTAATCTATAGTTTTATGGTGTTTGACATGAAGTCAGTTGTATTTCTTAAACAGTTAAACTTACAGATCTTTTCTTTGCGCTGTTTTTCTTCCATCACTCCTAAGCTTCCCTATCCAGATATCAGATGCACCTATTTATTATCTATGCTTTATGATACAAACTCTACATTTAATTATTTTATCCACTTAAAATGTATTCTGGCATATGTGAAAATACTTTTTTGCTTTTCAAATATTTGCATTCTAAAAGAGCTAATTAATTGTTCCAGAAACACCAAGAACTGTGTGACCTCAGATATCCTTACTTGTACATGGGAATAATAGCAGATACATCAAGGAAAAGATGAATGAGATAATGCATATAAAACGTTCAGCAAGCAGTCAACGAGTGGTAGCTTGCATTAATTGATGTCACTCTCGTATTAAATTTTTACCTATTCTAAGATCTGCTTCTGGGCTATCTGCTTTAATCCATTAATCTGTTTCATAATTCTTATGTCAGTACCATATATCTGGTAGCTCTATTCTAGACCATTACTCAACTTTCTTAAAAACATTTTAACTAATCTTGTTTATTTGTCTAGATAAAATCTACTTAGAATAGTGCTTCTCAACCTTAGCTTCACATTGGAATCACAAGGCAGATTTAGTCTCTGGCATATCAGAAAAAAATGTTCACCTCAATTGACTATCTGGGTCCAAAATACTTTTTGTCTTTAATATTTTAAGTAATTTTATGACGAATTTACAAAAGTGAGAATAAAGGGGTAGTTTTAAAAAAAACTTTAAGAGAAAGCTTTATAAAAACTTATAACAAATTTTTAAATTCCATCTTTCTCTGATATTAAAGGTATATATATCTGAAATAGGAAACATCCTTTGAATGAAACTTTGAATGCATGAACGTGTATTATTTCCATTTTTTGTCCTTAGAAATATTGTTCATTAATTCTTGAGTTTGAAAAAAACTCATCTAGGAAATCATCATTTGAAGACTCACAGTCTAAGGTTTCACTTATACAATTAAATTCACTATCATTATTAAGTGTTGTTTCTTTGCATTTATCTTCTGACTTGTCTAATAGTTCTGAAATGTCTTCCTTTGCCTTTTTTCTTCACTATTAAAGACAGAAAATAAAAAATGAAAAAATATGAATTCCCAAATATGTTAAATGAAAGCTTAGAAGAAAAATGCTAAAAAGGATGATCTCAAAACTGTTTTCATATTTTTGAGAAATGATACAGTAGTGATGCTATATTTCACCATTGCATCATCCTTCTTGGCAATTCTATCACTCTTCCATTTTCTTCTTTTTGGCATAATTGGGGGAAATTAATGAATAATGATTAAATAATTCGCAGGAAAATGAAATAGCAAAATGCTTCAAGATATAGGAAAAGCAAAATCACTAAGAACCCATAATATATCTTAGATTTATAAATGCCCAATGAAACCATATGGTAACTGCACACTAGAATGAGTTTTATTTTGCTTTTTAAAATAAGTAAATTTTGTTTTTGTTCTTTGGAAGACTCTATGAAATGAGTTATAAAATATGAAATCAACATAATAATAACTACTCAGAAAAGAAACCCAAAACCCAAAATTAAGAACAATGAACTCTGCTGATAAATATCAAGGGTTAAGAAACACCAATACCTAGATTCTTCCCCCAGACAGTCTAATTTTATTGGTCTGGGGTATTGCAGGGTAAGACCTGTGCACCGGAGTTATTTTTAAAGCTCCTCAGATAATTGTAACATGTAGCTAAGGTTTAGAACCATTTTTTAATTACAATAAATAAATAAAAGAATAAAATCCCACTGAAATGTTGATGAAACTTACATTATATCCATAAATTACTTTAGAATTAACATCTTCACAGTTTTGAGCATTTAAGGGTGATAGTTATCTCCTCCCAAGGCTTCAAATCTTTTATGGCATAGTAATTTTGTATGTTTCTTCTGTAAGATAGTTACACTTTTTAAATAGGCTCCCAGATTTTGTATACTTTTTGTTGCCACTTTGAATCTAAGCTCTTTTTTACAGTAAGTTTTCTAATTAGTTGAAACTGTTAATAGGAAAACTATTGATACTTGTTTCTTTTCACATTCAGGTACTTCATAGAATTCCATTAATTTCAACAGTTTTCCATTTGACTTTTTTTTTTTTTACGTTGTCTTCTTTTCCAGCAGTGCCTGGCTGTGTTAATTCACAGTTAAAACGTAAAAATTAGAGCAGAAGCATATCTTTTATAAAGCCAGCTTTTATATACCAATTTTTAAAAATAATGAAAGGTTTCAAGTCATCTTCTTCACACTACAGACAAGAACTGCATTTACATTGTCTAAGCTCCATCCTAGTCTAGGTAACATCTTGCTTTTAAAGTAACATGTTCTTCAGTGGGGTGTCTACCACCTGTTAAAAATGTAATACTAGAAGATAAAAAATTCTTTAAAAAAAAAAAAAAAGACACAGAATCCTACTTACAATTGAGAAGAGAGACCAAATGTCATAGACTACTATGTCCTAGTTCTCCTTGCTGGAAATCAATACTTCTTATCTCATCCTTACAGGTGAGTTTAAAATGAAAACAAATCTAATTTTATTTCTTACATATACCCATGATATCTGTTACCAGTGAGCTTCAGTATTCAACTGTGCATTATAGTGAAAAACCAATGAACTATGAACTAAAGGACCTGGATTCTAATCTTGGTTCAGACACTAAATAAGTGATTTCATACAAATTACTTACCTTTTTTTTTTTTAAAGAAGAAAACATAAATAATTTTTAAAGCCCTTTCAGTCCTTAAAATAGTGAGTCTTTGATAGTAAATGGGCCATATTTTCTGGTTTACTGTAGACTTACTTGTCTACAAGTTAATTTTTAATCAAATTTATGACTCTTAATCTCAATCAAGATTTTAAAATCCGTGTTACTGCCGGATTGAAACTTTACAGAAAATGTAAAAGGAAAGGGAGAAACTAACAAGCAACTGGAGAATGGGGGTAAAAACAAACAGCAATAAACTACCAGAGGTACATCCTCCTGAGCAAATGTATAACAGTAAAGCAAACTATTCCTCTCTTAACACATCTAAGTCAAATGAACAAATATTCTGAGTACCTACCATCTGCAAGGGACAAGACAGTTCTTACTTTCAAAAGTTCTACAGTCTAGTAACCAGAATAATAATCAGGGAATTCTTGGTAAGAGTCTCAATAAATCATTAGGATGATAAAGCAAAAAAGAAATACTTGGCCGGGCGCAGTGGCTCACGCCTGTAATCCCAGCACTTTGGGAGGCCAAGGCGGGCAGATCACAAGGTCAGGAGATCGAGACCATCCTGGCTAACACGGTGAAACCCCTGTCTCTACTAAAAACACAAAAAATTAGCCAGGCGTGGTGGCGGGTGCCTGTAGTCCCAGCTACTCGGGAGGCTGAGGCAGGAGAATGGCTTGAACCCGAGAAGTGGAGCTGGCAGTGAGCTGAGTGAGCCTCGGTGACAGAGCAACACTCCATCTCAAAGAAAAAAAAAAAAAGAAATATTTCAAAATTTAGTAAATTGCGTTTGGAATTTTATTAAACTCTACTTATTCCATCTAAAAGAGAGGTCAAGATTTTTTCTGTCCCTTCCCACCAGCATTTCTGCCACTGTGGCCAACCGATTACACAGTATGTGTTGTAGAAATTATTAGTGATAAAAGGAAGAGGTTCATTTCTTTGGTAAGACAAAACTTTCATATGTTAATTTTAAATGTATTAAAACTGGATTGAGAAACATGGAAACTTCAAAATTCTGATTCACATTTAGAGAGAGGTCAGTTTTTTTTTCCTTTAAATCTCTTATAGGCACCAAATATGCCTATTACTGAAAAGTAGACTTATTCTACAGTCTCAGCCAAGAAAGAAAAAAAGGAAGTTAACATTTACCCAGCACCCACACATGTGCATAATAGCACATTCACATTATACTCTTTCATTTAATAATCTCGATTTTGTTAAGTGATCATTACTTTAATTTTACAAAAAAACTGAGTCATGAACTAACTAAGCAATTATCAAATGGCCTCACAGTTTTTTGGTTTTTTTCTGGGTTTTTTTTTTTTTTTTTTTTTCTTGAGACAGAGTTTTGCTCTTGTCACCTAGGCTGAAGTGCAATGGCAAAATCTCGGCTCACTGCAACCTCTGCCTCCCGAGCTCAAGCAATTCCGACTCAGCCTCCTGAGTAGCTGGGATTACAGGTGGCCACCAGCACATCCTGCTAATTTTTGTATTTTTAGTAGAGACAAGGTTTCATCATGTTGGCCAGGCTGGTCTCGAACTCCTGACCTCAGGTGATCCACCCGCCTCGGCTTCCCAAATTGCTGGGATTACAGGTGTGAGCCACCATGCCCACCCATTTTTTTAAAAATGCATATTCTTTCCATTATACCTTCACCTTCAGAAATAAATATGACAAGTATTTTTTGCATATGGACCTATATTATGTATTTGGAATGGCCACTGACAAAATAAGAGGAAAAAAATTACATATCTATGGTAATAATCATAAGATATACTCAAAATGATTCTTCAAATACTAAAAGGAAGTAAAAGGCAAAGCTATGACTAATTTAGGGTACTAGTAAAGGCAGTTTCAAATAGGTTAGATTTGATAGAGAAATAGTACATAACAACAACTAAGTCATAGTTGAATATTTTAGAAAATGAGTTTGGAAAATCACAACAGTCACACTGGAGGTTTAAAAACATCTTTAGAGAGGTAGGAGAGAGGGAACAAATATAGACTTCAAGTTCTAAACAAGCCCTCTAAATTTGTATTATTTAAATCAGGGGTGTCCCATCTTTTGGCTTCCCTGGGTCACACTGGAAGAATTGTCTCAGGCCACACATAAAATACACTAACATTAATGATAGCTAATGAGCTAAAGAAAAAAAGAAAAAGAAAAAAAAATCACACACACAAAAAATCTCATAATGTTTTAAAAAAAGTTTACAAATTTGTATTGGGCCACATTCCAAGCTGTCCTGGGCTACATGCACCCCATGGGCTGCAGACTGGACAAGTTTGATTCAAATCATCCTACACAAGGCAAGATTAATATTCTTTAACTATAGCTATAATCAGGTAAGTCTATTCAGAAACCAGATTCCTTGGCCAACAGAATCAAATCTAAAATCCTTAACTTGGTATTCAAAGCCCTTCACAGTCAAGTCCTAACCTGCTGCAATCTATCTTTCCAGTTTTACCTCTTTCTCTACATTCTCTGTTATAGTCAAACCAGACTACCAGCTATTACCAGAATATGCTCTGGGCTTCTTTCCCTACCTCTAAGCTCGGCATGTCCTCCCTCCTTTGTTCTTCTCTATTTACTGAAATCTCACCAATTCTTCAAGACACACTCAGTTCGATAGCCTCACAGCCAAATATTGTGGCTGGGTATATCCTGTGGCCAGGTGAATCCTCACACCATTTTATTTGTACCACTTTATAGCACTTATAGTCTATTTGTTTCATAAAAATGTGTGTACTTGCTCATTCCCAACAGATGTGGAGATTCCTTAAAAAAAGATTATTTCCAGGCCGGGCGCGGTGTCTCACGCCTGTAATCCCAGCACTTTGGGAGGCCGAGGCGGGCGGATCACGAGGTCAGGAGATCGAAACCATCCTGGCTAACACGGTGAAAGCCCGTCTCTACTGAAAATACAAAAAGTTAGCCAGGCATGGTGGCGGGCGCCTGTAGTCCCAGCTACTTGGGAGGCTGAGGCAGGAGAATGGCGCGAACCCAGGAGGCGGAGCTTGCAGTGAGCCGAGATAGTGCCACTGCACTCCAGCCTGGGCGACAGAGCGAGACTCCATCTCAAAAAAAAGAAAAAAAAAAAAAAGATTATTTCCTCCAACTTTGTATTTGCAATAGCACCTAAAAAAAATGCTTGCATAAATGGCATCAATGTGCCAATGTGCACTGAACTGAATATAATCAGCAGTTAGAAGTGGCAGCAGCTCCCAATCTTGAGTTTGATGAAAATCAAAGACTTCATTTTTAACATCTATATTAATTTTCACAGAAAACAGGAACCACACCCTACCCATCAACTGCTTCACTGGACCCACAGATTTTAAATTTACAAGCAAATGTTGTGGCCCATTTAAGTACAGTATGTAATTAAAAATTCTAAGTATTGAGCAAGGCAGATCCTGTTTTTTAAAAAATTTCAATCTCATGGTAATATATATAAATGATTTCTTTCTCCAAAAAGCACAGCTGTTTAGTTAGTAAATAAAAAATGATGATTACGTGCATATTTTCATCATCACAAAACTCAGATTCAAAAACTCACATCATTTCTAAAAGTATTTGTACAGGGGCAGCTGTACAGTGCTGACAGCTGTAAAGAAAGCATTGGATAATATCTAAAAAATAGCTTGGGCATAATGGCACAAGCCTGTAATCCAGCACTTTGGGAGGCCGTGGCAGGCAGATCCCTTGAGACCAGGAGTTCAAGACCAGCCTGGACAACATGGTGAAACCCCATTTCTACCAAAATTACATAAATTAGCCAGGTGTGGCGGTGTGCACTTGTGGTCCCAGCTACTCGGGAGGCTGAGGCGGGAGGATAGCTTGAGCCTGGGGGGCCAACGCTGCAGTGAATCATGACTGCACCACTGCACTGCAGCCTGGACCACAGAGCCAGAACCTGTCTCAAGAAAAAAATTAATTAATTAAATAATATCTGAAAAATAAACCTGGTAAAGCTCAACTAAAACACTACTGAGGAATTAGTTATCCTGTGACATCCCTGACCAATTTTCTTTAGTATCATTCAAAACAATTACAACCTGCTCACTACATTCAAGGTTTATGTTTGGTGGAAAAAAAGAACAAAGCAGACACTAGGAAATAAGATATATGCCACAAGGTTAATACAAAACACAAGGAGATAAGTACTATAATAAAAACATTAGCAAAGTAGTAAGGAAGCAAAAAAAGCAAAGAGTGAGGGCATGGCACAGAGAATACAGCATTTGAACACTGAAAACAGGTTGTGAAGAATGAGCGGAATTTAAGAAGGCAAAAAAATGGCTAAATAAAGGCACAAAGCTTTGCAAGTAAAAACGCACATAAAAAGTCACACTGGGCAAGGTGCAGTGGCTCAAGGCTGTAACCCCAACATTTTAGAAGGCCGAGGCAACCAGATCACTTGAGGTCAGGAGTTCGATACCAGCCTGGCCAACAGTGAAACCCCGTCTCTACCAAAAAAAAAAAAAAACACACAAAAATTAGTCAAGTGTGGTGGCATGCACCTGTAGTCCCAGCTACTTGGGAGTCTGAGGCAAGAGAATTGCTTGAAACCAGAAGGCAGAGGTTGCAGTGAGCCAAGATCGTGCCACTGCACTCCAGCCTGAACCACAGAGCAAGACTCCCTCTCAAAAGAAAAAAAAAAAAAAAAAAAAGTTACACTGTACAGCTGCAGCAGAGGCTGTAGGGGAGTTATTTAGTGGGAAAAGGGGGGAAAAATAACACAAAATCTTGTTACTATCTAAGACTTCCTTCTGAAACTTTTGGAAGGAGTGGCCTGATCTGATCTGGATTTTTCTAAGATAACTGTAGAAACAACGAAAGATAAATTGAGAAGGAAGAGACTGAAAACAGGATCCAGTTGAAAAGTAACTGCAAAAATAGAGGGGAAAGTTGATGAAGAGTCTGAAGCTTACAATAGGAAAATAAAGGATAGGTCAGATTCAGAATCGCAGACTGGATATAGAAGAGTAAAGCTAAAATTAATCTCCAGGGTTTTAGTCTAAGTGATTAATTCAAAAGCAAATAAAACCATTAATTTTTAATGAATTTCAAGTAGTCAAACATTTATTATCACTTGCTCTGTGCAAAGCAGTATTAAAGGACAGAAGATACTCAAAACTGAAAACCTCTGAGGAAGAGAAAGACAGCTATATTCTCATATTTATATAGACAAGTATATATAATTCAGTTGTGTTTCTATAGGAAAGATTATCATGGGAGTAACTGACAAAGAAGGAAAAAAACAAAACAAGGAAGGGGTTTGGTATCCCTATAATGTGCTATAAACTGAGGTATACAATTAGCTTAAATCTGTGCAAAGTCTAAAACAGCAGAGGAAAAACAAGCCAAAAACTTTTTAACTTAAAACAAAACAAAACAAAACAAAACAAAAACAGTGGTAAAGGTCCCAGGGCCAAGGAGTTGAGGTGGGATGTAATTTTGACCAGGTAGAACATCTAGGAACATGTCTTGTAAGGACCAGAAATTCAAGCTGGGCCTTAAAGCAAAAGTAGTAGCTCAAACTGTCTGGGGTTTGGGGATGGATGATGGTACACAAGACTATTCCCCCAGAGAGGAAATAATGGAGCCTAGGCCAGAGGAGGCAAGGTCAGGAGAAGGCATAGTGATAAGAAGTCTGGTAAGATAGGGATGAGACAAACTGCAAAAGAAAGCAACCATCAGATAGAAGAGTTTACACTTTATTATACAGGCCATGGGAAGACAAAGGTTTTTAAATAGGAAAATATTAATCAGACACAGAAGCAGTACACGGGATGGACTGAAGAGAATATGAAGAAGCAAGACTGAAGACAAAGAAACCAGTCATATGAGGATTACAACAATCTCTAAATGAAAGGTAAGAAAAGCCTGAACCACAATAATTGGCAGATAACTGAGGCATAGCAGATAGGATTTAGGAAATAACTGAACACATGGATGAAAAAGGACTGTAAGATGACTTCAAAGGCTTAAGGGTAAGCCACTGGGCAGATGCTAGCTTTGTTTTAGGAGAGAGAAGAAATCAGTTTGGGACATGTTTATCTTGAAGTCCTCCAGGGCATCCACAAGACAAACACATCTGCGGGACAGAGATGCCAGGATGGGCAGGGAGCTCCAGGACAGAGAGATTTGGTAGTCACCCACCTAGAGATGCTGGCTGATGCTGGAAGAAAAACGAGAGCAGAGGACTAAACTTTGGGGAACCCCTAGTTTAGAAAGCAGGAGGAAAATTTAAGGGAAAAAAGAACGGGACACAAAGGAGCACAAAGCACCTTTTCAACCTGCTCTCATATGTTTCACAACTCTCAGAGACTAAATAACCTGCCAAAAGGTCACAATCAGCAGTGGGACACATGGGAAAAAAAAAAAAAAAATCAAGGACTAATGGCAATGTGTAACAATAAAATATCTGAAATTTTTACCCACAAAAATTTAACCTGGAGAAATAAACTGGAGAAAGGGGGTGGAGGGGGTGTGGCACATAAAAAGTTTTCCCTCTGGCATTAACTCTAATAGTGAAAAATAAAACCTAAATTTCTAGCTGAGGAACAGTTAAATGTATCACAAAAAGCCATCATAAAAGAAAAAATTTACTACTAAACTTTTAAAACTTCATAATTGGGGGAAGAACATTAAAGTAATATGGCAAAGGGTCAACATTTATTGATTGATTGACAGGACAGGGTCTTGCTTTGTCACCCAGGCTGGAGTGCAGTGGCACAGTCTCAACTCACTGCAACCTCTACCTCCCAGTCTCAAGCGATCCTCCCACCTCAGCCTCCTGAGTAGTTGGGACTATAGGCATGCCACCCTGCCCAACTAATTTTTGTATATTTTGTAGAGACGGGGTTTTGCCATGTTGCCCAGGCTGGTCTCAAACTCTTGGACTCGAGCAATCTGATCTGCCCATCTTGGCCTCGCAAAGGGCTGGGATTACAGGTGTGAGCCACCGCACCCGGCCAACATTTGTAATATACAAAGGGCTCCTGTAAATCCACAAGAAAAGAGGAAAATATCCCAACAGAAAAATAAGAAACAAATGTCAATTTAAAAAAAATGAAAATGACCAGTAAATTTAAAAAATGACACTCAGTCCCAATCAAATAAAAATTAAAATGATATTCATATATTACTCACCTAAGATGTGGTAAAAATGGACCCTCATATTCTTGACAATACTGTATACACACTGGAACAACTTTTCTAAATGCCATTTTGGCAATAGAAATGCTTTAGAAAGTTTATACAATTCTATTTCCAATAATATATACAAAAATTAAAAGTGTACAAAGTTGTTCACATGAAGTTCACTGTAGCTTTGTCTAGAATATAGAAAAGCTGGAAACAACCTAAATATTTAACAATAGGAGACTAAATAAATTATGGCACATCCATTAATTTTTATGCAGTTTTTTAGAAAACACAATATTTAATGTGAAATATTGTTAAAGCATTTTATTAAATAAAAGTTTCTAAATAGCACATATAGTATAAGCCTACTTGTTATTTAAAAGTGGCTGATATGCACCAAAAAGTTAGTAGTGGTTATCTCTAAGCACTAGACTAATAATAGTTTGATACGCCTAATTATCTTATAATGAACACATTCTCTCATAGACAAAAAAAAGCCTTTTAGTTTGGGAAGAAAATACAAAGAAGAATGTGTAGAAAAATATAAGTATAAAAAGTAAAATAGTTATATGTACAAGTAATAAAAATGTGATCAAAGAACACAAAAATCTTTCTTTTTCCCCAACTGTTGTTTAAATGAAACAAGTACAAAGAATTAAAAATAGTTCCACTTCTGAAAAAGGGGTGGGGGGGGGGGAAGATGAAGAAGTTGGTGCAAAGAAGAAAATAGAAAA
The DNA here is from genome assembly GCF_028858775.2 of Pan troglodytes. Taxonomy (NCBI): domain Eukaryota; kingdom Metazoa; phylum Chordata; class Mammalia; order Primates; family Hominidae; genus Pan; species Pan troglodytes. The sequence continues at coordinate 105,347,577 of NC_072405.2, read as the reverse complement.
TTCACATCATAAAATCTTAATCATTTTAGAAGGAAGTAAGGTCATCTGCTCAAAGTGTTTCGAGACTGGGGTTAGCAACCTGACTGGAGTGAAAAAGCAACAGAGAAAATAAGTCAACTTGGGGATAAGAAAAGGATTAGAAAGTGACTAGTATAAAGCAGGTAGAAAACAAGTATGTAACGATCACCAAAAGCGTGACTTTGGGGGAGAGTGTAGGGCAGGGACAAAGGTAGAAAACTGACCAGTTACACCCAGCAAAGGTCAAGGAGAGGAGGGACTATGTGGTCTAGTGAGTTCATGGTTAGAACATGAACTACAGAGTTCAAGGTTGAAAAGAGGGAAGACAACTAATGGCCTAGGAGGGACTGGAGGTGACAATAAGGACAAAAAGCTGCTTTACCAGTTATGACAGAAAAGAGAAAGAGAAAACAGACCCTTGCATCGCCATCTGGCCACAGGGTTTAAGACCTGAGGTAGAGTGGTTCTGAATGATGACAAGTAACATGGTCACAACATGCAGGCTGCTGTTGTAGAGTAGCAGTGGGGGTCACCGGAGTTAGTGAAGTGTAGTTCCAAAATGTGGCCATTCTGGCCAGAAATGAATGTAACCCTTACTTAACCTCTATGCACTTCACTTTCCTCAGCTGCAAATACTTAATACATCCTTTCTAGCCTGACTGATAGGAATCTGGCTGGCAGCTAACCCCTCTGCATTTTACTCAACTACAAAATGAAAAGCATTAGAAAGGAGATGGGAAATTGAGTTAAATCAAAGGTTCTCCACCTGACTGAACACTAAAATCGGGGATGTTTTAACAAAGAGGAAAAATTACCTTTGTTCTGTCCCCAAACCCAGTAATTCTGATTTATTTGTCCTGGGGTGGGATCCAGGCAATATTATTTTTAAGTAGCTCTTCAGGAGATTTTAATGTGCAGCCAAGGCTGAAAACTGAACTAGGTATTCCTACAGGCTGCTTCCATTTAAAAATTTTTAAATTCTATGATTCTATATAATTCACTGCCACTCTGTTCATTTGTTAAAATAATAGCTACTATCGTATTCCAGGCCCTTCCACAAACATCGAATCTTGGGTGACCCTCACGCTAACACTGAGGCAAATATTTCTGTGCCCATTTCACAAATGAGTCCAGTGAAGCTTACAGAAGTGAAGCGGCTTGTTCAAGAGTCACAAGCCAGCAAGGAGCTGAGTCAGGACAAGGTTTATTTGTTCCAGTCCATCCTATATGCAACTTGCTTTCTTTCCAGTGCATTCACAGCAACTATTTGAATGCCTTTTATTCTCTTCTCAGGACCTCCCTAAATTGAGCACATTAGTTTGTGGTTTACAGTTTGACAGGGGAGAAAGTTATCTTGGGTGGGGGCAGGAAATAAACCCCGAATTCTATAGCCATTACAGAATTACAAAACACCTTAACCTAGAGAGGTTTTCCAACTTAAAACAGCACTGTGAAAGTGTATCCATGAAGTATTTTTTATTCAGTTAAGTCAACACATACATTGCTTTTAAATATTGAGCAGGCAGCTCATGTACAAAGCTGGTTCATCAAAGATAAACAAAAAAAATTTTTTTTCATATACTTTCTATTAAGCAGGGCATTCTAAAAATTCTAAGACAATTCCGGCAAAACAATAATTGATAGAGCTATAATGAGATTTGTTCCAAGAGCTTAAATGTATAAATATGATCTTTAAATTTTTCAAGCATTAACAATATTTCCATCAAGTTCAAATACATTCAATCACACTTAAAATTATGATTAGAATCCTTTTGATGATCCATGGCTTCTCTCTCATACATCAGTAATTATACTTTAATCCATTATCTACTTAGAAATTTCATAAATATTCAAGTTCTGTACCCCCAGGCGAAAATTCACTCAGGTACTAAGTTAAATTCTCAACAAAACAACAACAAAACATATGTGTATGTGTATGTGTGTGTGTGTGTGTGTGTGTGTGTGTGTGTGTATATATATATATATAATAGAAACCAATTTGTAATTTAATGGAGTTGATGGCATGTACTAGGAAAAAGACTACAAAGAAGATTTAACTATGATGCTCATGGAATTTACAATTTCAAAAGAAATTCATGAAGCATATTTACAAGGAACAAACATACGTGTACTCATCCATTCAAACCTTTCCTGAGCATCTGCTATGTTCTTGGCATGCAGGGAATGAAGAGGCAAATCAGACCCGATGTGTTGCCTGCTGTCAAGGAGATGTCATGACAGAATCTATGCGATATTTACAGTAATACCATGGGAGAAATTAATTGATTTCTGGAGAGGGCAAGGGAGTGGAATGAGAGAACAGAGCAGAAAAGGCTTCAAAGAGTATAGGCTTAAGTATTTTTAAGGAAAAAATTTCATCACAAGGATCACCTGTAAATCAGCTCGCTGGGAAATAAGTATTTATACTGAAGAACTAAATTCAAGTCAGAGCAGTGATAAGAGCAAACGAGATGGACAGATTGCTCCAGAAGACTGAGTTATGTATCCTACAAAGTTATGCTACAGGAAAAATGAAAAGGCTTCAGAGTCATAAGATCTCAGTTAAATACCAGCTTGGCTGCTACACTTGTGAAATTAGTTAATTTCATTTCTAAATAAAAAATATTATAATGCCATTTACTTGACAATGAAGCAAAACTAAAAGAATTTTTAAGAACAACAGAAATTGGCAATACAGCCTGAGCAACATGGCAAAACCTTCTCTCCACAAAATTCAAACAAAAATTAGCCAGGTGTGGTGATGCGCTCCTGTAGTCCTAACTACTCAGGAGGCCGAGGTGGATCACCTGGGCCCCGGGAGTTTGAGGCTGCAGTGAGCGGAGATGACACCACTGCACTCCAGCCTGGGCGACAGAGAGAGACCCTGTCTAGGAAAAGGAAAAGGAAGGAAGGAAAAAGAGAAAAAAGGAAAAAGAAATTGACAATCAAATATGAGCAGAAGCTGTATTTTTAGATCTAAAAAGTAAAATTCTCCAAGAATTTGGGGTTTTAGGGCTTACTGTATTTGTGTTTAAGAGCCTTTTCAGTTCATTTAACAGAATTTTAAAGCAAGATGTCTTTATTTAAAAATCATTTAGATTCATTTACTGAGGCTGAATATTTTCTTCTGAAGCTTAGTCACTATACTAGTTTTATTTAGAGGCCGATTACGTGTGCTTTCCAAATAAATAGCTTAATACCATTCATCCCCCGTGTGGTCGGGACCCAAAGGGATTATAATGAAGCCTTCGTTAATACTGAATTAACGTGAAGACCCCACGAGCTGCCAGAGTATTAAAAAAAAGTAAATGCTCAAAACGCGGTAGGCATTCACCCTTAAGAAACTAAAGGGAGGGGAAAAAAACTTCAAACTGTCAAGATCACTTCTTATTCTTAAGAGAACACATGCCTTTAAGACTCTCAAAGTTTGTGTCTAAATCTTTCTTTAATGAGTCTCTTCAGCAACGTACTACACAACACGACAAAGAAGGCATTTATCAACAACGCGTTTTGTGAGTCTATGAATTACCGAGGAGGGCTTAGGTGTCTGTAACCTTCATACCCACTTCCACCGCACACTCAAGTTATTGCTGGAATGTACGGAGAGCACACAAGGCTATTCAAGCAACACCGGCAGCGCGCTCTCGGCCTTCAATCACGTTTTTAAAAAGAAAAATAAATTCGGCAAAGGATCATAAAACTTGAAAAGGCTCCAAATAAATAAACCATCGCTTCTATCAGAGCAAGTTCTGCGGGGCCATTTTTGTCTCCCAAGTGACATACAAATATGTAGTTCAGGTCATAAGGTCCCCGACACGCAGACCCTGCAAACTTTTCGGCCAGAAATTTGTCGCGACCCTGAGACGCCCCCGGCCGTGTCCAGGACCCCCGTCCTCAGGCCCCACAACTTCTCACCCGGCCTCGGGGCTCCTTCCCGCGTCCGCCGGCCCCCGCCCCGCAGACCCGTGGACCGGACCCTACCCGGCGGCCCCCGTTCCCCCGCGGCGGCGGCGGCGTCCTACGGGCGGGCGCGGCTCGCTCCCGGGCTGGCGGGACGGCGGCGGCAACTGGCCCGCGGGCCGGCCCCGGCGCGAGGGGAGCGGCCGGGAGCGCCCCGTTTCTCACAGACCCCAACATGGCGTCGGCCGCCACCGCCCGCGACGACGACACCTCCCGGCGCTGCGACGGCTCCGGGACCGCGGGAGGAAGCGCCCGGAAAGTTTCGCGTCTCCCCTCCCGGCCCGTCAGGAGCCGGCGGACCACCCACCCGGGCTTCACCTACCCCGACGGCCGCGGGCGGCGGCGGCGGCGGCGGCAGCGAAGGCGAAGGTCCGATCCTCCTGGTCGCGGACGCAGGGCGCGGACTCTGCCCGTTCCCCGCCGGGGCCTTCCAGGGTGTGTGCTGTCCGCAGCCCCGCGCAGCCGGCGCGATCCAGACGCGGTGGGCGGGCTGGCCGCCAGCACAGCCGCTCGCAGGTGACTCCCCCGCCCCTCCAGTCGAACCCGACAACGGCTGCCTGGGCTGGCCTCTCCCCTGCGCGCGCACGGGCGCGCCCCCGTCCACACTCCGGGCGCGAGCGCGCGGGCACGAGCACACCCACACCCCTCGCTCCCCGCCCTTTCTTGCCAGTTCCCTCGCCCCGCCCCTCGCACCCCTGGCGACGCGCTCTAGGGGCGGGGCCTTTGGCGGAGGCCACACCCACCCAGGCCGGCCGCGGGCGGAGCTTGTCCATGTGTGAGGTCGGGACGCGCTCCCGCGACGCGTTGAGGTGCACGTGAGGCGCCTTACCTGACTTTCCTGACTCCGACCAGCCCTTAGAAAGTATTGCTCAACTGTCTACGAAGTTCTTAGGGAGACTGGAATAATAGAAGGAAGACACCTCCCCACCCACAACAGGCCTCCCCAGGGAACTGAAGAACGAGAAAGGCAGGCTTTGGATCTAAATGCCCAAAGGCATCGGTACTGGCATTTGCTGCTCCCATTTAGCACAGCAATCCTTTCCGTCACACTTTCCCTTTGCTTTACCTAAAATCCCTCCGCTTGAAACCAAGGGAACTGCGGCGACACACACATACCCTACGTGCTCCACCCAGCCCTTTCTTTTAAATGCATACTTTAGAATTCTGGTCTTTCCAAAACTTTGACGACACAAAACCCCATCAGCCTACTTCACATACCTAGAAACTGTAATTATTGCATAGTATATAAGGTTAAATGTGCCCTAATTGATCTGATAGCTAAGCGCTCTGATGGGTTCGTAGAGAGGTAACGAAGTTGCTTAGGGTAGACTAGGGATGGGGGCGAAGTAGGGAGAACAGCATACTTATTTTAAACAAAGTGTGTGTGGTGTGTAGGAGGAAATTGGGTTTTGGTAAATTTTATATTTCTTATTCATCTATTACTTCAGTAAGTTGTTTTAACCTGTGTTTGATTGCTGTTGAATTAGAGTCACTACCAGCCAAGCTGCACGTGGATGAGCACCTAGGGATGAGAGCAGACTTGGGTTCCGCCCTGCTCTTCCACCTGGGATCTTCCTCCTCCAGGCTTGTTGCCTCCTATCCTCCCCTATTTCAATAGAGTTTGTCTCTGAAACAAACAAGTCTTTTTTTAAATTAATAATTAGAACAAAATTGGCAAAGATGAACTTTTTTTAAATGGGGAAAGTTGTATGATCACACACACACAATCTTTCGTGTGTTAGAGTTGTCTCTAGATGAGTACAGATGTCACCAGGACGCTTGTCCGTACCATCACTCTACCTCATTCACCTCTACGTGCACAGCAATATCTATCAGTGGGGAAAAGGCAGGACTAAATAATGCCTAAAATCCTTTTAAATTTTTAAAGTAGGAATTGCTATGTCTAACTGGTTGTCTAAGGTCAAGCCTAGAGCATTAGTTATCAAATATTTTTGGTCACTCACATTAGTAAAAATGTTTGCCCTCCTCACTTCCCATGTACTTATTTAGCTTAAGTAAAGTGCATAGATAGAAGCCAGAATGACTGTAATCAAATATTGGCTTTGTCTCTAACAACCTTGGCACATCCAAAGATAACTTTGGTTTTTTCACTTGTAAAATGGAGATAATAAAAGTATATCACAGAGTCATTATGCAGATGAAATGAATTAATATATGTAAAGCATATACCTGGCACACAGTGCTTTACAAGTGTGAAATAAAATTATTACATACATAATATACACACTTATATAGTGCTACGTAAGTGTGAAATAAAAGTTACATATGTAATATACCCAGCTACTCAGGAGGCTGAGGCTGGAGGATCACTTGAGGCCAGGAGTTTGAATCCAGCCTGGGCAGCATAGCAAGACCCAGTCACACATACACACAGAATTATATGTATGATATATATAGTGTGTATTTATATACACACATACACCTATTATAATATACCTAGTATGTTAGGTACATTAAAAAACAACATACACACACAAAAAATCAGAAATAATGATTTTAAATATATATATGTATGTTTTCTTTCTGTACTCTTCATAGTCTATGCCCTCCCTGGGCTGCGTGCACCCCAGTTTGGAGACCGTTGATTTAGATCTGTGCTAACAAATACAGTAGCCACTAACCACATGTCTTAATTAAATGTAAATTTATTTAAATTAAAAATTTAGTTTCTCAGTCACACTGACCACATTTCAAGTGCTTAATAGCCACATGACTATTGGACAGTGCACATATAAAACATTTCCATCATTGCAGAAGTTCTATTGGATAGCACTGACCAAGCTGGAACAAAGCAGGGAACTCAAAAGTCACTGAAAGGAAGTAAGATTCACTCCTACCCAAACCTGTAATTGTGGTACCCTGTTCAAGTCAAGTGATAAGACAGCTCTTTGAGCCTCACATCTCAACCGTAAAATGAAGATAAAAATAGGAATTACTGGCCAGGCACGTGGCTCACGCCCAGCCCCATCCTCCCACTCGCCCAATTTTTTTTTTTTTTTTTTTTTTTGAGACAGAGTCTCACTCTGTGGCCCAGACTGGAATATAGTGGCGTGATCTTGGCTCACTGCAACCTCCACCTCCCAGGTTCAAGTGATTCTTCTGCCTCAGCCTCCCAAGTAGCTGGGATTACAGGCATGTGCCATCATGCCTGGATATGTTTTGTATTTTCTTTTTAGTAGAGACGAGTTTTCACCATGTTAGCCAGGCTGGTCTCAAACTCCTGACCTCAAGTGATCCACCTGCTTCAGCCTCCCAAGGTGTTGGGATTACAGGTGTAAACCACCACACCCGGCCTATAATCCCAGCACTTTGGGAGGTCGAGACGGGAGGATTGCTTGAAGCCAGGAGTTCAAGACCAGCCTGGGGAACATAGTGAGACTGTGTCTCTACAAAACAATTTTTAAATTAGCTGGGCACTTGGAGTCCCATCTCCTCAGGAGGCTGATGTGGAAGGATTCCTTGAGCCCAGGAGGTCAAGGCTGCAGTGCAGTGCAGTGAACAATGATCCAGCCACTGCACTCCAGCCTGAATGATGGAAGGAGACCCTTTCTCTTAAAAAAAAGAAAAAGAAAAAAAAAGGAACTTCCTCATAAACTGCTGAATGGAGGAAATAAGACAATGTGTAAAGTGTATGACACATTGTTAAAACATAGAGGAACTTGAAAAGATTAGTAAAACTTGAGTTTATATTTCCCCAATTTGTTTTTTTAATTTTTTACATTTGAAAATAAGAGATTGGGTCTTGCTTTGCTGCCCATGCTAGATTCAAACTCCTGGGCTCAAGGGATCCTCCCTCTCAGCCTCTTCAGTAACTGGGATTACAGGCATGCACCACCAAGACTGACTAACCCGATTCTTTAATCCCGAAAGGCAAAAAAGATCACGTTATTGTTCTTGAATCTAACGTGTATTTTGTAAAAGTGAATAGTTTGGTTAAGTTTTAATTGAAAATAGAACATTCAAGAAGAGATAGGATGGCAAATACCTGGATTTTAATTACTCCTTGATTTCTTTGTCCCCTCCACTTTTAAAGGCTGGTCTTCTCCCAGTTTTGCCCATCTCAGTAAAACGGCACTGCCATCCACAAACCTGATGAGCCATCATCCTGTCATCCTTTTTCCCATGTCCTCCATCCAATCTCTTTATCTCCAAAACATTGTAGGATCTACCTTCAAAACACTTTATCTCATCTGTTCTCCTCTCCTTCTGGCCCCTCCACACAGGAGCCACGCAGGATTGTGTCACTCCCTGAAGAAACATTTCCATGGCTCCCCACAGAGGCTGCCATATAGAATTGTACAGTTGTGGTAGAACAACCCTATGGGAGAGTGCATTCACATTGGAGGCACTGGAAATTTAATATTTATTATGAATATTTTATGGCAGATTTTAGTGAAGTGACTCATTCTAACAAAATTATCTTACAACAATTTTCCAACAAGATGGAAATCTAATTTGCCCAAACATGCCACATAGAATAAGGGCGTTTCTCTTTCACTTAGTACGAAATACCAGCTCATCACCTGGTTCTACAAGACCCAGCACAATCCAGCCCCTGCCATCCCCTCCAACTTAAAATGATGCTACACTCCACCAACTGCCATTCACATTGACCTTCCATCATTTCCTAAAATAAATCAAGCTCAAAAGAGCTGCTGTGGCGCTCACTGCCCTGGACACCTCTCTACCTGGATAGTCACAACTCCACAGTCTCTGCCGTTCACATAGCTGTGGCTCCTTGTCATGTTTCAGTCCTCTGAGAGGCCTTTCCTGGACACTATGTCCTCAGTTACTCTCAGTCACAGCCCTTTGCTTGTTTCCCTCACAGAACTTACAGGTCTCCCTGGAGTCTGAAACCTGCATGAGGCCAGGGACCTCATTGTCCTCTCCTTTCTACCCATAAGTCCCAACAGGAGCATGTGCCAGCTTGTCAGTTGTCAACTCGGCATGATTGCCACCCCCTTCTACATTCTCTTCTGCACCTATAGGGAGACAGCCTAGCACTCTATTTTCCAGAGAACTTACTCTAAATGTTTCCAGGTTAAATTCTGCCAGTGGAGACACATGTATAAGGATTGAAAGGCAGAAGAAAAGCAGAACCCGTCATTCTCCAGTTGCTATGTTCTGAATGTTTGTGTCCCTCTAAAATTCATGTGCTGAAAGATAATCACCAATGGGTTGGTTTTAAGAGGTGGGCCTTTGGGATGTGATTAGTTCATAAAGATAGAGCTCTTGTGAATGGGATTAGTGCCCTTAGAGAAGAGACCTGAGAGAGCCTGTGTGCCCTTCCACCACATGAGAACACAGTGAGAAATGTGCCATCTGTAAGGAACAGGCCCTCAGCAGACACCATTTGTTCTGGTTCATTGATCTTGGATTTCCTAGCCTCCAGAACTGTGAGCAATACATTTCTATTGTTTATAAATTACCCAGTCTAAGACATTTTGTTATAGCAGCCCAAATGGACTAAGATACCAGTATAAATTTGAACATGCAGCTCAAATCCTAAGGGGCTATTTTCCTGAACTTCTGGGAAAATATTAGATACAAAAAACACAAAAAGGCAGGCATGCTGGCTCACACCTATAATCCTACCACTTTGGGAGGCCAAGGCAGGGAGACTGTTTGAGCTCAGGAGTTCAAGACCAGCCTAGGCAACATGGCAAAACCCGGTGTCTACAACAAATACAAAAATCAGCTGGGTGTGGTGGCACACACCTGTGGTTCCAGCTACTCCGGAGGCTGAGGTGGGAGAATTGCTTGAGCCCAAGAGGTCAAGGCTGCAGTGAGCCATCATCATGCCACTGCACTCCAGCCTGGGTGACACTGTGAGACCCTGTCTCAAAAAAAAAAAAAAAAAAAAAAAAAAGCAAAAATCTGAATATACTACTTTTTAAAGAGGAGGGATACGTATTATTACTTTTTTTTTTTTTTTCTTGAGACGGAGTCTCGCTCTGTCGTCCAGGCTGGAGTGCAGTGGCGCGATCTTGGCTCACTGCAAGCTCCACTTCCCAGGTTCACGCCATTCTCCTGCCTCAGCCTCCCAAGTAGCTGGGACTACAGGCGCCCACCGCCACGCCTGGCTAATTCTTTTGAATTTTTAGTAGTGACGGGGTTTCACCGTGTTAGTCAGGATAGTCTCGATCTCCTGATCTTGTGATCCGCCCGCCTCGGCCTCCCAAAGTGCTGGGATTACAGACGTGAGCCATCGCACCCGGCCCAAGGGGAGGGGGCTGTATTCTCGGAAAAAAAAAAAAAAAGCAATACCTGACCCTAGACTGGACCCTGTACTATAAGGGGAGGGTGCTATAAAGGACGATATCAGGTCAACTGACAAAATTAAACATGAATGGAAAATTAGATAAAAGTGTTATGTCAAAGTTAAATTTACTGTTCTGGTTATATAAGAGAATGTACCTATTCTTAGGATGTATGCACTAGTGTATTTAAGGGTAAATGATGTGTGTATAAATGTTATATATAACATAATTTAAATATTACATATAAAGGAGAAAACTCACATACATAAAGGATAAAGCAAATGGAGTAAAATGTTAGTGGGTAAATCTGGGTAAAGGGTATATGAATGTTCCTTATATTATTTCTACTTTTGCAACCTGTCTGTAAGTTTGAAACTATTTCCCAAAAAACAGTTAAAATATATAAAGCACTAAATAAACTGCTCTGAATAATGCAAGACAAACTAGGATAGTTGTTGTAAATATTCAGTCTCAAAATGGACCTAAACTGACTGATATATGATTAAACAGCAATACATTTTACACTTTTTTTCTAATTCCCCAGAGAACAGAAAGTGAATTTACTGTTTTTACAGAAGACAAGATGTTCCCTGGCTATGGGAAAATAACCCATCGTACACACAACATCTTTCTAAGCATTTCAATATGCAACATTTGTGGCTTTGCTGCCCACTGTGACCTGCAACCCACTTTGGCACAACCATATTTGCTGCAAATCCTGGACTGCATGAAGTGGGATCAGATATTATATTCCTTACAAAATTCATTATGTAAACAGAATAATCCAACATATAGCCTCATCCCCAAATTGCAGCATCACATACTTTTTGCTTTGAAGCAAGAAGGCCCTGGGCATGGAAATACAGTTCTGTGCCTTTTTGTTTGTTTGTTTGTTTGTTTGAGACAGAGTCTCGCTCTGTTGCCTAGGCTGGAATGCAGTGGCTCTCTGCCACTTCCACCTTCCAGGTTCAAGCCTCCCAAGTAACTGGGATTATAGGTGCCCTCCACAATGCCCGGCTAATTTATTTTTTGTATTTTTAGTAAAGACGGGGTTTCACCATGTTGGCCAGGCTGGTCTCAAACTCCTGACCTCAAGTGATCTGCCTGCCTCAGCCTCCCAAAGTGCTGGGATTATAGGCATGAGTCACCACGCCCGGCCAGTTCTGTGCCATCTTATCAAAGACCCTTATAGTCAGCTCTTAGAAAACCGTTTAGAAAAGTTTCCCAGTTAAATGACATAGAAGGTTCCTTTAAATATATTGCAAAACCAGGCATGGTGGCTTGTACCTGTGATCCCAGCTACTCAGAAGGCTGGGGTGAAGGATCTCTTGAGCCCAGGAGTTCAAGTGCAGCCTGAGCAACATAGCAAGACTGTCTCTAAAATATACACATATTGCAAGACCCTGTCTCTAATATATATATATACACAAACACATATATCTAATATATGTATATATATATATCTAATATATGTATATATATGTATAATAGCAAAAAAAAATCCTCTGTGCTCTGCCTATTCACCTCTCCCTTCCCCCAACACCTGGCAACCACTGATCTTTTCACTGTCTTTCTATATATATGTATATGTAGTATATATATATACACACACACACACACACACATATATAGCATACATATGTACTCCTATATATATATAGCATATATATATCATCATATATATGTATATATAGTGCATATATATATAGAGAGAGAGAGAGAGAGAGCAAGACAGTGAAAAGATCAGTGGTTGCCAGGTGTTGGGGGAAGGGAGAGGTGAATAGTCAGAGCACAGAGGATTTTTTTTTTTTTTTTTTTTTTTTTGAGACAGAGTTTTGCTCTTGTTGCCCAGGCTGGAGTGCAATGGCGTGATCTTGGCTCACTGCAACCTCCACCTCCCGGGTTCAAGCAATTCCCCGGCCTCAGCCTCCCGAGCAGCTGGGATGCACCACCACGCCCAGCTAATTTTGTGTTTTTAGTAGAGATGGGGTTTCTCCATGTTGGTCAGGCTGGTCTCAAACTCTTGACCTCACGAGATCAGCCTGCCTTGGCCTCCCAAAGTGTTGGGATTACAGGTGTGAGCCACCATGCCCAGCCGCACAGAGGATTTTTAATAAAACAACTCCATATGATACTGTAATGGTAAACACATACCATCAGACATTTGCCCAAACCCATAGAATGTACACCACTAAGAGTGAACCCTAACATAAACTGTGGTCTTTAGGTAATATTGACTTGTCAGTGTAGATTCATAGATTGTATGAATAACAACTGTATCACTCTGGTGCAGGATGTTGATAGTAGAGGAGGCTGTGTGTTTCGGGGGTCAGGGAACTCTGAACTTTCTACTCAATATTACTGTGAACATAAAACTGCTCCAAAAATAAAATCCATTCAAAAAAAAATGACGCACATGTCTCTTGGAGAGGTTGAAATTTAAGCTTGGAGAGTCATTTGAGAAATTTTTTGGCAGGCAATTAAATTCATCGCTTGAAAGATTTATTGTAATCATTTTCCTTCGGCAACTGCTCTTTTAACCATCTGTCAAGCTATTTCACCTTAGAATCAAAAAGTGATGTTTAAATTTGAACTGAGATACTTATCAATATTTTTAAAAATTAAATTTTCTTGGCAGAAATTTGATCTTGATCTTGGGAATTTTAACATAAAAATCTAGTATACGTTGCATCCTGTGAATTTTTCCAACAATCAATATAAATTGAGTATTTGCCTTACTGCAAACTAAGTTTATATATTTCTAACAGGGACATCATTTACTTGTCATATCGGAAACTAAGGAACTAGGTTTATAATCACCTCTGTCCTATCAAAAACATAAGACTTAACACCCTACAATAAAATACATTCTAAGTAGATTAGTAAATTATGTGTAAAATATGTAAACTTGAGTATAAAAATCCATATAAAATACACCACTCTATTAATGTTTTTTCTCTGACTAGCATGCTTCTTTTCCTTTTTTCTTCTTTGTATCTAGCCAATCTTCTATAATAAGTGTGTATTGTTTTATTTTTTAGAAAAACACAAGACACAATCATGGGTACATTTTGGATCCAATTCAAATACTCATACACAAAAATACACAATAGCTGCTTTATTAGTCCATTTTCACGTTGCTGATAAAGACATACCCGAGACTGGGAAGAAAAAGAGGTTTAATTGAACTTACAGTTCCACGTGGCTGGGGAAGCCTCAGAATCATGGCGGGAGACAAAAGGCACTTCTTAGATGGTGACAGCAAGAGAAAATGAGGAAGATGCAAAAGCGGAAACCCCTAATAAAACCATCAGATCTCATGAGACTTATTCACTACCACAAAAACAGTATGGGGGAACTGCCCCCATGATTCAAATTATCTCCCACCGGGTTTCTCCCACAATACATGGGAATTCTGGGAGTACAATTCAAGATGAGATTTGGGTGGGGACAAAGCCAAACCATATCATTCTGCCCCTGGACCCTCCAAATCTCATGTCCTCACATTTCAAAACCAATCATGCCTTCCCAACAGTCCCTCAAAGTCTTAACTCATTTCAGCATTAACTCAAAAGTCCTCACTCCAAAGTCTCATCTGAGACAAGGCAAGTCCCTTCCGCCTATGAGCCTGTAAAATCAAAAGCAAGCTAGTTACTTCCTAGATACAATGGGGGTACAGGTATTGGGTAAATCTGTTCCAAATGGGAGAAATTGACCAAAACAAAGGGGTTACAAGGCCCATGCAAGTCTGAAACCCAGCAGGACAGTCAAATTTTAAAGCTTCAGAATGATCTCTTTTGACTCCAGGTCTCACATTCAGGTCATGCTGACACAAAAGGTGGGTTCCCATGGTCTTGGGTAGCTCCACCCCCGTGGCTTTGCAGAGTAAGCCTCCCTCCTGGCTGCTTTCACGGGCTGGCATTGAGTGTCTGTGCCTTTTCCAGGTGCATGATGCAAGCTGCCGGTGGATCTACCATCCTGGGATCTGGAGAATGGTGGCCGTCTTCTCAGAGCTCCACTAGGCAGAGCCCCAGTGGGGGATCTGCGTAAGGGCTCTAATCCCACATTTCCCTTCTGCACTGCCCTAGCAGAGGTTATCCTTGAGGGCCTCTGCCCTGCAGCAAACTTCTGCCTGGGCATCCAAGCATTTCCATACTCCTCTGAAATCTAGGTGGAGGTTCCCAAACCTCAATTCTTGACTTCTGTGCACCCGCAGGCTGAACACCACATGGAAGCTGCCACAGCTTGGGGCTTCCACCCTCTGAAGCCACAGCCCGAGCTCTACATTGGCCCCTTTCAGCCATGGCTGGAGTGGCTGGAATACAAGGCACCAAGTCCCTAGGCTACACACAGCACAGGGACCCTGGGCCTGGCCCATGAAACCACTTTTTCTTCCTGGGCCTCTGGGCCTGTGATGGGAGGGGCTGCTGTGAAGGTCTCTGACATGGCCTGCAGATATTTTCCCTATGGTCTTGGGGATTAACATTAGGCTTCTTGCTACTTCTGCAAATTTCTGCAGCTGGCTTGAATTTTTCCTCAAAAAATGGGTTTTTCTTTTCTACTGCATCATTGGGCTGCAAATTTCCTGAACTTTTATGCTGTTTCCCTTATAAAACTGAATGCCTTTTATAGTACCCAAGTCACCTCTTGCGTGCTTTGCTGCTTAGAAATTTCTTCCACCAGATACCCTAAATCATGACTGTCAAGTTCAAAGTTCCACAAATCTCTAGGGCGGGGGCAAAATGTCACCAGTCTCTTTGCTAAAGCATAACAAGAGTCACCTTTGCTCCAGTTCCCAGCAAGTTCCTCATCTCCATCTGAGACCACCTCAGCCTGGACCTTACTGTTCATATTGTTATCAGCATTTTGGCAAAGCCATTCAATAAGGTTCTAGGAAGTTCCAAACTTTCCCACATTTTCCTGTCTTCTTCTGAGCCCTCCAAACTGTTCCAACCCTCTGCCTGTTACCCACTTCCAAAGTCGCTTCCACATTTTCGGGTGTCTTTTCAGCAGTGCTCCACTCTACTGGTACCAATTTAGTATATTAGTCCGTTTTCACGCTGCTGATAAAGACATACCCGAGACTGGAAAGAAAAAGAGGTTTAATTGGACTTACAGTTCCACATGGCTGGGGAGGCCTCAGAATCACGGTGGGAGGCAAAAGGCACTTCTTACATGGTAGCGGCAAGAGAAAATGAGAAGGAAGCAAAAGTGAAAACCCCTGATAAACTCATCAGATCTTGTGAGACTTATTCACTATCAAGAGAACAGCAAGGAAAAGACCGCCCCCGTGATTCAATTACCTCCCCCTGGGTCCCTCCTACAACACATGGGAATCCTGGGAGATACAATTCAAGTTGAGATTTGGGTGGGAACACAGCCACACCATACCAGCTGCTTTCTTCCATAGAAAATTTCTAAATTATTGGAACATTACCTCCCCTGCCATTAGAGGAAAAATACACAGCAAATGCTGTATTCCTCAACATTAAAGCCTATAAATGGCAAAACATTAACCTCAACAAGCAGTTATTTAACAAGCTTATGTCCTATGAAACTAGCTCAAAATAAGTATAAAATATGCAAAGTTAGAACACTGTATTAGGTTTTTAAAAATTGGTGCCAGATTAAATAAAATTCAACAGAAACCTTAAATCCAAATGTTGCCAAGTGAATCTATTTAAAAAGCAAGCCGGGCTGTGTGTGGTGGCTCACGCCTGTAATCCCAGCACTTTGGGAGGCCAAGGTGAGCAAATCATGAGGTCAGGAGATCAAGACTGTCCTGGCCAACACGGTGAAACCCCGTCTCTACTAAAAATACAAAAATTAGCTGGGTGTGGCGGCACACGCCTGTCATCCCAGCTACTCCGGAGGCTGAGGCAAGAGAATCACTTGAACCCAGGAGGCAGAGGTTGCAGTAAGCCGAGATCGCGCCACTGCACTCCAGCCTGGTGACAGAGCTAGACTCCATCTCAAAAATAATAAAATAAAATGAAATAAAATAATAAAAAGCAAGCTGGGTGTGGTGGCTCACGCCTGTAATCCCAGCACTTTGGGAGGCCAAGGCGAGCAGATTGCCTGAAGTCAGGAGTTCAAGACCAGCCTGGCCAACAAGATAAAACCCTGTCTTTACTAAAAATACAAAAATTAGTTGGGCATGGTGGCATACACCTATAGTCCCAGCTACTCAGGGGGCTGAAACAGGAGAACTGCTTGAACCTGGGAGGCGGAGGTTGCAGTGAGCTGAGATCACACCAGTGCACTCCCGCCTGGGCAACAGAGTGACACTCTATCTCAAAATAAATAAATAAATAGCAATATATTTTTCTAGAGTACTGGCATAAATATGTCATTTATATTCCCATGCAAATACATGAAATTTAAGCATGATTTTATTTTTAAAATGTATTTTTAAATAAAAACTTTTATAGTTTAAAGCCAGAGAGACCTAGATTCAAAATCTGATTCTATAAGTTTTTAGTTGGCTAACTCTGTGTAAGTGGCTTAATTGCTCTGCACCTCAATTTCTTTCTTTCTTTTTTTTTCTCAGCCTCCCAAAGTGCTGGGATTACAGGCGTGAGCCACCACGCCTGGCCTGCACCTCAGTTTCTTTATTTGTAAAATTTATAAAATGAGGAAAACAGTCCCTATCCCCTATGATTATAAAGATTAGTGATAATATTAAGCAAAGCACACAGCACGGCACCTAGCAAATAGTAGATGCTCAATAAACAGAGGATGTGTTGGCAATAGTTGCAGTAGCAAATGTTGCTGCTGTTGAAATTACTAAGAAAATATAAATTTTTACCACTCATGTGAAAAGGCAGGAAGTGGTATATTAATCCTTGATGTGTCTGATTCACAGGTCCCTGGCCAATTCTTGCAAAGGTCTTTCCACCATCTTTGTGCCTCTTCAATGACTTTATATTCCTAAAGTTGAGAACTCACAAGGGCTGTTCACAAACAGGACAAATGCCATGTAAACACACTGTCATTCAGTTGTAGCCACCCAATCCCACTCCTCACCTGGTCTCCCTTTGACTCTGTGTGAAGCTATCCCCTACACTCATCTCCAGCCCTGACTTCTACCCAAATTCACCCACATGTTTCTCCACTTCTTAGCTCAAATTCAGCCACCAGGCCTGGTGGGCACCAGGACAGGCAGGCATGGCTGGATAGAGGAGAAGGTGGCTGGACCAGTAGTGCCTCAGAGAAGGGTCTGTGTTCCTTGCAGAGCAGTTTGCCCATTCTACCTCAATTGGGCCTCAGCACATACAATCGCCATTGCATTATGACTCACACATAAGGCAAGTCATCTTTTAGGAAAGGAAACCAAAATTTGGAAATGAAACTAAGGGCAAGGCAGCCAAGAAACAGGGAACAGAGGCAAAAGGCAGAGAGGCTTATAGCCAGAGACCACAGGACTTGGTGCAAAGGTCTGTTTCTAAAACGAGGGCCAAAATTCCTAAGTGTTAGAAAGGAAATTTTGATCTGGAAAACACTAAATTAAATAGCTTTCTGATGGCGATGCAAAGTTACGAATGACCTCTTCCCACTATGCAACACCTTCTTCCCACTTTCTCCGTTTACTGAACTTTTCTCCTGTTGTTTCTCTCCCATTTCATCTCCAGCATATCTTCACCTTGTCTCTGCTTTCCTACAAGAAGAGTCCTGATACACATTCAACTTTCCCAGAAATGGAGCACTGTGGTTGTAAAGAGAAATAAAAATATGTTCATCATGAATTTGAAGACCAAAATTATCATGGAAATCTTCCACTTGGGGATAAAGTTGGAGTGGAAAGAAAATACAGAGTAAATTCATCTTATTTATTTATATATCAATTCATTCATTTATTTACAAATATCTATTGCCTGCTATGAACTAAGTGTTGTTCCTAGAGTTGGGGATGGCCTGGGGTAGGGCAGGTAGGAGAAACACACAGAGTCCCTGTCCTCATGGAGCTCACATTCTAGCAAGGAGAGAAAAGACAGACAGTGGTGAGTACAATAAAGGAAATAAAGATGATAGGCAGCATGATGTCACCTAGGAATCAAGAATCATTTGACATACTTAGTTTGAAACATCTATTAGTGATCTCACATAGCAATATCAAGTCTAGAGTGAGGGGAGAGATCAGGACTGAAAATACAAATTTGAGCATTGTCTACAAAGAGATGGGGAAGGAGAATAGAGTTAAGGGTGCTTGCAAGAAAATTTTAAGAATAAAATCTTTCAAAATCAAAGATACAAAGATGAACAAATATAATCTGTCTGTTATGAACTGAATATTTGTGTCACCCCCAAATTCATGTTAGAATCTTAACCCCCAATGTGATAGAATTAGGAGTTTGAGCCTTTGAGAGTTAATGAGGTCATTAATGGAACTAGTCATAAATGGGACTAGTGCCCTTATATAAAGGACCCCAGAGAGCTCTCTGAGCCTCTTTCCACAATGGGAGGATCCAAGAAGCAGGCAGTATACAACTCTTGCCAGAACCCAACTATGCTGGAACCCTTATTTGAGACTTCCAACTTCCAGAAGTGTAAAAAATATGTTTCTGTTGTTGATAAGCCACCCAGTTTATGGTATTTTGTTATAGCAGCCCAAACTAAGAAACTATTATAAGAAATGATGCTTTATGGAGATACCATCTCACACCAGTTAGAATGGCAATCATTAAAAAGTCAGGAAACAACAGGTGCTGGAGAGGATGTCGAGAAATAGGAACACTTTTACACTGTTGGTGGGACTGTAAACTAGTTCAACCATTGTGGAAGTCAGTGTGGCGATTCCTCAGGGATCTAGAACTAGAAATACCATTTGACCCAGCCATCCCAAAGGATTATAAATCATGCTGCTATAAAGACACATGCACACATATGTTTATTGCGGCACTATTCACAATAGCAAAGACTTGGAACCAACCCAAATGTCCAACAATGATAGACTGGATTAAGAAAATGTGGCACATACACACCTTGGAATACTATGCAGCCATAAAAAATGATGAGTTCATGTCCTTTGTAGGGACATGGATGAAGCTGGAAACCATCATTCTCAGCAAACTATCGCAAAGACAAAAAACCAAACAGCCCCATGTTCTCACTCATAGGTGGGAATTGAACAATGAGAACACATGGACACAGGAAGGGGAACATCACACACCGGGGCCTGTAGTGGGGTGGGGGTAGTGGGGAGGGATAGCATTAGGAGATATACCTAATGTTAAATGACGAGTTAATGGGTGCAGCACACCAACATGGCACATGTATACATATGTAACAAACCTGCACGTTGTGCACATGTACCCTAAAACTTAAAGTATAATTTAAAAAAAAAAGATGCTTTATGCTCAAAGGTGTTTTTTGCAGTATTCTAATACCATTAATAAGTGGGAAACACTAAACGTCTATTTGAGAGCAGTTGAATACTTTGTCACAATGAAATATTATGCAGTAATTCGAAGTCTTTACTAAGACTTCTGACAGAAAAGGGATACATTTATATTATAATACTAAGTGATAAAAACTACAAACCTATCTATATAGCATGATAACAATATATAAAAAATATCTATAAAAAAAGAACAGGACAGCTACTCGAGAGGCTGAGGCAGAAGAATCACTTGAACCTGGGAGGCAGAGGTTGCAGTGAGCCAAGATTGTGCCACTGCACTCTGGCCTGATGACAGAGAGAGACTCCATCTCAAAAAAAAAAAAAAAAAAAAAAAAAAGAGCAGGAGAAATTACATAAAAGGGTAACCATAGTAATTTTTTTTAAGTCTTTTCTATATTGTCTACAATTCCCATTTTATTAATCAGCTTAGGCTAGGCTGATGGTGAGGCAACAAAAAACACTGGACATCTCAATGGCTTAACACATAAAATTTATTTCTCACCCAAAGTCAGCTGTAAGTTAGGTGCAGTAGATAATAAAAGATAACCATTATTAATACTTTCCCACTCTGTGACATATGCTACTCATTGCACCAACGTTAGGAGTCTAATTCCCCTCCCTTTGAACCTGAACTGGCCTTAGTGACTTGCCTTGACCAACAGAATATGGCAGCAAGGATGTTCCAGGACATCCAGGGGTAGCTTGTAAGAAGCTTTTTGAATCCCATCTTGGTCTCTTGGAATACTCACTCTTGGGATGCATCTGGTGGGAACCCAGAACCCATGCAGTGAGACTCTAAAGCCACATAGGTGCTCCAGTTGACAGCTTCCTTACACTCAGTCAATAGCCAGCATTAATTACAGCCAGACAAGTGAGCCACTTTGGAGATCCAGATCAGATGAGTTGTTAGGGTGACTGCAGCTCCAGTCAACACCTGACGGCAATCAGATGAAAGACCCAAGCAAGAACTGCCAAGCTTAGCCCAGTCAGCCGACACAGAATCATAAGAGATAATAGTAAATTGTTGCTTGAAACTACTAAGTTTTTTGGGGAGTTTGAACACATGGAAATCAATAATCAGAACATCTACTGGCTCTCCAAAGCAGCTGACATCCATGCAGTGACTCAGTGATCCAGGCTGCTTTGTTGTTACAACTCCACCATCTTAATATCTGGCCTCCACTATCACTCTGAAGGAGAAGAGAGAACTGAAAGTTTGCATAGGAATTTTTGCTGCCTTGGCCCGGAAGAGACATATGTCATTTTTGTCCACAGCCTAGTCATACGGCCTGTCTAACTAAAAGGCAAGCTAAGAAGTGCAGTCTTCCTGCACCCAGGAAGGAGAAAAAATGATACACTGGTGAACACTGGTAATATCTGTCAAGCCTGTGCATTGCGTTCACTTTTTAATTGTGAAATATTCCAAACATAACAAAAGTGCAATGCCCAAAATAACAGGCATTCATCTACTCACTATCCAGACATTTAACTTGTACAACCACACATACAAAAAGCTTTATTTGTAAAAAGATTATTGGATATTAAATATCCCTGGAGAGCTTTCTGTGGATGTTGGGTGATAATCGCTGACTAAAGTCTTTCAAAGATTTCAAGTTCAGACTCTTTAAAATCCACCCTCACTCCTCAGCCCACCTTTCCAGGGACCTCACAGTTTTTCTACCAGTACACTCAATAGAGAGTGTTGGTATTTTTTGCCTCCTTGCATCCATTTACTCTTTCTAAAACAACACCCTAATTTTCCTTTGCATAACCATTCAAACCCACTCTCAGCAAGGCAAGCATAATCTGGATGGGATTAATTCCCCCGCAACTCCAGTGATGAGCTGATCTATGCTCAGCAGGGTATCCCATGCTCCTGGATACAGCCACCAATCCCATTAGTATGAAGCCCAGGAATTTATCTGACATCTGAGGGCAGAGAGGTTCTCTCTCTCGCTGTCATGAACAAGGAAACATATGATCCCAGGACTGTTGGCATCTGCTTTGGGACTTTGAAGGAAGACTGCCCTAGGATGCAGTTCATACAGTGGAAGCCAGAACAAAGAGAGGAAAAGAAACAAGATCCTTAATCAAGCCTTATCTAGAGCCTGAACTGCCTCCTGACTTTTTAGGTGAGACCATGAATTCTTTTTATTGTTTAAGTCAGCGTAAGTTGGGTTTTCTGTTGATTTCAACCAAGGCTTCTAACTAATAGTGTCAACACAATAATCCAGTCACACAGAGTCACTTTCAGTTCTCTTAAATACATGTACTTTTTACTTCAAAATATGGTTAAACTCAGCCTTCAATGTGGTTAGGCTGGGCACAGTGGCTCACACCTGTAATTCCAGCACTTTGGAAGGCCGAGGCAGGAGGATCACTTGAGTGCAGAAATTCAAGACTAGCCTGAGCAACACAGAAAGACCCCGTCTCTAAAAAAAAGAAAAATTAGCTGGTTGTGTTGGCATTCACCTGTAGTCCCAGCTACTTGGGGGGCTGAGGTGGGAGGATCGCTTGAGCCCAGGGGGTTGAGGCTGCAGTGAGCCATGATCGCACCACTGCACTCCAGCCTGGATGACAGAGCAAGATCCTATCTCAAACAAAACACAAAAGTAGCGAGTGCAGTCACTTGTAAAAAGCATGATCCAGGCCCCAGTGATCATGGCTGAAGAACAAATCACCATCTGCGGCATCTAGAAAAAAAAAAAAAAAAAACTTTAAAAACTGAGAATATTCCAGCTGTTGAGCATTCCTTAAGTGTTGGCTTGTAGACATCTGTCACTTTTGTTTGTTCTTTTTTTGGTTTTGTTTTGTTTTGTTTTGTTTTGAGATGGAGTTTCGCTCTTTCGCCCAGGCTGGAGTGCAGTGGCGCGATCTTGGCTCACTGCAACCTCCGCCTCCCCGGTTCAAGCGATTCTTCCGCCTCAGCCTCCCGAATAGCTGGGATTACAGACACGTGCCACCACCCCCGGCTAATTTGTGTGTTTTTAGTAGAGACGGGTTTTCACCATGTTGGTCAGGCTGGTCTCTAACTCCTGACCTCAGGGGATCCACCCGCCTCAGCCTCCCAAAGTGCTGAGATTACAGGCGTGAGCCACCGCGCCCGGCGGACATGTGTCATTTTAGGGCACCTGCCTGAACAAGTGAGCAGCTCTCACACTCTGAGGTCACACCTTCTCTCAAAACTATCTGCCAAGCAGTCATGTTTGGAGCAACTGAAAAGATACCTTGAAGCTGCGTAAAGACCCTCATCCGAGGTCTGACAGCTCGTGTATGTGAAATACGTGGCTAGAAAAGCCTCGACTGAGCCAAAGTTATGCTTCTAACTTCCTGATGCAGTCGTTTGAATGGAGAAGTGTGCGTTCCTCTGAGTATGTGCAACAGAGCTCCAACCAGTGTGGCTGAGTCAACTGGAGAAAGTTTCAAGGACTGAAAAAAAAAAAAAAGAAGGGAAATGGAGAAACAGTTTTCAATCAGAGAAGCAAGACTCTTCCTTCTCCTGTTATAACTCTGTCATCTTCTCACCACATTTAAACAGCTAGAGAAGTCTCCAAGAAATGATAATATAACATTTAAAAGTTGCCAAGGGATGCCTTCCAGAAATAGCATAGTAAGTGGAACATGTGGCTTGCAGTCATCTCAGTCATACAGATCCATCTTTTCTTGGGTCACTATAATTTTTCCCTCTCTCCTTCCTAAATAAGACCCTTCAGCCTTCTTGGTGCTGACAAATATTGAGGTGTTCAAGACAAACTTTTTAGACTCCAGTAGAAATGATGAATAAATTTGATTAAACATAAAAAGAATTTTTGAAGAGTTGGCAATTTGGCAAGTTGAGTACATGATTTGCTTGGCCCTTCAAATGCAAGCCTATCTCAATAGACACTTTTTTTTTTTAAACGGTCTTGCTCTATCCCCCAGGCTGGAGTGCAGTGGTGTGATCTCAGCTCACTGCAACCTCCGCCTCCCAGGTTCCAGCGATTCACCTGCCTCAGCCTCCCGACTAGCTGGGATTACAAACACCTGCCACCACGCCTGGCTAATTTCGAGACGCTTTCACGTATTATTTTCTGCAAATCTCAGGAGAACATTTATATTAGCTTATTTTTCATTTCAGATCTAATTTGAAGCACTGGTATCAAAGTCCATTTCATAAATCTCAACAATATGTTAAAGAAAACCATACCTGACTTTTTTGTTAATGTTGCTATTTTAATCTCACAGAAAGAAAAATATGGGAAAAGGAAAGAACATAATTATCACCTGTATATACCGGGTGAATGAAAGAGATTATAGAACAGTGGTAGAAAATATATACAGAAAGTCAGCAAGATGACTCATAAGTACAGTCACTGAAATAGCTCAGCTTTTGTATACGGTGTGACAGATCTGCCAACAACTAACTAATGGAATAGAATAATGAATCACTTGGGACTAAAGTTATTTAAAAGTTCCTGTGAAGTACACCTCCATAGGCAGTTCCAGAAAATGCTATTGACTTTCAGCAAACATGGCTTTTGGTATAAGCGGGGAAATCACAGGAAAGTCACTTACTGGTGAACTCACAGCACCAGCTGCTTTTGCGGTCCTGTGGGCCTCCCTCACATTCACCTCCACCTGCCTGTCAGGGAACCACTGGGGTTCAGTGGTTAAACTTCTGGGACCATGCCTCTGGCTAAGGGTGAGGCACCCACTCCCCACCTTTCTCCTTTCTTCTCTTGTGCAAGCCTCAGGCCACTGAGGGCCCTTCTCCCTTTAAAGACAACACCATTCATTTTTTGTTTGTTTGTTTGTTTTATTATTATTATACTTTAAGTTTTAGGGTACATGTGCATATTGTGCAGGTTAGTTACATACGTATACATGTGCCATGCTGGTGTGCTGCACCCACTAACTCGTCATCTAGCATTAGGTATATCTCCCAATGCTATCCCTCCCCCCTCCCCCCATCCCACAACAGTCCTCAGAGTGTGATGTTCCCCTTCCTGTGTCCATGTGATCTCATTGTTCAATTCCCACCTATGAGTGAGAATATGCGGTGTTTGGTTTTTTGTTCTTGCGATAGTTTACTGAGAATGATGGTTTCCAATTTCATCCATGTCCCTACAAATTTTGAGATGGAGTCTCTCTCTGTCCCCTAGGCTGGAGTGCAGTCGCGCCACCTCAGCTCACCGCAACCTCTCTGCCTCCCGGGTTCATGTGATTCTTGCCAATGCCACTCATTTTATCTCTGACTTCTCTTCTCTAGTCCAAGGATGGAGGTGCAGATTGCTTGTCCAATGCAGTCTTTGCTCTTTCCTAACAAAAGCACTTATTTCCTTTCCTGGCTAAGCCTTCACTGCAGATGACCTCAGGAAGGCAAGCAGGGCTTGAAGGCAAGAAGAGTCAATGCAGGAAAGCCTCAGGGCTTAAGAAATCCCGCCAAGTTCTCACCTCCCGGGACCTGGATACAATTCCTGACCCCTGGAAGGTCCCTCAGACTCTGCGTACTCTGCACCTCACTGTATCATAAGCTCTGAGCTCTCCTCTCCCTGGGATGGGGATGGCGCAGAGTTGATCATTCCTCCATGAGACCTCCCTCCCAGCGCTTATACCTGCAGCTCCAGTGGGGACTGAATGATGAGTCAGCTACTATCCCCTCTGGCACCATTTGTCTGAAGTAAATAATTTAATTTTCGAAGGCCCCTAGACTGATGACACATCTTTTTTAAGTATTCCCTACTCCATAGAGAAATGATTCTCTCCAGGATTTTCCTCACACTCCCCACAAAAAATCAGACTAAAGTCAGGCCACCAGGTTTCCAGCCCTTCCTCTGCCACTTGCTGACAACCTGTGTGACCTCCGGCACATCACTGAACTTCAGTCAGTCTCAGTTTCCTCACCCGTAGGACTGTGGTGGTCTCAAAGAGATCGTCTACTCAGCACAGGCCCTGGTATACAGTGAGAATTAACACCAGGAGTCTTGCCAATATCTGCTGGCCAGGATCCAGCACCTAAAGGGGCAATGCCTGGCCTGGCAGTGGGCCATCTGGACTTTGCTCCATCGTGGCAACTGGCGTCCATTCAGATTTGTCAGCCCATGGGGCATCCTGGTTGCTAAACATTTTTAATCTTAGTGCTGTTTGTTTTTAATCTTAATGTTTGTACTGTGTGTGCTAAAAGCAAAGTCACACAGAGAAATATATACTAATGGGTCATCAAAGCACTGGGGAGGAGAGAGAGGAATCAGCAGGAGCATGGAGGGACAGGAGGGAGCAGGATGGCAAGGTGTCTTTTGTCTGCAATGTGGTAGGCAAACAGGATCTTAATGGCTTATGGTGTAACAGAGGAGTGTAGGGAAGATTGTTGTGTTGGTTTCCTGTGGCTGCCAGAACAGATTGTCACAAACTGAATGGCTTAAAGACAGCAGAAATCTACTCTCTCATAGTTTTAGAGGCCAGAATGTTCAAGCTCTCTCTGAAGTCTCCAGGAGAGAATCCTTCCTTGCCTTTCTAGCTTCTGGTGACTGTAGGAGTTCACTGGCTTGTGTCAGTGGAGCTCCAGTCTCCCCCCTGTGTCTCTGCATCTTAAATCTCCTCTGCCTTTCTCTTATAAGGACACCTGTCACTAGATTAGGGCCCACCCTAAACCCATGATGATCTCATCTTGAGACCTTTCATGTCATTGTATCTGCAAAGAACGGTTTTTTAAATAAGGTCAAATCCACAGGTTCTGGGGGTTCAGATTTGAACATATCTTTCTGAGGGCCACTATTCAACCCATTACAATTACATACAAAAGCAGAGGCCTTTGCACACTTAGTCTTTAACTTAAGCACATATGCAAAGCCCCTTCGGCCATGTAAAATAGCATAATTAGGTTCCAAGGATTAGGAGGTGGACACCTTTGAGGGGCCATTATTCTGTCCGCCATAGTTGGAAGCATGGGTTTCTTTCTAAGAACAGTAGGAATCAATGGGAGGTTTTAAGCAGAGGAGTGAAACCAGCAGAATCAGGATGCAAAAGCAGAAGAACCATACTGGAAGCGGGGACAAAAGGCTTATCCATAGCTGGAGGATATAAAGTGAACATAGGAGCCCACTAAACAGTATTTTAAAACTCATATAATATATGGTCATTTGTATGATAATGGTAAATAATATGTTTTTATTCTTTTATAATCTGGGCTTGGTCTTTCTCAGTTAATCCTCTGAGGTTTTTATAAGGTCCTGAGTTCCAGGACCCCTTTGGTTATTGTTAGAGGTGGACAGCTGGCCATGGTGGATCCCAGATGACTATTTTGGTTAAGATACTGGTGCCCACGATGAGCAGGCAGGTGTGTGTGTGCCTGGAGGAATGCTGCTTTGGCAGGCACATTTCCACAACACCTTACCAAGGCACTACCTACACGAGCAAGATGCTGGAACCATCTCAAGAACAAGCAAATGGCTAAACAGCAAGAGGAAAGAATGTCATCAAACTATAATCCAGGAATGTGCAGTATGTGGCTTCTTGGAACCACTTTATAAACACCAAGTAAAAAGAGTGCACAGAATCGATCATACTGAGATTACACGTGTATTTAAAGGATACATATGTCAGTAAGGATTTGAATAGAGTTTTATATTTTCTGTGATGTTTGTGAAGTGTATTCCAACTTGTCTGTGCATCTGGCAACAGCTTCCTGTCTCTGATCTTGCATAGAGTTGCTCAGAATTGCCTGGAATGCCTTCCAATGACTCCTTTTGGCTTGCCTCTTCTTGCTCCTGTCTTCACTGGCCTTCTAATCTCATTCCTCTCTGCTTCATCTCTCCCTACCTATCTCAATGCTACTTGTTAGAATAAAAGTCTTGAGTTCGCTGGCTACCCCCTGGCTGCTCTGGGTGTCTTGTCTCCCCTGTCATTAAGTGTGGGTAAGAACCTCTGGCTTCCTGCCCAGGCCTTTAGGGTCAATCAGGCCAGGCCAGCCCACAAGGCTTCACCTCCAAGGAGGGGGATCAGTGAGTTGGGATGATAATTCCTTTCTAGCAATGCATTGCTTGGAGAAGTTACAAGTGATTTACCAATCAGCATAGGAAAGACTGCATTCAGCCAGAAATTTTCCATAGCAACAGAAATCTTGGAGCTGACTCTGAATTGTGGGATCCAGAAAGGACATTATCCAATAACACCTTGATGGAGCAAAATAAAGAGGGGAGGCAAATTTTCCTTCAGAAGATTGGATAACAACATGGTTCTAATGTAGAATTATCCATTATATCAATTTAACAGTTACAGAGGAGGCAGAAGAACATAAAAATTTAAAAGCACAAACTCTGGGCCCAGATTTTCTGGATTCAAATCCCAGCTTTGCTACTTACTGGCTGTTGTTTTTGAATCAGTGGCTTAACTTCTCTTTATCTTTGTTGCTACACCTCCACAATCAGGATAAGAATAGTATCTGCCTTACTGGGTTTTTTGAAGACTATAGAAAGCACTTAGAATAGTGCCTGGAACATAGAAGCACTCAATGTATGTTAGTTAACTTATTTTTACTGGAATATGTCCAACACTGTACATCACTGATATTTGAAATGCCTTTGCTAGCCCATCTGGCTTCTTAAGTAAGTGGCACCCATGAACCATACCCTACAGAGCAATGAAATTGTGCCTGTAGATAAAGAGCTCCACAAAGGCATCTTGACAGTTGCTGGGTAAAAAGCTGAAGCATGTTCTGCCTGGTGCAGTTTGTTGGTTAGGCGAGATACTAATGAGATCACAGCTGTAGAATTAAATACATTCATTCTGTTCTGTGACTCCAAACTAAAGTATTTGCTCCTCCAACCATCTCTCAGGCATATGCCACTGCTCCTAAGGACAGCCAGTCACCATCATTGGCTATTATAGGACTAAGAGCACCATTATTGGAGAAACTGCCACAGGTCCACAGATAACACATAATGGATCATTAGAATATTCCTCCTAAATTAATAAGAATGCTTTTTACCACAATCCAGGGGATCAAATTAAGGTAATTCAAAGATGATAAAGAGGAGAAGAATACTTATAAGAACATACTGGTACACAACTTCACAATTTTTTTGTAAGTGTAGCAAAGTATTCCATACAAAGAGGCAGAAACAGACTCACCTGCATGATCTTGGATAAGTCATTTTCACTTTACCAATCTGAATTTCAGTTTCCTTATCAGCAAAGCAGGCAGGGGCTAGTCTAGGTGACCCAATGTAATCACAAAGGTCCTTATAAGAGAGAAGTAGGAAGTCCAGAGTCAGAAAAGGAAGATGTGATGATATAAGACGAGGTCAAAGTGATATGGGGTCATGAGAAGACAAATGGATAGACATATGGGTTCATCATGAAGGTATCTCTCTCTCTCTCTCTCTCTCTCTCTATCTATCTATCTAATGCTACATCTCTATCTATGATTACATTTTCTGCAAATCCACCCATTTATACATCTTATCATGGAATTGTAAGGCATTCTCTGAAGAGTACAAAGATTTCCAGATACTCTTGCAATGGATAAACAGCCTGCATGGGAAGAAGTTAGATGAAGCTAAGAAAGAAGTTTGACTCAGGCCGTAAAGACCATACAGACCTTACAGACATCTCTGGATATTATTCTGTTGGCAGCACAAATCCATCAAATGTTTTACATTTGTTAATCGTTTATTTTGTTTTGTGAATTCTAAAAAGGTTATAAAAGGACATGCCTGTAAAATTATGTTGGACAAATAGACTTTGATTTATATTGCCCAGCTAATTAATATTAAAGTTTTTGGAAGGACATTTTTAACAAGTGAGCTGAGAAGCTTTGGGGGGATTTAGTCTGAGGCGTTTGTTATCCTGAAAGAGCTTGGAGCTGGGAAAAATCCTGCAAATGGGATAAACTGTAAATTGTTTCTATATCTAACTCCACCCAAACATCACAAAATTTTTCACATATTGAGAAAAATGAAAAGAATAGTACAATGAATACCTGTATTCCACTTAGGTTCAATGATTAAAATGTTGCTACATCCACTCTATTTATCTATCTATTTTTATTGTGGTAAAATATACTTAACATAAAATTTACCATTTTAACCATTTAACTAATCAATATTGGAATCCCTGCTTTCAATTCTTTTGTGTACATACTCAGAAGTGGAATTACTAGATAAAATTGTAATTCTACATTTAATTTTTTGAGGAACTGACATACTGTTTTCCATAGCAGCTGTACCAATTTACATCCCACCAGCAAAGCACAAAGGTTCCAATTTCCCCATATCCGCGCCAACACTGGTTGTTAAATGGACAGTTCAGTGGTCTTAAGTACATTCACACTGTGTGCAACCATCGCCACTATTCATCTCCAGAACTTTTTCATCATCCCAAGCAGAAACTTTCTACCCATTAAACAATAACTCCCAATTTGTCCCTTCCCCCAGGCCCTGGTAAGCACTGTTCTACTTTTTGTCTCTAGGTATTTGACTATTCTTCATACCTCGTATAGGTGGAATCATGCCATATTTGTCCTTTTGTATCTGGCTTATTTTACTTAGTACAATGTCTTTGAGGCTCATGCATAATATGGCATGTATCAGAATTCCATCCCTTTTTAAGGCTAGGAAATATCCCATAGTATGTATGTACCACATTTTATTTAGCCAATTATTAATCAATAGATATTTGGGTTGTTTCCAAAACATTCCAAATAGTGCTGCTATGAACATGGGTGTAAAATATTTGAGTCCCTGCCTTCAATTCTTTAGTGTACATACCCAGAAGTGGAATTACTAGATAAAATTGTAATTCT
The DNA here is from genome assembly GCF_028858775.2 of Pan troglodytes. Classification (NCBI taxonomy): domain Eukaryota; kingdom Metazoa; phylum Chordata; class Mammalia; order Primates; family Hominidae; genus Pan; species Pan troglodytes. The sequence continues at coordinate 105,317,138 of NC_072405.2, read as the reverse complement.
ATATTTAATTTTTTGAGTAACTGCCATACTGCTTTCCATAGCAGCTGTCCATTTTACATCCCACCAGCAAAGTACAAGGATTCCAATTGCCCCATATCCCACACCAACACTGGTTATGTACTGGTTTTTTGTCGTTGTTGTTTTTCTATGGTAGCCATCCTAATGGGTGTGAAGTGCCAGCCGATGTTTCCAAGATCATTTGGGTGGGAGGACTTGCCAACACAGCCTAACCAAATTCATGTGGCCCAGACAGTTGAATACTAGGAGGGCATCTTTCTCCATCTACTTCTGGTACTATCGAAGCTCGTAGGTCACAAATCCAAATGACTCCAGGTCATTCAGTTATACCCTCCCAAGCTCCTCTAGCTCCTGAAAGGCAGACTCATTCTGTGCCTTACATATGTCCTTGATGACTTCCTTGGTACCTTTAAAAACTCAATAATCTGTACTTACATTAACATTTTAAAAAAACACTTTTTAATAATAGCTTTATTCAGATACAATTATCATAAGATAAAATTCACCTTTTCAGAGTAACACTTTTTTTTTTATTATACTTTAAGTTCTAGGATACAAGTGCAGAACGTGCAGGTTTGTTACATAGGTATACACGTGCCATAGTGGTTTGCTGCACCCATCAACCCGTCATCTACATTAGGTATTTCTCCTAAAGCTATCCCTTCCCTGTCCTCCTACCCCTCGACAGGCCCCAGTGTGTGATGTTCCCCTCCCTGTGTCCATGTGTTCTCATTGTTCAACTCCCACTTATTAGTGAGAACATGCGTTGTTTGGTTTTCTGTTCTTGTGTTAGCTTGCTGAGAATGATGGTTTCCAGCTTCATCCATGTCCTTGCAAAGGACATGAACTCATCCTTTTTTATGGCTGTATAGTATTCCATGGTGCAGCCACATTTGCTTTATCCAGTCTATCATTGGTGGGCATTTGGGTTGGTTCCGAGTCTTTGCTATTGTGAACAGTGCCGCAAAAAACATATGCATGCATGTGTCTTTATAGTAGAATGATTTATTATCCTTTGGGTATATACCCAGTAATGGGTTGCTGGGTCAAATGGTATTTCTGGTTCTAGATCCTTGGGGAATCACCACACTGTCTTCCACAATGGTTGAACTAATTTATACTCCCACCAACAGTGTAAAAGTGTTCCTACTTCTCCACATCCTCTCCAGCATCTGTTGTTTCCTGACTTTTTAATGATTGCCATTTTAACTGGTGTAAGATGGTATCTCATTGTGGTTTTGATTTGCATTTCTCTAATGACCAGTGTTGATGAACTTTTTTTCATATGTTTGTCGGCCACATAAATGTCTTTTTTTGAGAAGTGTCTGTTCATATCCTTTGTCCACTTTTTGATGGGGTTGTTTGTTTTTTTTCTTGTAAATTTGTTTAAGCTCCTTGTAGATTCTGGATATTAGCCCTTTGTCAGATGGATAGATTGCAAAAATTTTCTCCCATTCTGTAGGTTGCCTGTTCACTCTGATGATAGTTTCTTTTGCTGTGCAGAAGCTCTTTAGTTTAATTAGATCCCATTTGTCAATTTGGGCTTTTGTTGCCATTGCTTTTGGTGTTTTAGTTATGAAGTCTTTGCCCATGCCTCTGTCCTGAATGATATTGCCTAGGTTTTCTTCCAGGGTTTTTATGGTTTTAGGTCTTACGTTTCAATCTTTAATCCATCTTGAGTTAATTTTTGTATAAGGTTTAAGGAAGGGGTCCAGTTTCAGTTTTCTGCATATGGCTAGCCAGTTTTCCCAACACCATTTATTAAATAGGAATCCTTTCCCCATTTCTTGTTTTTGTCAGGTTTGTCAAGGATCAGATGGTTGTAGATGTGCGGTATTATTTCTGAGGCCCGTATTCTGTTCCATACACTTTTTTTTTTTTTTTTTGAGATGGAGTCTTGCTCTGTTGCCCAGGCTGGAATGCAGTGGCATGATCTCAGCTGACTGCAAGCTCCGCCTCCCATGTTCACGCCATTCTCCTGCCTCAGCCTCCCGGGTAGCTGGGACCACAGGTGCCTGCCACCATGCCTGGCTAATTTTTTGTATTTTTAGTAGAGATGGGGTTTCACCATGTTAGCCAGGATGGTCTTGATCTCCTGACCTCATGATCCACCCACCTCGGCCTCCCAAAGTGCTGGGATTACAGGCATGAGCCACCGCGCCTGGTCCATACACATATTTTTAAAGACAACTTTCTGGTTCCTATGATTAAGATGGTTGCCCCTAGGCCAGGCAAGGTGACTCATGCCTGTAATCCCCGCACTTCAGGAGATCAAGGCAGGAGGATCACTTGAGCACAGCAGTTCAAGACCAGCCTGGGCAACATAGCAAAACTCCATCTCTACAAAAAATACAAAAATTGGCCAGGTGTGGTGGCTCACGCCTGTAATCCCAGCAATTTGGGAGGCCAAGGCAGGCAGATCACGTGATCAGGAGTTCAAGACCAGCCTGGCCAACATGGTGAAACTCCGTCTCTAGTAAAAATACAAAAAATTAGCTGAACGTGGTGGCACATGTCTGTAATCCCAGGTACTCAGAAGGCCGAGGCAGGAGAATTGCTTGAACCCAGGAGGCACTCCAGCCTGGGCAATAGAGCCAGACTCCGTCTCAAAAACAAAACAAAACAAAACAAAAATTAGCTGGATGTGTTGGCACGCACCTGTAATCCCAGCTACTTGGGATACTGAGATGGGAGGATCACTGGAGTCCAGAGGGTTGAGGCTGCAGTGAGCCGTGATTGCACCACTGCACTCCAGCCTGGGCAACAGAGTGAGACCCTGTCCCAAAAAAAAAAAAAATGCCCCTAAATTCAGGGTCACTTTTTAGAAGAGGAGTATTTTGTGACAGAGCAACAGTGTGCTATACCTCAGCTAGACATCTGCTTACAGGCATGGCCAGCTGTCTTGGTCAGGCTCTCTTTGTTGATGGAAACAAAGACTTATTTATTCCTTAGAAAAAGGCCATTTATGATAAAGATCTTTGTGAACAGAAGCTAGGAAGCCATCTGGAACTGAGGCTACTTTTTCTTTCTCTTGGGCTACGTGATCTCTCTCTTTCTCTCTCTCTCTCTCTCTCTGTGTGTGTGTGTGTCTGTGTGTGTGTGTGTTTCTCATAGCATCATTGCTTCTCTGTGCACTTCTGTTACACTCAAAAATTTGACTTGCTCTTACCCTCCATGGCCCCAATTCTAATCTTCTCTCTTTCTGGGCATCCTTTTGTTTCCTGATCCTGTCACTAACAACTTTATTCTCTCAGAGAGAAACTCTGGCTGCCGCAGCTCATCTTTCCCAGCCAGGCCACATGATCAGTGCTGACCAGCCAATGTAGTGCTGCTCGAGGGTCAGGTGCCCAGCCTGGAACAATCTACTTTGCTGTGAGGGGGCTGCAGTCACATAACAAAAGAAACACAGAGGAAAGGGTGAAGAGAGCCCAATGGCAACTGCACACACAATGGAGTGTGTTACAATGGGATGAGGAAGCCAAAGATTAGGAAGCATGACTCTTTTAGAATGGGCAGTTATAATGGCCTTTGCTCCAGAGGGGACGCTATATCTTCCAAGGCTGTTCACTACATAAACATCCTTAGATGAGGCTGAGAAAGACAGTCCAGGACAAAAGGAAAGTCAGTACCTTTGTGTTTAAAGGTACTGACTTTGTGTTTAAGTGCAACTGTAAGATGCCTACTTTCATTTTATTCTTTTAAGTCATAGAAATAGGCCAGCCTTTGCCTGGGCCCTTGTAGGCTCTACTTGGTAAGCGTCGACCAGCCCTACCTAAAAGAGTACAGAAGGATGTCCACCTGGTTGAACCAAGCCATCCAGAATGGTAGGGAAGGCACCAACCATAGGGACCTAGCACAGGGAGTTACAAATGTAAATGCGTACAGGGGCCAGGCAAGTAGGTGTGTGAGCGAGGTGACTAGATATAAGAACTGGGAGTAGTGGGGATTGCAGAAGATAGGAGAGGCCATGCTCTATTTGAAACTGGCAGCCAATACTCAGTTCCAACTGATTATTTCCACGGAAGAATGAGGATCCCAAGTTGTTTCACCTCTTTTTTCCCAAAAGAACTAGGAAATGTGAATTTTTATGTGCTATATCACCCAACCTTTAAATGCTGGTAATGAATTAGAATTTAAAATACAGCTGCGGTGGCTCACAGCTTAATCCCAGTACTTTGGGAGGTGGAGGCAGGAGGATTGCTTGAGGTCAGGAGTTTGAGACCAGCCTGGGCAACATAGTGAGACCTTGTCTCTATCACATTAAAAAATAAAAATAAAATAATGTTAAGTGGCCAAGAGAAAACCCGAAGAAGCAGTGGTTGGAACTGATGGAGCAGCCTTATAAAGGAAGAAGCAGGCTCTGATAGATACCTGATCTCCCCCAAGTGGGTAGTTAAAGCCCTGGTTGATCACAGCCTTAATGGTAAGCCCAATCAATTAAGAGAACAAAAAGCTAGGGATTGTGGAGAGAACTCTGCTAGAATCACAATCCTGTCCTCTTGCCCTACTCCAACTTCTTCTCCAAGAAAGAAAGAATAGCTTATTTTATTGGGAGTTCAGACAAAAGAACCATGCATGCCCGGACTGGCTCACTCCTATCCTTCTCTTTGAGATTTGCCTATCTCCAAAGAAAGTCACTGGATGTCTATGCCATATGTTTTACAGCAGCCAATCTACATGGCAAGAGGGGCAGGAGGTCAGGGAACAGGGTCCTGTGGGCTGTTTAACACTACCAGAGACCATGACACAGGGTCAGCCCCTGAATGTTACTCAATATGAACTTTTCTCAGTAATAAAGCTGACATTTTATTTGCCATCCTACTGATTTTTGAGTCAATTTCTCAATTGTTTCTAAATTTGGTTAAGAAAAAGGTGTGGCATTTATTTATCCATTCCAACTCAAACAGGCATTATTATTATTTCCACTTTACAGGTGAGAAAACAGTCATTGATTGATTGAGCTGTATCTGGCCCCATACTCTGTTCCTAACAACCACCAGTACAGTAGATTTTTGCCTGCCTGTCAGCCATTTCTCCCTCTTCTGGTATCAACAGTTTGATTTTCCTTGGAATTTCCTCCATACATTTGACAGGGGTAAGGTTGACTCACTCACACCTAAGGGCTGACCAATCAGAGCCACAAAACCACCTGAACACTATGATTGGCTCAGGAACAAACATGTGACACAAGCTTGGCAAAACAGAGTCAAACTTAATCTGGCATAATGCTGGGGGACAAAAGTGCTCTCTTTGCATCGGGGTCACCAAAATGAAGGGCTAAAAGCCTGGAGTTGCCACCCACCATCTTGTCGTCATAAGGTACATGAGACTGTAGAGCCTGTAGAGAAAAAAAGGAAAGCAAAGTTGGTGTGCGGCTGTCAGTTTATTGCCTCTCAGCTCCATATTTACCCTTCATCGTTTGTTGAGCAAAAATCTAGCTGGGCCCCAAAGTATTTTTTTACTATTTGTCATGTTATTAAACTTTTTCAGTAGAGGGCGCTGAAGAGACACTGCAGAAGACATACAGTTTGCTTCCTGGTTCCAGTGTGTTCACTGGGAGCATGGCTGCTTCTCCAGTGTCCAGCTCTTGCAACACTGACAGCTCCTCTAGCACCTGGCTCCTTTAGTACCAGCAGCTTACCAGGGCACCTCCCTCAGGTACCCATGGGAAATAGTTTCCCATGAATTGCTTTCCTGAGCATCCTAGAGATGAATTTCCAGCAAGTTCCAGGGAATAGATTTCTAGCAAGTTCCACTGACACTGCATAACAGCAACTCCTCTGTCAATCAATGAGACACAGCCATGTGCTCTTTGACAAGTTCTGGGTCTCAACCCAGGGGGTCAGGAGTGGGGGGCCAGCAGTAGCAGATTCTTCCTTAGGTGCTCTATCTCAGCCCTAGGAGAAGTAGTACTCCTTAAATCTGCTATTCCTGCATTCTTTCAAATTCTCTTTATTTCTTACTAGCCAATCCACTGTTATCCCAGCCCCCTGTTAATAGTTAATAATTCTTTAGATTGGCTGGGTGTGGTGGCTCCTGCCTGTAATTTCAGCACTTTGGGGGACCAAGGCATGTGGATCACCTGAGGTCAGGAGTTCAAGACCAGCCTGGCCAACATGGTGAAACCCCCAACTCTAGTACAAATACAAAAGTAGCTGGTTTGGTGGCGGGCACTGTAATCCCAACTACCTGGGAAGCTGAAGCAGGAGAATCACTTGAACCCGGGAGGTGGAGGTTGCAGTGAGCCGAGATCATGCCATTGCAGTCCAGCCTGGGCAACAAGAGTGAGACTCCATCTCAAAAATAAAAAAATAAAATACTTTTTTAGATTACACTTTTCCTAATGTTCAAATGATCACGTGGCTGCTCTCTCTTGATGGAACTGTGAATGACACAGATGGCAGGTGACACCAGGCCCTGATGGCACTGGCTGAGCCTGGATCCAGCTGGGTCAGAAGCTGCCTCTTCCTCTGCACTTTTCTGTTACAGAAGCCAATTTTTTTTTCTTTACTCGAGTCATTTTGAGTTGGGTTTTCTGCCTCTGTTAAACTGAAGAATCCTGATTACAGAAGCCACAAAAGGGGAATGAACAATTAAGATAACAAGAAATGTTTACCTAGGAAGAGTCATCTTCTGAGGGGATGATATGAAAACTATGCATGTGTCCATCACGTGAAAGCAGAATTTCAACGTTAGGGTGCACTTGAATTATATGACTGTAATATAATTTGTCATATGATGACCAAATTAGGGCCAAGGGGTGGAAGTTACAGAGACAGTTCATCATGACAGCATGAGGAAGAGCCTTCCAGCAATTCAGTGTTCAATAATGGAATGAACTGTCCTGCCCAGCTGTGAGCGCCCTGTTTCTGGAAGTTGGGAGACAAGGAGTGCCCGCCACTGTCAGGTATGTTGTGGAAGAGGTGATTGCATTGGGTGGGAATTGCAACCAAGTAACCAATAAAGTCCCTTCCAAATCTAAGATTCTACTATTATGCTTGCAGAAATTCCTTAGCCTAAATCCCATTAGATGGTCCCAGCTAAGAGAAAATCAGACAAGGGCAACATTGTGCATTATGTGACTCACTTGGGAACTGAGGGTGCTGCCAGATGTTATCATCAGATGCAAAGAAAATGGACTAAGTCACCAGATAGGGGTGTTTAAATAAAGCCTTCTTTGCCCTGTTAAGAACACAATGTATTGCAGGCAACTACTATAAGTAAAATCATTCTGAAAATAAGCACATTAAACACTTGGTTTTAATTTGACTCAAGCATATTTACCTTGAGATTGCTTAAACAAATAGGTAAATTAAAAGTGCTCTGAGATTGGCTTAACCCAAGAAATGGAACATTAAGCTGGGAGGCAGCCAACACTGATTCTATTCCCGCTTTTTACGGTGACCTTGGGGTGAGGGGGGTCGGGAGGGAAGAGAGCAAAATAACTTGGTTTTGCTGAGCTTTGGTTTGTCCAACTGAAAGAACAAACAAAGTAATAGGCACACCTACTTTACAGAGTATGTGAAAGTTAAACAGGAAATGTCTACAAAAATAGAAAACAATGTATTAGTTTATGGACACAATGGATATTTTGAGTCAGAATCTTCATGCAAAGGTTTCTGGGTATAAATCATACTGGAAGCTGCGTCATTTAGCCAATACTTCCCAACCCCTTCTGAACTAATATAACTTCTAAAGATGTCCAATCCAAAACTAAGCTAGCTCTGGCATACAGGATAAATTGGTTTAACATAAACAAACATAGAAAGTGAAACTAAGACCTACAGTAAATCAGTAACACAGTATATTCAAAGGCATAATATATTCAGGAAGCAGAGGTAACTTTGCCTCTGACATGGAGTAGCCCTCTAGACCAAACATTTCAGATCATTTCCTTTTCATTATCAATAACTTTTTCCTCTTAAGAAGAAAAAAATCCAGCCATACCTCCACCACAGTTTTTGTGGAGCGGAACCTGCTTTGAAGTTAAATTATTCACTTTGTCTTCTATGTACTGTTGTTCTATTTATTTAATTTTTTTTTTTTTTTTTTTTTTTTTTTTTTTTGCATGCAGACCGCATCCTGAGGAGGAAATCATTTTTAAAACCTAATTCTTACGGGTATCCTCATTTCAGGAACGTTTGTGATTGCTCGTTTATTCCTTACACAGCATGAACTAAGGCAGGAAATGATTAAGAGGGGAGAAAGGTAGGGAGAGCCCTGGATTGAGTCCCTACTTGGTTTAAATCAATTTCTAGATGAGATAGGCTAATCCATGTTCAACTCACTCCAAGCCTCACGTATGATTTAAGCATCATTATCTGTAGCCCAGACCAGCACTAAAGAGCCTAGACACACCTGCGCATGTTCTCCCAAAGCCTGGGCCAATGAAAAGGCATCAGAGAAAACATTTAGAAGCTAAACTTCCATTAATGAAGGATTATTTTATAGGCACTTGCAGATGCCGTATTATAGGAAACGATTTAGTGATGAGACAACAGTAGTGGGGTAGTTAGGAATGAGAAGAGCTGAACTTCAACATGGCTTTGTGTCCCCACCAAGCCCCGGTAAGATGAAGGCTGAAGCTCCATAACTGGGAGTGAGTAGAAAGAAAAAGTAGAACATCCAAGAAGAATCTAGTCTCCAGAAGCTACTGCTAGGGGAGCTCTCCTCTCTGCTAGGGGCAGGGGAAACACTGGGAATCCTTTGTTTATTCTTTTTCTTTCTTTTTTTTTTTTTAATTTTGAGATAGGCTCTTGCTATGTTGCCCAGGCTGATCTTAAACTCCTGGGCTCAAGGGACTCCCCTGCCTCAGCCTCTTTAGCAGCTGGGATTATACCATGCCTGGTATAAGAACTCTACGCTCAACCCCTTACATGAACTATCAGCAGTTTTGGCCAGATGACAGAAGTGGGTGCAGGCAGAGAATATGGAGGAAGGCACAGATGAGAGTAGCCATTTTTTTTTTTTTTTCTTTTTTTTTTTTCCAGCTGGAAGCCTGAGAGAATTGGTGGTCTCTGGTGGTTGCCCAGAAGAAAGAATATACTCTGAAAGAGAAGCCAGCTTTTGTTTTGTTTTGTTTTGTTTTTTGAGACGGGGTCTTGCTCTGTCACCCAGGCTGGAGCACAGTGGGGCAATCACAGCTCACTGCAGCCTCAACATCCTGGGATCAAGCAATTTTCCCACCTCAGCCTCCAGATTAGCTGGGACTACAGGCACCTGCCACCACGCCCAGCTAATTTATTTGTAGTAGAGATGGGGTTTCACTATGTAGGCCAGTCTGGTCTCAAACTCCTGACCTCAGGTGATCTGCCTGCCTCGACCTCCCACAGTGCTGGGATTACAGGTGTGAGCCACCACACCCAGCCTAGAAGCCAGTTTTTTGTTTTTTGTTTTTTGTTTTTTATGTTTTTGAGACAGAGTCTCACTCTGTCGCCCAGGCTGGAGTGTAGTGGGGCGATCTTGGCGCACTGCAACCTCCACCTCCTGGGTTCAAGCAATTCTCCTGCCTCAGCCTGCCGGGTAGCTGGGATTATAGATGCATGCCACCACGCCCAGCTAATTTTGTATTTTAACATGGCAATATGATCTACTTTGAATTAGATCCAGTACTTTTGCAAAATGTTCATAGAGTTTTTAATAAGACTTAGTTTTTTTGTTTGTTTGAGACGAAGTTTCGCTCTTGTCGCCCAGGCTGGAGTGCAGTGGTGCGATCTCGGCTCACTGCAACCTCCGCCTCCCAGGTTAAAGCAATTCTCCTGCCTCAGCCTCCTGACTAGCTGGGAGAGATTACAGGTGTGTGCCACCATGCCCGGCTAATTTTTGTATTTTCAGTAGAGACGGGGTTTCACCATGTTGGTCAGGCTGGTCTTGAACTCCTGACCTTGTGATCTGCCCGCCTCGGCCTCCCAAAGTGCTGGGATTACAGGCGTGAGCCACTGCACCTGGCCAAGACATACATTTTTAGTAGAGACGAGGTTTCACTATGTTGGCCAGTCTGGTCTTGAACTCCTGACCTCAGGTGATCCACCCACCTCGGCCTCCCAAAGTGCGGGGATTACAGGTCTGAGCCACCAGCCCGGCCAGAAGCTAGTTTTTAAAGAAAATGGATCACTCCAGATTGGGGTATCCATTGCTTTAAACATCTTTCCCCCAGTTAGGAACGCTCCAGATGTAGCAGTAGAGATTCATTTTGCTTACTCTGTTAAGAAAAGTCACTTTTGGAAAGCAAAAGGGACTCCAGATCAAAACATCACCACCAAGACATGAGCTGCTCTCAACAGAAACCTGTTACAAATGAGGAGCTGTAGAAAATAAGGAAACTCCTCTCACCTTTCTTACTGTTGCGTAGCAACCCCAGACAAAGGGGTCCAGAACCAACCACAAATCTCCCTCAAACTGCTGCATGATACCTTCTGCTCCAGTAGGCCTAGAGATCCCTCACTAGCCACAGATGAGGAATTTGCAAGGTATCTGACAGTCATCAGATCCTAAGCTTGCCAGTGCCTTTGCATTTTAGAAGTTAGGTCGTTTGGGAGCATACCAACTTCTAAATGCTTAATTTTCAACTGAAGAGCCAACAATACAGGCAGAAGATGTATTCTGTAACTATATTTTATTTTATTTTATTTATTTTGAGATGGAGTTTCGCTCTTGTTGCCCAGGCTAGAGTGCAACGGCGTGATCTCAGTTCACTGCATTCTCCACCTCCCCAGTTGAAGCGATTCTCCTGACTCAGCCTCCTGAGTAGCTGAGATTACAGGCACATGCCACCATGGCCGGCTAAGTTTCTGTATTTTTAGTAGAGACAGGGTTTCACCATGCTGGCCAGGCTGGTCTCAAACTCCTGACCTGAGATGATCCACCCGCCTCAGTCTCCCAAAGTCCTGGGATTACAGGCATGAGCCACTGCGCCCGGCCAACAGTATTTTAATGTATACTATTCTACATCTATTGTCGAACATTTAGGTTGTTTCCAATTATCTGCTTTTACCAATTAGGCTGTTACCAATAAGGGGTGTACTTTTGCTACATGAAATTGAGATGTCTTAATTTATTCTTTTGTTATTCATTCTTAGTCTCATTTCATTTGTTGTCAAGGAATGAAGCCTATACCATTCTCCATTTGGAAATTTGAGGCCAGGGACATCATGTATTTTGGTAATTTCCCATGGACACTTGAAAAGTTGGGACGTTCTCTCTAAGTTCATAATGTACATTTCCAGCCAGAGATAAAAACGTACAAATGAGTCTGCTCATTGGCCCAGGGGCCCAGAGAGTGTGCTTCTCTCCTTAACCCCCTGTTAGGCCTCATTAGGTAGGATCCCACCAGCATCGCTGCTGATGAGCTGCTAGAGGTCCCTGCCTAGCCCCTGGAGGTCTCCTCTCTGAAATTGTACAACATCTCTGCCTCCACTTTGGCAATTACAAGGAAAATGGCAAACACAGAACCAACCCCTTCCTGCTGTGTTTCTTGTGAGAAATTCACAAAAATCAGAATTGCATGTTCTTGCCCCATAGAAACTCAGGTAATGAACCTGGTATGGCAGTTTTGAAAAAAGTCAGTGTGGACTAAGGGCTGAGAGAATGATACAGGTGAAAACATGGTGATACGATCTGCTTTGAATCAGATCCAATACTTTTGCAAGATGTTCATAGTTTTTAATAAGACATACGTACTGCAAATATTGTCAGAATGAATTCAGACTCCTCTACTTACTACTTGTACAGCTTTGAGGTGCAATTTTTACATCCATAAAATGAGAAGAATGATACTAACCTCATCAGGTCACAGGGAGTGCTCAATAATATTAATTCTCTCTTTCATCAGCTATTATTTCTTGCTGTATTAACTAAGGACTCCTTTTCATCCCCCCATTCATTTTTGTCACTTAGATTGTTTATAAAACCCGAAGGTGCTTTCAGATCTGGACTTGTGGAGTCCTGGCCAGTGACTTGCCCCAGGCATTGAGGTGATGTTGCAGGGAGGCTGAGAAACAGAACTTCTCTGCCTGACCTCCCCAAAAGGCCAATAATTTTGTTGAAGTCCTGTCTGCAGTGCCTCTTGCCCAGCAGTCTCCACCCTCCTGGCTGCTCAGCCAGTGCTCTCTCACTCCAACTTTCCATACCCACTGCCCCTAAACTTTCACACACTTCTAAATAAAGGGAACCCTTGCATCCTGATTCGACTCCTTGTCAGCAATTAAACTATTTGTAAATTGGGCCAGGTATCAAAGACCCCTTAACAGTGATTGCTGAAACCTGCTACACTTAAAACAAATGATGTATAAACTTAAAAACTGAAGGAGCTAGGCTTTAGAAGTTGTTACGATAATAAATGAAATATTCATTTTAAACTTCAAAAACAGCTAAATCAGCCAGGCACGGTGGCTCACGCCTGTAATCTCAGTACTTTAGGAAGCCGAGACAGGCGGATCGCTTGAGGCCAGGAGTTCGAGACTAGCCTGGCCAACATTGCAAAACCCCATCTCTACTAAAAATACAAAGATTAGCCAAGCATGGTGGCAGGCGCCTGTAATCTCAGCTACTTGGGAGGCTGAGGCACAAGAATCACTTGAACCCAGGGGGCAGAGGTTGCAATGAGCTGAGATCATGCTACTGCACTCCAGACTGGGAGACAGAGTGAGAATTGGTCTCAAAAAAAAAAAAAAAAAGCTAAATGATCTTTTTTAGACACAAGAAAACTCTCGTATTGGCTAATGGGGATGAGGTGAGCATGGAATGCACAAAATTTAGGAGAGACTGAGGAGCAATCAGCCCCAGGGAATTTAACAGCCTCAGGCCAGAACAAGAAAGTCTTGGGGGACAGACCTTCCCACGTGTGCTGGCTTCCCCTGCACTCCACCCTGGGGTTCAGGGTGAATTGCCTTTAGGTTGCACCTTGGTTGAGAGGAGGCCACTGGACACAGAGAGCGGCCAAGGATTAATGACCTGGATCCCATTCGGATGACTGTGTCCACCAAACCCTCACATCCTTCCTTCTCCAGCAGTACTAAGGTGACTATCTTCTCAGCTAGCTTCACCCTCATCTCTGGGTTGGTCAAACCACCAGATTTTCTCCTGATTCATGCCCTGAGGCACACTGTGCAAATTAATCATAGATGCCTGCCTGTGAGAGGGAAAGAATCCTCTACAACCATGGGTCAAACCCAAACCTATGGAGTCCACGGCTTTTTCTTTTTTTAATCTTTCTCCTATCTAACTGTGTGATGGTTAGTATCTGTTGAGTGCCAACAGACCTAGGTGAGGATCAATAGAAAAATGTGGGCCAGGCATGGTGGCCACCTCACTTTGGGAGGCTGAGGTGGGAGGATAGTTTGAGGCCAGTAGTTCAAGACCAACCTGGGCAACACAGTGAGACACCCCCCCGCCACCCCCAAACTCTGCAAAAAATTAAGAAATTAGCTGGGCGTGGTGGTGTGCACCTGTAGTCTTAGCTACTCGAAAAGCTGATGCAGGAGGGTGTCTTGAGCCAAGGAGTTCAAAGTTGCCATGAGCTGTGATCATGACACTGCACTCTAGCCTGGATAACAGACAAAGACCCTATTTCTTAAAAAAAAAAAAAAAAAAGAAGAAGAAGAAGAAGGAAAGAAAAAAGAAAGAAAGAGGCCAGACGCAGAGGCCCACGCCTGTAATCTCAACACTTTGGGAGGCCGAGGTGGGCAGATCACCTGCGGTCAGGAGTTCAAGACCAGCCTGCCCAACATGGTGAAACCCCATATCTACTAAAAAAATATAAAAATTAGCCAGGCATGGTGGCAGGCGCCTGTAATCTCAGCTACTTGGGAGGCTAAGGTAGGATAATTACTTGAATCCTGGAGGCAGTGGTTGCAGTGAGCCAAGATCGTGCCACTGCACTCCAGCCTGGGAACAGAGTGAGACTCTGTCTCAAAAAAAAAAAAAAATCCAAAAAAAAAAGAAAGAAAAGAAAAGAAAGAAGGAAAGAAAAGAAAAGAAAGAAGGAAAGAAAAAGGAAAGACGTAGAATAGTTGGGCACAGTGGCCAAAGGAAGTGGAAGAGGAAGGGGTGAAAAAGGAAGTATTTCTTGGTCGGGTGTGTTGGCTCACGCCTATAATCCCAGCAATTTGGAAGGCCGAGTTGGGCGGATCACCTGAGGTCAGGAGTTCAAGCCCAGTCTGGCCAACATGGCGAAAACCTGTCTCTACTAAAAATACAAAAAATTAGCCAAGCGTGGTGGTACATGCCTGTAATCCCAGCTACTAGGGAGGCTGAGGCAGGAGAATCGCTTGAACCCAGGAAGCAGAGGTTGCAGTGAGCCGAGATCACGCCACTGCACTCCAGCCTGGGCAACAGAGTGAGACGCTGTCTCAAAAAAAAAACAACAAAAAAAGGAAGTATTTATTTCAGGTCTAAAGAAGGCCTTGAGGAGAGAAAACAAAAGAAAAGAAGGTAGCTAATTAAGTGAGGGAAGAACAACTGTGGGCCCTTTGCAGGGAAGATGTGTGGCAATCATACCACTAGCTACCTAACATTAACTGAATACTAAATATGTGTTAAGAATTTGTTATAAGGACATTGCCTATATTATCTCATCTAAGCCTCCCAACTGTTGACCTAAGGAAAGAAACTGAGGCAAAATTAATATAGTTTATTTGGGCCAGGGTTGAGGACATTTCCAATTTGCCTTGGGGAATGCTGCCTTTGGCCTTCGTTACTTTGTTACAAGCAGGTTTTAAAGACAAAAAGGGGACAGGGAGTGGTCTGATAAAAAAATCTTTTGGAATCCTCATTAGTTTACAGAAGTAACATTAACGAGTGATTGGGTATACATTGTTGAACTATAGGGTATGAGTTATGGTGTCCAGTGTATGCAATTTTATGGCGTCTTGGCATCAGATACTCTAGAGCTCACATAAGCAAGTGGCTTCAAGAAGTAATTATTTAGCTCAAGGGGCAATGAGACATGACTTCTGTCACACATTGTCATGTTTCAGTGCTTCTTTGGGCCTGATAATGAAAGGAGGCCTGCGTTCCTCAGATAAGAAGTTTCTTTCTCACAACTCCAAAGATAGATATTATCATTCTGATTTTGCTGATGAGGAACCCAAGACATAGATAAAGTAGATTGTTCAAGGTCCTGAAACGAGTGGTGGGTCAGAATGCAAATCCACCAAGGCGGACTCTAGAACCCAAGTTACATCTCCACCCCTCCCCCCGACCCCTTACACTCCCAAGGGATTAGAACAGCTACCCAGTGAGAAGCATAGGGTGAGCACTATGGTTATGAACTCAGCTGAAACTGACTCAGGGAACTCGGCATGTTTTCTATAATTCAGATTCTTAGGGACAAATGTTCTCATGAAATTGCCGATCAGTAGAGAAACCGGTTTTATTTTGGATACTATTTCTGCAAAGTAAAATGGATATAGGATTTTGTATTGCCCTTAAAAGGCTTCAGCAGGCCGGGAGCGGTGGCTAACGCCTGTGATCCCAGCACTTTGGGAGGCCAAAGCAGGCAGATCATGAGGTCAGGAGATCAAGATCATCCTGGCTAACACAGTGAAACCTCGTCTCTACTAAAAATACAAAAAATTAGCCGGGCGTGGTGGCACACACCTGTAGTCCCAGCTACTCAGGAGGCTGAGGCAGGAGAATCACTTGAACCTGGGAGGCAGAGGTTGCAGTGAGCTGAGATCGTGCCACTGCACTCCAGCCTGGGCGACAGAGCGAGACTCTATCTCAAAAAAAAAAAAAAAAAAAAAAAAAGGCTTCATGAGATATTAAATAGCTTTAGTGAAAAATGCTGACCAGTTTGGGGTTTGGCCTGGAGACAATTAGTGTGGAATCAAATTATGTCATAGGGGGCCAGGTGCGGTGGCTCACACCTGTAATTCCAGCACTTTGGGAGGCTGAGGCGGGTGGCTCACCTGAGATCAGGAGTTCAAGGCCAGCCTGGCCAACATGGTGAAACCTCGTCTCTACTAAAAATACAAAAATTAGCCAGGCATGACAGCAGGTGTCTGTAATCCCAGCTACTTGGGAGGCTGAGGTGGGAGAATCACTTGAACCTGGGATGCGGAGATTGCAGTGAGCCAAGATTATGCCTTTGCACTCCAGCCTGGGTGACAGAGTGAGAGTCCCATTTCAAAAAAAAAAAAAAAAAAAATTGTGTCAAAGGGGAATTTTAAGTTAACCACATGGTAGATAGTTTCATTTAGAGACAGCAGAAGACACACAGGTGTGACTCAAAACTCAGAGTGCAGTGTGAAGTTGGGAACACTAGTCCTGATATAAATAAATGAGAAAGGAGTAAATATGACAGGTAAATGACATCTGCCCTTTACAGTTAACATGCACTTAGGCAGTTTATCCAAGAGCATAATATTATATAATGGAGGTAAACAGAGTTGGGCTTGCCTTAAAGGAATTAAGAAACAGGAAAAGTCCTGGTGCAGTCATGGTGGAAGTATCACTTGAGACCAAGAGTTTGAGACCAGCCTGGGCAACATACGAGATCCCTGTCTCTACAAAAAAAAAAAAAAATTAGCCAGGGGCAGTAGCACACACCTGTAGTCCCAGCTACTCAGGAGGCTGAGCTGGGGGGGATCGCTTGAGCCCAAGAGGTCAAGGCTGCAGTGAGCCAGGATGGCGCCACTGCACTCCAGCATGGGTGCAGGACTCTGTCTCAAAAGAGAGAGCAAGAGAGAGAGATGAACAATTGAGTTATTTTCTTCTGCTTGAATAAATGCAGGGAAGAGCTTTTTGCAGAAAAGACTGGCAAGGTTTTTTTGGAAGAGCTTCAGCATGAACATCAAATAGAGTTCAGCCATGGCGGGTGATATGGTTAGACTCTGTGTCTTCACCCAAATCTCATCTTGAATTGTAACCCCCATAATCCCCATGTGTCTAAGGAGATACCTTGTGGGAGGTGACTGTATCATGGGGACAGTTTCCCCCAGGCTGTTCTCATGATAGTGAGCGAGTTCTCATGAGATCTGATGGTTTTATAAGAGGCTCTTCCCCTTTCCCTCCTCACTCTTCTTTTTCCTGCCGCCATGTGAGAAGGTCCCCTTTGCCTTCCACCATGATTGTAAGTTTCCTGAGGTCTTCCCAGCTATGTGGAACTGTGAGTCAATTAAACCTCTTTCCTTTATAAATTACCCAGTCTCGGGTATTTCTTTATAGCAGTGTGAAAACGGACTAATACAGCGGGTGTTTGGCGAATGGAAAGGTCACCCTCTGTATTAGTCAAGGTTCTCTAGAGGGACAGAATAGGATATATGGGATATATATATATGAGTTTATTAATATATATATGAGTTTATTAATATATATATGAGTTTATTAAGTATTAACTTACACTATCACAAGGTCCCACAATAGGCTGTCTGCAAGCTTGAGGAGCAAGGAGAGGCAGTCCGAGTCTCAAAACTGAAGAACTTGGAGTCCAATATAGAGGTCAGGAAGCATTCAGCACGGGAGAAAAATGTGGGCTGGGATGCTAGGCCAGTCTCTCCTTTTTGTGTTTTTCTGCCTGCTTTATATTCGTTGGAAGCTGATTAGATTGTGCCCACCAGATTAAGGGTGGATCTGCTTTCCCCAGCCCACCAACTCAAATGTTAATCTCTTTTGGCAACACCCTCACAGACCCAGGATCAATACTTTGTATCCTTCAATTCAATCAAGTTGACTGACACTCAGTATTAACCATCACACCCTCCTAGTATTAAACAATCAACAAGATGGGACAGTAAGAAACGGCAGGGAGAAGACAGGAAATGGGCGAACCATGACTCAACTTTATCTGAAGCCTGCAGAGAAGAAAAGCAGGGAGGGGAGAGCAGAAAGTTCACTGTAAAGAATCTCAAGTCTCCAAGAAAGGAGAAATGTCAGAACATAGAGCTGGAGACAAGGAAAGACATGAGATAAAGGCAGAACCCAAGAAGTCAAAAACAAGAGAAGGGGAGCTCAGGCCATGAACTAAAGAATGAAGTAAACACAATCATACAACAACTCACGTTATCATACTTAAGTCACAGGTGCAGGCGTGCTAGGTAAATGGCCTAGGAATGTGAAATTCTAGAGTCAGAGGGAGGAAAACCCTGATTTGATACAGAGAACCCACTTCCTGTGCACAGAGGCAGCTGTGGGGTTCTCCCCACAACCGGTGATTTGGGAAAGGGGCCACACCGAATAGAACCAGACATAATCTGAAATATTTAATAAGGAGCACCCACCTTAAGGTGTCTCTTAAGAAAAGACACCTGCTGAGGTGCAGGGTCTTGTAAACTGTCCCTCCCACCTCTTGCCGGGATGCCAGAAATGTGGGAAGTCATTTGGAGGAGGGGCTTGGAAGGACCTGGGGTAGAGGACCTGCAGGGCAGCAGATATTTATCCAAACAGTAGGAAAGTACAGTAAAACCCATAATAGTGAGGTAAGTGGAGTCTACTATGAAAACACAACACATGGGCCCCACTGTTGTGACGTTAACTAAAAATAATATTTTTCAACCTCTCTGGGATTTCCCAAAAAGCACATAAGATAAAGTTAGTCTGTGCCCACTGACTCCACAATGAGCTGAGCAAGTGCAAATGACCACTGGGCAGTGAACTAGTGACCTCACCTCATGCCTGAGATAGGAATTTGGGTCCATTTGGAAGAGGGGTACCCATTGCCAATTGTGGCATATCCTAGTCTGTGTTACGGAGGGTTTCACTGGGTTTGAGGCAGTGAGTGGCTGATACCACCATACTAGAAACTTCCTGGAGAATTACTGCTTCCATCCACTCTGTAAAACTCTGAGGTTGTGGAAAGGAAATTCTATTTATGAGATGTGAAAAGTAAGAATATTGACAATCTTGTCCTCTCCCTTTTATATATATATACAGTTTACACTATGTATATATATTTCTTCTATATACAGTGATACTGGATGGGAATTTCAAAGAAATTTTCAGAAATGTGACTTGGAGGCTGGGTACGGTGGCTCACACCTGTAATCCCAGCACTATGGGAGGCGGAGGCAGAAGTTCATGAGTTCATGCAGGCATGAGTTCATGAGTTCAAGACCAGCCTGGGCAACATGGCGAAACCCCTTCTCCACAAAAATACAAACATTAGCTGGACGAGGTGGTGTGTGCCTGTAGTCCCAGTTACTCAAGAGGCTGAGGTAGGAGGATGGCTTGAGCCTGGGAGGCAGAGGTTGCAGTGGGCGGAGATCGCACCACTGCACTACAGCCTAGGCGACAGAGCCAGACCTTGTCTCAAAAAAAAGAAAAACAAGGCTGGGCGCGGTGGCTCATGCCTGTAATTCCACCACTTTGGGAAGCTGAGACCAGTGAATCATTTGAGGTCAGAAGTTCAAGACCAGCCTGGCCAACATGGTGAAACCCTGTCTCTACTAAAAAAATACAAAAATTAGCCAGGCAGTAGTGGTGCACCTGTAATCCCAGCTACTCAGGAGGCTGAGGTAGGAGAATCACTTGAGCCCGGGAGGCGGAGGTTGCAGTGAGCCGAGATGGCGCCACTGCACTCCAGTCTGGGTGACAAAGTGAGACGCTGTCTCAAAAAAAATAATAAAATAAAATAAAAAAAAAACAAGAAAACACACACACACACACACACACACACACACACACACACACACAAAACCCCAAAAAAGTGACTTGGCTGAAATTAACCTAAAATTGACTTCTGAAGCCAAAGCCTGAGATCACTATGCGAGAATACAGGGTCTAATCTCCAGTGTACATGTCAAAAAGGGGAATGGGCTGCAGCATCTAGAGAGGAGACCATCCTGTAGACCCATCCTGTTGTTTTACAAAGTGTGGGAAACCACTGATGAGGTAGGTGTGTTTTGGGTGGAGAAGAAAAGGCAGGGTAGAAGAGAGCAGAATCCAGCCAGGCAACCCCCAATGGAAGAATATTCAACCCTAGCTCAACGTGGGGAAGGTAATGACTTTGATCCTTCCAGTTCCCTTTTCTAGAGGGAATATGGAAAGAATCCAGAGTGGACAAGGGCAGCCTCACATTAGGACCCCATCCAATGGGCATATCTGTCACTTTCCAGCACACCAGGACTCTAGGGGCCCAGGATGGGCATAGCTGTGGCAGAGGTGAGAGGCAGCCTGTGGGAGGCTGTGAGCCCAGGTGGCCACCTGGGACACTATGGTCCTTATAGCCATGAGGTTTGCAGGCAGTGCCTCAAGCATCACAGCAGCTGCAGTGCAGGCACCTGACTGTGGACAACCTCATGGGGGTGGCGAGCAGGTGGCCCAAGGTGCCAGGGCCAGCATGGCATCTGCAGGGTCAGCTAGTCTTCAGTGCTGCCAAGAAGAGTTTATGAGCTGCCTCTCCTCTGCTACCAGGAAACAGCCTGATGGGGTGGGTAGGGACTGAAGTTTCCACAATTAGCTGGAGGAAGAGGAGATCTTGAGAAACAGTGGTAATTTTGCTGTAATTGTATGTGTGCCACTCCCCGGCCCTGAAGGGCATGAGCAAGAAAGACTGAAAGTTGTGAAATGTACCAGGGAAGACACTGCGGTTCTGTGGTGACAGTGGAAATGAACGTCTCAAAAGCTGGGTGATGGCTCAGCTGGACCCAGCATGTTAGCAACCCGTGTTTGAACAGAAGGAAATGAAAAATAAAGTAGAAGGACAAGGGAAGGAAATTGGGATCTCTTTTCATGGAGGCACAGAATGGTGAGAAATATCATTAAATGTTTTAAAGTAAAAGTGCTTTTGGAAAGGAGGAAGCCAAAGAAAGGTTTTATACTGCAAATAGAGTTGGCTGTATGGAAGTTTAAATGAAAGGCATGAAAGGCATGGATGCAGGAAACAGGTAGAGAAATGAACCAGCAGCCAGAAAAATGCAGAAGAACAATTGCTACAGCCAAATGATGGGATGAAAAAAAGTCCCAGGAAACTTTGGGGGAAATAATCGGGGGAACTTCAGTCATGACGAAACAGAGCCTCTTACTCCCCGAAAGGAAAAAGTACAAAGAATCACAGATATGGGTATAAAAAAAAATCTTTGGGGATGCCTGTTAATGTATAAGAAGCAGTCAGTGGGTGGGGAGGGAAAACCACTGCAGGAAAGAGAAAACGGAAGATGCAAGTATGAAAAGTTGTATTTGCAGATCTTTCTGGACCTTTCCTATGTTGGCTACTCTTTAAGAATGAGAGCGCCTGTGTGTGTGTATCCATCACATTAAGCTTTCTATATTTTTGAAAGTTTTACCAAAAATATGCACCATGCAGAATTTAAAAAAAAAAAGGAAAAAGAAAAGTTGTATTTGGTCCCAGGTAACTCCCACAAACTGCTAATGGTGCACCCAGTGGACAGCTTGCCCCTCCCTCAGATGACAGTGCCCATCACCCCTGCAGGGACTCTAGGATGTGTTGACCTGATCACACAGGGAGAAGGTATTCAAGAGACAAGAGGGGCCGGGGCGCGGTGGCTCACGCCTGTAATCCCAGCACTTTGGGAGGCGGAGGCGGGCGGATCACGAAGTCAGGAGATCGAGACTATCCTGGCTAACACGGTGAAACCCCGTCTCTACTAAAAATACAAAAAAAAAAATTAGCCGGGCGTGGTGGCGGGCGCCTGTGGTCCCAGCTACTCGGGAGACTGAGGCAGGAGAATGGCATGAACCCAGGAGGCGGAGCTTGCAGTGAGCGGAGATCGCGCCACTGCACTCCAGCCTGGGCAACAGAGGAAACTCCGTCTCGAAAAAAAAAAGAAAAGAAAAGAAAAAAGAGAGAGACAAGAGGAAGGAGGGAGGTGCCTTTTGTCAGGTTTGCCTTCCCACTGAGGGATTCTGAGGAGGGTTTAAGGGAAGGAGGCCATTTCGGACAGTTTGCTATTTCTGAGAACAGGATCAGGAGAAGCAGGGATTAACTAGGGACTGGGTGCTGCCATGGGGCTAAGCAATATATCCACAGTAACAAATGAAAATAGCAAAGTGCATCTGGGGTGCCATTGGTACAAATCAGTAATCACTCAAAGATAGGATTGTGGCATGTTACAGTGTCGAGGGGAACACTGTTTTCTGTTTATTTTGCAGTTGGCATTACCTGTCGCTATCCTCACAGCCCGATTAAAGGTAGGGCTGCTTTTTTTCTTTCTCAGTTTGAGGTGATTTTTATTCTTTCAGTCCTGGTCAGGTTTTTCTCTTTCAGTCCCCTGTTTTGGCCATGGGTAGACAGGACGTTATTCTGGATTCTCACCATAACCCAGGCTGGTCTAGAGGCAGTTATGAGAACATAGCCTATAGATGCAAGGAAGTTTGTCGCTCTTCCTGTTGCTGGGTAAGCTGTGGATCATGTGACAGGATAATGGCTTTGCAAAAGTTAGCGTTTGGGACTCTGGAGGTCACATATTTAAACACTGCAACACAAATACTAGGAGAATAGATCATGATCAGAGTTTGTAGTTCATTTCTAAACCAAGACTCAAGTTTACTCAAATTAATAAAGCCCCATCCCTAATCCGCAGAACCTGCAGAACCAGATATGTGGGTATTATGTAAATTATCTCATCTGATTTTCATGTTTATGTCTTGAATCTTTTTAGAAATGTTAAAGAGTCTAGAGAGGTCTGTGGAAATGCAAGCAAAGCGTTCTTTTAAGGTGGCATAGTTTTTTAAATATCTCTTAAAAATTTTTTTTTTCTTTAGAAATGAGGTCTCACCGTATTGCCCAGGCTGGAGTGCAGTAGCTATTCACAGGCACGAGCACAGCACGCTACAGTCTCAAGCCTCCCGAGTAGCTAGGACTACAGGCAAGTGCCAGCGTGCCTGGCAAAGTGGCATATGTTTCACCTTAAGAGGCCTTTTCAGGTATCTGGAAGAGTTCTGTTCCTAACCACCGCCTGTCCAATTTTATGAGTCTCCTGGCTGAGGTTTTCTATGACCATGGTGATATTGACAAGCTCTCCTGCTATTATTGAACCATAGTACGTAGGATTTTCTCATTCTTTAAGCCTTTGGTAAAGTGTAGAATGAAGAGGCATGGGAGGAGGAGAAGACAGCCCACAATTCCTCTTCAGTAGTTAAAGTTTTTGAACTTAGATAAAGGTCTAACTTTTCTCATCTTGAATCACATTATCTAAAGACTTCTTTTTCCAAAAAGGGAACTTTATGGGACAAACCGACCCTGGATCCTGTTAGGGCCTATCCTTGAAGCAGGCATTGATTACCAAGATAACAAATCCCTGTCCAATATGCAGGTAATAGCCAATGGGCTTTCATGCTCCAAAGCCAGTAGCCATTAATAACGGCCATCAGTCTTTGGCCAAAACACTAAGGAGTTGACAAGTGGTATTATAATGTCTTATGCCTTTATTGAGTGTGATTCAGGCCAATGATGTTTTTAGTATAGAGATTTTCAGGTAGATCTAAACCAAAATTACTTGGATCTGACTCTGTCCATATGCTATGCCTTTTTAAAATAAGGGCTATAAAAGTAAGGCAGCCTCTAACCATTCCCCAGTTCTTTCTCAAGTTCTATTTGTGGGAAAGTTTGGTTACAAAAGCTAAATCCTATGACAGGTACCCAAGTGTTGTTTTGGTACAGACAGGAACCTCCCTGTCTAGGTAGGACACACAAGAAATTTTAGATTTCTAGCCATCTTATTTAGCATTTGCCATCTAAAGTCTCTCCATGTTTGAGTCCAATTACCTAGGAAGCCAATTGAATTGACACCAAGCCATGGAATTGGTACCCAAGGATACTGAATAGCACGTATTGGAAAGTGATGCCAATGTGTTTTAGCCAAATCACAAGTTAACTCTAGCCAGGTGTTGGACTCAAACGAAGGAGAGACTAAGGATGCAAAAAACAATATGAAGAGTAAGGTATGGACTTTCTTTGAATCCTAACTTAAACAAAGCACTAATTTTTAAAAAATATGATGAGGCAGTTGGGAAGATTTAAACACAGATGATATTTTCTAGTATTAAAAAATTATTTATTTTTTAAAAGATGTGGTAGTAGTTTTTTAAAGTCTTTATCTTTTAGAGATATGTACTGAAATATATATAAAGAAATAATAGGGTGTCCAAATTTTGATTCAAAATAACTAGGGGACTTTAAAAATTCATTAAATGGAAAATTTTTGCATTCACAATAGAAAAAAATCCTAGGAATACCACCAAAAGAAATGAGAAACTTCTATGTGAAAAGCAACAAAACTTGGGTTTACTAATGTTCTTAGATAAATAAATAATGAAATAATAAATATAGGAAGAATGAATTTTTCATACCAGATTGATTTATCAAACTGACACAATTCCCATTAAATATCCCAGTGAGTTTTTCTAAAATGTGACACATTTTTTTTCAGATTTTATCTACAACAGGAGTTCTTAAACTAAGATGCATGGATAAAAGTCAGGGGTTCTGTGATTTTGGATGGGAAAACATTATGCTTGTCTTTTTACTAGACTCTAACTGAAATGTAGCATTTTCTTTACTTATGAATGTAGGTAACAAAACATGGTCATATAAGCAGTCCCTGGGACTTTGTCTCCATTAGAAATCACAGATATTTTCGTATTACATTATGGTTGTTACAGTTATTTAGAAATACCACCTATGATTATTGCTACTTTGAGACTGTGGTAGTAGGGATGAGACCTGCTGCTAGATCTTGTAATTAATGCATTAATAAAGAAGTACATATTTACTGCATCATAAGGTTTTAAATATTTTGATGGCTATTTTTAAATTAAATTGACTTTCTTTTTAATCCTGCTTATTTTATCCGTTTAAAGTCATTATCTGAGAAAGGGTTCAAAGGTTTTAATAAAGGGAACCATAGCACAGTAAAGCTTAAGAACTGCTGTTCTAGATGAGTAGGCATGTGAAAAGTGCTAAAATTAACATTCAAGAATAATGTGGAAAAGTCTTAGGAAGTATTAAACACATTTAAAGAGCTCAAGAATTAAACAGATGCGGTCCTGATACAAAAATAACTAGATGGATAACTTGTAATGATAGCTAGACTGATAAATGCTACAGAATATCATTCAAAGCTGATCAGGTACAAATAAGAATGTAATGGATGATAAAGACAGAGCCCCAGTTTAGTGGAGAAGGGAAGAATTATCTACTACATGAAGCTGGGAAAATAGGCTGGCTGTTAGGGATCAAAAAAAATTTAGCATCACCTTACACAATTTACCAAAATTAATTCCATTTAGATTGAAAAGTTAAATGTAAAAACAAAGACAGATAAAACCCTGAAAGAATTCTAAGGAATATGGGTCAAGTGCAGTGGCTCACACCTGTAATCCCAGCACTTTGGGAGGCTGAGACGGGAGGACTGCTAGAGGCCAGGAGCTCGAGACCAGCCTGGGCAATACACACAGACTCTGTCTCTACAAACAAACAAACAAACAAAAAGAATGCTAAGGAACACATGAACATATGAAAGCTCCTCCCACCCCTGCCCCCACCACAGGAGAGAGATTATTTCATAAAACAGGAAATCCAAACTATTTTCATAAATTCTAGGTATCTGTTTGGAAATCATACAGTGTATTAAGTACCTTCGAGTGATTCTGAACAGAAGGAGATGATTCTGACAGTATGAGAATACAGCTGGGCACCAGTGCCTCTCTATTTACTCCTCACACCCTCCCATCCCAACAGCAGCAGCACAGCACCCACCCCATTTCCTACCACCGCTGCACTATTAGTTTTTCTTTTTTATTTTTTTAATGAGACAGGGTCTCGTCATGTTGCCCAGGCTGGACTCAAACTCCTGGGCTCAAGTGATCCTCCTGCCTCGGCCTCCCAAAGTGCTGGGATTACAGGCATAAGCCACCGCACCCAGCCTAATTATTTTCTGGTTTCCACCATATGCCTCTTATTCCTCTTACTTCAGTTATTTCTACTAGCTTCAGCTTTGTTTCTCTCTTTTTCAGATTTTAACAACAGGAGGTTTTTTTTTTTTTTTTTTTTTTTTTTTTTGGTTTTTTTTTTTTTTTGAGACGGAGTCTTACTCTGTCACCCAGGCTGGAGTGCAGTGGCGCGATCTCGGCTCACTGCAAGCTCCGCCTCCCGAGTTCACGCCATTCTCCCGCCTCAGCCTCCCATAGCTGGGATTACAGGTGCCCGCCACCACGCCCGGCTAATTTTATTTTTGGATTTTTTTAGTACAGATGGGGTTTCACCGTGTTAGCCAGGATGGTCTTGATCTCCTGACCTCATGATCCACCCGCCTCGGCCTCCCAAAGTGCTGGGATTACAGGTGTGAGCCACCACGCCCGGCCCAACAGGAGTTCTTAAACTAAGATGCATGGATAAAATTCAGGGGTTCTGTGATCTTGGATGGGAAAAACATTATGCTTTTCTTTTTACTAGACTCTCACTGAAATGTAGTATTTTCATTTCTCTCTTCCCTTGATTAATTTCTTTGTATTTGTGCTCTTGAGTATTATCGGAGTCCGTGGGTCATTAAATGTTTTCCTCTACCATCATCCTTCATCATTAAGGCCACCAATCAGCGTATCAGGATAGCTGAGTAAGCTGACAAAGAAGGTGGGCTGGGACCTAGATCTTTAGAATGAGGAATGCAAGACTAGCCAGGCGCGGTGGCTCAGGCCTGTAATCCCAGTACTTCGGGAGGCAGAGGTGGGCAGATCACCTGAGGTCAGGAGTTAGGGACCAGCCTGGCCAACATAGCGAAACCCCGTCTCTGCTAAGACTACAAAAATTAGTTGGGCATGGTAGTGCACTGTAGTCCCAACGGCTCCAGAGGCTGAGAGGCTGAGGAAGGAGAATTGCTTGAACTTGGGAGGCAGAGGTTATAGTGAGCTGAGATCGCACCACTGCACTCCAGCCTGGGCAACAGAGAAAGACTCCACCTCAAAAAAAAAAAAAAAAAAAAAAAAAAAAAAAAGATGCAGGACTCAGGACTCCATGTAAACTCCCAAAGGGCGGAACCTGTGCTGACTTTTGTTCACTCTTTTGTTCCCAGAGCCTAAGACAGTGCAGCCATCAACATGCAGGCTCAGTATTTGTAGAAAGGATACATGAAGAAGCTGGAAGATCAGCACTCTGTCCTTGAGTACGAGGCTAGGTGGGCTAACATGGGGTGAGAGCACAGTGGTGAACTGAGACATATTGGCCCAAGGGTCCAGCATCAAATCCTGGGATAACACAGCTTGGCCCAAAGCTAAGGCTCCGATTGCTGTGCTCAAACAGCTTGCTCCAAGAAAAGAAAATAAGTCATTTGGCCGGGCACAGTGGCTCATGCCTGTAATCTTAGCACTTTGGGAGGCCAAAGTGGGAGGATTGCTTAAGCCCAGGAGTTTGAGACCAGCGGGCAACATGATGAAACCCCATCACTACAAAAAATACACTACAAAAATACACTACCAAAAATCACTACAAAAATACACTACAAAAATACACTACCAAAATACACTACAAAAATACACTACCAAAATACACTACCAAAAATCACTACCAAAATACACTACAAAAAATCACTACCAAAATACACTACCAAAAATCACTACAAAAATACACTACCAAAATACACTAGAAAAAATCACTACAAAAATACACTACCAAAATACACTACCAAAAATCACTACCAAAAATCACTACAAAAATACACTACAAAAATACACTACAAAAATCACTACAAAAATCCACTACAAAAATCCACTACAAAAATCACTACAAAAATACACTACAAAAATACACTACAAAAATACACTACCAAAAATCACTACAAAAAATACACTACAAAAATACACTACAAAAATACACTACCAAAAATCACTACCAAAAATACACTACAAAAATACACTACCAAAAATCACTACCAAAAATACACTACAAAAATACACTACCAAAAATCACTACAAAAAATACACTACAAAAATACACTACCAAAAATCACTACAAAAAATACACTACAAAAATACACTACAAAAAACACACTACAAAAAATACACTACAAAAAATCACTACAAAAAATACACTATAAAAATACACTACAAAAAATACACTACAAAAAATCACTACAAAAAATACACTATAAAAATACACTACAAAAAATCACTACAAAAAATACACTACAAAAAATCACTACAAAAAATATGCTACAAAAATACACTACAAAAAATCACTACAAAAATACACTACAAAAAATCACTACAAAAAATACACTACAAAAATACACTACCAAAAATCACTACAAAAAATACACTACAAAAAATCACTACAAAAAATACAAAATTTAGCCAGGCGTGGTGGTGGGTACCTACTTGGAAAGCTGAGGTGGGAGGATCAAGTGAGCCTGGGAGACGGAGGTTGCAATGGGCCGAGATCGCAGCACTGTACTCCAGCCTAGGCGACAAAGCAAGACCCTGTCTCAAAAAAAAAAAAAAAGTCTAAAAAAATTAAAATGAAGTTATTTCTTCTTCCTTCAAGAATCAGTTTTTATTTTCCTCTATTAAGAGTTTGGTCCTATAGTTTAATTGTTGTCAATAAATTTCCCCCTTCTCTCATCCAGTTTTCTCACTGAATCTTCTTTAGTTCAATGGTTTTCAAACTTTCATCTTTAGAGACTTAGTGATTCCACAAACCTTTGAATGGAATGTCATGGGTACTGAAACTAAAAGAAAACCAAAATCATGGAGCTCTCTGATCAAAGCAACCTCGCTTATCTCAGTGATATACTTAAAAATAAAGACCTGCTATTCTTGGGCATTTACAAAGTAGATATAGTCTAATAAGATATCCTTAATTTTTTTTATGTATTGCAAATTTTACAAAATATTTTATTTTAAAAAGAATTTATTGCCCCAAACTGGAAGCAATCAAGATGTCCTTCAATAGGGCCAGGTACAGTGGTTCACGGTGGCTCCCAGCACTTTGGGAGGCTGAGGTGGGCGGATCACTTGAGGTTGGGAGTTTGAGACCAGCCTGACCAACATGGAGAAACCCCGTCTCTACTAAAAATACAAAAATTAGCCGGCCATGGTGGCACGTGCCTGTAATTCCAGATGCTCGGGAGACTGAGACAGAATTTCTTAAACAGAGGAGATGGAGGTTGCAGTGAGCCAAGATCACACCACTGCAGTCCAGCCTGGTGGATACAGCAAGACTCCCTCTCAAAAACAAAAACAAAAAAAAAAGATGTCCTTCAATAGGTGAGTAGACAAACTGTGGTGCATCCATACAATGGATGCCTGTGTGCATTATTCATCAATAAAAAAGAATGGGCTATCAAGCCACACAAAAACATGGACAAATCTGAACTGCACACTGCAAAGTGAAAGAAATCAGGTTGAGAAGCCTGCAAACTGTATGATTCCATTTATATGACATTCGAAATGATGCAAAACTAAAGAAACAGTAAGCAGATCAGTGATTGCCAGAGGTTCTGGGGAAGAGGGGAAGGCTTGAATAGGTGGAGTACAGGGGATATATATATATATATATATATTTTTTTTTTTTTTTAACAGAGAAGGGGGCTCACTGTGTCACCCAGGCTGGAATGCAGTGGCACAATCACAGCTCCCTGCAGCCTCAAACTCCTGGGATCAAGCAATCCTCCCCACTGAGCCTCCGGAGTAGCTGGGACTACAGGTGAGTGTGATCATGCCGGGCTAATTTTCTTTTTCTTTTTGTAGAGACAGGGTCTCATTGTGTTGCCCAGGCTGATCTTGAACTTCTGGGCTCAAGCGATCCTCCTGCCCTGGCCTCACAAAGTGCTGGAATCACAAGCATGAGCCACTGCGCCCAGCCTGGGATTTTTTTAAAGGCAGTGAAACTATTCTGCATGATTCTGTGGTGGTGGATACATGACATTATGCATTTGCCAAAACCACAGAAGTTCTCCACACTCAATGCATGCAAGCATATCAGCTGCAGAGCCATGCCTCAGGGGACCGACCCCAGCCAGAACCCTCTGAAGCTCTCTCCACTCCAGTGGCCCCATGATGCCTGTGGCCTCCATCTCCACCTTTGATTCTCTCCATGGGCTCCTTTGTCCCAGGCTCACTGTTTAGCCTCTTCTCTGCCTCCTGGGTCTGCTTTATGAGTGGCCTCATATCTGTGGTCCCGTGGCTGCTGTTCACTACCTTCCTTCCGCGGCTCTCAGCTTCTTTTCCTGCTGCTGGCTCCATCTACCAAGGCAGATGTGATTGACTTGGCTGGTCCCTCACCATGAGCTCCATCTCGGGGGGCTGGCCATGCACCTAGACTGGCTTGCCTTTGGCTCATGTAGAAGCAGGATGATGAGATCCACAGCAAGCCCACCCAAGCCTAAGAGCTTGCTTCTGGTCACCCTTGCACCCTTGGAGGGACAGGCACTTCTCATGACCTTTACAACCCAGAATAACATCCCCCTGGGAAATGTCCTAACACTACTCCTCGTCTCCCACAACTGAGAGTTCTATGCTTCTCCTGTCATGGTAGAGTAGTGCCCTCTTGTCCAAGGTTTTGCTTTCTGCAGCGTCAGTTACCCATGGTCACCTGCATCTGAAAGTACTAAATGGAAAATCACAGACATAAAGACTTTGTAAGTTTTAAATTGCATGCTGTTCTGAGTTCTGAAATCTGCCATTCGCTCTGTCCTACCTGGGACATGAATCATCCTTTTGTCCAGCATCTCCACGTTGTAGACGTTCCTATCCCTTAGTCACTTAGTTAGTGACTTAGTCATCTCAGTTACCGGATAGAAAAAATATAGTATATATAGGGTTTGGAACTATCCAAGGTTTCAGGCATCCATTGGAAGTCTCGGAACATATTCCCCATGGAGAAGGGGGAATGACTGTGCTTAAAAGGCTGTGTTGTTCTTGCTTCTTTTCTTATTTGTCTCCCTTTCCAGACTGTAAGCCCGTTGTATTCATTTACTAAGGCTGCCATAAAAAAATGCCACAGGCTGGGTAGTCTAAACAGAAATTTATTCCTCACAGTTGTGGAAGGTAGAAGTCCAAGATCAAGGTATCCCCAGGGTTGATTTTTTCGAAGGCCTCCCTCCTTGGCTTGTAGATGGCCATCTTCGCCAGGTGTCTTCACATGTGTGCACGTCTCTGGCTTCATCTCCTCTTCTTATGACATCAGTTATAGTGGATTAGGGCCCACTCATATGATTTCACCTTAATCACTTCTTTAAAGGCCCTGTCTCCACATACGGTCACACTGTGAGGTACTGAGGGTTACGACCTCAACAAAGGCAAAAACCAGGTGCTATGAATTTTTTTTTTTTTTTTTTTTTTTGAGACGGAGTTTCGCTCTTGTTGCCCAGGCTGCAGTGCAATGGCACGATCTCGGCTCACCACAAACTCTGCCTCCTGGGTTCAAGCAATTCTCCTGCCTCAGCCTCCCAAGTAGCTGGGATTAGAGGCATGGGCCATCACACATGGCTAATTTTGTATTTTTAGTAGAGACGGGGTTTCTCCATGTTGGTCAGTCTGGTCTCGAACTCCCGACCTCAGGTGATCCGCCTGCCTCAGCCTCCCAAAGTGCTGGGACTACAGGCATGAGCCACCGTGCCTGGCCTATGAGTCATTTTATACTCAGCACTCAGGGCCATAACTGGCACACAGTGAGCACTCAATTTTTTAAAAGGAAGAAAAAGAAAGACGAAGAGAAAGAACACAGGCAGGAGGGACAGTTCAGGGCAGCTTACACCAAGGTGTGGAAAAGGAGTGAGCAGGACTCATGTAAAGGAAATACAGAGACTGGCACGACCAGGGCAAAGTGTTCATTCTGGAGTGGGAAACGATGTTGATGGCTAAGATCAGGCCCAATTCTTGAAGCCCTGAGTGCCTGGGTAAGGTGTTTGGAATTTACCCTGTGAGTACCACAGCTGCCCTGAGAGGTCAGGAGCAGAGGAGGAACTTGAGGTAAATTGTATGTGAATATTAGTGAAAAATCTAGCATTGGAGAGCTTCTGCCTAGAGATACGCAATTTTTATTAATAATTCCAGAAAATTGTGAATTGTGTGAGGAAGGAGGGAACTGCCTCTTTCTGGTCAAAGGTTGATTTTTCTAATGATGTCACATTAAGTAAAAAGACCACTGAGACCTCATGTAAAAATTGAGCCCTTTTATGATATAACCAGGGCAATTTCTAGGAGAGGTGAGTCACCACTCTTTAGAGATTTCAAAGCCCTGGAGTCCACCCCACCAGCCTTCTGGGAAACTCCAGCAAAGTGGCTCTCCTTTCCTGATTTTGATTTTGTGTAGTTGCCCCGTCTGGCTCACACTAACATCGACCTGTGTTTGTCAAAGATTCTCCTCTGGTAATTCAAAATAGCGCAAGGAGAAGTGTGTGCGTGTTGGAGTGAAGCAAGATTGGCCTAGAGCTAGTTAAGCAAAAAGGTTTCCAAGCTCAAGTACCTGGAGAAGTGGGCATGCCTAGAACCAGAGTCCTTCAAATCTCTCTCCCAGTTGGCTTCATTTTCCCAGGCTGGCTGGCTGTGCAAGACACACGCCCTGAGTGTCTGCATCCTTAATTTCCTGCAGACAGGAAAGAGGACACTTATTCACCAAGCCAACTAGAAAATTCTAGGGAAACATTCCCATGCCCCGAGAGATGCTTATGGTTGGCCTGGGGAGGATAAAATCCCAGCTCCAAAAAGGGAGTGCTAATCTAGGCTGACAAAATAATAAATGTCTGTTTGGGGGCATCAGAGAAATATTGTTTTCATTCCAAGCATTTTGAGACTGTGTATTTGGCCCTGGTGACCTGACAGACTGAATTTTCCTGTATGGTCCTAATTTTATTTAATGTATTTTTTTCTTAATAAAGATGATTTTAAGTGTATAACTAAAAATGACATTATTGTATGCTTTTATAAATTTCATCTGAATGAATGAATTCACATATCTGAAAGTCATTTGTCACGTCTTGTGTCCATGGTTTAGAAACCTGGTGTATTGCTCCATTTTAGAGCACGCTAGAAAAATCAGCAGGAATCTCTGGACTGTTCTGTCATTTGAGCTCTTTCATGTGTCTGTTGACCCACATGAATGGGATCCTTGTGACCCTGGGTTCTGCTTGTCAACTGTCCAAGTCTGCGCCGTTGTTGACCTACCAACAATCAGTGAGGGATATGTTTGCTTACCAATTGAGAAATAATGTTTTTCACGTTAGACTCTATTTGAGGGGTGGGGTTGCTGGTTGCCTGATAATCATTCCTGCTTTCTTTGAATGAAATTTTTGAGGTTGTAAAAGAAGGAATTTGGAGTTTGCAAAGCCTAATCATAACATGAGGCCCTTGATCTAAGGGCTCTCCAATGGGCAGTGGCAGGTGGGATCGCTGGAAGGAGGAATCTAAGGACAGGAAACCAGCAAGGAAGTAAATGTAACAGAGAAAATCCACATCTGGGATTAGACAACAGCAATGAGAGTGGAGAGGAAGAGATGAGTCTGAGAAACAGTGAACAAGGAATCCACAGAACTTGGTGACTAAGTGGAGGGACAGAGAAAAGAGGAGGGGGAAGTCAAAATGGCTAGATGGCTTCTAGTCTGTGACAGAGGCAGAGGAAATGCTCTGCTATTCATAGAAATGGGGAAGTTAGGAGGTAGTGCATAAGGCTGTACAGTTTTAGACATAGGACATTGGAGGAGATGGAAAGTCATCTTCAGGTGGTTAGAAACCCAGGGCCACTTTTGGTTGGTGTTCAGGAAGGGAAGTGCAGAGAGGTGGAAATCTCAGCCGCAGGTCAAACACTTCCCTGGCCCCAGATTAAAGACCAATCCAATTAAGCATGAGAGCACACGAGCCACACAAGTCGCACAAGTCAGTAACGAAAAGGACTCCCAGGTGATCTTAAGTCACATAATTAACATATTTTCAGGCCCCTACTTGTATGTGGCCCTGAAAACGTTGAGACTAATCAGCTGGAATATATCGGGTTTTTTTCCTTCTTTTTAAAACCTTATTATAGAGAATTTTAAAAATATACAAGAGTAGAAATAATTCTAGAACGAACTCCCATGTTTTCATTACCCAGCCTCAACAACGATCAAATCATAGCCAACCTTGTTCCATCCCAACCCTTACCCACTTCTCCCTGCGTTATTTTGAAGCTAATTCCAGACATAAATATTTCAGTCTGAATTTCTAAAAATAAGGACTCTGTCCTTTAAAAATAAGCACAATGCCATTATCATGCCTTAAAAAATTAACTATGATTTCTTATATCAAATATCAAATCAGGTTCAAATTTCCACTAAAGTTTTAAGTTTCCATTAAAAGCAGTTGATTTGAATCAGGATTCAAATTAGGACAACAGGTTGGGATTGGTTGGCAGGTTTTAAAGTCTCTTTTACTCTTTGGGTTTCTCCCCTACCCTCTGGAGAGAGCTCCCCACACCCTGGCTTTGCTGACTGCATTCCTTGGGTGGACTTTCACTTGTGCCTCTGTCCTCGACGTGTCCTGTAAGCTGGAAGCCGGGATCAGATTCAGATCCATTTTTATTTTAAGTGTTATGCAAAAAGACACCCAGTGAAGGTGTTAGAATGAGCCATGGCAGTGGATGGGGTTCGCAGGACCCCTGCGGAAGGGGGACGTTTAAGGGGCAAGCGGAAAAGGAGACACCTGGAAATGGGGGAGGAGGAGCAGCGGGGCGAGGCGGGGGCGGTGCCGCGTGGTCTGCGAGCCCGGATATTCCCTGGGGAGCGCACCTGCGACTTCACCTCCAGTCCCTCCCCGGCTGGGGCAGCGGGGCGCGGGCGCTCGGGAGAGGTGGCGCTGCCTACTCGGCCTCATCTTGCTGAGAATGCGACGGGGCGACAGCTTCCTGTCTTTTCCAGTGGCTTTTGGCATCCCCAGAGGAAAAAACGGGGAGACCCGCTTTGGCCTCAGGAAGCGCAGAAACACTGTCCTGGCTGCGCGCGCAAGGGCGAGAACCTAGGGGACCCGCCTAAAGCGCCGTTGGGGCTGAGCACCGAACTCGCACAGCTCCGGGCAGCGACCCGCGATGCGGCATCCTTCCGCCCGGTGGGAGCCCTCCTAGCCCTCAGCGCGTCTATTCCTAGCTTCGGTCCCCGCAGCCATATAAGCAATGACACCCTCGCCGACTCGCCTGCCAGCTTGGCCGCCTCCCTGCAGAGGGCTGACGCTTCTCCAGAAGTTGTAAGAAAAGGAGGGAAAGCAGGCCAACCTCGAGGATCTCCTCAGCCTTGGCGTTCAGGTGCTGAGGAGATCGTCGAGGTTGGCCTGCTTCCCCTCACTCCTCGGGCCTTGCTCTTCCCCCAGGTGCCCACTGCCCTCCCTGCTGTGTACCACTTTCTTGCTGCCTGTGAAGGTATTTGTCCTCACTCTTGTGCTGCTCCTTCAATGATAGAACTTTGGGACTTTCTCATCCAGCAGCACCAGCCTGAAAAAGCAGTGGCTTGCACCATCACACACAT
Organism: Pan troglodytes; assembly: GCF_028858775.2. Taxonomy (NCBI): domain Eukaryota; kingdom Metazoa; phylum Chordata; class Mammalia; order Primates; family Hominidae; genus Pan; species Pan troglodytes. The sequence continues at coordinate 105,281,742 of NC_072405.2, read as the reverse complement.
ACCTGGTCTCAGGTGGGTGGATCAGGGCAACTTGGCCACTAGTGCCCCAGTAATGCCCATCTGCCCAACCTCAATGCAGGAGCAACAAGTATTTCTCTGTCTTGGAGAGATCTAGAAAAAGGCTGAACATACCACGAGGGTGTTGCTTCAGAAGAAAATGCTGGTCAGGGTTCCAAGCCATCATAGGAACTTGTGAGCTGAGAAATATGGTCAGCTCTGCTCTCTTTCTCTTCTCTACCTACCCAGGCAGCCACAAATCTCAGTGTCAGTCACTGCTTTGGTTTGACATCTAAGGGCTCTGTTACAAGGGTAACTAAGATGAGTACCAGTAGATGCCCAATGACACTTGTAAACATGAAAGTGTATACCAGTATAAAGGATGCTGCAGCCTCAGCCTTGAAAAGTAAGGCTTTTAGGGAATGAAACAAAGGATAGTCAGGTTCTTATGGGGACAGGGAGGGTTCTGGCATGGGGAGCAGCCCTGGGCAGGTCTGGGGGTGCTGCGAAGTAGGGCACCGCAACATGACGGCCCTGTGTCTTAGGTGGCCAGGAAGGGGAAGGCAGGAGATACAGAAGGAAAGGAAACTAACATTTTATTGAGACAGGCATTGCGCTGGTCCTGAGGTTTATGCGAAGATTAATTTCTGGGGGTGAGAAGGTAAAAAATGATGAGGTGGAAACCAGCATCTTCTGTTACTCCAATCTGTGCAGAGTTAAAGAAGACTTGAAAGAAGGGGATGTGAGTGGCAGGAAAATCCCCAGTGACCGGCCCTGAACCTTCTGCCAGCGCAGCTCACCTCCTCCCCAAATGCCTCCCAATAGGATCTCAGCCCTAAACAAGCACAGGGCGTGGGGTGGTACAGATGATGATGTAGCTGCTTCTGAGATGCCCCTGGGCGCTGCTGGAGCTGAGCCCTGGGACTGGAATGACTTTTGCCCGCTGCCCTCAAAATTCCCACAGGCCACACCGCTACCACCTCTTGGGTAAAGTAGGAGGGACACATCTCCACCACCATCCAAATTGTTACCTAATGAGGAATTTTGCCAGGAACTACTTACGGCCCAATGGAGCCAGGCTGGGTATTTCCAGGACATGAGCCATTTTCTCTGTGCCCACTAAACAGGGTGCAGTTCCCTGAAGCCCTCAGGGAAGCTGCAAAGGTTACTGGGGTCGGCTCTGGGGAAACAGCTGACCTCTTAGCTCCCACTGCAGGCATAGGAACCTCCAGGACAGCCTGTGGGGGTGGTGAGTCTGCAAAGCTGGCTGGCTAATGAGGGTGCAGTGCTGGTAGTGTCTGCCTTATGCTTTTTTTTTTTTTTTTTCTTTTTGAGACGGAGTCTCGCTCTATCGCCCAGGCTGGAGTGCAGTGGTGAGATCTCGGCTCACTGCAAACTCCACCTCCCAGGTTCACATCATTCTCCTGCCTCAGCCTCCCGAGTAGATGGGACTACAGGCGCCCGCCACAATGCCCGGCTAATTTTTTTTTTTTTTTTTTGTATTTTTAGTAGAGACGGGTTTTCACCGTGTTAGCCAGGATGGTCTTGATCTCCTGACCTCGTGATCCACCCACCTCGGCCTCCCAAAGTGCTGGGATTACAGGCGTGAGCCACCGCGCCTGGCCGGTTGCCTTATGCTTTAATATTAACCATATGGTATGAACACATGCAAAGCTAGCTGGTTTTACTGTTTAGGAGAGTAGATTTAATTTCTATGTGATCTGGGTTATCACCATTATTATTTCCTTGGTATAGAAATTGCTTTTTACTGCTTGTGTTTTTCTAAAATTATATTCTCCCTCTGACCAAGGCAAGTAATAAAGGGCAGATGACTCGGGGAGGGGAGGGGAATAGGAAAAAAATCATGGGAGATATGCTTCAAAACCAATAGAGTTTTTCTGTGTTTAATTTCAGTTGAATTGCAAAGCAAAGACCCATAGAAGTAAACTGTGATACCAGAAATTCTCTGCCCAGCTTGAAGTTGTTGATATATTATAATCCTTATGTGTGATGTTAATGGTTTTAGTATATATTATCTGCCATCTAGCCTGTTTATTTCAAATATAGCTTCTGAATTCATGGATTTTTATGTGATTTTTGTTGTTTTATGTATATCTTTTTAATTTCATAATCCAAAGTGGAAAGAAACTCAACACTCATTTTTAGAAGCTCATTCTCTGAAGTTAGAAGAAGTAAAAATGTGTTTACTTTCTTAAATTTATTTGTTTGATAACCTGAAATCTTAAAGCATCCAAGATGGGAAATATCAAATTTCAAAGCTTAATGTTAGCAAGATTCCAAAAGATAAAACCTAGTGACCTGGTTTTCTCTGAAAGTGACACAGTATGTATATAAATAGATTAAAATGGCAAACACATATGTACACTTAGTAAGTGCCAGCCACTATTTTCAGCACTTTACAATTATTAACTAACTTAACCTTCATGATAATTCTAGGAAGTAGGCACTATCACTAGGCCATTTTATGGATGAGAAAATGAAGGCACGGAGAGGTTAAATGTAATAACTTGCCAGTGGTCAATCAGTAGGCAGCAGAGGAGCCAGCATATAAACCCAAGCTGCCCAGCTGCAGAACCACATTCTTGTCCCATATGCTATGCCTCTCAAAAAAGGAGGCCCTCTCCTTGGGACACAAAGGTAATAAAAATGCCTGCCCTGAGCTGTGTCTCTGTCTAAGTACACAGTTCATGAGTGAAGGAGCTCCTGGAGTCATGAATAATGGAAGTCCAGATTGGTCAAGTAACTTGTCCCAGCCCCAGCCTATGCATCTGGTATGTGGCTGGACAGGTTTCTAACTCATTATGTAACATCAAGAACATTTTAAACTGCTTTGAGACATTTGTGAATTAAGATCTTTGGAAAAAAAATAATATTATACATATATATTATATATATATATATATATATATTTTTTTTTTTTTTTTTTTTTTTTTTTTTTTAACGCGGAGTCTCACTCTTGTCACCCAGGCTGGAGTGCAATGGCATGGTCTCAGCTCACTGCAACCTCCGCCTCCCGGGTTCCAGCGATTCTCATGACTCAGCCTCCCGAGTAGCTGGGATTACAGGCGCCCATCACCATGCCCAACTAATTTTTGTATTTTTAGTAGAGATGGGGTTTCACCACATTGACCAGGCTGGTCTTGAACTCCTGACCTCAGGTAATCCTCCCACCTTGGCCTCCCAAAGTGCTGTGATTACAGGCGTGAGCCACCATGCCGAGCCAATATTTTATAATTTTAATTCAATAGAATTTTTAAAGACCAACTATGTGAAAGCAGAGCTTTAAAGCAAACCGTCATACGAGTGCATATAAGGTGGTAGCAGTAGTCTTCTGTAGATAATGCAACTCTTACCCCCCGTAGTTTTTAAATCTAACAGACAATTGGGATTATGCATACAAAAGTTTACAAGTGTGATTAATATTGCTGATACGCTATGTGCTCCATAACTGTTGTTGTTTACCTCTGTGTCTCCCATTAGATATAAGCTCCATGAGAACAGCCACCTTGTTTACCTTGTTCATGGATACAGAACAGTGCCTGGTGCTCAATAAATGAACAGTGAGTGAATAAGTGAGTGTTGAGTCATCTAAGTGAGCTTAGATGAACTGACAATGAGACTGTGCACAATGAAGAGAAAGGAGGACTCTTGAGGAATTCCACCAGCTTGAAGATGGCTGAAGAAAGATGACAGAAAGCAATCAGAGGGATGGAGGGCAAACCAAGAAAGCAGAGTCAAGAGTAGGAAGATTGGGAAGTGGTAGACAACATTAGGAAATACTGCAGAAAAACCTAAAAGGATGAGAATTAGGAAAGACACTATTGAATTTGGTCTTTGGGGCTGAAAACAAAAAGGCAGCTGCAGAAAAGAAATTGGAGTGGAACCCCATTTGCACAGAAATTATGGAGTAATTAGGACACCAGGCAGAAAGTTTGGCAATGAATGGAAGGAGAGATGACAGCCTTGGGCATTCGCTCACAGAACGCAAGGACATTCATTCTTAATTCAGTAGAAAAGTGTCGCGTTGTTACTGTCTCAAGTGGAAGCGCCCTCTCACTCCTTCATTGTCCTAAGAGAACAAAAGGGGCCTTGAATTTCATGACTGCCCCAGTGATGCTTCTGAGAGCTTGAGCTTTGGAATCAGACTGCCCACATTCAAACCCCAGTTCTTCCTATTGCTGGCTGTGTGATTTGGGGAAAATTACTTGATTCCCTAAGTTTTCTCATCTGTGAAATGGGGATTCACTCAGTTAGTGAATATTATTCAGCTCCTACCATGTGCAGACACTGTTCTAGTGGGGGATTCAGCATACCAGCAGTAAATGGATCTCTGTACAATGCCAAAAACATGAAGCCAACTATTCATAGTATTTTTAAGTGATATCCTGGTGCTGCTTCCAGGAAGATGGAGTAGATATACTTTTCCCTATTGCTCCCACTAAGTACAACTAAAACCCTGGACATTATGTATAAACATGCATAAGAAGATGCTGAAAGGTGGTAAGAAAGCAGACTGGCCAGGGACTTTGCGATCCAAGGAACAACCTGGTGATGAGTTTCCTGTACCCCAGACTTGGACTAAAGGAGCTGGCAACCCAGAAATGCCAACAGGAGCAAATAAAAAATCCCCAACAAAAGCCTGTTTCTCTAGACAAAGGACTAGGACAGGGGCAGCCTAACAAAACAGAAAACTCTTAGTAACAACTTACTCCAGCTAAATAGCACAGAAAAACCTATGGTCCACTCCCACCCACACTACCCAAGGGTGTGGGAGTCCAGGCTATCACAAGGGGCCTCGCCTCCACTGGTGTGGTATCAGCAAAAGCCACAGGGAGCTGGTTCTTTCATCCCCATCTGACAAAAGGCTCCCGCCCCCATGGTGTCAGCGGAGACCACACTGGGAGCCTGAACTTCCACCCACTCACAGCTGTAACAAGGCAGTCCCTCCACCTCCCTGCTGGGGTGGTGTCAGAGGAGGCCAAGTGGAGAGTCAGGACTTTCACCATAGCCCAGTGACAATGAAGCCACCTCCCTATGGTGTCAGTGGAGGCCATAAGGAACAGTAACGAGGCCTAGTGGGAATCCAGAACTGCCACCCTGCCCAGCAGTAACCAGGAGCCCCTCCCCTCCGTGTGGACAGAGGCCAAGTGCTGAAGCTGGACTTTGCTCCCCCTAGCCCTGCTAGGTGGCTATTAGAACAGCCAGCTAAAACTGGTTTCACCAAGACAGATTTAGGAAGACAGTGCCCCGGGCAGGAAAATGAAGGCACGGAGAGGTTAAATGTAATAACTTGCCAGTGGTCAATCAGTAGGCAGCAGAGGAGCCAGCATATAAACCCAAGCTGCCCAGCTGCAGAACCACATTCTTGTCCCATATGCTATGCCTCTCAAAAAAGGAGGCCCTCTCCTTGGGACACAAAGGTAATAAAAATGCCTGCCCTGAGCTGTGTCTCTGTCTAGGTACACAGTTCATGAGTGAAGGAGCTCCTGGAGTCATGAATAATGGAAGTCTAGATTGGTCAAGTAACTTGTCCCAGCCCCAGCCCATGCATCTGGTATGTGGTTGGACAGGTTTCTAACTCATTATGTAACATCAAGAACATTTTAAACTGCTTTGAGACATTTGTGAATTAAGATCTCAATAAATAGTCCTCCCTGGCACCAGCTCCATCCACATTAAATGAGACTTGAAAATTTCTTTGAATGGATATTAGTTTAGAAGGAGCTAAGTTATTAGTTGGCCTCACATTCCTCAGTTGGGCCCTGGGCCCAGCATGCCACTTCTTCTGGTTATTATGGTTCACATCTGAGGTAACCCATCGGGAAACTGGATGGGACAACAAACTAAAAATGTTTTAGTTTGGACCTGTCCAAAACCAAGAGAATAAAAACAAAATGGATAGTCAAGATGATTCAGAGCTATGGAATGTGTCATTTTTGCTCAGAAGCGTGCTAACTTGCAGTGTGGTTTATCAAAGCCTTGAATTTATCGTCTTCCTTGTTTCTGCTGCCTTTTCACTGTTAGAAGAGGGAGAAGGAGGAAAACAAAAAAGGAAACCAAAAAGAGAAAATGCCTTATTTTTCTCATTCTCATTAAACACAGTGAAAGAGAGAACTGAAGGGATTGACTGAAATTTGATTTTCCTAGACTCTACCCCACTTTAGACAATGATTTAAAAAACCTAAATTTATGAAAATGATCAAGTGAAGAGTGACTACCCACTTCAGAGTTTTTATTTTTAATAAAAGGGTTTTAGGAGAACATTTTTTTTTTAAAGTGATTTCCTTTATTTAAAATACCCTTCATGCTGGGCACAGTGGCTCATACCCATAATCCCAGCACTTTGAGAGGCCAAGGCAGGGAGATTACCTGAGCCCAGCCCAGGCAACATAGTGAGACCCTGTCTCTCAAAAAAAAAAAAAAAAAGCAAGCAAGCAAGCCAGGCATGATGGCACATGCCTATAGACCCAGCTACTTGGGAGGCTGAGGTGGGAGGATCATTTGAGCTCAGGAGTTCAAGGTTATAGTGAACCATGATCACTCCACTGCACTACAGCCTGGGTAACAGAGTGAGACCCCATTTCTCAAAATAAAATAAATACCCTTCAGGCTCAGATATATATAGAAATTGAGTACAGATATATGCTCAGAATGGCTTTTCAAATCTGATGGTATTGGCTTAAGTGGACAACCATCTGTGGATGCATACTTCACACCTTGCTTCAAATTCATTCCATGTGGATCTAAATGCAAGAAATGAAAACATGAAAGTACTAAAAGAAATCGTGGGAGAAAAGGTTTTATAAACTTCAAGGGGACAAATATAAAGAACTAAATGAAAGGATAAACAAATGGCTTTTAAATATATAAAAGGTGCTCAAATTCACCCATAATAAAGGCAAATGAAACTATACCTAGAAGTGACATAAGTATATAAATCCCATGTTCTATCCCACCCTAAAAATCCTTATCAATACTAGCAAAGGTTATGCTGGCTTTTCAGAGAATATTCCATGGGATGGTGGCTTAAGCAACTTTATTTGGTTATTAAAGGAAAGGTAGACCTCATAAGGCTGGGAGGCCTTAAGTACATTTGGATTATAACTGCAAAATAAGAGAAAAGAACATACTCCCGCTAAATAAAACATCTTCTGCAGAAAAATTAAGAATATTTTTCTAATCTCTTCTTTTCTACATTATATTACTCAATTAAAATGTAGACTAAAAAACAATATGTAGAATGTACTTATATGTATGCCAAGGGGGAAAAAAATAGAGGAGGACATAGACCAAAACGTTAATAGTGGTTGTCAGTAGAAATATGTGGAAATTTTTCCCCACCAGCAAGCCAGCAGTTCTGCAGCGGACACCAGCCAGGGGACCTCCCATTTAATTCTGGCACTATTTACCTAGAGATAGCGTCAGATCCAAGTTGAAGGCTCAGGCCCCAAGACTGCCCCCTATTTCCCATACCAATTGCATGCCCAAGGTTGTTTTACCTGTGCTTCTGACCAAACATCTATAAATTGGGGTGTCCATGACTCCTTCCTTGGGTTCAATCAATTTGCTAGTACCTAGGCTCACAGAACTCAGGGAAACACTTATGTTTACCGGCTAATTATAAAGGATACAGATGAAGAGCTGCATGGTGACATATGGGGGAAGGGGCATGAAGCTTTCATGCCCTCCCTGGGAGCTCCACCCTCCAGGAACCTCCACATGTTCAGCTATCTGGACGTTCCAAACCCTGTTCTCTTGGCCTTTTATGGAGACTTCATTGGATAGGCATAATTGACAACTGTGCAGAAATATGAATGAACAAAAAGGGTATGATCTAAGCTCGTAGACTGAGGAAACCCAGCAAGGCCTGTCCGTTTAGATTCTTCTTGGCTTCTCTGAGGAGCATTCCTTCCCCCAGCGTATGAGGCAGCACCCCTTCTGAAATGGGAGTCTTATCACCCACAATCAGAAAGGTGAGGGAAGATTAGAGTCTTGCCTTGAGAAAAAAAAAAGAGCAGGTGAAGGGAGAGCAGAAGGTCAGAGAGATTGTTTTCCGAGGCCTGCTTCTGAGGCCTAAAGCACTCCAACATTATAACAAAAGACTGTAACAAGGGCTATGGGAGTTATGAGCCAGAAATCATGCACACGCGCGCGCACGCGCACACACACACACACACACACGAATAAATGATAATATCACAGTGGCTATCTCTTACCTGGTGAAATTATGGGTGACTTTAAAAATATTTTCCCTTTACACTTTTGTGTTTATTTTTTTCCCCATGATTTTTGCAATGAACACATGGGAGTTAGTTGTGTAAGAAGAAAATAAACATATTCATTTTTCAAATGACCTCTTAAGAAAGAGTGTATTACAAATTCCCTCAAAGCAAGATTCAAACAGATCTATTTCTAACATCTTAAATGGAACAACTTACAAGAAAGGGGTGCAGGCAGCGTCTTTATGTTGATTAACTTGAGAAATTTCTTAATCAACTTAGAAAACTGACATCATATAAAACTGCAACAAGAGGCCGGGTGCAGGGACTCACGCCTGTAATCCCAGCACTTTGGGAGGCTGAGGCGGGCAGATCACGAGGTCAGGAGATCGAGACCATCCTGGCTAACACGGTGAAACCGTGTCTCCAGTAAAGATACAAAAAAAAAAAATTAGCCAGGCGTGGTGGCAGGCACGTGTGGTCCCAGCTACTCGGGAGGCTGAGGCAGGAGAACGGCGTGAACCCTGGAGGCGGAGCTTGCAGTGAGCGGAGATCACGCCACTGCACTCCAGCCTGGGTGACAGAGCAGGACTCCGTCTCAAAAAAAAAAAAAAAAAGACTGCCGCAAGAAACAAATATAGGACATAGCGAAATAGCTTCTCAAATCAATGTTGTATTCCTAAAGAATCCTTGTGACACCCATAAAAGATCCTGTGGTTTTAAAAAAAAAACTCTTGAACTTGCTCTCTGAGAAATTCATTATGTAGGCCTGTGTTTAAACACACAGGATATTATTATATAACTAAGCAGCTGGGAAGATTAATCGTGATTAAAAATAAAAGGGAAAACAGAGTACACCGAGGCAGGACTGTTTTTTTGTTTTGTTTTGTTTTGAGACAGAGTCTCGCTGTGTCACCCAGGCTGGAGGGCAGTGGAGCAATCTCGGCTCATTGCAACCTCTGCCTCCTGGGTTCAAGCGATTCTCCTGCCTCAGCCGCCTAAGTAGCTGGGACTACAGGCACCTGCCACCACGCCCGGTTAATTTTTGTATTTTTAGTAGACAGGGTTTCATCCTGTTGGCCAGGCTGGTCTTGAACTCCTGACCTTGTGATCCACCCACCTCGGGCTCCCAAAGTGTTGGGATTACAGGCGTGAGCCACTACAGGAAAACAGTATTTGTGGAGGGGAATAAAATGTCAACCCACAGACTTATCAAATAACAATAAAAACATTCTATCTCATATCTGATTCAAAAGGCACTGCTTATCTAAAAATATGATTAAATTAGAAACATTGTAGATAATCTCCATTAGGATATACACAAAATACATGTGTTATGGACCACCTGTGGAGAAGTGCTTGTTTTCAAATCTCATGTCACTCTTAAAATCCAAACACCTTAATGTGGCCTATGACTTCCTTATCCTTCCAGCCTCACTTCTTCCTCACTCTGCTTTCCAGCTGTACTTAACAACCTGGTTTCTTGAACGTCCCATGTGTTGCCCAGACACCACAGCTTTGACACAGACTCTTCCAGTTCCATCTTTCTCATATCCAGTTTGTACTTCACACATCAGACAGAATCCCCATTTACATTTCCTTAGAGCCCCCAGCCCACATTATACTACAGCATGTTCATTCGAACCACAAAGATTTTTGGAGCAGCAACAGGATCTACTTTAGGTTCTGGGTATACAAAGACAAAACATTGTCTTACGCTCAAGTAATATGGCTAAGTGAGGGAGAAATGTCTAACTAGTTAAAAGACAACAGGCGTTTTGGGAGAAAGCATGGCTGTGCTTTGTGAAGTCAGCCTCAAATTGCAGATCCCTTGTTATTTATCTACCATTCACCGATTCTCCTGAACCAATTGGTCACAAGCACAAGTATTTAGAGTAAGCAAGTAACATGAATGTTTGAGTCAGGCTGAGTTTGAGATAATAGCTCATGCCTGGACCTGTGGCCAATTGGAGAGGACACATCCTGTCTAAAACATTCAATTTCTCATTCTTTTTCAAATGCCACTCTTGCAAAACAAAATATGCCTGCAGGCCTAATTTGGTTCAGGCTTCCAGTCTGTGTCTTTTGTACAATATTAACGTGTGTTTTTTACTAGATGTAGGTCACTATTCTAAGCACTTTACATGGAGAAATTCACTTATTCCTCACAACCACCACTGAGGTTGATATGATTTTGCCTATTTTACAAATGGAGCAACAGAGGCTTGGGGTAACTTGCTGAGGTTACACAACTCTTAGGGTGGCAGAGCTGGGACTGAACCCACACAGGCTCCTCTGGAGTCCAAACACAATTTTTTTTTTTTTTTTGAGTCAGGGTCTCTGTCGCCCAGGCTGCAGTGCAGTGGCGCGATCTTGCTTGGCTCACTGCAACCTCCACCTCCTGTGCTCAAACAATCCTCCCACCTCAGGCACCGGAGTAGCTGGGACTACAGACATTGCCACTATGCCCAGCTAATTTTTATATTTTTTGTAGAGATGGGGTCTTGCCATGTCGCCCAGGCTGGTCTTGAACTCCTGGGCTTAAGGGATCCACCTGCCTCGGCCTCCTAAAGTGCTAGGATTACAGGCATGAACCACCACGCCCAGCCCACACTCTTAAAAGTACTTCACATCACTGTACAATACTCTACTGTCCTGTAGCTAATAACTCTTTGTATCTTTCAGCGTATACTACAGAATGAGTTACATATTAAATAATTTATTGTGCCAAATATTCCTTTTTGCTGAACAAACTCTTAACTACTATATACTGATAGGATAGAAAATGAATGTCTACCTATCTATTTATTGTTCCATAAATTTAATCACCTTCGCATTCTACAAGCATCTTTCTCATTTGGAGAGTCCTAACTTTTAAGAAATAACTTTGTAGTTATCCAAAAAATATATATTCATTATAGAAAAAAGTATGTAAAATGAAGTGTCAAAATTATTTTAATGCATTTCCTCAACTCTTCTCCCCTCCTTCTGACCCATTTCCAACACCCTTCCCAATTCTGGACCTGTGTTCCTTGCAGGAACAAACAGTAGGATGTTCTGTTTTATTTTCAGTAAAGAACCACATAATGTTTACAACTGTAAGGATCTTTCTAGACAAGGCAATCGATTAAGCCAATATCTTCAGAAAAGTCCAATTTATATGAGCTAAAACAAATCCAAGGGCACCTAGGGATTTGCTGAAATGGAAAAAATACAAACTCGCAAGTCTCTGATCTTAATTCAGTGTATCAGTAGATAAGGGGATGTGGTCACTTTATTCACAAACTTTCCTAAGAACTCTGAACATTCTGTTCTTTTTACATAAGTTAAAGGCAAAAAAATCAAGAGTCTTGACATAGACCATCCATTCCGTTTCCTGGCCTTTGTACACACTGCTTCTTCAGCCAGGACCTCCCCACAAAAACGTCAACACCCCCTCCCCAAGCCCTGGGTCCTACCCAATCTTCCTGACACTATTCACATGCCATCTCCTCTGGGAAACCTTCTTTGACTGCCAAGCCGGTGAAGCATCCCCCCACACTCCCCCACCATATACACCCAGTGACCAGCACCTAACACCTATTTTGATTGTCTATTTCTCTCTCACCTAATTTGTAGTTGGAACTTATGTAGTAATTACCTTTTTTAACCTAATTTGTATCTGAAATTTAAGCAGTAATACTTATTTCTAAAAAATGTGCCTTTGAGCTTTTAAACTTGGCAGTTTACTTGACAATCTCAAGAATGGTAAAAAAATAATAATGGGCTTTGGGCTTTGGCATTGAACTAATGTGGATCTGGCATCCAGCTCTAGTACTAATGCCTCCAAGACCTTGAACTTAACATCTCTGAGACTGTTTTATCATTTGGAAAATAAAGGCCTACTTCACTATGAGAGTTAAAGCATAAAAGTGCGAAGTACACCACCTGTTCGAGTTTGTGTTCAATAAGTGTTAGCTACAGTTACATTTCTCAAGAATTCAGTTTCATCAAAAGGAGAGCTTCAACCACAAGGAGAGAAAGAATATTGCCAATTGAGAACTACCCAAAACTTATTTCATAATGATATGCAACTTTACCTACATTGAGAATGATCTGTAATTTATACTTAATATGTTATCTGCTATCCACTTATTCAACAACAAAGCACATCTAAAATGGTTTGAAAATGTATCTGACTCCTTTAAAATATTCTAATAAAAACCCAGAGATTTGAAAAAATCAAAAAGAATGCCAGCATCATCTAAGGGAGTATCTTTTACACCAGGAAATTAATAGTACAGTAAATTTCACTGATAAAGACTCCACTTGAATCTCTAGATTGGTAACTTTAGTTCATCCAAATCTGTACGCATCAAATTTAAAATGGTTTAGAAAGTATTTTGAAATTATTTACTTAATAAACTGGCTTCTGAGCCAGCAAAGAATCCACTAATCCAGTCGCGTAATTAAACCCTCCTTTTAAGACCCTTAGAAAGGAACCAAGACGCCTAGATGATTGCTGCCAAATTTAACCTGGGAAGACCTGCAGACAAAGCTCCCTAACAAAGACTCTCTGATGAACTTTTCAACCCTGGATCACTCAGAATCCCAAGAGGAAACATGTCCCATTTCCTTGTATTTTTTCTTTTTTCTTTTTTTTTGAGATGGAATCTCGCTCTGTTGCCCAGGCTTGAGTGCAGTGGCATGATCTCAGCTCACTGCAACCTCTACCTCCCAGGTTCATGTGATTCTCCTGCCTCGGCCTCCCGAGTAGCTGGGACTACAGGCTCCCACCACAACACCTGGCTGATTTTTGTATTTTAAGTAGAGATGGGGTTTCACCATGTTGGCCAGGCTGGTCTTGAACTCGTGACCTCAGGTGATCCACCCGCCTCAGCCTCCCAAAGTGTTGGGATGACAGGCATGAGCCACCATGCCCAGCCCCATTTCCTTGTATTTTCATTTGAAGATAAGCTGAATGGCTCTCGAAAGCCACAGAATTAAAGAAGGGGATCTACTTTCAACATCAGTACCAACTAAGAGTCTACCAGCATATACAACCACATTGCACATTCATTCAACTATATATTTATTAATCTCTACTTGCTCTCAATCAGAAGCCATTCTAGGTGTGTGGTGGGGGTGATGTCAAGATGAATGAACAATGCATTCTTGTGCTCCAAAAGCTCTCAGTTTGAATTTGCAAAAATGTAACATTTTAAGCCACTCACAATTTAAGTAGGCACTAATTCATAGCTGATACCAAAGACTTAAATGAGAGAGCCGAATGGGGCAGGAGACAAGACTACTGAAAATACAGGAAAAAGGAAACTGGCATAATCCTGGTCCTGAGAGTGAGATTCATTTAGAGTCAGATCGACCAATTACCAGCAATGTAAAAAATTTGGGTTTTTCCAATTGGGATGCATTTTCTAAAAGTTTTATATTATTATTAATTATTATTCGTTTGTCTTTGAGACAGGGTCTTGCTCTGTTACCCAGGATGGAGTACACTCATGCCTCACTGCAGCCTCACCCTCCTGGGCTCAAGTAATCCTCCCACCTCAGCCTTCCTAGTAGCTGGGCGTGCACCACACCTGGCTAGTTTATGTATTTTTGGTCGAGATGGGGTTTTGGATGTTGCCCAGGCTGGTCTCAAACAATTTAAAAGTTTAATGAACAAAAATGTGCCTCATTTCACAGGTTTTTAGGAAAACCAAATGAGAACACTGATGCAAGTATACAGCACAGTGCTCATCACTGGGAAGCACAATGTATAGCGCAGAATGTACAGTATAAAGTGTAGCAACCCTTTAATGGATGTTCAATACAATACCGTTCATATCACTTATACAAACTTTGTCAGTACAATTTTGTTCACGATCATGATAATGCTGAATGACAGAGTGAGGAAGTGGGATTAACAAAAAAGTAAAAGCTTCCAGACCAGCCAGAGCTAAAGTCAAATTAAGGCTCTGCTCTTGCCAGCCACTCCAACCTTAAAGAAGTTACGTTATTATCATGGATAAATTTTTACACAAGATTGCAAAAATTAAACGTTAAGGATAAAAGCCCACAACACGTGACTGATATTCCTCAAATATTAATTTCACTATTTGTGACCCCTAAATAAATGCATCTTCCGGGTGTTCTGAACACCTAGGTTATAGCTGCTCAGCATGTAAGCCCCTATGATAACTTGAGCCCTTTCCCCTCTCCTTCCCCAGTGGTGAAGGGAGAATGACATTCCTTCTCCCTGCCCACTGGCTCAAGTGTGGCTTATGGCCTATGCACAGCTACACCAATATTCCCTGTTGGAGCTCCAGCTTCCAGGGACAGCACAGCAGACACTGTCTGGGCCGGGGGTGCCAATGGCAGTGCCTCTGCCAGAATCTCAGCAGTCTTGGCACCCTAGTCCCACGGCAACTTCTCAATTTTGTGAGCTACTTGACATCCCATTCAATAAATTCATTTTCTCCTTAACAGTCATTTCCTGTTGTTCCTAAATAAGAATCCTAACTTTTATAAAACTAATAGACTAGAATTAACATCAGTGCCATGAAATTATTTTAATATGTTTTTCTCCATGACTGAATATACAAATATAATGGAAGTAATGTATTCTTCTGCTGTAAAGATGGGTGGAATATATCAAAATCCACTCGCTGAATTTTCTTTAGAAAGTCCTCTAGAGAAACCTGGAAAAAAGAGAATAGTGATCACCAGATCATAAAATGATCAAGACTTAAAAAAAAAAAAAAAACTAACTAAAGAATAATTACAAGTATTTAGGCTATTTTAGTTTCCCTGAGATGGTTTTCTATTTAAGTGAGAATTTTAAAAGAGAGAAAGAAAAAGACATCCAAGAAGTTTCTATTAGACCAGTAAAAGGGTATCACAGAGCTAGTACCAGAAAAGCCAAGCCTCTTCTGCTCATAATATAAAAAGCTTTGGTTAAGACAAAAGGATTATCAAAATCATGTTTGCCTGGCCTTATTACTAGATTTGGTGGAATGCAAACAGGCTGTTTCAATCAGGGAAAATGAAACATCCCCACCCCGACCCCCCAAATGTAGTGTACCATGAGGGGGAGCTCAAGTTGTCTTTTAATAAATTATTTTGTGAAGAAGTTGAACAGGTCTCCACGTTGTTGCTAGAGCACATGATTTTCAACCAGGCAAAATTATCACCCCATCCTTTCCCCACCACAAAAAACCTGACAAAGTTTTTACAAGGATAGCAGCAGGATAGAAAACACCAACGATGTGCAGTATCTTTCTTTTTTGGTTTTCAATTGTCTTGATTAATTTATAAATTTTTATTTTATTTTAATAACATTTTTGTTAAACAGGCAGGTCACTTAGTTTTGTGCTCCACCTTTCTAAGCGGCACGAGACCTCCTCGTCCACATAAGCAGCGCCCCCTAGAGTTCTGCGGCACAGAACCTGGGGGATCAATGCAGGGATTATGACTATAGATTCTTTGGAATATGCAGATGAGAACAAAAACAAAAAATATTTTCTTCCAGACTTTTTTTTCCTATACTTTTATAAATATATGAGTGAAATACAAACAAATTCATTATCTACTTTTTTTTTTTTTTTTTTTGAGACAGAGTCTCGCTGTGTTACCCAGGCTGGAGTGCAGTGGCATGATCTCGGCTCACTGCAACCTCCGCCTCCTGGGTTCAAACGATTCTTCTGCCTCAGCCTCCAGAGTAGCTGGGACTACAGGTGCATGACACCATGCCCAGCTAATTTTTTGTGTTTTTAGTAGAGACAGGGTTTCACCACATTGGCCAGGCTAGTCTTGAACTCCTGACCTCGTGATCCATCCTCCTCGGCCTCCCAAAGTGCTGGGATTACAGGCATGAGCCACCGCGCCCGGCCATTATCTACTTTTTAAAACCCTAAACTTACATATACAGACAACAGGAGACACATGCATCAATGTCCCAGCTGCCTTGTTTTGTATTAGGAAGAAACTTAGAAACAATCCAGAGACCACGTGTGGTGGCTCACGCCTGTAATCCCAGCACTTTGGGAGACCGAGGCAGGTGGATTGTTTGAGCTCAAGAGTTCAAGACTAGCCTGGGCATCACGGCAAAACCCCATCTCTCAAAAAATACAAAAACAATGAGCTGACTGTGGTGGTGTACACCTGCAGTCCCAGCTACTTGGGAGGCTGAGGTGGGAGGATGTCTTGAGCCTGGGAGGTCAAGGCTGCAGTGAGCCTGCACTCTAGCCTGGGTGACAGAGACCCCCCCAAAAAAAAAAAATCCAGAAATTCTTTGATCGAAAAAAAGAGGAATCGTTTGTACAATGAAATATTAATATTATACTACAGTGAAGTGAATGTACTATAGGTAGATGCAGTAATATGTACAAATCTCAGAAACATTAAGAGTGTGTACATGTCCTAGAAGACATCAATAGAAAATGATCCGTTTTTATAAAGCTCAAAAACAAAACTAAGCAATATGTTGTTCAGGAATATATAAAATGATGAAAGACTTCTTGGAATAAAAGCAAGGAAATAATATGCACAAAATTGAGGAGAGCTACCTAAAAATGAAGGCAGTGGCAGGGAAATGAGATGGGAAAAACTTGAGTCCAATTTAATGGTGACAGACTAGTTCCTGGCTCGAGTGGTAAGTTCATCGGTGTTTATTATGCTATACACTGCAATATATATACCTAGACAGATATATTCATTTAATATATAGCAAATATTAACAAGTTTAAAAGAGAATAAAAAACTTTGAAAATACTTCAGTGTACTTTCTTTCACATGTTCTCTTGGTTTTGAAAATATTTTAGTGTACTTCCTTTCAGATGCTCCCTTTCTTTGCAAAGAAAGCTCATGCTATTTCATGTTCTGTAACTTGCTTTTTTATCCCTTAATATACTGTGATCAACTTGCTATCTGTAAGAATTATGCTAATTTTAATAGCTTTATGACATTTAATTATAAGGAATAGTTAACAAAATTAAGGTATAGACACATAATAGATATTATATAGCTATTAAGTGTTATATTTATACTTTTTTTAATGATTCAAAAAAATGCTCAATAAACAGTACACTAACATGAAGTGTAATTTCAACTAAACATAAAAATTCATTTCCAAAAACCCCAGAATGACTAGCAGTTATCTTTTGGTGTTAGAATTATAGGTGATTTTGTTTTTTTAATGGAATGCTTCATGAATTTGTGTGTCATCCTTGCACAGGGGCCATGCTAATCTTCTCTGTATCATTCCAAATTTAGTATATGTGCTGCCAAAGCAAGCATGGGTGATTGCTATTTTCTCCTAATACTGTTCATATTGTCCAAATCCTTACTATGAAAATGTATTGCTTTTAGGATTAGGAGAAAATTCCATTAAAATACCAAGGAAATGTGACCTCAAAATTAGAGCTCAAGTGGGTATTTTTACATCAGGCTTTGGTTCAAAGGAAAGTCTGGCTGATGGTAAATAAACTGAGTAACAAATTGATTGTGAAACTCTCAAAGACATTATAAATTTCTGAATATGAATTCTTGAAACCTCATCTATGAAGAATATACCATACCTAGATTAGTCATATTCAAAGAGTTTTTAAACTGCAAATCCTTTCCTTGAACAAAATAATTAACAGATGCCCCATATATAAAACAAGTAAGAGGCCCTGTCCAAGCTGGAATGAGGGTGTACGACAGAAGCAGCACCTCAGGAATTGCCATGTTGCCACTCTAGTCTCTCTTGGCACAGGACAGAAACTGAGAGCTAGGGCTGGGCACAGTGGCTCATGCCTGTAATCCCAGCACTGTGGGAGGCCAAGGCGGGTGGATCACCTGAAGTCACGCATTCGAGACCAGCCTGGCCAACATGGGGAAACCCCTCCTCTACTAAAAATATAAAAATTAGCGGGGCATGGTGGCGCATGCCTGTAATCCCAGCTACTCGGGAAGCTGAAGCAGGAGAATCGCTTGAACCCTGGAGGCAGAGGCTGCAGTGAGCCGAGATCATGCCATTGCACTCCAGCCTGAGCAACAGAGCAAGACTCCGTCTCAAAAAAAAAAAAAAAAAGCAGAAGCTGAGAACTGGGCCCCACCCCCCCGAGTTTCTGATTCGGCAGGTCTGTGAGGGAGCCCAAGATCTGCATTTCTAACAAGTTCCCCAGTGAGGTAGATATTGCTGGTCCAGGAACATTTTGGGAACCATTGGTCTATGACAGTAGTTTTTAGGCCTAGCCACACCTCACAATTAAAACTAAAGGGGGCTGGGCACGGTGTTTTATGCCTGTAATCTCAATACTTTGAGAGGCCAAGGCTGGAGGATTGCTTGGGTTCAGAAGTTCAAGACCAGCCTGGACAACATACTGAGATTCCATCTCTTCCAAAAATAATTTTTAAAATTAGCTGGGTGTGGTGGTACATGCCTGTGCTCCTATTTGGGAGGCTGAGGTGGGAGGATCACCTGAGCCTGGGAGGTTGAGACTGCTGTGAGCCATGACTCCACCACTGCACTCCAACCTGGGAACCTGGGCAACAGAGTGAGATTTTGTCTCAAAAAAAAAAAAAAAGCCGGGCACGGTGGCTCACACCTGTAATCCCAGCACTTTGGGAGGCCAAGGCAGGGAAATCACTTGAGGCCAGGAGTTCAAGACCAGCCTGGCCAACATGGCAAAATCTGTCTCTACTAAAAATACAAAAAAATTAGCCAGGCATGGTGGTGCACGTCTGTAATCCCAGCTACTCAGGAGACTGAGGCCTGAGAATCACTTGAACCTGGGAGGCGGAGGCTGCAGTGAGCCAAGATCACACCACTGCACTCTAGGTTGGGCAATGGAGTGAGAATCTGCCTCCAAAAAAAAAAAAAAAAAAGAAAGAAAGAAAAGTAAAACGGGAAGCTTTTAAAAAGTATCAATGCCTGGGTCCACCAATATAATTGGTCTGGAACGGGGAGGCCAAGCATTGTTTAGGTCTTTTTAAAGCTCTCCAAGTGATTCTAATGGGCAGCCAGGGTTGAGAACCACCTTTTTCCACAGAAGTTAATAAAACAAAGTCCTTAACCTTTACGAAGCTTACTTAGTATGTTAAACAGCTGATGGTATATCCATCAGATAACCACTAAACAGGGTGATACAGAATAACATGTTGACATACACAAAATACATGTATGATTATATGTATATGAAAGGTTCAGAAAGATGAACAGACATTATCTCTAGATACGGTAGAATTGTGAGAACTCTGATTTCTTCTTTTGTATTCTCTTACACTACGAAAATTTAAAATATTAATGTACTACTTTTATAATTAGCAAAAGCTCAATTAAGAAGCAAAATGACTTCACACACACAGACCTGAACACTAAGACAGAGGGTGTGAAGGGATTGAAATGAATTTCTAAGTATATTTCAGGGGAAAAGGTAGAAGATATGTTTGGTATTACAGAAAATGTGTAAGTTTACAATTTTCAAAGATTACAAATCTTTGAACCTTCGTTTCTATCTATAAAATGAAGTAACCATATTTTTGCTAGGAAGACTAGGAATAATGATGGAATGACCTAACCCAAGGCCTGTCTCATAAAAGGTTCTAAGTAACTGGTAGCAATTATCACTTCTCTATGTAGTTTTAGAACAACAGTTCCCAAACCTGTCTACGCATCAGAATCACCTGGGGAACTTCTTAAAATCACAGATTCTCCTAGGAACTGGCCTCCTCCTCAATCCCAAAAGTCTTACTAAAAAAGAAGACTCCAGGAATCTATATTTTTAAAAAGTTTTCCAGGTTACCCCACTGCAACCAGCTCAGCAGTGGGCTATGAACCACTGTTCTGGAACTGGTGCTACAATATGGTCAGGTCACAATGGAGAAAAAAATGAACAGAACAGTAATACTTATATAGCTATAAGCAGCCTAACAATCCCACAAAGTAGTTTCTCCTATTATTCCCATTTCACCTAAGAGTAAACTGAGGAATGTGGTTATTAAGGAATTTAAGGTCCCATTGCTAGTAAGGGGCAAAACAGATTCAAGCCAATGCAATCTGGCTGCAAAGTCCGTGCTAAAAACTCAGCTCACCTGCCTCTGAGAAATACAGAAATGACCCTCAGCAAAAGCATCAGTAACTAATGAAAGCCGCCATGAGGGAGGGAAACAAAAACAAAGGCTCCGAACTAAAGAAGTTCACTGGGAACTTTATAAAATATAAAAACAGATCATACACATCTGCTTCACTAATTATACAGCCTTCTCTGTTAATCTACTTACCGTCTGAAGAAAAGCAGGAAATGCTTTCACAGGAACAGTTTTGTGAAAGGACCTAGCCTAAAAAGGAAGAGGAAAGGAAGCTCGTTCAAAATTAAGCAAATAAACACTCCCCCTCTGAAAGCAACACCAGCAGTTTAACAATACTGATAGGGCCTCTCTCAAATGCAAGAAAACAGCTCATCTCCTGCAGATTAAGATTAGTTTCCTAGGCCTAAAGGACTCAGGAAAAAGTAACTACTGTAGTAAAAATTCCATCCTTTCTTACAGATTGGCTTTAGCATTTTCCAGCTACCTTACAATATCTCATAATAATTTTGACTCCCCAGCTCTGTGGTAAGGGGAAAATGAAGAAATACTTGCATTACCAAGTCCTGTGCACCCCTAGCTTAGACTGACTTTCTCTCCTGTTTAAATGAGTAAGATCCTCCTAGGTGATCTTGCCTGTGTTCCCTGACCTTTAATTCGTTCCACGCAGCCGGACAAATTAATGTCCTCACATCATCATTTCATTTTTACCTTCTTTAATTCCCTGATAGGTCAAGTTTCAACAATTCATCCTGGAATTCAAAGGCCTCCACATCTTGACTCTAACCTCGTCCATCCAACCTAACTCCCTACCACTCTGAGCTACGAACACCTGGTCACTCAGGCTGATGCCCATCATCCTGTGTTCGCCAAGCCCACTCCTGTCTCCATGTCTTCATTTATATTGTCCCTAACACCAGGAAGAGCCCTCTACTTCCTGACTTACTTCTTAACCCATTATACTCCAGTTTGACCCCCAACCATCTACTGAAATTACTCTATGATCATCCATGATTTACTAATCACCACATCTATCTTTTCTCTTCAATCTCTCTGTAGCATGTAAAACTCTGATACTCCTCTTTCTTAAATCTTCTCCTGCCTTGATTTTCAAGACACTGGCTCTCAGTTCTATTCCTCTGAACATTCTTTCCTTCTCTTTCCTCCTAATAAATGGCGCTTTCTCCTTTTACCTTGTAAACAGAAGTGGGCCTCGGGGTTCTGCCCCTGGTCCTCTGTACATTCTCCTTCAGCAACACCATCCAAACTTGGAGCCTTAATTATAAGCCTTTTATGTGGATGACTCCCAAATATATCATCTTTAGTCCTGACTTCAAGTCACAATCCTGCATTTTTTTAATAGTCCATCTCCTTCTAATCCCCTCAAATTCAATTATGTCGAGCAGCTAGTCCAAAGTCTAATGATCCACACCAAACATACCTTTAGTTTCCGTTGTCACTGTAGCTTTTGAATGGCACCATCAAAGTGCCATACTTGAATTCTTCATGCAACCTTCAACTTTCCCTCTATCTGATCTTGCCACAATCCAATTAGTTATCAAGCCTTGTTATGTGTGGGATTCTACTTGTTATGTGTGGGCACGTATGTATACATATATATATATAAATGTATATACACATAAACATCTACTGTCTCTAAATCAGACACTCTTTCTTCCTCTCCTAAGTCTCCTAACTGATCACCCAACCTCTAAACTCTCTTGTGTCAAACACTGTTAGCAGGGTTTCCTATTCTGCAACACTCATATCACTGCTTTATTTGATGATGATGATGATGATGAAAACTAACATATTTCATGTACAATATGCTGCACTTCGTTATAAACTCTTCATATATGTTAACTCATTTATCCAAATAACCCTTTAAGCTGGGTGCTAAAATGATCCACTACTACAGATGAGGAAACTGAAGCACAGAGAGGTTAAGATTACATGATTAGTAAATGGCAGAATTAGGATTTAAAGTCAGGCTTCTGGTTCCAGAGTTTGCACTCTCATCCACAATACTCTAATGCCTCTCAAAAGCCTCTACAACTCCATAATCTCTTCAATCCACCATTCCAAACCTATCTCCCAGGACCATGTTTCGCATAACCCATACACCACCAGTGGTGTTCAAATCTGGCTGTTTAAAATCATTTGGAAATTTTAATTCCTGGCCCCATCCCAGATTTACTACCCCAGTCTCCAGGGAGTGAGGCCTGGGAATCGGTATTTCTTAGGTGCCTTACATGTCCATTGACTGGGACTGCTCAGGTTCCACACAAAGCTTTCCTGCCTCTCATGATTCTGTAGTGTGCTCAGATCTTACCCAAAACTCTGCTAGTTAGTCCTAAGTAATTTCTCATCTAAAGTTCCATGTATTTTATCTATACCTCTGTCAGGGCCGAGAACTGTTAGATATTCATGAAATTAAAAAGAAGCTGAAGATAGTCTTTGCCCTCAAAGAGCTTACAATCTGATTACTTATGTATTTAATATTTCACAAGTATTTACTGAGTGCCCATAATGTACCAGGTACTTTAGATGCTGAAGAATATACAACAGAATCAAACAAAGTAACTTACATTCCAATGAAGTGGGGAGGCAATAAGCAAACTTTTAATGTCAGGTAGTGAAAAGCACTAAGCCAGGTAAGGAGACTGAGGGTGATGGAAAAGGAAGATGTTATTTTAGGTAAGGTGGCCAGGGAAGACTTTTGTGATAAGGTGACATTTGAGCACTAACTGGAGTGGAGGTGGGGTACAGGAGAAGAAGCAGGAAAAACAGCAAGTGCAAAAGCCCTGTGGTATGCAGGTAAGTGTCCAACTCTTTAGAATCTACTGAAGGCTAAAAAAAAGAAAAGGTTCACAAGAAGTACCAGGAAAAATTAGCATTATGGGAGCTAAGGAAATAGAAAGTTTCCACCAAGTCTTCAAGAGCCACTGAAATCAAGACACACTTCAAGGAGAACCAGAAAGGAATAACACCATGGAGATGAATGACAGACAATTTCAAGAAAGAGGTATATAGTCAACAGTGTCAAATTCCAAACAAAAGTCCTGGAAAAGTTAAGAGGTGAAGAACCAACTCTTAGGGAACAACTAAAGTGACAGGCAGGAGAAATCAGGAACCAGTTCAGGAGCCAAGTCAGAGAATCAATGGAAGAAAAATCAGAAAGTGACACAGAGAGAAAGACGTCTATGGTGTCAAAAAAAAGAAGAAGAGTTCAGGAAAACGAGTTGTAAATGACCATTAAATTTGGCAATAAGGAGAACTGCCAAACTCGTGATTGTTTATTAGAGTGGGCAGGATAGGAGCCAAATCATAGCATAATGAGCAGTGCCAAGGTGGAAAGGGCCCGAGGTAACAGTGAATGCCGACCACTTCCTTCCAAGAGTTCACCTAGGAGAGAAAAATACCAACAGAAGGATCCACAGGCTGCCTGTAAATTCAGAAGGCAGCAGCAACAAACCAGAAGATAAAAGAGGCCACCTATCAGAGAAGCAAACTGAAAACACCAGCTGGGGGTGGCTGAGGGTGCAGCCCCTGGGAGAGGGAGGAGAGGCATCGGCCTTGGAAGGCAGAAAGACACCCTGTCTTCCGAGAGAGAAGTGGATGGAGCACAGAGGAGCCCACATGAGAAAGCTCAGGCTTGATTTACTCAGTAGAGAACGCATTCATATGCTGTGAGGTGCGGGGAGGGACTTTTTTAAGTGAAAAAAGTTTACAACAGACTCCGAGATAAATCTACTGGGAAATCAATGAAAAATGGAAAAAAGACTGCCAAGTTGGGAATATCATAACCATGTTCTAAGAAGAGCCACATCTAGAAATGATTATTCCCTAAATGATTTGGCAAAAAAAAGCCGACTTACATGCTTTAGGTGCAAGTGTGCCTGACTGGCAATGTCATATATTACATCTCTCACATTTTTATCTTGGTTCCTCCGTAGAAAGTCCTCTTGTGAAACACCATGCTGTGTGGGGAAATATACATTATATTAGGAACCTAAAAGCACTTCCTTCCAACAGTTCACCTAGGAAAGAAAATTAAACTAACAATTAAAACTAACTTAGCACAAGAGAACACGTGACAGAACAGTATGTACAGTTTAATGCCTATTTTGTCTTTAGAAATGTATGTGAGCACGTGCGTGTGTGTGCATGTGTGGAGAGAGAGAGAAAAAAACAAAAATGAGAGAGTGACACCTGGAACATGCAACAAGATTTTTTGTTTTTTGAGACAGGGTCTTACTCTGTCACCCAGGCTGGAGTGCAGTGGTGCAATCATGGCTCATTATAGCCTCAACCTCCCAGGCTCAAGGGATCCTCCCACCTTAGCCTCCTGAGTAGCTGGGACTATAGGTGTGCACCAACACACCCAGCTAATTTTTGTATTTTTTGTAGAGATGGGGTTTCCCAATATTGCCCAGGCTGGTCTCAACCTCCTGGACTCAAGCGACCCTCCCAAAGTGCTGGGATTACAGGCATGAGTCACCGCACCTGGCCACAACAAGATGTTAATTAACAAGTTGTAGGTAGAATGAAAATATACAAGCAAGAAAAGAAACATACAAAAAGTTTGAAAGAACAAATAATGAATCTCATATAGAAAACAAAGTTCTCGCCAGGCGCAGTGGCTCATGCCTGTAATCCCAGCACTTTGGGAGGCCGAGGCAAGCGAATCACAAGTTCAGGAGATCTAGACCATCCTGGCTAACATGGTGAAACCCCATCTCTACTAAAAATACAAAAAATTAGCTGGGCGTGGTGGCGGGCGCCTGTAGTCCCAGCTACTTGGGAGGCTGAGGCAGAAGAATCACTTTAACCCAGGAGGCGGAGGTTGCAGTGAGCCGAGATCACGCCACTGCACTCCAGCCTGGGTGACAGAGCAAGACTTTGTCTCAAAAAAAAAAAAAAAAAGAAAAAGAAAAGAAAACAAAGTCCTCATAAATAGATATTTAAAATGACTTACTCCAATAAAATAAAATAAAGAACAGGCTAAGGTGAACGCTAGGAATAATTACTGCAGTTGTTTGGAAGGGAGCAAGGCATCAACATGAAGCTATACCAAATGAGGTTCTCTAGACCTTCCTACTCATTGCTCCTCCAGAGACCCAAAATGCCTGATGGACACAATTCTGACTTGATAACTCTGGGATAAAAAGAGGAAGGCCATTTTTAGTAAGCAATAAGCATTCCTTTCAAAGCAATTACTTGAATAGACTAAGCAAAAAAGCAAAAGATAACTTCCTTCCCCATATTCCTGAGGTAAATTATTCAAAGGTACAAATTACAGCCTTACCAGCATACAAATATCCATGGGAAGGAACACCTTTCTTCTGCTCCCATGATATGGTGTTGCTCTCAAGCAAGTGACAATGCCTTGTGCTTTTCCAATATGACTTGCAGCATGATCTGCATGAAGATCCTTTATACCTATGATTTCAGAAATTACACAGGGCTGCTCTATTCTAAGTGCATAATAAATCAATAGAAATAGCATAGAGAAATAACCTAAACATGTAAAAGGAGACATTTATCCTGTTTTACATCTGAAAAACAGGATTTATGAGTGAAAAACTGGCCACAATAACAAGTTGACCATTTACCACTAGCAGATATCTAAATCTCGATCTCAACTTTTAAATAAGAGTTTTCCTCAGACTACAGCACACTAAGAACACATTTAGAATTTTAATCGGCTATCATGGAAAAACTTTACAAGTCTTCCATTTCTTCTCCTCTGTGCAATTTCCATATGATCTCATTTTAAGAATATGCTTAACAAACATTCTACTCTTTGCTCCCTCCTTTCATTGTGATGGCAAACATGTCACCAGAGCTGTGGGCCAGAACAGGCCTGGGAGATGCAATGGGGACTTGTATTATTCTTTTAGGGAGGTATAGAGGTATATATTACCTTCTTCAAATGAGATGGTATTGTCCTTGGCCCAAATAATTTCCTTATCTCAATAAGACCTCACTAACTGGCAACAAAGTCAGAGAAGAAATCCTACCATCAAAATTTTGTTTTTAAAAAAGCAGAGAAAGAAAAATCTCAAAAACTTTTATAAATGCAGTTTTAGGCCAGGCACTGTGGCTCACGCCTGTAATCCCAGCACTTTGTGGGGCCGAGGCGGGCAGATCACGAGGTCAAGAGATCGAGACCGTTCTGGCCTCGTCTCTACTAAAAGTACAAAATTTAGCTGGGCGTGGTGGCACGTCCCTGTAGTCCCAGCTACTCAGGAGGCTGAGGCAGGAGAATCACTTGAATCCGGGAGGCAGAGGTTGCAGTGAGCCGAGATTGAGCCACTGCACTCCAGCCTGGGGACAAAGCGAGACTCCATCATAAAATAAAATAAAATAAATAAAATAAAATAAAATAAAAAATAAAATAAAATAAATGTGTTTTACTTCTTCTACTTTTCTTTTTCCATGGATAAGTATTATTAACAGGAAAGGAAGTCAGGCTATAGGCCTTCCAAATTGTAGGAGATGCTATAGTAAAAAAGTAAAGCCACTTGCAATTACCAGATTATTAATTTCAACATTCCCATGAGGTAAAGTAGCTGTATGAGAGCCTGAGTCTTGGATTACTCTGCATTACAAAGAAAGAGATATAAATTCTTCTTCTTGCTAATAATAATAACAAAAAAAAACTGTTCCTTTACAGATAGTACAAAGGAAGGCTTTAGTGCTAAACTGGTTAGATTGCCAAATTATGAAAAAGTGAAATCTCATAGGTATTTTATTGGAAAAAAGAAGTATGAAACAGAAAAACAACTTACCCAATATTTCTAGTGTTAAGTAAAGAAGAGAGCTCTGTGTGTTTTCAGCATAATTTTCCAGTTCCTTGATATTACGATATGCTTTGTCATCCAGATTTTTTTCCTACATCAAATAAAATGCAAATAAAGTCTGTTGAACTGTCAATATTTTAGAAAGAAAAGGTGCTGTTTTTTGCCCCAAAGAACTGAATAACGAATAAAAATATTCAGTATATGTTATTTAGTACACAATAAGATAAAACATTACAATATTAAAGTTCTATACATTCAATACTTTGAAATCACCACCTCAAAATAAGACATCAGGAATAACCTCAATATACAAATCACCATGGACATGGCATTTTTTTTAAATTTCATCTGAAGCCCAAGTTATCAAAATAAACTGACTTTACTGAGCTCTTACATAGGCACTTTAGACATTACGTAGGCACTTTAGACATTATCTTCTTAACCCAAACAACCCCCCCTCCAAGAGATAAGGAATTAATACTTTTCCCATTTTACAAATGAATAAACTGAGGCATGGACACATTAACATGTCCAAAGACACACAGTTAATAAATAAATGGTGGGGACAGGAACCCACATATTTGACTCTTGAATCTACATGCTCAATGAGGAAAAGGTACCTAGAAAAAGAAAACAGAAACCAGTGCCCACCTCATCCCCTAAAAAGAAACCATGCTCAATAAAATAACAGGGTTGATTCCCTAAATACACTATATGCAAGAAACAGAAAAATGAGAATCTAATAGCAAGAACACTTAGCCACTTTTACAAAGACTATTATTAGGGCAAAATATTATCCCCTATTTCACCCTCTTTAAAATCAGAAAAAACTAACACCAGCATCAAATGCCACATGCAGGGTTTAAAAAAAAAAAAGAGGCTGGGTGCGGTGGCTCATGCCTGTAATCCAAGCACTTTGGGAGGCCGAGATGGGCAGATCACCTGAGGTCAGGAGTTCAAGACCAGCCTAGCCAACATGGTAAAACCCTGTCTGTACCAAAAATACAAAAGAAGTCAGCTGGGCATTGTGGTAGGCACCTGTAATCCCAGCTACTCGGGAAGCTGAGGCAGGAGAATCACTTGAACCTGGGAGGTGGAGTTTGCAGTGAGCCAAGGTCGTGCCATTGTACTCCAGCCTGGGCGACAAGAGTGAGACTCTGTCTCAAAAAAAAAAAAAAAAAAAAAAAAAAGAAAATGACATCAGCAATGATTCCAGAAAAAAAAATGCATCCTTTATGGTTTTTTTTGAGACATAATTAACATACCATAAAATTTATCCCTTCAAATAATACAATTCAGTGGTTTTTAGTATATACACAAAGTTGTGCAGCTATCACTACTATCTAATTCCAGAATATTTTAATGACCCCCAAAAGAAAAGTTGCATCCATTAAGCAGACACTCCCCATTTCCCCCTGCTCCTCAGCCCTGGCAAACCACTAATCTACTTTTCATCTTCATGGATTTGTCTATTCTGGGCATTTCATACAAATGGAATCGTATAATATGTAGCTTTTTGTATCTGGCTTCTTTCAATTAGCATATTGTTTGCTTCATCTATTGGTACTTTATTCTTTTTAGTTGAATAAATTATGAATAATATTCCATTGTATGGATATACAACATTTTGTTTAACAACTAATTAACAGACTATGAGTTCTTTCTACTTTCGGGCTTTCATGAATAATGTTGCTACAAACATTCATATACAAGTTCTGGGTGGACATATGTTTTCATTTATCTTGGGTATAAACCTAGGGGTAGAATTTCTGGGTCTATGATAACTCCTATGTTTAACTCTTCGAAGAAAAAGTTGCCAAACTATTTTTCCAAAGCAGCTGCACCATTTCACATTCCCACCAGCAATGTATGAAAGGTTTTAACATCTCCCTGTTCTCACCAATACTTGTTATCGTGCATCTTTTTTCTTTTTTATCACAGCCATCCCAACAGCTGTGAAGTGATGTTTCTTTGTTTCAATTTGCATTTCTCTAATGAAAAGATGCTGAACATCTTTTCAGATGGTCATTTGTACACCTTATCTGGAGAAATGTCTACTCAAATCTTTTCCCCATTTTTAAATTAGGGTTTTTTTTTTATTGTTGAGTTGTAAGAGTTTCTTGCATATTTTAGATAATTGTCCCTTATCAGATATATAACTGGCAAATAATTTTTTTCTTTTAGTCCAATCTATCTATTTTTTCTTTTCTTGCTTGTGCCTTTGGTATCACATCTAAAAAACCACTGCCTAGGGCGCGGTGGCTCAAGCCTGTAATCCCAGCACTTCGGGAGGCTGAGGCGGGTGGATCACGAGGTCAGGAGATCAAGACCATCCTGGCCAACATGGTGAAACCCCATCTCTACTAAAATACAAAAAAAAAAATTAGCCGAGTGTGGTGGCGCACACCTGTAGTCTCAGCTACTCAGGAGGCTGAGGCAGGGGAACTGCTTGAACCCAGGAGGCGGAGATTGCAGTGAGCCGAGATCGTGTCACTGCACTCCAGCCTGGCAACAGAGCGAGACTCCATCTCAAAAAAAAAAAAGAAAGAAACCACTGCCTAACCTAAAAGTCATTAAGATTTACACCTATGCTTTCCCCTAAGAGTTTCACAGTTTTAGCTCTTACATCTAGGTCTTTAATTTAGTTTGAGTTCATTTTTGTATATGGTGTGAGGGAGGGGTCAAAACTTATTCTTTTGCAAGAGGTATCCAATTGTCCCAGCACCATTTGTTGCAAAGACTGTTCTTTCCCCAGTGAAGTGTCTTGACACCCTTGTCACTCAATTGACTATAAATATATGGGTTTATATCTGGACTCTCATTTCTATTCCATTGATCTATATGTCTACCCTTTATCAGTAACACACAATTTGATTACTGTAGCTTTGTAGTTAAGTTCTGAAATCAGGAAATGTGAGCCCTCTAACTTTGTTCTTCTTTGTTAAGATTATTCTGGCTATTCTGGGTCCCTTGCATTTCCATATGAATTTTAGGACCAGTTTGTCAATTTCTGCAAAAAAGAAAGCTGGAATTTTGAAAAGGATTGCACTGAATCTATAGATCAATGTTTGTTCACAGTTCTTTACTTTTAAATATCCCCCCCTTCAAAAGCCAAGTGTTATTTTTCATTAAACTAAAATGGTATCTCTGTCTTGAGTTCCCTAATTTTCTTTACCTTGTAAAACAGAAAAGATGACACCTGAAAATAGGTCTTCTTAGCTAATATACCTTTTTGGCTTCTTCTTGTTATTGCTACAGCCTATAGTTAGCAAACTATCTAAATAAACTAAGTAAACTTACATATTTCCATGACAACAGCATTAATTAATATCAGGCCAAGGGGAACACAGACCTAACAATGCATCAGAAAGGTCACACATGTTAGGCCAGGTCACACAGCAATTCACTGACTTGGCTGGACCTAGAACTCAGTTCTAAGAATTTAGTACAGGATTCCATTCACTGGAACTGTCAGACTTTCTTTATGCCCTCTACTATTTAGACACTGATCCAAGTACTGGGGTATATTTAAAGGTATGTGTATGACTAGTCAAGTATTTGATGATATTAAGGAATAATTAGTAATTTTTAAGGTATGATAATCATATCATGGCTATGTTTTTTGTCTTTATCTTTTTAAGATATATATGTATTTACAAATCAAATGATAAGATGTCTGGGATTTTCTTTAACATGTCACCAGATACTCTACACATGTAGAGTATTCTCTCTACTTTTATGTAAGTATGAAAATTTCCTTTTGAAAAAACCAAAATAGTGGAGTGTGGTTGTGCATACACATGCCTCTGCCTGGATGCTTGTCTGTCTCAATGTGAGGGTATGGGGGGTAGCATGCAAGGGTAAAGTATGAATAAAATGGCATAATTCTCTAAAAGTTTCCTTCCTCCAAAATATTAATATACAGTCAAAAAATTTCCTTCTTGAAGAATTAGCTTAAGAATTAAACAGGAAGAAAAAACTTAAGACTTGAACAATTTCGACTCACTCTTTCATCAACGATTTTCATAAGCCATCTTTTAGTCAGATTATGTCTTTTAACAGCCTAAAAAACAAAGAGCATTATAAGTTTTTAGAAAGTACTAGAAATGACTTCTGTAGATCTGAATAAAATGAACAAACCAAATACAAAACTAAGTAAGGGAACATTTGTAATAACATCACCATATAGACAGCTATGTTAAAGAAGTATCAGGGAAAAAGAAAATGTCCCTAGAAAATATTTCAAAACATTTATAAGACTATACTTCTAATACTTTTTTACTAACTTGTCTTTTTTTCCTATACTGCTAATAATTTAACAATTCCACTTTCAAACAAAAGCAAAACCAGAATTAAGCATTAAGTACTGAACTTCTCTATTAAGTGATATACCCTGACTTTTTTATTTTTTTAAATTGTAGAGACAGGGTCTCCCTATGTTGCTGGTCTTGAACTTCTGTGTTCAAATTATCTTCCTGCCTCAACCTCCCAAAGTGCTGGTATTATAGGCATGAGCCACTGTGCCTAGCCACCCTGACTTCTATACTTACTCATTACACGCAAATTGTTTTCCACAGGATAAAGATTCTATTTAGCAAAAATAACCACTCCTCGAAAAATAGAGTAACTAAAACTCCAACAAAAATAATCCACATGGTAAATTGTTACCTTAGCAAGTAAAGACACTCTAGTAGGAAAGAGCTCACCTAGTGCCCAGACACTTGTCTCTACTACCATTCTCCTTAAAGGAATCAGGGCTCTCGAGAAATGGGTGATTCCAAAGGTGAGGCAGGGGAGAGATTCAAAAGGATCCTAGAATATCTTATTGTGTCAGAAAATAAGAAAGTGCTCCAAAAAATGACGGAAGCGTGTCACAAGGACATAGCAGCCGCTGTGAAGGAGTTTCCGCTGTCCAAAGCTGGGACAACCTGAACACCAAAATCAGTACATGAGTGAATTATAAACTGTAAAAAACAAGAAATCATGAGTCTACACCAATAATTAATAAACAAATAAATATAGGAAAATAAGAGCTCATTCTTATAGCAGAATACTAAGTGCCAACTGGTAAATGTGGACCAAGTACTGAAGTTGAGAAGTTATCATTTTGCAACTATAAGAGTAAAGACTGAATCAGACAAGAACCATTAATGGCTACTAAGTTTAGGGAGAAATTTTGATGAGGAGCAGGATATTTGCAGTCTTAAAATGTCTCCTCAAAAACTGTTGATTACTGCAAGCAGAATTATACAGTGGGAAAACCAGGCAAAATTGTGACTAAGTAATAAAAATTAACAGTGCCATAAAGGACAGGTAGACGAATTGTGCCTCTACATGTGATACTCTGAGAAGGACATACCACCTATGAAGTATGGCTGCCAGCTAAGAATCCATAACTTCAATCTAATCATGACAAAACATCAGACAAATCCAAAATTAGTGTTTTAAAAAGACGAGGTGGGGGGGATACTCTTCAAAAATATAAATGTCATAAAGGGCTAAAAAAAGCTACGGAAATGTTCCAGATTAAAACAAACTACAGAGACATGACAATTAAGTACATGACCCAAGATCAGATCCTATACTGGAAGGGAAAAATGATACTGTAGACATTATTAGGTCATCTGACAAAATTGGAATATGAATGGAAAATTAGATGAAATTGTTCTATCAAAGATAAATTTACTAAAGCCAGTAACTGTTCTGGCCGGGCACAGTGACTCACGCCTATAATCCCAGCACTTTGGGAGGCCAAGGTAGGAGGATCACTTGAGTTCAGGAGTTCAGGAGTTCAAGACCAGCCTGGGCAACATAGCAACCTCATCTCTACAAAACATTTAAAAATTAGCTGAGCTTGCTGGTACGTGCTTGTAGTTCCAGCTACTCAGAAGGCTGAAGCAGGAGGATAAAGCCCAGGAATTCAAGGTGGCAGTGAGCTATGATCACCACACTGCACTCCAGCCTGGGCAACACAGCGAGATCCTATCTCTAGGAAAAAAATAGAAATAAAAAAAAAAACTGTCCTGATTATATGTATCACTATTCTTAGAAAATATTAGGCCGGGGCGGTGGCTAATACCTGTAATACCAGCACTTTGGGAGGATAAGGTGGGAGAATAGCTTGAGCTCAGGAGTTTGAGACCAGCCTGGGCAACACAGTGAAACCCCCCCTTTTTTTTTTTTTTTTGAGACAGAGTCTCGCTTTGTCGCCAGGCTGGAGTGCAATGGCGCAATCTTGGCTCACTGCAACCTCCACCTCCCCGGTTCAAGCGATTCTCCTGCCTCAGCCTCCCGAGTAGCTGGGACTACAGGCGCACACCACTACGCCCGGCTAATTTTTGTATTTTTAGTAGAGATGGGGTTTCACCATGTTGGCTTGGATGGTCTCAATCTCTTGACCTCGTGATCCACCCGCCTCGGCCTCCCAAAGTGCTGGCATTACAGGTGTGAGCCAACGTGCCTGGCCACGAAACCCCATTTCTACAAAAAAAAAAAATTAGCCAGGCATGGTGGCGGGTGACTGTAGTCCCGGCTACTTGGGAGGCTGAGGTAGGAGAATGGCTTGAGCCCAGCAGGTGAAAGTTGCAGTGAGCTGAGATAATGACACTCCACTCCAGTCTGAGCAACAGAGCAACACCCTGTCTCAAAAAAAAAAAAACACAAAAAATAAGCCAGGTGCGGTAGCTGACACCTGTAATCCCAGCACTTTGGGAGGCCGAGGCAGGCAGATCACGAGGTCAAGAGATGGAGACCATCCTGGCCAACAACCCCGTCTCTACTAAAAATACAAAAATTAGTTGGGCATTGTGGCACACACCTGTAGTGCCAGCTACTCCGGAGGCTGAGGCAGGAGAATTGCTTGAACCCAGGAAGCAGACGTTGCAGTGAGCTGAAATCACACCACTGCACTCCAGTCTGGTGACACAGCAAAGCTCCGTCTCAAAAAAGAAAAAAAAGAAAATATTTACTGAGGCCAGGCATGGTAAAAACTGAATCAAACAATTCGCTCACGCCTGTAATCTCAGCACTTTGGGAGGCCAAGGTGAGTGGATCACTTGAGCTCAGGAGTTCAAAACCAGCCTGGGCAACAAAGTGAGACCTCACCTGTACTAAAAATTCAAAAAACATCAGCCAGGTGTGGTAGCATGTGCCTGTAGCCCCAGCTACCCGGGCCTGGGAGATCAAAGCTGCAGTGAGCCAAGACTGTGCCACTGTACTTCAGTCTCAGCGCCAGAGTGAGACTCTGTCTCAAAAAAAAAAACAAAAAGAAAATATTCACTAAATTTTTTTGGTTAGGATTATGATGTATATAACTTACAATCAAATGAAATTTGTCACAAAAAAATTATGAATGTGAATACACATATGGGGGAATAGGAGAAGGAGGAGAGGAGAAGAGCGAGAAACTGAATATGTGAGTGAGGAAAAATGATTAAACAAATGGGATAAAATATTAACAATAAGTGGGCCACGCACAGTGGCTCACACCTGTAATCTCAACACTTTGGGAAGCAAAGGTGGGAGGATGGCCAGGAGGCAAGGAGAGGCAACACAGTGAGACCTCATCTCTAGAAAAAAAATTTTTTAATTAGCCAGGTGTGGTGGCGCATGCCTGTGGTCCCAGCTACTCAGGAGGCTGAGGCAAGAGGATCGCCTGAGCCCAGGAGGTTGAGGCTGCAGTGAGCCATGTTTGCACCACTGCACTCCAGCCTGATGAATCTGGATAAAGGGTATAGAGGTGTTTGTCCTGCTTTGAATTTCGTAACCTTTCTGAAAGTTTGGAATTATTTCCAAGTAAGTTTTTAAAATGTTTTTTTTTCTGCCATGTCAGCATTAAGCATAATATATTTTCACAAAAAATAAATATAGTAGTGAAACATAAAATCTAGGGATATGCTATACTTCAACTAAGACTCTCAGATGTCACTGATACTAAATGTAAAGGCCAGCGTGCTCATCAAAATGCATTACATGACAAAGGTGTATGTATGGAGAACAGAGCCCACTTTGCCTGGCAGGAATCTAATAGAAGTTAAAAAGGCGTTACTTCCTAAGTGTTTTCGGCACTACTACTACTACTACATGGCAGGACTCTCCCCATAGGCCTCTCTTCCAAATTCCAGGAATCAGCCAATCGGTCATTACAGACTCATGCTCTTGTTTTATTTTACACGTCTGGGCCGATGGGCATGTTTGATTTTGTAGACCTTCAAGCACCATTCCTAGCACATAAAAAAGTACTAAATAAATATTTAATAAATGAAAAGCCAAACTCCTATTTACTCAAGGCTGAAGCTGTAATGGCTGTAGATCCTTGATTATAAAATATAGCTCTGATTCAGAAGGAAATCGGAGACCAAGGTAAAAAAGTAAATATTTTAAAGAAGTTGGAAATCTGCTGAATGAAGTGTGAACTCTGGAAACTGAAGCCAAATAGAAGAAAGACCTTGGTTATAAACATAAATTCAAACTGCAGCTAAAATTCATACAGAGAAATGGGGAACCCATCTAGAATGGATAAGAAATTATAAATATTCAAGTATCTTGTACCCTAAAAATACCAATGAAACAGTGCAGCAGAAAAGTGCTCTCTGGATAACACATTGCCATTGTTCCCTCTATTTAATCTCCTCAAGAACCCAACACTTCAAATACCCAATATGCCCCATATGCTCCAGCAGGATGGGGAAGGATAGAGAACATGCAGCAAGGACAACTGCACTGAACATGACCTGCATCTTTCAAATATTCACGTTCAACTTCAACACCGGTCACGTCAGAAAGCCAGCCAACATTAACCATCAAAATTTAAGCAGCTATTAAAATCGGACAATTTAGCAATCCTAAATTGGCAGATATGTAAACATTCTGTAATTCAGATGTGTCTTCTGGTTTTTTAAGGGAAGCCAAGGAAAGATAAATTTGCATCAAAGGACTCTCTAATCTTCCACATATTTCCCAACAAAGGCCAGAACCTTTTATGCAAGTCTTAACATAAACCTCCACCTCCACTATACTCCGGTTTAGGTGTAAAGTAATAAATAGAAAGGGTTTCTGGATTTTAGGAAAACTTTTTAGTGAGTCACCTAGGTTGAGCTTCTTGAAGTGGGATGAACAGAGGTAAAGAACTAATCTAATACTCACAGCTTCCCATCCACTTTTTCTTCTCAATCCCCGGTTGGGGGGTTCTGGCTTTCCATCTTTACTGGGGCTCTGTGAAGTCAATCTGGGGCCCAGAAACTGGGTCTGCCTCTGCTGGTGTGCAGACCTGAGAAGAGGTGTACCACTGTCAGGTCTGTGGGTGGCTCCTGTTACAGAAACCCTCTTTTGGCAATCACTGCATTACAACAGGGACACAGATCAGTGATGAAAGGTATCTAATTCCCTTCCTCCTCTCATAGTTTAGAATATTTCTAAGCCATGTGTGGCTGCTTATGAGTGAGGGATCCATACAGCTGCTTTACTATAAAACCATTTATGATATATATCTAGCTATACAAATAATACTCTAGCCCATAGGTTTCCATTCTCTAACACCTAAAACTCAACAATGGATAGATAATTCTATCAAACTAGACAAGGCAGTTTTAGATTTGTATCTGGACAACACTGAGAGCAAGTCTCCCATCACAAAAGATTAATACATGTTCTACAGCCCAGAACCTGGATTAAAACACTGGTATGCCCAAAACCTGGATTAAAACACTGGTATAAGGAGCTGCTGCTAGGCAGAGAGAACAGAACATTTTACTTGCTATTATATCAAAATGTGTAGGATTTAAATTCTGCAGGCAAATATGGAAATGTGGAAAATACAAGTTATTATGTAGAGACTAATTCTTCCTTTTTCCTTTAATAAACAAATATACAAAAGATGTGTGTAAATTATCAGTGGGTGATTTTAATTTCTGTGCCAAAACTATAACAGCTCTGAATACATAAGCCTAAGAATATTTTCAGAATAGATTCCACTATAATCACCAGTACCCAAATTATATCCATCAAAAAGTAGACTCGAATAATATTCATACAAATTAAAAGTGGTATTTTTTTTTTTTTTACCTTCCATAGTTGAATGGCCACAGGCTGATGTGGTGGATTGTCACAGTATATATCTTCCACAGTTTTTTTCCAAAACTGCATTCGCATCAGTCCAATTGTTTTCTCAGAGACTGAGTCTTTAACCTATAAATAGGGTTTAAAAACTTTAGCAAATGCATTGTCTACTGTCTAAAAAATCAGTATTTTTGAGGGAATTTTTTGAGTTAATGTAACTGTTCTGTATTATGACTATGGTGATAAATACATGACTACATTTTTTGGAACCTATAGAACACAACAAAGAGAGAATTTTACTGCATGTACTTTTAAATAAATTCATTCATTCATTCTTTAAGTAATTTTTAAAAAGGAGATTATTAGATTGTCTCCCTCACTCACTACTAAGAATGGCCTTCTGGTCACGCACGGTGACTCACATCTGTAAACCTTACACTTTGGGAGGCCAAGGAGGGTGGATCACCTGAGGTCAGGAGTTCAAGACCAGCCTGGCTAACATGATGAAACCCCGTCTCTACTAAAAATACAAAAAATTAGCCGGGTGTGGTGGTGGGTGCCTGTAATCCCAGCTACTCAGGAGGCTGAGGCAGGAGAATTGCTTAAACCTGAGAGGCAGAGGTTGCAGTGAGCCAAGATCACACCACCACACTCTAGCCTGGGCGACAAGAGCGAAACTCCATCTAAAAAAAAAAAAAATGGCCTTCTTAGGTTCAGGCAAGAATCACCAACACAAGCTAAATCTAGGAGGTAAATTTTGATGAGGAACATGGTCTTAAAAGGTCTCCTCACAGGCTGCTTATTAGTAGCAAGGGAAAAAGTATTAACATCTTGACTCAGTGACTAAAATTAACATTACTGCTGGGAGTCAGATGGATATTTCATGCCTCCTTCTGACTCTGAAGAGGACACAGACCACTTAGGTAATATTACGCTAGGAATCCATAAGTTTAATATAAACCTGATGAAAAATAAAATAAACCCCAAATGAGAACCATTTTAATTCTTAAAAGGAATAGTATTGCTTAAAATATGTCAATGTCACAAAACGCCAAGAAAGGCTATGGAAATGTTCCAGAATAAAAGAGGCTAAAGAGACAGAAAACTAAATGTAATACATGATCCTAGATTAGATCCCATACAGAAGGGG
Organism: Pan troglodytes; assembly: GCF_028858775.2. Taxonomy (NCBI): domain Eukaryota; kingdom Metazoa; phylum Chordata; class Mammalia; order Primates; family Hominidae; genus Pan; species Pan troglodytes. Next base: position 105,243,442 of record NC_072405.2, on the reverse strand, counting down.
GAAAAAATGCCATAAAAGACCTTACTGGGTCATTTGAGAAAACTGGAAACCAGATGGTAGATCAAATAAAAGTAGTGCATCAATGTTAAGTTTATTTTTTTGTAAGTGTACTGTGGTTATGTAAGAGATTATCCTTATTCTTATGAGATACACAATCAAGTTTATAGGGATAAGGGTCATGATATAGTCAAGTTACTCTAAAATGATTCATAAAAAGAGAAATGTGTATATATACATATGTAGACAGAATAACGCAAATGGAACAAAATATTAACAACAGGGTCATGAGTATTGTTTGTACTACTCTTACTTTTCCATATGTGAAGTTACTTCCAAATATCCTGGTGGTGGGTGGGTTTCTTAGCAATGTTTAGTGTTCAGATCCCAGTGGCATACAGTACAGCAAGACAGCAGCAAGAGTAATCCTTTCAAAATATAACCAAGAGGTGATGTCTCTCTGCTCAGAACCCTCCAGTGGCTGCCTATCTCACTCAGCCAAAGTGATTTCAATGGTGTCTCCAAGACCTTACCTTTCTGACCCAGGTGCCCCTAACTGAATCTCCTCCCATGCGCCCCTCCCTGCTCTGCTGGACCACCTGCCTTCTTCTGTTCTTTAAGCAGGCACAATTGCACCTTAGAGACTGCACTCGCTGTTCCTTCTGCCTAGAATACTCTTTGCCCACATATCTGTACAGCTCACTCCCTCACCTCCTTCAGATCTCTGCTCCAATGCCACCTTCTCCGTGAGGTTTCTCCTAACCATCCTACATAAAATAGGAACCCCTGGTGTACCCAGCCTTCGAAGCCTCCTTATTCTGCTTTATTTCTCTCCATAGCACTAGTCTCCATCTGATACATTACACAATGATTTATCTGTTCATTGAGTGCAGACCCTGTTTTATGTCACGTGGGTATAGCATTGAATACAGACTATGTAAAGTCTCTGCATTCAATCAACACTTGTTGAATGAGTGAATAAACAAGGCTCCATGTGCAAAGCAGCAGCAAGATGTACAAAGTGTACAAAGAAGTACAAAGTGACAGAATTCAGAAGGAACTCTGGGGGTTTATTAAAAATAAAATTGTATTGACTGGGTGCAGTGGCTTATGCCTGTAATCCCAGCACTTTAGGGGCTGAGGCAGGAGAACCATTTGAGGCCAGGAATTTGAGACCAGCCTGGGCAACATAGCAAGACTCTGTCTCTAAAAAAAAAATTGTTTTTAATTAGCCAGGCATAGTGGCACATGTACAGTTCCAGCTACTTGGGAGGCTGAGGTGGGAGGATTGCTTTAAAGCCCAGGAGTTCAAGGTTACAATAAGCTGTGATCATGCCACTGCACTCCAGCCTGGGTGACCTGTCTGTAAAATTAAAAATTAAAAAATTAAATTTTAATCATTTAAAAATGATAATAAAGACCAAGGTGGGAACTATTTATGGCTAAACTGTGACTGATTTAACATGCTTATGTACAGTTTACACTTGAAAAGGATGAGGTGAAAAATCATAACCCATGACTTCCAGGAAGATACCAGAGGAAAAAACAGCCAGTCTATTAGACTCTCTACAGACTCACAGTTGTGAATCTCAGTTGTGCCTCGGTGCCATATTCATATCCTTTTATTTGTTCCTTGTTCACTTCCTACCATATTCCCTGAGAATCTGTGTCAAAATTTGCTACTCTCTTCAAGACTCTGAATCCTCTCCTGCTCCCTCACTCCCAATATCTGACCTCTCAATTTATTACTAAGAAGACTAAGGCTGTTCCAGTTTTCACTCTCTCATCTCCATCCACCATTCCAATTTATTTTGTATTTGTACATATTCTTTCCATTCTAAAGAAGAAAAAAGAGGATCTCTCCTTCCTTTGGAATTCTTAGACAAAAGTGAATTAGTATGATCTAAGGTCCTGGTTTGCTACAATTGCTTTCATTCCCTACTGATATTAAAGCTAAAACCTCAATTTAAAAAATGCTTTGAAAAACTGCTATATACATGTAAATTATGCAATTGTTGGAAAGAATAAGCAGTAATTCTCTGACTAACCTATTTAATTAGCAGACAAATGTGCAATGTTAATGGCACAGTTTTATAATATCCTCGGGAAGAGAAATAAAAAATTCCAGAATGGCATTTCTAGAACCATTAAGTTCATTAGATAGTTTTATTTTTGGTATTGAATTACTAAGCCTAAACAGTTAGCAGGGAAAAGAAATCACTAGCAGAGACCTTAAACACATCTAACATATAAATTACAACTATATTTCTTTATTGTTCAGCATTAAACACCTTATATCACCATTTCGCAAATAATATTTTAAGGTATCTTAATACCAGCCTGAGCCAGTTCCACATTAAAGGCCCTCACTGCAAAAACAGAGCTTCGGGATTCTGCAGGGAGCAGCAGGGAGCATAAATAACCTTCATAATCCCGTTTCCTGTAACAGACAGAAAAAAAAGACAGTTACTCTTCACTTTCCAAGCTGCACAAAAAAATACTGACTAAAATTAACTGAAAACAAAAAGGCTTCAAGTTGGGCGCGGTGGCTCATGCCTGTAATCCCAGCACTTTGGGAGGCCAAGGCGGGCAGATCACTTGAAGCCAGGAGTTCGAGACCAGCCTGGCCAACATGGTGAAACCTCGTCTCTACTAAAAATACAAAAATTAGTCGGGCATGGTGGCATGTGCCTCTAATCCCAGCTACTTGAGTGGCTGAGGCCCGAGAACTGCTTTAAGCCCAGGAGGTGGAGGTCACACTGAGCCCAGATTGCGCCACTGCACTCCAGCCTGGGTGACAGAGCAAGACTCTATCTCAAAAAAACAATAACAACGTGAGGCTTCAGTTCAGAAAAGGCCTGACATGTCTTATTTTTTATAACCGTTCCTTAAAAATTATGAAAAATGTACCCCAATGCCACCTAATCTCTATCAATTTACTATGACTTATGTAGTACTTATAATTTTAACTGTTTCAGAATCACTTTTGTTTTAGTAAGAATTCAAATGAGCTTCAAAAGTATAAATCAAGTTAAAATAGTTCAAGCAAATATTGGGGTGAATGTATGGTTTTTAAGACATATAGACAGATATACAGAAAGGCAGAGATAAGACATAGAAATTCATGTAGGACTGTGTGCACACATACGTTTCCTTGCAGCACCTGCTGAAAGAGCCTAGAAGTAATAATGCCCCCAGCCCCCACCCCACATTCCCAGTATTGGTGAACACACCTAGCACCCAGATCTTGGTTTCTGAAACCACTCTCCACTGAAAGAAACTAGGGCTCTGATATTTGGATATTTGTCTCCTCCAAATCTCATGTTGAAATGTGACCCCCACAATGTTGGAGGTGGGGCCTAGTGGGAGGTATTTGGGTCACAGGGGTGGATCCCTCATGAATGGTTTGGTGCCATCCCCTTGGGGATAAGTGAGTGTATTAGTTCACGCTACAGCTGGTTGCTTAAAAGAGCCTGGCACCTCCTCCCTTCTCTCTTTTGCTTCCTCTCTTGCCATGTGATACACCTGCTCCCCTTCGTCTTCTGCCACAAGTAAAAGCTTCCTGAGGCCTTGCCAGAAGCTGAGCAGATACTGGTGCCATGCTTCTTGCACAGCCTGCAGAACCATGAGTCAAAGAAACCTCTTTTCTTTACAAATTACCAAGTCTCAGATATTCCTTTATAACAATGCAAAACAGACTAACACAGGCTCCTGGAAGGAATAACTGACTCCATTCCTAGGGCAGGGAAAATACAAGATAAGTCTGAAACATCTTCTTGAGCAAAAAGTAAAGAAATGTTTAAAGAATGGAGGAAACTTCTCAAAAGAACACAGAAATTGGCTTGACAGAGTTCTCACTGGCCAAGTCCACAGCAATTTCAGGATCAAAAAATAATGACAGGGCCCAGCATGGTGGCTCATGCCTATAATCTAGCACTGTGGGAGGCAGAGCAGGGAGGATGGCTTGAGGTCAGGAGTTCAAGACCAGCCTGGACAACACAGTGAGACACTGTCTTTACAAAAAACTTAAAAAATAAAAAAATTAGCTGGGCATGGTGGCATGGGCCTGTGGTCCTAGCTACTTAGGAAGCTGAGGTGGGAGGATTACTTGAGCCCAGGAGTTCAAGGTTACAGTGAGCTATGATCATGCCACTGCACTCTAGTCTGGGTAACAGGAGATCCTGTCTCTAAAATAAATAAATAAATAAATAAATAAATAAATAATAGTAACAATTTGAAACAGGACTCTAAGAGCTTGTACCAATAAAAATTAATAAATAGGAAGAGAAGGAAAAGCTTGACAACCAATACAATGCCTACTACTAAATTTAGAAGACATGATGGAATTTTAAAAAATCACCATTTGATAACTATCATAGTATTAACTGATTCAGATAAAAATCATCAATAAATGCCTGAAAATGTTAAAGGGGTAAAAGTTTGATGGAAAAAGAATACTTACATAGTACTGAAGTATCTCCCCACGAAGTAAGTATGCACTTCTTGCTTATAATTAACATTCTTAATTAAATTTACAAAAAAAAAATCTGGAAGTCACCTTTTCAACCACGTAATAAGAGGTTAACATCATAATAATAGGACAAATCAATGTCATGTGCTTCCTGATATGATATGGAGAGAAAAGCTGAGTGTCCCTTCTGTGATATTCCTGCCAAAAACGCATGTCAAGAGAAAATATTAAAAACCCAAATCAAAGGAGATTTCTACAAAGTAACTGGCCTATTCTCTTCAAAAAATATCAAGCTCATGAAAGATAAGATTTGAGGAATTCTTCCAGATTGGAGAAGACTAGAGAGATATAACTACATGTAGCACATGATTTTGGATGTATGAAAGACATAATAAGATAATCAGCAAAATTTGAATGGGGCCTGTGGATTAAATGGTAATACTGGATCAATTTTAATTTCCTGATTTTGATGGCTGTACTGTGATTCTACAGGAAAGCATCCTTGTACTTACAATATATAGACCAAAGTATTAAGGGCAGTTAATGGAGTATCACGTCTGCATCTTATCCTTAAATGTTTCAGAGTGTTAAAAATGAGGGAATCTGCTAAAGAGTATATTGGCTCTCTGTGTACTATTTCTGTAATTTTTATGTAAATTTACAATTACTTGAAAATAAAATGTTATGAACATATAGACCTTACCATATTCACTGCAGGAAAGATGACTGAAGTATAAGGTACTTACCTACTTTAATACATTGGAACCTTCTTATAAAACAATATTTAATATGAGTCTAACCTGGGCCTCATCCCGTAGAGTTTAGGTACTAAAATTCAGATTTCTCCCACTTCTCAACTGGTTCACACTTTGTCATGTTCCTAACAGAGAACTTAAACTGCTTCTAGCCATTCCCTTGACAATCTCCCCCAATTGCCACATAAACCAAAAGAAGAGGTCACAAACAGTAACCTTGCTATCTCAAGAGTACTGCTAAAAAGATCTCACCCTAAGCAGTTTCACCTTTGGGGAACAAAATGGTTCCCCAAAAGTTTCTAAGGACAGCGAAGGCAAAGCAGCTCTATAGTTGACATTTTTAAATTGTATTTTGCCATACAAAGTCTCCAAACTTCAGAAGTGTTTAAAACACTTGAAGTTAACATGAAACAGTGAGAAAAACACTGAATGGGAATCAAACTACAATCTTAACTTCCATCACCCAACTGGTTATTAATAGAAATGACACCAATCACTCCTGTCTATTTCCCAATTTGCAAATGAAGCTTAATAACCTACCAAGGTTATCTCCTAAAAAAAAGCAGTATGTGAAGTACTTCAAGCTTCTTAGAGGGAAATGAAAAATGAAATGAAGACATAATAGAACTGTAGTAACATTTGGAAAATAAAGTCTTCCACACAGCCAAGGATCTGCCGTATTAAATATATTTTTAAATTTTGGATGGAAATTTTTCTAAACAATATTACCCCCTTCACCACATTAAACATGATATACTGATTATTTAGCCATTTCTTCATCACTTAGGATCATCGTTATAAATATGAATTATTGAACTATGGATATACAAGAATGTCCTAAGCATCTAACCAAGATCCAGTTACCTGAGATTATCCAGTCCCAGATAATGAGAAATGCCATATTACGGATGTATATATAACAGCTTTATATGGCAATAGGGCAAATAACCTCTCATTCATTCTAACATCTATGCAGTGCCTACTATGTGCCAGGCACTGTTCCAGACACTGAAGATGGGTACTGACTTCGACTGAGTTGAGAGAGACAGACATATAAGAAACAAGCACACGGGGTATTAGGATTGTTGTGTGTTAGTACCATGGACCTGTGCCACTGAGGCAGAAAGGAAGTGATTCCCTGGTGAGATTGCAGCAAAGTAAAGAACATTAGTGCACTCCAACACCACCAGTAGTACCTCCTCACCTTCTCACTACAGCCTGAGGCTCTGTGTTTATCCTCCTCAAAGCCAAAGTCGGAGAAGCCTATGTAAATTAGGTTTGAGATTTTCCCAAAAACCTAAATTGCTAGGAGAGCTGAGGATGGCGAACCCGAAGTTATGGCCTGCTATTTTTCCTGCTATTTAGAGGCCTTGCATAAAATGCACGTCCAAAACAACCCTGCACAATTTCAGAGGCCAAATCTTGCAGAGATTATTGATGGACAATTAGAAGCCGGAAATTCTATTTCAAGTTTATTTTTATTTTTTAAACTTATATTTGTCATGTGTCTGAACTCTGCTAAGCATTTTTTACTATATCATCACATTTAATCCTCACAACACCAGGCTATAAGGTAAGAGTAAACATTTACAAATAAGGAAAAAAACCGATTTTTTTTTTTTTTTTTTTTTTTTTGAGACAGGGTCTCATTTTGTCACCCAGGCTGGAGTGCAGTGGCAAGATCTTGGCTCACTGCAGCCTCAACCTCCCATGTTCAAGTGATCCTCCTCTCTCAGCCTCCAGAGTAGCTGGGACTACAGGTGCTTACCACCATGCCCAGCTAATTTTATTTATTTTTTGTAGAGAAGGGGTCCCACTATGTTGCCCAGGCTGGTCTGGAACTCTTAGGCTCAAGCAATCCTCCCTCCTCAGCCTCCCAAAGTGCTAAGGTTACAGGTGTGAGCCATGGTGCCCAGCCGACATGGAATCTTAAAGAAACCTTCCCAAGTGATAGAGCTGGGATTAATACTCTCAAATCAGGTCTGCCTGCAAAATTCAGCATTTGAAATAAGTCACTAGAGTCAAGAGCCCCCATTCCACACAAATAACATGGACAGTTTAAGTACCTGACCATTTGTAAATACAGTATATATACTTGAGAAAAACTAGCATGTGACTGAAGTAAAAAATAACTAATAATGTACTTAAATATTTTTGTTTGTTTGTTTTGAAACAGGGTCTTGCTCTGTTGCCCCGGCTGGAGTGCAATGGAGCAAACTCGGCTCATAGCAGCCTCAACCTCCTGGAGTGAAGTGATCCTCCCGCCTCAGCCTCGCAGTAGCTGGGACCACAGGCTGTGCCACCAAGCCCAGCTAATTTTTTTATTTTTTGTAGCAACAGCGTCCCGCTATGTTGCCCAGGCTGGTCTCAAACTCCTGGCATCAAGCAACCCTTCTGCCTAGGCTTCCCAAAATGCTGAGATTACAGGTGTAAGCCATTCCTCCAGCCTTAAATATTTGTAAATCCACAGACTATCCCTGGAAGAATAGATAAGAAATTTTTAAAAGTGATTATCTCTGCAAAGTTATGACACTAGCGGCTATTGGGTGGTATACTCTGGCAACTTAAACTTTTTATCATCAAAATATAACAACTTAAATATATAAAAATAATGCAATCTTTTCACAATTTTGGCTTTTACAATTTTTTTTCTGGCTTTTACAATTCTTAATGCCTGATTTCCATTACTGCTATCTTGTTTCTCTTACAAGTAATCAACAAATAAGGTAGGAAATAAATAATTTTTGTTTTTGTTGTTTTTGAGACTGTCGCCCAGGCTAGAGTGCAGTGGAGCGATCTTGGTTCACTGCAACCTCCACCTCCCAGGCTGAAGCGATCCTCCCACGTCAGCCTCTGGAGCAGCCGGGACCACAAGCGCGGGACACAACGCCCAGCTAATTTTTTATTTTTTTGTAGGGATGGGGTTTCGCCATGTTGGCCAGACTGGTCTCAGACACCTGGGCTCAAACAATCCACCGGTCTCAGCCTCCTAAAGTGCGGAGATTACAGGCGTGTAGCCACCGCGGCCGGCCCACAATTTTTAAAAGGGATTATAAACAAAACACTGAAATGAATGCATTTTGTTGTGTTATGCTGCTTTTCTCTAAAATGGAATTTTAAAAAAAAAACGGTTTTACTTGCATGATCAACTTCAAGGTAGTTTAGTTATTCAAGTACTTTTGGTAAGTCCTTGAGACCAAGTACTTCAAGACCTTACCCCAGTCTTTCAAATGAGACATAGCAGAAGGGCAGAGGGGCTAAGCCACTGGTCTCAGCAGTCAGGCCTGGATTCCCAGGGGTCCCTGCCGCATGAACCAGGTGACCTGATTGATCCAACCCACCTCCACAAATGATTAAGGAGCGACACCCAAGTGCCAGGCCTTCCCAGCACTATGCCCGACAAACAAAACACTTCAGGGCTCTGACTTTATGAGGCTATTCTTGTGAACCTGTGGCAAATTCTCTAATCACTATAAAACCCAGTTTCCTTGTCTGTTAAATGAGATAATAATGACTTCCACTCACTGTGCCCTTACTATATGCCAGGAATTGTTCTACATGCTTTATAACTCACAACCTTAAATGATAGGTCTACATTTGTCCGTCGCAACTTGTAATGAAGACTAATTACTCGTAATCTGCTTTGCATAATGCCAGGCACACAGAAAGAACTCAAAGTTGGCTACCGTTGTGGTTAAAACTAATAGACGTTCTGTGAATAACAAAGGTTATTCATGCAAAAACGCTGAATTCGGCTAAAATTAAGGTTCAGATAAGGCGACAAGCGTGGGCAGTCGAAGGAATTTTGCCATAATTTTGTCACCCATGTGAATGTTCCTGTGGGCCCGCTGCCTCCGCACACCCGCACCCGACGCCCACTAGAACGCACACCCAGAGGGGCACGAGGAAGGCGCCGGTCCGCTCGCTCAAACGTCAGGCCAGACGCGAGGCGCAGCCGCTCCCACCCCGGGACCCCGCTTCCCGCCGCGCCAGGGAAGGTCGTGCTCGCTCACCGCAGCAGCTCCAGGCAGTAGTGGTCAGTGCCCCAGGCGCCCGGTCCGCTGGCCGCAGCCACGCTCCGCCCAGACACCTCCGGCCCGGGCAGCCGCCGCATGCGCGCGTACAGACCCAGAGGCGGCCGGCGGCAGCACAGGCCGGGTATGCCAAGCCGCAACGGCCCCCAGACAGAGCCGTGCGCGGAGGCCGCCATGACGCCGGCACTGCGTGCCCTTCGACCCCCCGCCGTCGGCGCGCAGCTACGCCCCAGCCACGCCCCTGCAGGTTCCCCTACTCTCCTTTGAGTCGCGGGAAGGCAGCCTCTGGACGCCGCTCAAAGAAGAGCCAGGTGTCGCTGTGGTCCTCTGCATCTGGGCCGCCGCCGCGACTCTTTGGCCTTCGTTACAGGAAAGACCCGCCCAAGTCCGTCCGACCCCTCCTGGGCTCTTCCCCTTCCCCCACGTGCATCCACAGGCGACCTCAGAGCACCTACAAGAAGTCATGGGTGCTGCTGGTGAAGGAAGTAGCTGCCAAAATCACGCCCCGCCGCCCCTATACCCCAAATCCACCATGAGAACAGAACACCTTGCACTGTTTCTCAACAGGGGCTGCCTTGGCACTTTGGGCGCAATAGCGCTGTCCCGCACGTTGCTGGAAGTTTGCAATAGGTGAATGCCCAGGCTTGGTGACCACCAAACGCCCGCACACCCCCAAAGGCCTCTGGAAATGTCGCCCTGTTTGGGAACCACTGGCCACCTAACACCTCCAGCAGAAAAGCACACACATCTCTCAGAGAAGCCACACAGTAGGCCATTATCAACCACTACCTATAGCTAACCTGCTTGCTGACTTTTTTCTCCCAGTATCCTCTGGGTTCCATACGGGCAGTGCCATTATTTTGTTTCCTGCTTTACCCCAATGGCTGTCACTTGAAAATTGTAGAAGCTGAAGTGCCTCAGTTCACATAACTAGTAAGTAGTCGGGTAAGATCCAAACATTCAAAATATCTGTGTTATTCCACAATCTTATTTGGACAGGGAAAGGAAGTGAAGACGGCCATAGGCCAGAGCCTGCTTGTCTGGGCCTCCAAGGTCCAGCATGGAACTCCAAGGAGTCAAAATTTTCAATGTAAACCTGACCTTTCAGGTCCTTAGGAAGATGTATTTATCAAGGCAGGAAGACAGAGCTTTTAACAGTTTACTAACTTGATTTATAACTTTTTTTTTTTTTTTTTTTTTTTTTTTTTAAACAGGGTCTCACTCTGTTGCCAGGCTGGAGTGCTGTGGCTTGATCTTGGCTCACTGCAACCTCCGCCTCCCGGGTTCAAGCGATTCTCCCGCCTTAGCCTCCCGAGTAGCTGGGACTACAGGTGCACGCCACCACGTCCAGCTAATTTTTGTCTTTTTAGTAGAGATGAGGTTTCACCATGTTGGCCAGGATGGTCTCGATCTGACCTCATGATCTGCCCACCTCAGTCTCCCATAGTGCTGGGATTAACTTTGAATATTTGTTCACATGGTATGTTGGCTTCCTTTGGTACTCTTACCTTCAGGCCCCTCAAATATTAGAGTTGGGTCTAGCTGCTACCAACTAGCTGATCCCAGCCAGCAGCGGCCTACACTTGAATCCCAGTGACACCTCTTGCCTCCAGATTTGCCTAGACCTTTCTTGCTATGGCCAGACTGGTTCTTTCTAAAATGTCCATCTGATCATGGCGTTTCCCTACTTGACAGCATTTACTGTGTGTTATATGCAGTCCGTCCATGATGTGGCCTCAATTTACCTCTCTGCCTCAACTCTGGCCACTTGCCTTTGTGACTCCAAGTTACTGTTTTTGTTTAAACCCAAGGGAAAGCACCTTGTCCTCTGGCCCTAAGAACTCTAACCAATTCATGCAACTTTGGTTTTTACTCTCTGAAATTACCTTTCTTCATCCTGTGTAGTAGCAGAACTCCAGTGGCGGGTGTTACCCTTTCATCACCAGTGATTGGTCCAGGACAGTGCATATTTCCCTGATCTGGCCAATTAGACTTGAGAACAAGTCCACTGTGGTGCTTCTGGGAAAGTTGCTTCACTAATAAAAGGAAACATAAAATTCAATATACTACATATGAAATATTCTTGGCAAAAAGGCTTAACATAAAGTTAATTAAGCTTCTAAATCTAATTTTAAAGTTTATAAGAAAAAGACAAGAAACAAGATAAATCGACACCACAGGGAAACAAATCAGAAAAATTCGAAAGAAAAACCCAATGTCACTCCTGCGATTAGGTTATAAAAGGTCTGCACCTTCCATATTTCATCTTGGGTGCTCTCTCTCTCTCTCTCATCACTTACTCTGTGGGAAGCTAGCTGCCATGACACGTGAGGGGGATTAGTCCTTTGTCTGTAATATAGATCATTATTATTTTCCTCAGTTAGGTTTTAGTTTTGTCTTTGCTTGTGGAATCTTTGCCATGCAGAAATTTTGCAATATATTTTTATCTAGTCAAATTTACAATATTTACTTTTATGGCTTCTGGATTTTGCAGTCTTTAAAAAGGCCTTCCCCATTTTAAATGTGTTAAAAGAATCCCTTGCTTTCTTCTAGTCCTTCTGGTTTCTCTCGTACTACTTGTAGATTTCACTTTTTTACATTTCTTTTTTTTTTTTTTGGAGGGGTAAAGATTAGGAAGGTATGAATCTAACTTTTTTCTTTATATCTAGTAGTTGTCTTACTATCATTTATTCAGTAGTCCACCTTTTCCTCCTTTGATTTGAGATGCTTCCTTTTTCACAGAATAAACTCATGCATATACTTTGTGTCTATAGTGTTCCATTTGTCTATTAATGTTCTAGTAGTAAACTCTTTTAACTATTGCGTCTTTAAAATATGTTTTCATAGATATCTAGTAGGGCTAGTCCTTCTTCATTACTCTTTTTCTCTTCCCCGGTCTTCCTGGCCATTCTTGTTTATTTTCCCATTTGGCTTTTAGGATCAGCCATTCGATTAAAATAATTCTGAAGGTATTTTTATTACAGCTATGTTAAATTTATACCTAATGTATGGAAAACTGGTATTTTTATTATATTGAACCTTCATAAACATTTTTAATTACAGCATTATAGTTCATCTTATTGACAGATATAACACATTAACTATGCCCTTATTCAATCCTTATATTTTCCACAATTAAATACTTTTTAGATGAACCACTATTAAAAAGGAAAAACAATTTTTCTATACTTATGCAACCCTTCTGACACTACATGTATAGATCTTCCACACCAAGCATTTTCAGGACTACACAGTAAGGACAGAATCCACAGGTTCAGAGCTCAGTCTCACAAGGCTGCCCCCTACTTTGGACACCAGTAGCAATTAGTGAGTCCTTAGGTTACCCATGCTTTTGTTTGACTTGGCTACAAATCAAGGATTTTCAGGACCTTCCTCCTCAGGTTTGATAATTTCCTATGATGGCTCCCAGATATCAGGGAAACACTTATATATAAAGGATATAGATGAAGGTCAAAGAACAAATATAACACATTTATAACAAAAGATGCTGTCCCTTAATGGTCCAGAGAACATGTTTCTGACTTCCTGCCAAAAGGACACATACTGAGTTTTTTTTAGAATGACAGTGACTTGTGAGGAGCTGTTCTATGCACATACTGCCTCCTGATTCGTCTAGCAACCAGTAGCACGTGCCAAGAAGGGAAAAGGCTCACAGAATTGGAAATATAGTCTGTTGCCTTGGGATAGTGTTTCTGGACAAAACATTCTTCTAGGGAAATAAGAAATTTCATCCTAGCTGAACCACAGTTCTATTGCATAACTGAAGGTCACACCTGGTGCTAAGTTAAATGTTTGTCACTAAAGAGATTTCCATTTGGCAAACAAAATATTGTGGGATTATGCTGTTCCCTCTTTCTGGATTGTCCTTGTGTGCTGTATCTTCAAGGAGGCCATTTGGTGATAATCCCAAATCCCCAGCCTTTAACCAGCCACCTACGGCCTCTACAGACTCCCAAGAGAGCTACACAGAGGACAGTCCTGGCAAATGGGCAATGTTTATTACACTGTTTTTACAAACCCCACTGCTAAGCTTGTCTGGATCACTTCAAAGGCAAAAAGACATGTAGAAAGACAAACCCAACAAAAATGGTGTGATTCAAGACCTAAATCAAAGTAAGCCGCAACCCAAGGCTTTCCTGAGGTTTGGGGTTATAGGAGGAGAGCTCTAAGTTTGTCCTTGTCACCACAAAAGTTCTAATGCCCTTTTTCCCTTTCATGAACCTCTACTCATCCCCCAAACACCTAATTAAACACCTCTTCCTTCCTGAATTTTCCTTGACCATAACCCCATCCAAGAAAAAAAGAGTTGTTCCCCCAGTTTTGATCCTATAACAATTTGTGTTCATGTTTGATCACTTTGCCAGGTCTTACTGTGGTGATCTGCTTATATGGCCCTCTTCCCAGACTGCCAAAGGTAGATGTTTTCTTACTCCTCTTTTTATCTCCAGTGCCTGGCCAAGTGCCTGGCATTGGGAGGTGTTTAGTGTATTGTTCTGAAGGCCAAGTTTTTTGGCACCGGAAATAAGACACCAGGTTATGCAGTGTGTGCACTGCACAAACATGCCTGGCTAAGGGAGCAAGAGGGGCTGGTGTGGGCTGGTGTGGGATTGTCTCTGCTCAGAGGAAGGGTAGCCTTTCTCTTCACACAGAGAGGCATGTGCCTGCAGGGCTGCCTCAGCCCAGATGGGGACCTTCTCATTTATAACAAGGCACCATACAGGCTTGCAGTCTTAGTGACTGAAAGAGCAAATCAGACTCAGCAAGTTTAAGAAGGGCAGAATATGAAGAAAATACAAAGTTGAAAGGAATATTTCCCCTTGTGAAGGGTTTCCACTATTCGTTTAATAGTCAAGCCTTACAGTTATCTGATTTTAAGGAACCTATTATCAGCTATGAAAAAGAGGAACTTGAATGCATCATGCTTTTTGGGTAGTTTACTTATCCTCAATTACCTTTGTTTTTTTGAGACAAAGTTTCACTCTTGTCGCCCAGGCTGGAGTGCAATGTTGCGATCTCCGCTCACTGCAACTTCCGCCTCCCGGGTTCAAGCAATTATCCTGCCTCAGCCTCCCAAGTAGCTGGGATTACAGGCACCCACCACCACACCCAGCTAATTTTTGTATTTTTAGTAGAGACAGGGTTTCACCATGTTGGCCAGACTGGTCTCAAACTCCTGACCTCAGGCGATCTGCCTGCCTCGGCCTCCCAAAGTGCTGGGATTACAGTCGTGAGCCTTCATGCCTGGCCCTCAATTACCATTTTTTTAAAAAATATAGAATTGTACAATTTTAGATTTGAAAGAAAGTCATCTATCAATTCAATAGTTTTTGAGCATTTAGTACTGGTTATACACGTAGTATGGAAGGGGCACTAGAAACTAACAAAATTAGCCAATGTCAAATACCTATTAGGTGGCATATTTTTCATTTGCTAAAAGGACACCTACACACTGTTCTCTCAGAAACAAGAAGAGGCAAAGTGGTCACTATGTTATGCAATTGCAGTTTTATTCATTTCACTCTTTGGTTTCCACTATGATCTTATATTGCCAATTTTTCAATACCAAAACTGTCATTTCTTTAGGTTTTTTTTCTCTTATCTTTTCACACCTACCAAAAATGGACCATCAGCCATTCTGGGGCATACCTGCTAAATGTTCCATAGATTTAATGCATACAAAATCACATGTAGGAAGAGGAAGATTGATGATGACGCCTACATAAGACACAGACAAGACTTGTCATAGTTGTCACATGGGTATGGTGGGTTGTCTCTGCACAAGTTGTTTCTAATTAGAATAAAGAACTAAAGTTTGAAAATACTATTGTTTGCTTTGTGTATATATTAGAGATGAGGCGGGGTGCAGTGGCTCACGCCTGTAATCCCAGCACTTTGGGAGGCCAAGGCAGGCAGATCACTTGAGGCCAGGAGTTTGAGACAGCCTGGACAACATGGCAAAACCCCGTCTCTACTAAAAATACAAAAATTAACTGGGCATGGTGGCGCAAACCTGTAGTCCCAGCTACTTGGGAGGCTGAGGCAGGAGAACCGCTTGAAGCTGAGAGGTGGAGGTTGCAGTGAGCCAAGATCATGCCATCGCACTCCAGCCAGGGTCTAGAGCAAGACTCTGTCTCAAAATAAATAAGTAAATATATATATGAGATGACTCCAAGTTATCCTGATGATAATGTCATTTTCAACATGGGAGAGAAACGGGTGGAGTTACAGCTATGTACCAGAAACCACAAATACCTTGCCTATGCCATAGCCCCTAAGTCAAGTACCCAGGGAATATAGCATATCTGTGAACATCACCCCATCACCCATTGTGTGTATTGTAGGGGGAAGTGGTTAGGAGCCTAAAGGCTTATGATGTCATTTCTTCTTCTTTCTTCATCTTGTCCTGTTCCTTCTCTTTCTCATTTCTCTTTTGGCACCTGAATTGGGTTGCTGTCCACTAATGTACCAAGATCAGTTCAATCAGTTCAATACAATTTGTGTTTAATGGGCATCTTTATGCCTGTGTTTTTATCCCAATGTCTGGGTTGCACACCCCCTCTTCCCACCCCCACCTGTCTTCTCAGATGTTTTCTTGTCTGTCCCCACAAAACAGATTGGGAGCACCTTGAGGAAAGGGAACAAGACAAGCTTATTTGTATTTATCCCCTGGCTTTATAGTCTAGTGAGTAGTTGCGCAAACATTTTTCTGACATGAAAGTTAATGGATGAATGAATGAATGAATGAATAGGAGGTAATGGGAGGTAAAAAGAAACCCTCACTGTATTGGTGATATTTTATTTATTTAACAATTCTAAAGCAGGCCAGGTTTGGTAGCTCACACCTGTAATCACCGCACTTGGGGAGGCCAAGGCGGGAGGATTGCTTGAACCCAGGAGTTCAAGACCAGCCTGGGCAACATAGGGAGACCTCATCTCTACAAAAAAAAAAAAATAGCCAAGCATGGTGGTGCACACCTGTGGTCCCAGCTACTCAAAGGCTGAGTTGGAAGGATTTTTCAAGCCCTGGAGGTTGACACAGCAATGAGCCATGATCACTGCACCCAGCCTGGGTGAAAGAACGACACCCTGTCTCAGAAAAAAAAATATTCTGAAGCAAACATGTCAAATTATTAAAATTTTCTGAATCAGGATGGCAGACATATGAATATACATTATCTTATTCTCCATATTCTTCATGTTTGGAAACTTCTGTAATACTGAAAAACCAAGATGAGCAGTGGAGGTGATAGCAGTATGACAAAATGTCTTTCTTCAAAGGATGTCATCATTTAATTAGGGACTTGTTCCAAATGCACATGATTGCAGAAGTCTGTTGGATTGTTCATTTTTAGGAGTTGACTGGCTAGATGTTAAAACAAAAAAAACCCACAGTAAATAACTCTGAAACTAGAAAAGCAGGAGTTGACACTACCTATCCAATTTGTAGGGTATCCTAGGAATCAGCAGATAAACACTTTTGTTATTTTCTAATACATACCCAGCCTCTATGAACTATGAAATATTATCAGAAAAAACTGGATAGAACTAGACAACCAGACTGGCTAGCTGAACACCTAAGGGTTGGTAGAAAGTCTGTGGAAATTTATGGCAAAATACATTTGCCTCTTTAGGTCAGATCTACTCTTCCTCTTCATCCTACTTTCTACCTGGAGGGCTGACCTGTATGGACCACATGGATAGATGCTCATGACTTCTGGCTTCTAGTTGGGTTCATATAGAATCAAAGAGAGGGAGGGAGAGATGAAGGAAAGGAAAGTCAGTTTGCTTAATCCCCTTGTTCCCTTCCTGTAAGGTTGTCTCCATGACTCTACATGACTCCACATGCCTCTGTATGACCCCTCACTTCAGTCTCCTCATCCCTTTGTGCCTACAGCTCATTAAGAAGCACCAGATGGGCGGGGCGTGGTGGCTCATGCCTGTAGTCCCAGCACTTTGGGAGGTCAAGGCAGGCAGATCAGCTGAGCTGAGGAGTTTGAGGCCAGCCTGGAAACATGGTGAAACCCCATGTCCACAAAAAAAAAAAAAAAAAAAAAAAAAAAAAAAAAAATTAGCTGGGCATGGCGGTGTACACCTGTGGTCCTACCTACTTGGGAGGCTGAGGCAACAGAATCACTTGAGCCCAGAAGTTGAGGCCGCAGTGAGCCATGATTGTGCTGCTGCACTCCAGCCTGGGCAACAGAGCAAGACCCTGTCTCAAAAAAAAAAAAAAAAAAAAAAAGAGGAGGAGGAAGAAGAGAAGGAAGAGAAGGAGGAGGCACCAGATGCCTGCACACACAGACCTATGAAAATAGTCCCTTTGTATATAAAGCACCCCAAATTATTTTCTTCTGTCTCCTGTTGGGACTCTGATTGATTAAGGACTTGGACCATGACGTTCAAGTTTTGTTTTTTGCTTTTTGTTTTTTTGAGATGGAGTCTCTCTCTGTCGCCAGGCTGGAGTGCAATGGCGCAATCTCAGCTCACTGCAACCTCCACCTCCCGGGTTCAAGCGATTTTCCTGCCTCAGCCTCCCAAGTAGCTGGGATTACAGGCACACGCCACCAGGCCCAGCTAATTTTTGTATTTTTAGTAGAGACAGGGTTTCACCATGTGGCCAGGATGGTCTCGATCTCTTGACCTCGTGATCCGCCCACCTCAGCCTCCCAAAGTGCTGGGATTACAGGCGTGAGCCACCGCGCTTGGCCAGATGTTCACGTTTTAACTGCTCACCAGTAGTTAGAACCCAGGTCTCCATCCTTCACTTAGCAGATGCCAGAAGAGAACTTCCAAGAATTAACTTTAAATGTGAAATTCCTATCTACACTTGGTGTCTCCAGCTCTTTCTAACTCATTTCATCCTCTTTTTCATACCATGCAGTTATAAAAACAGAAATGTTAAAAGATTGCAAAACAATTGAAGACATATTGTCAACATGAAATAATTATATAATCATCCTTTAATAAATTCTACCTTTTGAACACTTTTATCACTTTGTGATCTTCATATATTAATACATTAATATATGTAAGGCACAATCGGAGGGGAGAAGCTAAACATTCAGTCTACCAGGTAATGATGAAAAGAGGATGTGTATGATTTAGTTCATTTGAAATATTATGAACATCAATAAACAATGGAAATGGTAAGCATCCGGGATAACAGTGGGCCTGGCCAGGAATGTCTGGTGATATCTTAAGCATTTTAAAGCCTTTGCATATGTCATTTCCTCTGCCTGGGATATTCTTCCTCTCTTTCTCACTCTTGATCTGGCTAATTTCTATTTATCCCTTAGCACTCTTCTTAAATGTCACAACCTCAGGTAAGTCCCTGGTCCCAGTCTAAATCAGCTCCCCACTTCTTGCTAATTTCTCTGATAGAACACAGTTCTTTTCCTTCTTGCTACTTATCACTATATAAAAGTATGTATTGTATGTTCATTGCTAAGTGTCCATCTCACTCTTGAGGAAGGGAACCAAGTTTGTTTGGTTCTTCTACTATATTTGCAATTTCCAACACAGTGCCTATCAATATTAATAGTTATCAAATAAGTGAATGCTCAAAGTTCTTAGAAGGAAGAACCACTGCATTTATGAATTATAACTCCATTTATACTATTGCTGTCAAAGGTGAATTATCTGCTTGTCCTAAGTTTAAAAGTGTACCGCAGTTAGGACTATTAGGTATTGTTCCCTGGGTAAATTAAAACAAATGTATTTATGTATCTACTGTAGATTAGAATTTTATGTCATATTTTGTTCCATGAAGCCAGAAGCCCAGCCAAGACCTTGTCATAAATAGTCTTTTCTTAAAAAAGTCCTTTCTTAAAGTTACAAATGACTAACTTTGTAATTAGATACAGTAGGGGATGCCTGCTGTTTGGGCTGCCCAGCTTCCTTTCCTCCTTATTTAGGTTATAGAACCAAGAACCACTCTGTATGGCCTCTCAGGTTGTACACTGCACAACTCCAGGAGGTCCCAAACAGATGGACTACAAGATGGATTCGAGTCTGGAGCTGTGCAACACCACCCTGACAGAACTCTTTCTTTTGGTAAATGCTCATCCACCCAGACAGTCCAACCTGTGGGTCTGCTCTCTTTCCACTGTAGTAGACATGATCCAGGCCAGCCAATTAGAGTACTATCTCTAGAAATTATCATTGATTACTGCAGGTGTTGACACATGACCTGAGGAAGCCAAACAGCACTTTCAGGGGGGATTATATAGATAGTAGAGAAGAGAGAACATTGCCTGATATTTCCAACACTGACAAGCATGCAACTCTAGAGCTGGTAGGGGTTCTTTTGCTGCAATACTGTAAGAGCCTGCCTGCAAATGAAGTCAACAGAGAAAAAGTAGAGCTGAAAGAGGAATAAAAGGAGACAGATTTTTGACAATATGGGTTGATCCCCAAATTCTAGCTGTGCCTAAAGTATTCATAGACTGGTTGTTGGTTATGTGAGCTAGTAAATTATTTCCCTTGCTTAGGAGAGTTTGAGTTGGATCTTTTCACTTGCAACCCAAGAGTCCTGGCTAAGACAGATGCATAAACAAAACCATAAACCAGGAACTTGGAACTTAGTTTCTGCTTAACCAAAAACTGAATTCTCTACTTGTGGCAATGGGGATGTCACTTCTCTGCTCACAACCTTCCAATACCTTCTCATCTTACCCAGAGAAAAGGCCAGCTGTCCACACATGGCCACAGGTCACAACATGGTCTAGCCTGTCTCCTCCCTTTCCCCCCAACTTTGTTCATTATACATCAGGTACCCTGACTTGGTGTTCCTTACACATGCCAAGCATTCTCCCACCAGAGGACCTTCACATGTGCTGTTCCCTCTACTATTATATGTGACTCACAGTGAACTGTTTGACACAATTCAGTTATCTGTTCACATGTCAACATTCCTCACACTCCCCGCCCCATCTAAAATCTTCCTTTCCCTCTCTGTATTAGTTGCCTAGGGCTACCATAATAAAGCACCACAAATTGGGGTGTCTTGAACACCAGAAAATTGTTGTCTCACAGTTCTGGTAGCGAGAAGTCTGAGATCAGGGTGTCAGCTGAGTTGTTTTGTTCAGCAGGCTACAAGGAAGAATCTGTGCTGTGCCTCTCTGCTAGCTTCTGGTGGTTTGCTGACAGTCTTCAGTGTTCCTTGGCTCATAGAAGCATTGCCCTGATCTCTGCCTTTTTCTTTACATGGCATTCTCCCTGTGTGCATGTCTGTGCCCAGATTTCCCCATTGTATAAGGACACTAGTCATCTGAGATTAGGGTCTACCCTAGTGATCTCATTTTGACCTGATCAAAGAACCTCTTTCCAAATAATATCACATTTCCAGTACTGGGGGTTAGGATTTGGGGGAGGGGGAACACAATTCACCTTGTAACCCTCCACTTATGCTGCCCTATTTTTTTCTTTGCAGTATATATCACCATCTGACATATTATATACTTATGTTTTTACTGGCTTAATGTCACTCTCCCCCCCGACTAGGATGTAAGTTCCACGAACATATGGATGTCATGTTATACCCACGGCACTCAAAACAGTGCCTAGTATATGGAGGTATGCAATCAATATCTGTTAAGTGAGTGAATACTAAACAGGGAAATAGGCTGTCTGATTTTAAGATACTAAAATTTGAAACTTCTTTTTGCATAATCAACTATTTGAAGAAAGCAAGACTTCTCAGATGTCATTTATGTATATATTTAGAGTTTAAAGGCTCAGTGGAGATCAATGCAAAATCTCTATCAGTCTGGGAGCAGTAGCTCACACCTGCAATCCCAGAACTTTGGGAGGCCATGGTGGGAGGATCCTTTGAGGCTAGGAGTTTAAGACTAGTCTGGACAGCATAGCAAGACCCCTGTCTCTACAAAAAATAATTTAAAAACATTAGCCAGGTGTGGTGGTGTACACCTGTACTTCCTAGCTACTCAAGAGGCTGAAATGGGGGGGATTGAGCCCAGGAGTTTGAGGCTGCAGTGAGCTATGATTGTGCCACTGCACTATAGTTTGGGTTGGAGAGCAAGACCATGTCTCTAGAAAAAAAAAAAGGAGAAGAAGAAAAAGAAACCATATCTCTATCACAAACTTACAAGTACCATTCCTTTGAAAATAGAAGAGTAGAAAGAAACATTCTGAGGAAGAATGGAATTTGGGAGTAGTAGGTTGATAAGGGACGGGATAGAAGTTGAATGAGGTTGAAAGAGGTCAAACTCTGGCAAAACTAAAAGTACTGATCTTTTCCCTGACTTAATAATGAAAGTATGCCAGTAACCATCTATGGAGTTACATTGTTTTTATTACCCATTAAAAGGGTTTTTTGCTGTTTTTTTGAGACAGAGTCTTACTCTGTCACCCAGGCTGGAATGCAGTGGCGCGATCATAACTTATTGCAGCCTCTACCTCTCATGCTCAAGCGATCTTCCCACCTCCCAAGTAGCTGGGACCACAGGCATGTGCCACCATACCTGGCTAATTTTTATTTGTTTGTTTATTTATTTATTTATTTATTTATTTATTTTAGAGACAGAGTCTTGCTGTTGCCCAGGCTGGTCTCAAACTTCTGTCCTCAAGAGAGCCACCTGCCTAGGCCTCCCAAAGTGCTGGGATTACAGGCATGAGCCACTGTAACCAGCCTAAAGGTACTTTTAATGAGAAAACAAATTTAGCCTTCAAATATTAGAAATGCCCCATCTGACATTTATTGAGATGTATTAGCTGTGTGTAGCTTTATCAGGTTATCTGTCTTTCCTCTGATGCTTTCACTGGAATATGAGCTGAGGGGCAGGGGACTGTGTCTTTACTAGCCTATAGATAGTCAAAAGACAAATGGTAAATTAAATGAGCATAAACACGCAGAAAAGAGTTAAGAGCCCTTACTTACATAAGGGTTTTACAAAGCAGTAAAAAGACAAAAGATCCAGTGTATCAAAGGAAGTACAGATGCTATATAAGCAAATAAAACAGTGCTCAATCTTGCCAGTAGACAGGGAAATGCGAATTAAAATAAAAACAAAATTGAATTTTTACCCATCTGCAGTTGAAAAGATTGATGATTTTCAGGCCAGTGATGTGCAGTTAATCAGAAACTCATACTTTTGAGGATGAGTCAGTATGTGGAACTCTATGTTGAAATTCAAAATACACTTACCCTTTGACCTGAAAATTCCACATGTAGGAACCTATCCTATGGAAAAGACAGTCTTCATAATGATGCATATCCATAAGGCTCCAGAATTTCAGTACAGGAAAGAGATAGGCATGCCCATTTGGTTTTAAACAAATACTCAGAAGTATAAGATACTTACTATACTTTTGAGTTTGTAGAGTAAAATTTCTTCTTTGTACATAATTAATTATTAATTAAACATCCCAATCAACACTTATCAAATGTCAACTAGAGGCAAGGGGTGGTGTCTGAATCCCTAAAATTCTGTTTTAGGAGTTAAGGCATGAATATTGAATAAAGTAACTCTTTAGCTTCTATACCATTCCCACCCTAAACCCAAATCTGATCTATGTAAAACTTTAAGCCCCAAAAGTGAGCTTAGAAGGTGAAAGGTCAAAAGAGTGTACACCAGGAGGGCACCACCTGCATCTAGGGCAGTAACATTCTCATCTTCAGCTCCCAAATGTCACTCTCCGTTCTTACCATGCCCAGTTATTTCCCTCTGGAATAAGAAGTGGAAAGTGCCACTTAAAGCAAGAATTTCCCACAACCATTTTATCAGATTAAGGGAGTGACATGTTCATATCCAGGGAAAATACTCTTTGAAGATGACTCTGTCCACTAGGAAAGAAGAATTATTTTGATTGTGCTGAACTGCTCTGCGTAACAAAGTGAGAGGAACCTAGACTTGTCTCTTTGGGAAAGGGACAAGATGAGGGGCAGGGAAATGGATAAGATTTGAAGTTTTTTGAGAATGAAAGGTGGCGTCTCCTCCAGAAATGTAGTAAAAGTGTGGCTAGCACGTGTCACTGAAGGCCCTGGTGCTTCTTTGATGCTCCCACGACACATGGAGCCCAGCTGGAAGCAGCGTGGCTGGTGACTGCCTCCCGTTTACAGCTCCCTAAGGACTAGCATCAGCTTTGCAGCCAAGATCCCACTCTTTCCAGGGCGGCCCGCAGCAGTGATGGAGGCAGGCGGTAGACAAGGGCATAGACATTTCCGCCGCACAGAAGACTCCTTTAATGTACTATCTGTGCTCACGGCTCCCCTGGCTTTGCCAGAGTCTTCATCAAGTCTGATTGGGTCTGCTGGCTCCTTCTGCCCAAGCCTGCTTCCTTCCCCTTTGTCTTGACGGCCTTTACTCCCCACAAAACCTTTCCCACACCTACCGTTTCTCAGCATCTGCTTCCCAGAGAGCCCAACCAGCACCACTAGAGACCTCTCATTTGAAACTGCTGAACTTTAACACTAGTGGGATTTTTTTTTAAAGAGTCTGAAAGGAACTATTTCTCATATTCAAGTGTGGGAATTAAAACTGAATAGCTGCCAGTTGTTCTCTGAGGCATAGTCACTACTTGACTTAGTTGATGACTGACTTTGTCTTAGTGAACAATCACAGATTCTCTCAGGAACACAATCCTTTTCTTTTTTGCTCTTAAAGAGAAAGAAAGGGGGGAACCCTATAAATATTGCTACAGTACTTTCTAACTTTTATGAACAATAGATTCCAATTTTAAAATTAGAAAGGATCTTGACATTTATTCTGATTAAAGCCCTTCACTTTGCATAACAGCACATGTCCATAGAGCCCTTGAAAATTGTGGTCTAGGCCAGGTGCAGTGGCTCACACCTGTAATCCCAGCACTTTGGGAGGCCGAGGCCTCCTCCACTTGAGGTCAGGAGTTCGAGACCAGGCTGGCCAACATAGCAAAACCCCATCTCTAGTAAAAATACAAAAATTAGCTGGGCATGGCAGCACACGCCTGTACTCCCAGCTACTGGTGAGGCTGAGGCAGGAGAATTGCTTGAACTCGGGAGGTGGAGGTTACAGTGAGCCGAGATGGAGCCACTGCACTCCAGCCCCAGTGACAGAGTGAAACTCCATCTCAAAAAAAAAAGTACAACTAAGCTTTTTGTGTTTGTTTTCAGAAAAGCAGCATCCCTCACATAGGGGCCACTTGGCACTTGACCTTCCCAAACTCTGTGCTGGGGAATTTTGCAATCACATTAATTTGATACAGTGTACTTGGGGGAGGGCATTCTGTATTTTGCTAAGAAGAAAAAATACTTCAAAAATGTGTAACTGTTAAAAGAAACAACAATCATTACTTTAATAAACTTTTAAATATAATATTTAGGAGGAAACTGACATTCAAACGAGTATTCTGTGTGTTCAATAGAGGGATATATCTGTAAATTCCCTTTATTCTCTAAATACTCCTTTCTCTGCCCTCTTTTGAGATCTCTGCTGAAATTACATCTCTGCTTGGCTTTTCCTCCTTTACAAAAAGGAGAAGCTCAACTTTCTATCCAGACTACTTAACCTTCATTAATCTACTTTCTGTCCAGGCTGGCCCGAAGCAGATGGGGTTATGTGAGCTTTCTCAGCCTCTTAGGAAGACCATGGCCCCTAAACCTTTCTCCGTTGCTGTTATGGGAATCTCTTCAGTGACATCCACCCTCTCTCCCATAACCCACTGACCCAGATGGCTGAGGATCTAAATCCAACTATATCTGGTTTCTATCAACACCATGGAACAGCCAATTTGTCTACACAAAAGGGTAGTTTCAGCTACAAATTACATGCAGATGGTTGAGCATCTCTTCTGTGACTACAGTTGAAACAGGGTATTTTCAAATCAAAGGCAATTATGTGAGTGAGTGATATTTGCTTACGTATGGAGGTATATATGTATTATGTGCTGGCTGACAGTGGCAGTGTCTGTGTTCACAAGTGTGGAGTTCAGGATATTTCCACATCTATACATAATTTTATTTTTCGTTTTTTATTTTTTTAGAGATGGGGTCTTGCTCTGTGGCCCAGGCTGGAGTGCAGTGGTATGATCATGGCTCACTGCAGCCTCAACCCCCTGAGCACAAGCAATCCTCCCACCTTAGCTTCCCAAGTAGCTGGAACTACAGGCATGTGCCACCAAGCCAGGCTAATTTTTTTTTCTTTTTTTGTAGAGATGAGATCTCTCTGTATTGCTCAGGCTGGTCTCAAACTCCAGGCCTCAACTGATCCTCCCACTTCAGCCTCCCAAAGTGCTATGATTATAGGCGTGAGCCACCATGCCCAGCCCATATCTACAAATTTGTAAATGTATTACAAAATTGTAATGAAATGTACATGAAATGAAACGTCAGTGAAAATTGTTTTTCAGTTTAAATATTAAAACAAACAGTTTAGCCAGGCACAGTGGTTCATGCCTGTAATCCCAGCACTTTGGGAGGCTGAGGGGGGCAGATCACCTGAGGTCACGAGTTCAAGACCAGCCTGGCCAACATGGTGAAACCCTGTCTCTACTAAAAATACAAAGAAATTACCCGGGCGTAGTGGCACGTGCCTGTAATCCTGGCTACTTGAGAGGCTGAGTCAGAAGAATCGTTTGAACCCAGGAGGCGGAGGTTGCAGTGAGCCAAGATTGTGCCACTGCATTCCAGCCTGGGCAACAAGAGTGAAAACTCCATCTCAAAAAAACAGTTTAAATGGGCATTAACTAATAATATTAATTACTGTTTTTAGTACTAGCTCTGGATAGAATTCCTTTGTAAGGAGCTTGTGATCTAAACAAGACATATCAAACTGACATGAATAAAAATTAGCTAAGGAAAAGCTAGGCTTTACCATTTGGGAGAGAGACTGATCTTAGAATCTGCCCTTTGCTGCACTTACCCAAGCTGGGATTATTCAGAGTTTTTCTTTACACAGTTGAAATGGGTAAGAGTTGATGATGATCATCTTTAATTCATTACATATTATTAAATAATAATGTGCTTTCCCCAAATCAACTAAATATTCTTGGCTTGTGGTAAGAGAGAGGAGGAGGATAAATGAGCACAGAGCTGAAAGCCATCTGGCCTGGGCTTTTAGGATTTAGGCTTTTAACACTGCCTCCAGAGGAAGTTACACAAAGATACTTTGGTGGAATTGAAAGAAGACACTCTCCTTCCAAGTTTAAAATTGAGACTCAAGGCTGGGTGCAGTGGCTCATGCCTGTAATCCCAGCATTTTGAGAGGCCAAGGTGGGAGGATTGCTTGAGCTCAGGAGCTCAAAGCTAGCCTGGGCAACATAGTGAGACCCCGTCTCTACAAAAATTCAAAAATTAGCTGTGCGTGGTGGCGTGTGCCTGTAGTGCCAGCTACTCGGGAGGCTGAGTTGGGAGAATCGCTTGAGCCTAGGAGGCAGAGTTTGCAGTGAACCTAGAGAAAACTACTCCAGCCTGGGCAACAGAGGAGACCCTGACTTAAATAAATAAATACATAAAATTGAGATCCATGACTAAACTACATGATCTTTAGTATACCACAGATTAAAAAAAAAAAAAAAAACAGAGCCTCACACTGTTGCCCAGGCTGGAGTGCAGTGGCATGGTCATGGCTCACTATAGCCTCAACTTCCCAGGCTCAAGCGATCCTCCTACTTCAGCCTCCCAACTAGTTGGGACTACAGGCATGCACCACTATGCCTGGCTAACTTTTGTATTTTTTGTAGAAATGGGGTCTAACTATGTTTCCCAGGCTAGTCTTGAACTCCTGAGCTCAAGTGATCTTCCTGCCTTGGCCTCCCAAAGTATTGGGATTATGGGCATGAGTCATGTGCCTGGCGCATGGATTTTTAAAATTAAATATTTTAGCTATATCCTTATTGGCACAACTATATTGTGCTGTAAATTTTTTTTTTTTTTGGTATTACAGGCATTAGTTTGTTAAAATGTAAACACTTGAAACATCACAATTTTTAAAACCTTATTTTATCATTTTAAAAAATGTTAATATACAAGCAGCCTCAAAAAAAAGAAGGCAGCTTGGGTCTCTCTCAGCCTTTGAGAAGCTCTGAAATCAATTGGTTAGAGTGCAAATACTTCCATGAGGTAGCAGGAGCGTTTTTGTATAAGCCAAAGGAACTATAGTATAAGAAACCTGGAAATAAGGAAATGATAGTTAAGAATAAGTTGTATGTTTGAAATGAAAATTCAATGTATGCTTTTTTTTTTTTTTGCCCTTAAATTGGATTATATGGACTCCAAGGAGTCTTTCAGTCTTACTCTCCCAACATGTTAATGCATACTTAAAATATACAATATTGCACCTTTAAAGCATGCTTTTCTTTTGAGACAAGTCTGGTTCTGTTACCCAGGATGGAGTGCAGTGGCATGATCTCGGCTCATTGCAACCTCCTCCGCCTCCTGGGCTCAAGTCAACCTCCCACCTCAGCCTCCTGAGTAGCTGGGAATGCAGGCGTGCACCACTACACCCAGCTAGTTTTTGTGTTTTTTGTAGAGATGGAGTTTCACCATGTTGCCAGGCTGGTCTCGAACTCTTAAGCTCAAGCGATCCGCCCGCCTTAGCCTCCCAAAATGCTGGGGTTACACGTGTGAACCACTGTGCCTGGCCTAAAGCATGCTTTCTTAATCTGAAGTTAGTAGCTTGCCTTGGTAAACTTATAACAATAGCATGTCTGTAAAGCTGTAAATGTTCAACCAGAGTAAACTACATGATGATGAACAAGTGTTCTTGGACACCAAGTCCTGGAGTCTGAAAATAAAACCTGATACATAGAGATTCTTTGAAAGATAGGTCTTACAGAGATGTCTTTTTTTCTTTTTCTTTTCTTTCTTTTCTTTTCTTTTTTTTTTTGAGACGGAGTCTTGCTCTTGTCGCCTTGGCTAGAGTGCAGTGGCATGATCTTGGCTCACTGCAACCTCCACCTCCCAGGTTCAAGCAATTCTCCTGCCTCAGCCTCCTGAGTAGCTGGGATTACAGGCGTCCACCATCACGCCCAGCTAATTTTTATGTTTTTAGTAGAGACAGTGTTTCACCATGTTGGCCAGGCTGGTCTCAAACTCCTGACCTCAAGTGATCTGCCCACCTCGGCCTCCCAAAGTGCTGGGATTACAGGCGTGAGCCACCGCGCCTGGCCTTACAGAGATGTCTTAAAGGAGAAAGGAGTGACAACAGAAACAACAGGAAAGTCAACTCTCACGAGTTAGAAGGGAAAATTAATTCTGGGTGTAGGTCAATAGAGGTCATCATTTGAATTAAAAATATCTTGAAAGGGAAGTTCTTCCTCTCGTCTGCCCCGTTCCTGGAACTGCATTGTCTCCTGGGGAAGCATGCATAGTTACTCAGCAAAACCATTCTGGTTCCTCTTAACAGACTAAAATATGAAGCCAGCTGTCCAATTGGGGTGGAGACATTCTATCTTTGAGACCAATAGGAATTGGTCTAATTAAAGGCATTTAGAGAAGGATAGAAGAGAAAAGACACAAAGGGCAGAAAAGGTGGAAGAGGGCTTGAGTCTGAATTCCATCTCTGCTACAGGGTTAATGTATTCCTAACAGTCTTATTCAAGTGCTTAAAACAAAGGCACAATAAAAGGATGAGGGCTTATAATAATAAAAATAATAAATAAATATATTATTTATGTTAATATATTATATATATATATATTTAAAAGGACCAGTCCTCCCCTGAGGAGCTCAGAGTTCTAAAGTAAAATCCAATCTGTTGAATAATGATGGCACAAGTTGTAACTTTCTAGGATTCCATAAAATGGAAGGTTGAAGGAAGATTAAAAAATCTGCTGTGGTATTCCAGGAAGGGGTGTAAGAGACACAGGTAACCAATGGCTTGTGTCCTGGTAACAAGAAATGTACTTCAAAGAAACCCTTGTGAATGGTTCCTGATGCCTTTCGGTCTCTTTGTCACATCTCAAGATATCTAGCTTGGTGGGGGTCTCTCTCAGAGTGACTGTACGTTCGGCCTATATCATCTCAGTTACTCCCAACAGCAACACTATGAGTTGGAGACTTTTTTCTCCCATTTTACCAAGAAGGAAACAGACCTCAAAGAAAAGTGTCAAGTCATTTACTCAAGATTGGATGGGAAAGTTGGGATTTTAGATCAATCTGACCCTAAAAATCCTGCTATTTCTATACTGTCATTCTGTGTTATTATTACCGACTTTAATTACTAATTGCACATTAACCTGACTCCCCCCTTACTTGGGCCTACAGATTTGAACCTCAGAATTATCTTTGACCCTTCCAATAAATCATTTCACCAATATTTATTGAGTACCAAGAACTAGCTATTGAGGATAAAGAATGAATGAAATAGAATTCCTGCCCTCACAGAACAGACGGATCATGTGGGGAATCAGTTGCTAAATCTTGTAGGGTTCACTTATTATACATCTATCCTCACTTCTCTTTTCTGTTTTTCCCTGGTGCAAGCCCTCACTACCTTTGTTTGTCTCTGTTATTAGTCAGGATCACAGAAGAACTAATTACAGAGTTGTGGGTAGAGTTAAGAATTCAAAAAAGTGGGCTGGGTGTGGTGGCTCACGCCTGTAATCCCAGCACTTTTGGAGGCCAAGGCAGGAGGATTGCTTCAGCCCAGGAGTGAAAGACCAGCCTGGGCAACACAGAAAGACCCCATTTCTACAAAATATAAAAAATTAGTTGGGCATGGTATCATGCACCTGTAGTCCTAGTTACTTGGGAGGCTGACGTGGGAGGCTTGAGCCCAGGAGGTTGAGGCTACAGTGAGTTGTGATTGTGCCACTGCAGTCCAGCTTGGGTGACACAGCAAGACCCGGTCTCAAAAAAAAAAAAAGTAATGGTGAGACACTCAGAAAATACCAGCAGTGGGAAACCATGGCCATGCCAAGGGCCAGTGTTCCTGGAGCCCATAGCGAGCTGGAGACGTGCAAAAGCTGGTGCCCTTAGGAGCTATAGTCATGAAGGGAGGCAGCTCAGAAACTCAGCTTCTCTCTCCTCTTGCCGTCTGATCAGCTGGCATCCTCCTCTGCTCAAACTCAATCAGAAGTCCCCCAGCCAGGAAGCCAGGTCTGCAGAGGTCAGCCTCCCCAGGTGGAGAAGTCAGGGAATGGATCAGGCGAGGTAGATGGAAAATAACCAGCACTCTCTCTACTCATTCCTCAACAAATACACACTGAACGTGTAGTCTGTGACAGGCACAGTGGCTACAGTGGCAAGCAGAACAGAGCTCCTCCTTTCCTTTCTGGAGGTTACAGCTTGGAGGAGGCTGCTGGGAGAAACCCAATAAAGCACTAATTATCCCAATTTAGACAGCATGAATGTAATTAATGCCAGTGAGTTGCACACTTAAAATGGTTAAAATCACAAATTTTATGTTCTATGTATTTTACCACAATAAAAAACTTAGTAGCTAGAGAGTTTGGAAGGAAGCAAGAGAGTGTGGCATTGAGGAAGCCCAGGGAAAAGAATGTTTGCAGAAGGAGAAAGGAGATAAGAATGTTAAGAAAGGTGAACAAGAACTCCTTAGCAAGAACTCGCCAATGGAAAGATGGTAGTGAAGCCAGACACAAAGTGTTGAAGGGTAAGAGAAAGAAGAGAAAATGTGGCTGAGTCTCTGTTATGACCAGCCCTACCCAGTAGGGCCCTGAAATAGCATTTTAGACCTGTCTCTAATAGCATTTTAGACCTGTCTCTAAATTCTCCTCTGTCTCCTTCTGCTCCTCTTAGTATACCTACCCAGTACTGAGCCAGATTGGACCACAAACAGCTCCATTGCTTTCCTACCTCTGTGTCCTTACTTATATATTTTGCTATCCCAGGAATGCCCTCTCCGTGACGTAAGTCACTCCATTATCAGTGTTCTAATGGCACTTAATACATATCTCTATTAGAGCCTTTGTCATATTTTATTGTAATTTTTTGTTTTCCTTCAGAGAGTCTCTTCTGCTCATCTGCCCAACATCTCTTCCTCCATGGCCCCTCCTTCCTTTGGTACCAGTTGCAACCTGTAGTTAGAGAATTGCCCCTCCTTCATTCATTGTGGATCTGCTATGGCTTCTGAATATGACTCCAGGGCCCTCTGGCTATAATTGTAGGTACATGACCCAAGCTGAGCCTACAAGCATCTCTTCTCAGGGTCATATACATGAAAGGTGAAAAGATCTCTCTTTCTTTGGGTCTAACAGCTGAGATGATGTAAGCCAGAAGTTGCCTGTGGCCAATTTCCACGCAATGCCTTCTAACCACTACCACATAGAGGAAGTCCAATTGTAAAGGGAGAAAAAAGAGGAGACCTAAGCAACAATCACATTATTTGAGTTCCCGGATCCACTTACGCCTGACACCACCTCCCCTCCTGGACTTGTCAATTGTATGAGCCAACCAGGTGCCTCTTATGCTTAAGCCAGCAGGGTCTCGACAAATACATGTGTTGTATTCCCTACTAGTCTCTAAGTACTCTACAGTTGCAGAGACTTTGCATCCCAGCACCTAGCATAACAGGTACTGAATAATGTTAAGTAATGGTTGAAATCTTAACAGTCATCTAGATCCAATTCAAATTTCATTTACTAAAAACAATTTTACTGAACCCTCAAACAGGATCATTCAAATGCCTGTGATTCCTGGTAGCACTTTATAGATTCTGCTTCTTATTTTAATTGTTTGTGTTCTTGGGCCTCTCTATCAGATGATACATAAGTTGGATGCAAGGCTTAAGTCTGCATAGTAGGTGTTCACTAAAAGTTAACTGTTCTAAATTGGACTTGTATGTGTTAGTTTTTGCACAGAGGGGAAAAAAGAGAGAGGTGAGACTCGTTTCTGCTCTTGAGGGCTCACAGCGCTTGTTCAACAAATAATGTTGTGACTTGCCTTGGCCTGAATAGAAAATGAATAATAGAGAAGAAAGAAAGTAACATATATTCTTTATGGAGAAACAAAGCTCTAGACTGACAGCAAAATATATTTTTATCAGGAAGTGTCAAAAGAATGGGGAACAAGATCAGAAAAATTTTATAAGTAGATCAGGAACCAAATATTCTGGAAATATAAAACCACTCATAAATAAAGTCAGATGCAGCATTCCACTGAACATAATTTAACAACTACCATAAGAGTCACTAAATCCTCTTTTCATTGTCTTCAAACTTCTCTCCAACTAAATAAGTGCAGGTTAATCTGATCCTCTGAGTGTCTAATCCTGGGTGAACACAATGGCTGTAAAATGCTCTGCTTCTCCAAAGAATGTTCCATGAAGCTTACAATGTTCTAGCTCTCTGTTAAATATGGTGGAGAACTTTGTTCAACTTTGAGGCCCTCAAGGCTCCTCACACAGAAATCTGCAATCTGCAGATGCTCTGGGAATATCTGTGAATGACTCAAACCAAATCTTTTCCTCCAATGCATGATTGTATCCAACTTCCCCACACTATTTCCTCTTCAGCCTGCTTCAGAGGTTTAAGAGTCCAGCCCTGGACAGCCAAATTGAAGCAGAAGTTTATGCAAGAATCCAGAAATCTTAGTCTAGTTTTTGGATAATCTTGGGGGGATTCAGGCAAAAAAATACCTGGGCAAAAAATACCAAAAGTGATGATATAATCTTAGCAGTAATGGCATTGTTCAATGTCCTCAGTCACCTGGAAGCTTTCCTGCTGCAATTAACATATGGACAGGCCAGTTCGTTGGCCTCTAAGCAGAATGTCATTGAAATATGGCAATGTCAAGTTGAGGCACCAAAGGTTGAGGGCCTGGTGCTCAACTCTCCTGGATTAAACTAGCTCTCTCGAGGTGGGGATGATGAAGCTCTGGCAAGCAGAGTCACACTCCCCCAAAAGATTTCCCAGGGGGTCAGAAATTCAAGCAGAAATTCAGTCCTTCTATTCGAATAAAATAAATACAGAAACTTTATCCAAAAAAAGATAAGGAGGGCCAGGCACAGTGGTTCACTCCTGTAATCCCAGCACTTTGGGGCCAAGTAGGGAGGATCACTTGAGTTCAGGAGTTCAAGACCAACCTGGGCAACATAGCGAGACCTCAACCCTATTAAAATTTTTAAAAAATTAGCCACACATGGTGGTGCTCCTGGAGTCCCAGTTACTCTGGAGGCTGAGATGGGAAGATCACTTGGGCCTGGGACATCAAGGCTGCAGTGAGCCATGATTGTGTCACTGTACTCCACCTTGGGAGACAGAGCAAGACCCTGTCTCAAAAAAAAAAAAAAAAAGTAAGGGGAAGCAATTTGGAAACAGAGCCTCACTCTGTTGCCCAAGCTGGAGTGCAATGGTGCAATCTTGGCTTATTGCAACCTCTGCCTCATGGGTTCAAGCCATTCTTGTGCCTCAGCCTCCCTAAGTAGCTGGGGGTACAGATGTGTGTCTCCACCCCTGGCCAATTTTTGTAATTTTAGTAGTGACAGGGTTTCACAATGTTGGCCAGGCTAGTCTCCAGCTCCTGACCTCCAGCAGTCTGACCGCCTCAGCCTCTCAAAGTGCTGGGATTACAAGTGTAAGCCACCACGCCCAGCCAGAATTTTTTTTTTTTTTTTTGCTTACTATGTTATACTTTTTTATATAGTTTGAATTTTTTTACAATAAGCATATTTTACTTTTAGATTAAAATATGCATTTTTGCATATCTTATCTAATTCTAATAAAAAGATTAGAATATGCATTTTTAATTATTGCAAATCATTCAGGACACCGATTTTTGGTTCTATGAGGGTAGAGGCCAAGTTTCGTTTTCCTTCCCACCGTATCTCTAGCATGTATCATAGTGTCTAAGAAATTGTAGCTGCTGAATAAATATTTCTGAGTGAATGTCCAAATAAGCTTTCATTTTTTTCAGACAGGGTTTCATTCCTGTTACCCAGGCTGGAGTGCAATGGTGCAGTCTTGGGTTATCGCAACCTCCACCTCCCAGACTCAAGTGATTCTCCTGCCTTAGCCTCCAGAGTAGCTGGGACTATAGGCATGCACCACCACACCCAGCTAACTATTGTATTTTTTGTAGAGATGGGGTTTCGGCATGTTGCCCAGGCTGGTCTCGAATTCCTGAGCTCAATTGATCCACCTGCCTCAGCCTCCCAAAGTTCTGGGATTACCGCACCCAGCTAAGCTTCTTTAAAAAAAAAAAAAAAATACAGCCTGTCTCACTATGTTGTCCAGGCTGATCTCCAATGCCTGGCCTCAAGGGATCCTCCCCCATCAGCCTGTCAAAGTGCTGGGATTATAGGTATGAGCCACCACATCTGGCCCCCAAATAAGCTTTTTGATTCCTGTCAATATCTTCTAATTCAAAAAGTGGTCATGGTCATATAAATCAGGGAGAGGCTGACTAGGTTATAGAATATTAGTGTCTGTAGACACAATGTAGTCCAGAATTTTTCAACTCACAGATAGTGCCTATTAGTAGTTTGCAAAATCAATGTAGAAAGTTATGACTAGCATTTTAAAAAATAAATAGAATGGGCCCAGTGTGGTGGCTCACGCCTGTAATCCCAGCACTTTGGGAGACCGAGGTGGGTGGATCACCTAAGGTCAGGAGTTCGAGACCAGCCTGGCCAACATAGCAAAACCCTGTCTCTACTGAAAATATAAAAATTAGCCAGGTATGATGGCATGCACCTGTAATCCCAGCTACTGGGGAGGCTGAGGCCGGAGAATTGCTTGAACCCAGGAGGTGGAGGTTGCAGTGAGCCAAGATTGCACCACTGCACCCAGCCTGGGTAACAGAGCAAGACTCCATCTCAAAAGAAAAAAAGAGGCTGGGCGCGGCGGCTCACGCCTGTAATCCCAGCACTTTAGGAGGCCGAGGTGGGCATATCATGACGTCAAGAGATCGAGACCATCCTGGCCAACATGGTGAAACCCCGTCTCTACTAAAAATACAAAAATTAGCTGGGCGTGGTGGCGTGCACCTGTAGTCCTAGCTACTTGGGAAGCTCAGGCAGGAGAATCGCTTTAACCAGGGAGGCGGAGGTTGCAGTGAGCTGAGATCATGCCACTACACTCTAGTCTGGTGACAGAGTGAGACTCTGTCTTCAAAAAAAAAAAAAAAGTAGAATGGAATTTAGTAGAAAAATACCGGAGTACATTTAATAAATATTAAATGTTTTATGACATTTTATGTCTGTTTTACACACACACGAACACACATATACACTGTGTGGTGGTGTAAAATACATTTCTTAACTGGATTGTGGTCAAGAAGTTTGAAAACCACTGATCTAATTTCACACACACACACACACACACCCTGCTCTCCAACCATAACAAACCCAAACAAACCTTCAATTCCCCAAAACACCAGGCTGTTTTATAATCTATAGGACTTGGCATTTATTGCTTCCTTTACCAGGAATAAACTTGCCTTCCTTTTCTACCTGCAAGTCCTTGGTTTACCCTTCAAGATGCTGCTCAAGCAGCATCTGAACAAAGCCAGACTCCCTCCTGCGTGCATCCACCTCCCCTTCCACCTGACCTACTCATAGCACTGTGCACTGGGCAGCAGCTGCTTCCAAAGGTGTCTGCCTCTTCTACTCATGTGGGCTTCTGAGAACAGGGACTTTGTGGTCCTCACCTTGATGTCACTAGGGCCCCACACCATGTCTATAGCACTCAATACATGACTGCTAAATAATTACAGGGAAAAGCTCTTATAAAGAACAAGGCAGCTCTTTATGTAATGAAATAGAATGGCACCCAACTTTCAGTAGTAAGTGGGAAAAAAAGTTACAATACAGTATCCTTAATAAGCTGTCATTGCGTGTGTGTGTGTGTGTGTGTGTGTGTGTGTATTTGATTGCAGAGAATAACTTTAGAAGAATACAAAGGAAATGGGTAACAATAGTTGTCATCTGGGGACAAGGATAGAAGGGAGACTAATATTTCACTGAATGCCTCTTGATTTTTGTGCTTTGTGCACGGGGCATCTGTCATTAAAATTAATTAATAAATATTCCTCCAAAATATTTTATAGGCAAAGAATATAAGAAAGACAAGATTTATGGCTTCCAAAAATTCCTTAATATAGAAAGGCAAAATTGTTTTTCTTGAGTAATTTTTTTAAAAGAGTCTTTATTTTCTGTGAAGCTTAAGGTAAATCTAGTCTTTC
This sequence comes from Pan troglodytes, assembly GCF_028858775.2. Lineage (NCBI taxonomy): Eukaryota > Metazoa > Chordata > Mammalia > Primates > Hominidae > Pan > Pan troglodytes. Next base: position 105,207,088 of record NC_072405.2, on the reverse strand, counting down.
TCCGATTGAGAGCAAGAAGGAGAAGATGCATTCCCTCTAACTCCAGAGCAGCCCAGGTGTAAGAGGCAGATGGGATTGGACAGCATTTCATTTTCTAAGAAATAAGAAAACCTCAATCTTTACGGAAAACCACAGATCTTCAGGGAGGTCTGACTAAAGAACACTCAGTAGTTGTCAAAGAAGGCAATTGTAACAAAGGACAATCTAAGCTAATTTTGTAACTGTTTAGAGAACAACGTTCTTCTTCCACCAGACCTCTGGCTGGGCTCTCTAAATTCTTCACCTCATTAAAATATTCTTTTCTATAAGCCTAATTGTCAGAATTGAAAGAGCTGCTTATTACAGACCTGGGTTCCTATGGCAATAGTAAATAAATGCCAAATTATCTAAAGCATTGAGAAAAATAATATACACTAATAATAGGTAGCCCTGTGAATCCTTTTAATAAGACAGCTAATTGAGAGCCAGCTATTCCTACATGTTGGAACAAGAATGGCTGTGGAGATCTTCAGACTTTTTAAAACCCAGTAAAATGTCCTCTATTAAAGTCACTGAAATGATACTGAGTCAAAAATACATTCACGGCTACTTTAGGGATATCATCATGATGTTCTAAGCATATCTGCTAGTGGAAGAAAAAATCATTTTTCCTTTTTACATTAAATACTCAAAATCTGTCTCTTACATTCTGTCTCTCTCTGTCTCTCTCTCTCTCTCTCTCTCTCTCTCTCTCTCTCTCTCTCTGTGTGTGTGTGTGTGTGTGTGTGTGTGTCTTTCTTCTTGCTTAAGTGCCTACTGAAATCCTGGCAGGGTGAGGTTGGCCCCAGGCCATTGCCTGCACCGTGGCTGCACAAGCCAGCCGGAAAACACAGGGAGCTCAGCCGGGCGCGGTGGCTCACGCCTGTAATCCCAGCACTTTGGGAGGCCGAGGCGGGCGGATCACGAGGTCAGGAGATCGAGACCATCCTGGCTAACACGGTGAAACCCCGTCTCTACTAAAAATACAAAAAATTAGCCGGGCGTGGTAGCGGGCGCCTGTAGTCCCAGCTACTCGGGAGGCTGAGGCAGGAGAATGGCGTGAACCCGGGAGGCGGAGCTTGCAGTGAGCCGAGATCGCGCCACTGCACTCCAGCCTGGGCGACAGAGCGAGACTCCGTCTCAAAAAAAAAAAAAAAAACAAAACACAGGGAGCTCTCCCCATTCTACCACATCTGTCATGTTCCTCTCCACAAAATGAAGGCTAAACTCCAAACAGGAGGGCCCTGAGATGGGACCTTTCCACTTCGTATTTCCTGAACATAAGTTCTTTTCCAAAAGACTTATGGTGGCAAGTGACATAACCCTTTGTAGTAGTCAGCTCAGGCTGCCATAACAAACCACCAGGTACTGGGGCTTAAACAACAGAAATTCATTTTCTCACAGTTCTGGAGGCTGGAGGTCCAAGATCAAGGTGCTGGTTTCTTCTGAGGCCTCTCTCCTTGGCTTTCAGGGAACCATCTTCTCCCTGCGTCTTCATGTGTTCTTCCTTCTGTACCTGTTGGTGTCCTACTCTCTTCTTAGAATGACAGCAGCCATGTTGGATGAGGGCCCACCCTAATGATGTCATTTTAGCTTACCTCTATGAAGACCCTATTTCCAAATCCAGCCACATCATAAACTACTGATGGTTAAGACTTCGACTTATGAATTGGGGGAAGGCGGTGGGGGCACAATTCAACCCAAACAGCCTTTCTACTTTCTCTGCATGGTGAGCAGACATTGTATTTACCAGCACAGGTCACCGGAACCCAGGCTCCATCACCACAAGATCAACTATCCAATTATCTAATTCTATTTAGATAAGAGGCAATAATGATTATCTCCTAGGTAACAAAGAGAAATGAAGAATTCTCATTCAGATGCCCCATTTTCATACTTATATGTCAGTTAAATACATGAAAATAGTTATAGACAACCCAACAGCAATAAGAGACTCAGGTATAAGTTATGGAGGGCGTGATTAATTTTGAGGGTATAAGGAAAGTATCTTAGAGAAGATGTGTGATTCTTGACCTGGTTCCTGGGCACAGAAGGGATGGGAGAAGAGAGGGCATTTCCAGAAAAAGAGAGTGGCATTTGTTTCATTGTACTAAGCTGGTTGTTGTGTGTGTCAGGAGACCCTGGAGGCTTGGGATTGTTATATTGAATCCACAGTGCCTGACCCAGGGTCAGTTTAACTTAACGTGATACATTAATGTGATGCACTATTTTGACTATTTAGGAAGAAACAGCTTGAAGGGAGTAAGCAGCCGGGTGCAGTGGCTCACGCCTGTGAGCACTTTGGGAGGCAGAGGTGGATGGATCACCTGAGGTCAGGAGTTTGAGACCAACCTGACCAATATGATGAAACCCTGTCTCTACTAAAAGTACAAAAATTGGCTGGGCGTGGTGGCATGCACCTGTAGTCCCAGCTACTTGGGAGGCTGAGACGGGAGATTTGCTTGAACCCAGGAGGTGGAGGGTGCAGTAAAGCTGAGATCGCACCACTGCACTCCAGCCTGGGCGACAGAGTGAGACACCGTCTCAAAAAAAGGGAGTAAGCAATGTAGCCTGGAACACTGAGGGAAGTCAGGGCCAGACATCCAAATCTGAGAGTAGACTTGGTAGCTGAAACTGGAATGAGTTCTTGAAGGCAAGGATATACTGAGCAAGTCACTGCCCTGTTTAAAACCGTGAAGCGATTTCTCAGTGCTTTTAGAATAAAGTCGGCCATTCTTTTTTTTTTTTCAAGTTTTATTTTATTTTTAAAGATGGGGGCTCAAACTCCTGGCCTCAAGCAATCCTCCCGCCTCAGCCTCTCAAGTAGCTGGGATTACAGGTGCAAGCCACCATGCCCGGCTCGAATTTTATTTTTAATTGTGGTTACAAACACTCAACACTAACCATTTTGAAGTGTATAATTCAGGAATGTTAAGTATATGAATGTTATTGTGCAAGAGATTTTTAGAATGTTTTCATTTTGCAAAACTGAAACTGTATGCCCATTAAACACTAATTGCCCCTCCTTCCTCCCAGCCTTTAGCAACTACCTCTCTACTTTCTGTTTCTATCATTTTAACTCCTTTAGATACCTCATATGAGTGGAGCCACAGTATTTGTCCTTTTATGAATTTTTATCACTTAGCACAATGTTCTTGAGGTTCATCCATGTTGTAGCATGTGACAGGTTCTCCTTTTTAAGGCTGCATAATATTCCACTGTATGTACAGACATTTTGTTTATCCATTCACCTGTCAACGGACAACTGGATTGTTTCCACCTCTTGGCTATTATGAATAATGCTGCAATGAAAATGGATCTCTTTGAGATCCTGCTTTGAATCCCTTTGGATATATACCCAGAAGTGGAATTGTTAGATCATATGATAGTACTACTTTTTAATTTTTTTGAGGAAGCTTCATGTTGGTTTCCATAGCAGCTGCATCGTTTTACACAGAATAAGGGTCCATCATGTGTTTTTGTCTTGTCTTGTTTGGTTTGGTTTTTTGAGACAGGGTCTCCACCCAGGCTAGAGTGCAATGGCATATGATAGTTCACTGTAACTTCAATTTCCTGAGCTCAAGTGATCCTCCTGCCTTGGCCTCCCCAGTAGCTAGGACTACAGGTACATGCCATCATGCCTGGCTAATTTGTTAATTTTTGTAGAGACAGGGTCTCACTGTGTTGTCCAGGCTGCTCTTGAACTCCTGACCTCAAGCAATCATCCCACCCTGGCTTCCCAAAGTGCTGGAATTACAGGCATGAGTCACCAAAGTCCATCTTCTTTTTTTTTTTTTTTTTCCTTTGAGTTGGAGTTTCGCTCTTGGCACAATCTCGGCTCACTGCAACTTCTGCCTCCCAGGTTGAAGCGATTCTCCTGCCTCAGCCTCCCTAGTAGCTGGGAATACAAGTGCCAGCCACCATGCCCAGCTAATTTTTGTATTTTTAGTAGAGATGGGGTTTCACCATGTTGGCCAGGCTGGTCTCAAACTCCTGACCTCAGGTGATCCACTCGCCTCGGCCTCCCAAAGTGCTGGGATTACAGGTGTGAGCCACCACGCCCAGACCATCATTTTTAACATGGCTTTCAAGGCCCTGAATGACTGGCAGCTCCCAGAGGCCAGTAGAACCACACATTGGTCATTTCTAACCATGAACCATTGGCTCAAGAAAACCTCATGGCCAAGCCCAACATAAATGGGGCAGGGAAATATATTCTTCCCATGGAGCACAGGGCAGGGGAGAGAGCGAGTATTTGAATAGAATCTGACCTATACCTTCTCCTCCTACCCTTTACTCTCCCAAATTTGCCTCACTACTCCTACTCATCATAAACATCTCAACTTAAACATCCCTTTCCCAGAAGACCTTTTCCCCTTCCCACATGAATTTGGCTCCCACTATTTGCCTCAACATGTATTTTTCCTTTTATGAAACTTAATGTGTTGATAGTTTTTATATAATTTCTCTATCTCCCCCAGTATCAATGACTGTTGTGTGTAAAAATAGTGATTTATAACAATAATCATGTTTTAGTGGCTTAAAACAACTACCGTGTATTCTTTCTTATTATTTTTGTGGGCTGGATGGGCACTTCTTCAGCTTGTCTTACCTGGGCTTACTCATGCAATTGCAGTCAGATGATGGCAAGAACAGCTGGATGGTCCAAGCTGACCTCACTCAAATGACTGGCAGTCAGTGCTGATTGATGGCTGTGATGCATTAGCTCTCCTCCTCCATGCCCACTTATCCTCCAGGAGGTTATAGCAACATCCATCCCTATATGGTGGTCTCAGGGCAGTGTTCCAAGAAAGTATAAGTAGAAACTGCAAGTCTAGACTTGGAGGTTGGTCAACATCACTTCTGCCACATTCTGTTGGTCAAATCAAGTCACAAGGCCAGCCTAGCTTAGGAAGTGAAGAGATTAAACCCCTTACTGGGGAGGACAGCAAAATCATACTGTAAAGGGCATGCTTAAGGAATGGGTTGAATTGTTCCTCCCAACACATATGTTGAAGTCCTAACTTTTGGTGCCTCTGGATGTGACTGTATTTGGAGACAAGGTCTTTGAAGAGGTAATTAGGTTAAAACTGAGCTTGTTAGAGTGGGCCCTAATCCAATATGATTGGTATCCTTATAAGAAGAGGAGATAAGGTTGCTGACAGGTACAGAGGGAAGACAATGTGAAGACAAAGGAGAGGATGGCCATCTCTAACCCTCAGAAAAGAGGCTTCAGAAGTAATCAGCCCTTCAAACACCTTGATCTTGGACTTCTAACTGCCAGGATTGTGAGTAAATAGGTTTCTGTTGTTTAAGTAATGCAGTTTGTGGTATTTTGTCACAGCCACCTTAGCAAACTAATACACTTACAGAGGCAGGAGGAATTGTCTCAACCACCTTTGCAAACAATCTGCCACACCCCTAAGACCTTAAACTCCTTGTGGTTTGGGGTTCTGTTATTCTTGTGCATCATCGGCATTCAACAAATATTGCCTATTATTAGGCCTGTTTTTTAAGGCAAGAGAAGAAAGAGAAGCCAGAGAAGATGGTAAAGGATCAGAGAATTATGAGCGAACCAAAAGAATGTTTGCGTCATGAACACCAAAGGAAGAGAGAATCTTGGGAATAGATCTTTAGATATCTCAAGGAGGACAGAAACTGAGAAATGGCCACTGGATTTAACAATTATTAATTGACACACCAAATAATTCACAACATGGGAAAGACTGGGACTGGTTGAAGGGAAGAAGAGTATCAACCAAGGGACACTTTAAATTCTTACCATATTTTACAATAAGAATATAGACCTATATGTAAACTTTTTTAACATGTCATTTTTTTTTTTTTTTGAGATGGGAGTCTTGCTCTGTCATCCAGGCTGGAGTGCAGTGGTGCAATCTCAGCTTACTAAAACCTCCACCTCCCAGGTTCAAGCAATTCTCTTGCCTCAGCTTCTCGAATAGCTGGGACTGCAGGTGCACACCACCATGCCCAGCTGATTTCTGTATTTTTAGTAGACATGGGGTTTCACCATGTTGGCCAGGCTGGTCTCAAACTCTGACCTCAGGTGATCTGCCCCCTTTGGCCTCCCAAAGTGCTGGGATTACAGGTGTGAGCCACCGTGCCCAGCCACATGTCATATTTTTAAGGACAGTTGAAATTCTCTCTGGGCCCACCTATCCTACCTTCTGTAAGTGCCCACTTCTAACAGTTTACTGTACACCCTCATACATTGCTGGGTAGTACAAAATGGCACAACCCCTTTGGAGGGCAATTTGGCAAAAGCCATCAAATTACAACTGTAATAAATTTTATGTTAATAAAGTTGTTTTTAAAAACTTCAAATGTATAAACCCTTTAGATATACTCACATACATGCAAAATGACACTATGTACAAGAATATTCACTGCAGCTTTATTTGTTGTAGGAAATATTTGGAAATAATCCAAATGTCTTCCGATAAAGAATGGTTAAATAAACTGTGCTACAGCCACACAATGGAATCTCGTGCTGCTTCAAAAAAAAAAAAAGGGGGGGGGGGGGGCGAAGAATGAGGAAGCTCTCCCTGTACTGATATGGAAAGATTTCCAAGATAGATGAAGAGAAAAAAACAAGGCACAGAGCAGTTATATGCTACTTTTATGTAAGCTAGAAGGCAAAAGAAAAAAATATATTTAATTTGCTTATATTTCTGTAAAGAATCTCTGGAATGATAAGAAACAAATAAAATTATCTAGAGAAAAGAAAGTAGATAGGGACAGGTATGGGATTATTCTAGATTATGTTCTCATTTACATACATAAGCTGATTAGATTCATATAGCAAATCTGAGGCTATTATTATTATCCCCATTTTACAGATGAAAATTAGAAACGCTAAGTCACTTCCCCAGTTTACCAATTTAGACAGCTGGTGCACATGGAGTCCGATTCTAGCCTACCTCTGCCTGACTCCAGAGTTCATGCTGCAGCATCACTCAAACTGTTGCCTGAGCAAACACAAGCCCCTGATCTTCAGATCTAAAATAAATAACATCAGAGGCAGGATAATCAAAAGTCATAGCCAAACATATTTTAAGATGTTTATCAAATCAGGGAGCTGGAGATTGGAAGATATTTTTTATTAAGGGAGCTGGTTTTACTAGTGGTTTGTGTTTGTTTCTTTCTTGGTTTCCTGGCTTTTCAGATGTCTGTTTTGGAAGAAATCAGTGGAGGAGGGGATGGAAAGATGATCTACTTTGTGTGGTATATACAGTTCCCTTAGACAAGTCATTTTTCACAGATGTTTTTGAAGTTTAGGGTATACTGCTGTTTAGCTCCAGGACATGATGTCCAAGTAAGTGACTAGAGGTACAGGGAGGAAAATAAAAGGTTAAGAAAAGTCCCTTCACGAATAAGGCTTCTGCTGTTACTGCTGTCAGGTCTCCTGCATAGGAAGGGCTTATTGTCTGAGCATAAATGGGGAAACCTGGAGTTCATCTATCTGCAAGGAAGCTTTGGCACCCAGTTAAATTTCACTGTCTCAAGCTTCCCTTGTGTGTCCTAGAGCTTTTCTTTAACAGTTGTCATGAGGAAGTCTCATTTGTCAAGTTGACCAATTGTCCATTTTTTCCCTGTCATGAGGAAATCCTTTCTTAAGCCAGCTTTATTTTCTAAATGGAAATTTCCAGCCTTGAATGCAGTAGCTGTTGCTCTGGGTAGTCCAGGTCCTAAAGTTCAGTTCTTCAACCACGTTTCCATGGCTGTTACTCACACACAAGACATGAGTGGTCCTTCAGAGGGGTTCCAGTTAGAGTTTTTGGGTGACAAGGATTTTTTTTTTGGAAAGGTTTAGTGAAAAGAGAGCAGGGAACTCAAGAACCCATCAGAGGAAGTGGAGTGTTCTCCCCTAGAATTATTCTCCTTTTGATTTCAGCTTTTCGGATGTAAATGGCACTTGTTTGCCATGATGTCAATTTGGTCCCAAACTCACAAGTCTTTTCCCAAATGGCAAAAATAGAGAAATAGAGAATGGAGAATGGTTGCTTCTCCCCAAGGCTGGTGATTCCTGTCCCATCACAGTGACCTACAATGGCAGGACCACACAAAATTGTTGCCCTAATTCCAAACCACCTTATATATGTGTTGTCCTTGTCTTTCAGCAAAGCAGACCTCTCAGCTTGCTCCACAGTCACTCAGGACTCCTGGCATGACTAGACCAAGCCTTAAGATCCTTTTGTTCTGGAGGACAACCCTTTCCTTGACTCATAACAACTAGTAGAAGATAGAGCGAATTATAGCCACAATACTGAGGAAGTTTTTTACATTAAAACTTTTGGCCAGGCGTGGTGGCTCACACCTGTAATCCCAGCATTTTGAGAAGCCAAGGCAGGCGGATTACATGAGCCCAGCAGTTCAAGACCAGCCTGGGCAACACAGTGAGAGCCTATCTCTACAAAATAATAAAATAAAAAACTATTTGGGAGGTGGTGCGCACCTGTAGTCCCAGCTACTCAGGAGGCTGATGTAGGAGGATCGCTTGAGTACAGGAGGTTGAGGCCATGATCACGCCACTGCACTCCAGTTTGGATAACAGAGAGAGACCATTGTGATGTGCAACACGTGAAAGAGAATTATCACTCTCTTAGCAATGGAACAGGTATAATCCCCAAAAGTCCAAGTCACTGTCAACATTAAAATACGAACCTGAATTTGTTGGCTGGTAAAAGTTTATTGGCTGAGTGAAAGTGCCTCATCATTTTCATTCAGACCCCCAGTTCATTAGTTTGACCATTGATTCATTATTCACTCATTCACATTGGTTGAGTCAGGCATTGTACTAGGCACTGGGATTACAAAAGAGAACAAGATAAAAATAATCCCTGACCTCAAGGATCTTACAAACCAGCCATTTTTTCCCTCCCCTCAACACTCTCACCAACTTGAAACTGTTCCTCCTCCCTGATCTTCATCCACAGAGCTGTAAGCAGAGGTACAATTCTGGTTTATAGAAATGCCAACTGTCACTGGAAAAATTCCTTTAGTATATCAGCCTCGAATTTAAGAAATAATTAAGTTTAAAAATAATTTTCATTGTATAGTTTTAAGTGGTTTTCTTATTTGTAAAAACAATTCATTTGAGCCTCACAACATATCTGGGCTGGGTAGAAATCACTGTTTCATTTTTTTCTCTTTTTTTTGAACAACTTTATTGAGATATAATTCACATAGCATACAATTCACTCATTTAAAATGTACAATTAAATGGTTTTCGGTATATGCAGAGTTTTAAATACAACCATCAGCACAATCAATTTTGGAACATTTCATCAACCCAGAAAGAAACCTGTACCCATTAGCTAACCTACTTTATGTCCTTAGATTTAGCTATTCTGTACATTTCACGTAAGTGGAATCGTGAAATGTATGGTCTTTGTGTCTGGCTTCTTTCACTTAGCATAATGTCTTTAAGGCACATCCACATTATAGCACATGTCCATACTTCATTCCTTCTCACGGCTGAACAAGATTCCCTTCTGTGGATATCATATTTTGTTTATCCATTCATCAGTAGATGGTGTGTTTAATTTTATAAGTGAAGAAACTAAGGTAAATAAGTGCCTGGGTTGGGACCATTCAAAGCCAGGTCCCCTGGCTCCCAATCCAGGGCTCATTCCATTAAATCTACTAGGTCCCATAATTTTAAAGTGCATGTTCATTCCCACACATTTGCCTAAGACATTTTTGAATAGGGAATGAAACTAAGAAATGCAAATGCAGTGCAGACTAAGCTGCTTTCTTGGTTTGCTGTTGTTATTTGAGAATTTTTTCCCACTTTTGAGGGAAAAAAAAAGAATTTCAAGAGAGAAAATGAATTCAATTAAAAATGGTTCTTTGTAAGACATAGCCCTCACTGTTGCCCCTGCTTGTTTATCTAATTCTATTTTTCTTTTCTCTGTTGTTCTGTGTATACAAGTCATGAGTCACCAGAATGGGCCTGTGGGAGCTGAGAGAGAAAGAGGGAAAATAAGTTCTTGATTAAAAAGTAGCACATCAGAGGTCAACAACCATCACAGTTCAGCTTCAGTTGCCAAAGTTGTCTCCAGGGATATTCCAAATTTAGAAAACCAATAAAGAAAGACATGGGGATGATAAGCACTGAATGCTGGATAGCTGTTACCTCTGGGTGACAAAGCAATGCATTCAGGGAAGGACACACATGGGATTCAAAGATATCAGTAAAGTTTTATTTCTGAGGCTGAGTGGTGGATACACCAATGTTAGCAACAACCACACAGTTCAGCTTCAGTTGCTGAAGCATAGGCTCCAGAACCCACAGGCCTTAAGAAAATGCTGTGCAGTTCATCCTGATTCCTCTCCTCTATCTAACAGCTTTATACACACTTAGATGAGACCTTTGAGAGGTAGGGGAGAACCCTAGTGGAGGCTACTATAGTAAGGATAATAAAGTTGAATAAATTAACCCAGAAGCATTGGAATTAAACACCAGCCTAGTAAGCCAGGCTAAGAGGAGGAGGCTGATATAAACAAGAAAACATTGTTAGAACTTATTATGCAAAATGTTACCTTGAGGTTGCAATCTGATTAGTTTTTTGCAATTCATCTCTTGCTTCCTCTTTTTGTCTCCAGCTTTCCTCTCTTCATAGGAGGGGGTGGGGCTTCTTATTCCAGGACCCCTGTTCCCCTAAGCAGCCTAAAACTAGGCAGATCTATTAGCCAGGACCGTCTCTGTCAATAATGGCTGCTCTTCCAGTGCATTTTTCAGTGTGTAAGATGTAATTCTAAACATATGCTGATTCCCACACGTTAGCTCCTATTCTAATGTAATGCTCCGTTGTGGCTGGGAACATATTGAGTCCCACAAATGAGTACTTGTGGACAATGGACCTCTTTGGGGGAAGGAGCCCCAAGGGAGAGGAGGGAAGAGTGTTTATTCCATTAATGTGTATGTGTGTATCTCCACCATAATTTCTGAAGGGACTGAAAACAAGACATCAAGGCAGCTAATAAAGTACTAGGGAGAACTGCCCCTCTGCTTTGGAGGGGGTTGGGTGACCAATGGCACCTGGAGGGGTGGATGAACCAAGTCAATAAAAGTTCCAAAATAATACACATACTGTGTTATGGCTGCATTGGCTTAAAAATTTTAAACTGTCTCTGGGGATATTCTAAATTTAGAAAACCCATAAAGAAAGACATGGGAATGATAAACACTGAATCCTGGATAGTCTGTACTTCTGGGGGACAAAGGAATGCATTCAGGGAAGGACACATATGGGGATTCAAGGATATCAGTAAAGTTTGATTTCTGAAGCTAAGTGGTGGATACACCAATGTTAGCATCATCTATTCATAATGGTGTTCCTTTGAAAAAAAAATCCCAGTTTTACTGACTACTAAAGTAAACATTGATAGGTATAGCCCACATAAACAAGAGCTCCTGTAGAGCCTCAATTTTTAAATATATACAGTGGCCAAATATGCATAACATAAAATTTACCATTTAACCACCCTGGTGTTTTCTTAGTCCTAACTGGCTCTCATGTGACAGGTAATAGGGGAATAGAATCATCATGTCACAGAAACCAAATTAGCTCATATGCTATTTTTCCAGTATGTTTTGAAGTGACTAGAATGAGCTTTCTCACAAAGACAAAGCCTTCCTCATCTTTGAGGACCCTAAGGAAAAAGCAGAAAACTGAAAACCCCATGGAATTGCATTTTTTTATTAGACTTAGTGGCTTCAAGAACCTCTCAATTTTTCACCATATTAAGCTATTTATGGAAATTGACAGTTCAGATGAAAAATTTTTAACTCATATCTCTTTATGTTTAAAATGATTTCAGAAAGCTACCTCTAGATTGTATTTTTAATTTTGGTGACAATTGTCTCTCCAGGAAGCAAATGTCCTCAAGGACCTTCATGTCTCAGGAGGAAACAGGTGTACCCAGATACAAAGCTGCAAAGGAAGGCCTGGCTGTATGGTTAGCTGCAAACAGCAATAGAGAACAAACTGTGCCAAGATATTTATTAGGAGAGTTGTTTTTATCAGGGCTCTACTTAAAAACTTCTTAATGTTTTGAGTGGTCTGCCCTTGACCCTATTTTTTCCATAAAACTTGTGATGCATGATTTTGCTGAACATGAGATTTTTTAAAAATAGAAAATTGTGCCAGGCGAGGTGGTTCACATCTATAATCCTAGCACTTTGGGAGGCTGAGGCAGGCAGATCACGAGGTCAGGAAATCGAGACCATCCTGGTTAACACGGTGAAACCCCATCTCTACTAAAAACATGAAAAATTAGCTGGGCATGGTGGCATACGCCTGTAGTCCCAGCTACTTGGGAGGCTGAGGCAGGAGAATCGCTCGAACCTGGGAGGCAGAGCTTGCAGTGAGCCGAGATCACGCCACTGCACTCCAGCCTGGGCGATAGAGTGAGACTGCGTCTCAAAAAGAAAGAAAGAAAGAAAGAAAAAAATTGTACAAAATTGTATAAAAATGTATTGTTGCAGGGCATGGTGGCTCACACCTGTAATCCCAGCACTTTGGGATGCCAAGGCGGGCAAATCACAAGGTCAGGCATTTGAGACCAGACTGGCCAACATAGTGAAACCCTGTCTCTACTAAAAATACAAAAATTAGCTAGGCATGGTGGTACATGCCTGTAATCCCACCTACTCGGAAGGCTGAGGCAGGAGAATTGCTTGAACCTGGGAGGCGGAGGTTGCAGTGAGCTGAGATTGCGCCATTGCACTCCAGCCTGGGCGACAGAGTGAGATTCTGTCTCAGGGAAAAAAAAAAAAAAAAAAAAAAAAAAAATATATATATATATATATATATAAAATTATTGTTTTTCTTTTCTACTTTCTGGGCTGATACTAACCCAGGGGTTGTGCAAATCAAAATGGCCTAAGTAATCAGGAAAATGTATCATTTTATACAATCTGATATTCCAAACAAAGAGTGGCATATGTAGAGTGGCATAATGATGTCATCAAGCACTAAATACTTTATATTATCTCCTCTGCTAGCCTCAGCACCTTGGCTTTCATCAGCAGCTTTTCCTCATGGTTACAGGATGGCTGCCATAGCTCCAGTGCTCACAGTGTCACACAGCTATGTTCAGAGGCAAAAAGAAGTTTTTGCTATAGAGTCTTTATTGATTAGGGAGAAAATTATTTCTAGAACCCCCCCCCTTAGATTTCCCTTCAGGTCCCTTTGGCCAGACTTGGATTACATGGCCATCCCCTAGCTGCAAAGGAGGCTGGTAAATGAGTATCTAGCATTTCTAGCCTTCAGAGAGGAAGGCAGCCCTACCACCAAGGAAAATACATTGAGAATGGCTCTTAGGTTGGCAATCAGCACTGCCACCTGAGGCAGGAGGTAACCAGACAGGTCTGTCTGCCAACAGAACCTATGCCTTTAACCTCTGCTCCATGATGTCACCTTTAAGATTCATCCAGCTCTTAAATTACCTTTCCATCACAAACACTGTAATGTAACCACACCCCCAAACTCACTCTACACCTTCTTCTCTCCCATCCGTGTACATGAAGTTCCCTCAACCTGAAATTCTGCCCCTCCCACATCTGCTTTTAGACATAAAGTCTACTCTTAATAGATGCCACTCAAACACCACTTTCCCAATAAAGTCTTCCAAACAACTGTGGCTAGGCTTTGCAACTCCTCTCTGGTCTCCTGTAGCATAAGGGAACGCCCTGTGGACTCCACAAGTTTGGTGATTGAATTGGACTGTTTTGCCCTCTGAGTTTCAGAAGGAAATGTAATAAAAAACAGATTTCTCTTCACATAATAGGGTATTGGGGAGGATTTGAGTAAAGTGATATTACACAAAAGAGCTACCAAAATACTTAACATTATCAGTTTTTTGTTTTATGCTATTTGTAATATATATATATATGGCTCTTGCCCAAATCATTTAGGTAATTTACTTAAAAATAATTAATTTCATCTCCCAAATTATTTGAATGACGATTTTAACTCCCTGTTTTTTTAACTGTTAAGCACTGGTCTCTATGAGTTTTTAAACTGCTTCCCCAAATTAGCAAAATTATAATAATTATTGAACCTAGGTGATGGATACATAGGGATTCAGCACATTGCTCTACTTTTGTGTATGTTTAATACAATTTAAAACTATTTTGATAGGACCTCTGGTTTCTGCTTCTGCACGTAAGGAGCTTGGAAGTCCATTCTATCTTAACAGCAACTACAAAGCTAGACAGGCTGAAAAATCAACAACTCTTCTTGCACCTGTAAGAAAGGTGAGGCCATAGGAAAAACTGCTGTCCCCAAGATTGGAGACAGACAGGCAAATACAGCTCATTGGAGCAGAGGCTCATGAGTGGAAACCACCACAGAAACTAGGTCCCTCTCCTAGAGACCCTGATTTGCTATCTCTGAGGTAGACCCTGGAATCTGTACTTTAATAAGTGCCCCTTGGTGACTCTTCAGTACAGACACATTTAGGAAACCAGGTGAGTGATTAAGATGTGGACCCTGGACACTCTCTGGATGCACACCACCTCGGTTTGAATCCTGGCTCTACCACTCATAGTATGATCTTAGAAAAGTTACTTAATATCCATAAGCCTCAGTTTTCTCATTTGTAAAATGGTAACAACCATAGCTATCCCATAGTATTGTTGTGAGGTTTAAATGAGATCATGATAATGAAATAATACCAGTACAAGATTTGGGGGACTTGATTTAACAAAAATCGGCTGGATGTGGTGGCTTATGCCTGTAAATCCTAGCACTTTGGGAGGCCGAGGCGGGTGGATCACTTGAGGTCAGGCGTTCGAGACCAGCCTGGCCAACATGCTGAAAACTTGTCTCTACTAAAAATACAAAAATTAGCCAGGCAGTGGTGGCGCACACCTGTAATCCCAGCTACTCAGGAGGCTGAGGCAGGAGAATTGCTTGAGCCTGGAAGGCAGAGATTGCGGTGAGCCAAGATAGCGCCATTGCACTCCAGTCTGGGCAACAAAGTGAGACACTGTCTCAAAAAAAAAAAAAAAAAAAAGAATAGCAAAAATATCTTGAATTTACAATTTTTATGAAACCAAAGGACTATGTGAACACATTGTTAGGGCCCAGGAAACTTTATTAACTTCATGGAAAATCTGCCTCTGTGTAGTTATTATTCTATTTTGCCTAGAATTCATGTATATCATTTCTTTTAGTTTTTGCAATGACCACATGCAAAAAGTGTTATTTTTACCACTTTATAGTAGAAGAACCAAAATAGAGGCTTAGGGAGATGGTGGTCTGCCCAAGACTACACCAAAAACAGTAGCTGTACAAACCCAGGACTACCATGTTCCAGGGCTGACCAGTATTGTGAGGACCACATAACGAACATGCACATTCTGTCTTTATTAGTCCTCCTTTTAGGTGAACAACCCTGTGGAAGTTAAAGAGAGATACAGAGTCTCAACTTAGTTGGCTCTTCCTTCCATATTACAGTGGGTCACCATGGAGCTGGGACTGTTCTCAGCTTTGAAGCCAGAATCTCAAGGTTTCTATTACATGCATGCTCTAGCCACTAATTGGTTAAACAAACATGCAAAAGGCTGACTGAACAAATGTAATGCCAGTGTGTTCACGCATAATGGGAGGGTGCCTGCCTCATAATCAGTGCAGTCAAAGGGCTAAACCACAGATCAGAAGACAGCTTGGTAAACCTGGAATCAGAAATAGGAGTTGGGTTTCATGATGAGATAGTTTCATCAAACTAGGCTAACCAAATGAATTGCTATTTCTTCAGGGGAGATACACAGTCATGCATCATTTAAAGATGAGGACATGTTTTGAGAAATGCATCATTAAGTGATTTTGTCATTGTTCAAATATCATAGAGTATACCTACACAAACCTAGATGGCTTAGCCTACTACACACCTAACCTATATGGGATAGCCTATTGCTCCTAGGCTACAAACCTGCACAGCATGTTACTGTACTGAATATTGTAGGCAATTGTGACACAATAGTATTTGTGTATCTAAACACATCTAAGCATAGAAAAGATGTATAATTTTTGTTTTTGAGATGGAGTCTCGCTCTGTTGCCCAGGCTGGAGTGCAGTGGCATGATCTCAGCTCACTGCAAGCTCTGCCTCCTGGGTTCACGCCATTCTCCCACCTCAGCCTCCCTAGTAGCTGGGACTACAGGCACCCACCACCACATCTGGCTAATTTTGTTTTTGTATTTTAGTAGAGATGGGGTTTCACCGTGTTAGCCAGGATGGTCTCAATCTCCTGACCTCGTGATCCACCCTCCTCAGCCTCCCAAAGTGCTGGGATTACAGGCGTAAGCCACCGCGCCTGGCCAATTTTTTTTTTTTTTTTTGAGACAGGGTCTCACTCTGTCATTTAGATTGGAGTGCAGTGGCACAATGACAGCTCACTGCAGCCTTGACCTCCTGGGCTCAAGCGCCCATCATTGACCAAAATGTCATTATGCAGTGTATAAGTGTACATCTGCCAATCAAATAGTGGTTGAGGTCAGGAATCAGAATATCAGCTCTCTCATGGAAGCACTGGTCAAAAGGCAACAAATTCTCTCTGTCTAGTTCTCTTTTAAAGCAAATTGCCATAAGCATAGTTTGACCTGTTTTGGTTATCAGTGTCTAAAAACATAATTTTACCTGTTTTAGGAAATGTACTGGCTCACATAACTAAAAAAATCTAAGGGCAACTCATGGCCAAATTGGGGCTCAAAAGATGTGTTCCCTTCCATGTGTTGCTTAATTCTCAGGCTTCACATAGAAGTAAGATGGCTATAGCTGCTGCAGCCATCAAACTTCAAGTTCAAGTACATTAAGGTTCAAGTACAACATATGTCTTAATCCGTTTTCTGTTGCTATAACAATATACCTGAGACTGGGTAATTTATAAAGCAAAGAGGTTTATTAGGCTCACAGTTCTAGAGACTAGGACGTTCAAGATGAGGCAGCTGCATCTGGTGAGGGCCTCCTGCCACATTATACTGTGGCAGAAAAGTGGACGGGCAAGCAAAAGAGACCAAACGCAAAAGGCAGCCTTGCTTTATAACAACCCACTCTCATGGGAACTAATCCAGAACTGAGAGAACAAGAACTCACTGCAAGAGTAAGGCATTCATCCCTCTTAACCATCTAATCATCTCTTAAAGGCACCACCTCCCAATACTGTCACACTGGAGTCCAAGCCTCAACGTGAGTTTTGTGGGGATAAACCATATTAAAACCATGGTAATACTGGGGTGGGGGAAAGAGCCTCTTTGTGCTGGCACTAATTTAACTGATTTCAATTACTTGCTCACCTTTGAACCAATCATGAGGAATGTGAAATGCTGATTGGCATAGGCCTGGGTCATGTGCCGTTCCTCTTGAGCAGAGGGTGGAGCTCCAGACACTTCATGGGTTGTTGAGAGGTGGCTGCCTAAACAAATACAAGGTAGTCTTGATGGAGAAAAGGGGGAATGGAGGTAAACAACTATGCACTAAACTAAGGTTTTATACCTTATTCATTAAAGTACAGTTGACAGACCAAGCACGGTGGCTTACACCTTTAAACCCAGAACTTCGGGAGGCCAAGGCATGCTGATCACCTGAGGTCAGGAGTTCAAGACCAGTCGGGCCAACATGGTGAGACCCCCCCTCACCCCCCTACTAAAAAAAAAACAAAAATTAGCCGGTTGTGGTGACAGGCACCTATAATCCCAGCTATTCAGGAGGCTAAGGCTGGAGAATTGCTTGGAGCCAGGAAGTGGAGGTTACAGTGAGCCGAGATCACACCACTGCACTCCAGTTTGGTGACAGAGCCAGACTCTGTCTCAAAAAAAAAAAAAAACGAAACAAAAAAACCACAGTTGACAGTGTTATTTGTGTCCTAACAATAACCACATTCCCGTCACACCTTTCTTGGGATACACCCCAGTAGCTCCTTTGAGCCTGGGTGTCTCCCACAAACTGTTTCTTATGATGTGTAACTTCTGCAGTTGACTAAACTCATTTAACATGAGTGGTTCAATTTCCCACCTATTATAGAAGGAGAATATACTCTTTTAAAATATATATATATAATAAAAATGCATAAAGAACAAAAGACTTTCCCACATATAAGTAAGCATTTATCTCACCATGTAAGCATAACCACTATTTCTTTTTCTGTTTTTTTTTTTTGGTTTTTTTTTTTTCGCTTTGAGACAGAGTCTCACTCTGTAAACCAGGCTGCAGTGCAGTGGCATGATCTCGGCTCACTGTAACCTCCGCCTGCCTAGTTCAAGTGATTCTCCTACTTCACCCTCCCGAGTAGCTGGGATTACAGGTGCGTGCCACCACACCAAGCTGATTTTTTTTATTTTCAGTAGAGATGAGGTTTTTGCCATGTTGGCCAAGCTGGTCTTGAACTACTGGCCTCAAGTGATCCACCTGCCTCGGCCTCCCAAAGTGCTGGGATTACAGGCGTAAGCCATGGTGCCCAGCCCATTCCGGCCTGTCTTCTATGGATAAAGTTCGTTTTTTGTCATGGTCTTTTTTTACATTGTTGTGATCCTCCTGCACATATGTCTGCCTTTTCCCTTAGCATTATGTCATAAACATTTTCAAGGTTATTACATAGGCTTTATTAATATAAATTCTTTTTATAAAAACACTTGAAAAAATAATACAAAAACAATGTATTTGTGGCAAAATAATTCAAATAACACAGAAATATATAAAGTTAAAAAGTAAAATCCCCAGATTTCAGGAATGTGGACTAAACTCATGCTGAAATCTCCTTCATAAGACCCCAGGAAGAGATTTATTAAAAGATACAAAAAGAAAGAGAGAAGGAAGGATGGAAAAGAGAGAGGGGTGTGAAAGACAATATAGCCACTTTTGAAAACAAGGAAGGACCCTCTCTCTAAAGGCTGGGCAGCATTCCTCAAGGAAGTGAGGAGATAGGAAAGCACAAGTCAAGAAGCCCCAGGTCCTCACCTCCAGGTGGGACTTGAAGCCCAGGGTGTAGGCAGAGGTGTAGCCCAGGTGGCAGAAGGTAAGCTTGGTCAGCCTCTGAAAATGGCCCATGCCATCAAAAAGAAAATCTCAACAAAAGCGGGGATTTGCATCTGAGAAAAAATAATTACCAGAATGATGAGGATCTGAAAAGTAGTGACTTCAGATCCTCAGGACGGCTCTCAGTTTTAGCTGCATGCTAAAATCACCTGGGAGCTTAAACAGGAAACAAACACTGTTTTGCTCTACTACATTCAACCCTTCTGACACAAAATGTCTCAGGGCTTATTCTACCCCAAACACCCCAAACAATCCTCCAACTCTTTGGACACCAACTAGGTGTACCACAATTTAATTATGACACTAACTACCTGGAGTTACTGTAGATGCCACAGGTTAAGGGCTCAGTCCCACAAAACTGCCCCCAAACTTCAGATGCCAACTGCAGGTAGTGAGTCCCTAGGTTACCCACACTTCTTTCTAACTTGGCTACAAATTGGAGGTTCCCATTTGCTATGATGGCTCACAGAACTCAGGGAAACACTTATGTTTACCTATGTTTGCCAGCTTTTTTTTCTTTTTTTGAGACAGCGTCTTGCTTTGTCTCCCAGGTTACAGCAAAGTGGAATGGCTATGGTTCACTGCAGCCTCGACCTCCCAGGCTCAAGCGATCCTCCCACCTCAGCCTCCCAAGTACCTGGACTATAGGCATGCACCTCCAAGCCTGGCTAAGTTTTGATTTTTCATGGAGATGGGGTCTCACTGTGTTGCCAGAGCTAGTCTCAAACTCCTGGGCTCAAGTGATCCTCCCACCTTGGCCTCCCAAAGTGTTGGGATTACAGGCATGAGCCACCATGCTTGGCCTGTTTACCAGCTTATTATAAAGGATATGATAGAGAATACAGATGAACAGCCAGATGAAGAGGTACATAGAGTGAGTCCAAAAGTGTCCTGAGGGCAAGAATTGGAGTGCGCCATCCTTCTAACACACAGATGTGTTCACCAACACATGAAGGGTTGTTGAATTTTGTCAAAGGCTTTTTCTGCATCTATTGAGATAATCATGTGGTTTTTGTCTTTGGCTCTGTTTATATGCTGGATTACATTTATTGATTTGCGTATATTGAACCAGCCTTGCATCCCAGGGATGAAGCCCACTTGATCATGGTGGATAAGATATTCCAATGTGCAGCCAAAGTTGATTTCTTGTGCTCAGAAAACTAAAGCAGGGAATTATATCCACAAAATGAGAATGGGTGGCTGTAAAATAACAGCACATTATAATTAGAAAGAATTAGCAAAAGATGCTGAAAATAAAATACATGTAATTTTTGGAAGAAAAAAAATCAATAATGCTGTGAATATCAGGCTAGACACGACCATGAAGGCAGTCCCTTCGGATGCCTAACTTCCTAGCACTCATTCAGCCTCTTTCCTCCCACCTGTCCTCTCACCCTTTCTCTAACCCAATCCTAGACCCTGTGAATGTAGTTAAAAGAGCATCATAACAACAGTCTTCCAACCAAGAGCAACAAAGGAAGCTTCCAGGAGGCCAGCAGCTGCAGGTCACAGGGTTTCTGCGAATGTGCTCTTTCTAACTGCTCTAGCTCCCCGCTGCCTGAGGCTCTGCTGGATTCCGACTCCCAGCATGGGAGACTCACCTGCAACTTTTGTTGAGAGTACATGGGGAGGGGCCTTGGCAGGAGCAGTTCAGTAGACATCTCACCATACCATCATCTCTTTTCTCCCCAACCTCCACCTTAGATTTATAGGAATATAAAATCTGATTAAAATAGCAATTAGGACAGCTTTAAAGGGAAAAATAAGCTCAAGAAAGCCACCTGCTGAATCTGAATGAAAGGGGATCCTCCAACCCACCCACACCTGCCCTCTGTCTCTACCTGGCCCTAACAGTTACAGGGGGTGGAGGAAGACTTGCTCTATCCCAGGGGCAACTCAGCATTGGAATGAGACAGTGGGAACTGGCAAACACATGACTTGGTTCAGGCTCTCCAAGTGGTTATGTTGGTGGGCTGAGAAAGGAAGAAGCGAGGAGCTGGTGTTTTGGAACCTCGCAGATCTCGGTTTGACTTCCTGGGCTGCTACTTGCTTACTTGTTGGGCCAGAAGGCCCTAGGTTTGAATCTCAGGTTGACCCTTGGACAAACATCTACAGGTGTGGAAGTGAGCACCACGCCTCTAGCTGGACAGGCTTCTGAAGCTGGCAGGCTATGTACTTCCTGCATACGGGGAAAGGGACGTCCTTTGAGACCCCCTTAACAAGGAAAGGCTTGGCTACTGATACACTGGGAGCGGATGGACTACAGGCTCCAGGTACCTCTGCCCACAAGTTCCTTAGCATCTCTCCTATGGCACTCTACCTCCTGACAGCTTCCATGCCAGGTGTGATGCTGCTTCCTTCTTCATCAACACAGCCTCACCGCTCAGCGTATTGCTGCCTAAGCTGCCCCAATTCCATGGGCTTCCTATCTGCAGCATCAACAAATCCTGAGGGCTTGAGCTGGGGAAGGCATTGAAACAAACGGCTATAACATCCTTCCCTTCTTCTCCATACTGTCTGCAATATCTTGAAAGCTGGAGAACAATATACCCCTTCCTAAATGCCCAGGAAGAGAAGAGATTGGAAAATGGAGCTCCTGGGCCCAGTCTTGCTGGGGGCAAGTTTCTTTGAATCAGGAAAGTAGGTGAGGTAAAGGCCAACTCACTGTCCTCCCTCGCAGGAAGCCATGTCTGGTCATTATATTTTTCCATGTCTTCCACCCCTACCACCTACCAGGTCTGTTTTACTGTGTTTTTTTTTTCCCTTATAATAAAGATAATTTAAAAAAAAAACAGATTTGGCTCTAAGTAGACACCTGCTGCAAAGGGATGAGGAGATGGTATGGCCACAAGAGCTGGTCAGTGCCCTGAATGACCTTCCAGTTCCTGACTAATGGCCACCGTGCAGGGTGGTATGATGTTCCTGCTCTAACCTTGAGGACTGGCTGAATGGCTTTCTGGAGTTCCCATAAAGACATTATTTGTTTTCCTCACTTTCATGAACACCCTTATCTTAGTTGGTTCAGGCTGCTATAATGAAAATACCATAGACTGAGTGGTTTATAAATAGCAGAAACTTATTTCTCACAGTTCTGGAGGGTGGGAAGTCCAAGATCAAAGATTCCATGTCTGGGGAGGGCCTTTTTTTTTTTTTTTTTTTAGAGACAGGGGTCTTGCTGTGTTGCCCAGGCTGGTCCTGAACTCCGGGCCTCAAGTAATCCTTCCACCTCGGCCTCCCAAAGCACTGGGTTTGCAGGTGTGAGCCACCACGTCTGGCCAAAGGTCACTTTCTTTTTTTTTTTTTTGAGACGGAGTCTCACTCTTGTCGCCCAGGCTGGAGTGCAGTGGTGCGATCTTAGCTCACTGCAACCTCCGCCTCCCAGGTTCAAGCAATTCTCCTGCCTCAGCCTCCCGAGTAGCTGGGACTAAAGGTGCCCGCCACCACACCCGGCTAATTTTTTGTATTTTTAGTAGAGACAGGGTTTCACTGTGTTAGCTAGGATGGTCTCGATCTCCTGACCTCGTGATCTGCCTGCCTTAGCCTCCCAAAGTGCTGGGATTACAGGCGTGAGCCACCGCGCCCAGCCCAAAGGTCACTTTCTGATTCATAGTTGGGCATCTTCTCACTATGTCCTCATGGGGGAGAAGGCATGAGGGAGCTCTCTGGTGTCTCTTTCATTTTATTTTATTTTATTTTATTTTTTGAGACAGAATCTCACTCTGTCACCCAGGCTGGAGGTCCTATCATCTCCATTTTACAGATAAGGAAAAAATACTGAGACACAGTGAAATTAAGTAGCTTGCTTAAGGTCACACAGCTAGGGAGTGGCAGAGCCAGGATTTGAACCCAGATAGTTTGCCTTCAGACATTTCAGTCCTAATCACATGGTAATTATTGACGGTTTCTCTTAAGAAATGAGTATTTATTAATTTAGCTAGTTAGAGACAGAGTCTTGTTCTGTCACCCAGGCTGTAGTGAAGTGAAGCTATCATAGCTTACTGGAGCCTCGAACTCCTGGGCTCAAGCAATCCTCCCAGCTTGGCCTCCCAAAGTGCTGAGATTACAGATGTGAGGCACCATACCTGGCTAAGAATTGAATATTTATTTATTATTTATTTTTGAGGCAGTGTCTTGCTCTGTCGTCCAGGCTGCATGCAGTGGCACAATCATGGCTCACTGCAGCCTCGACTGCTGGGCTTAAGCAAGCCTCCCACCTCAGTCTCCCGAGTAGCTGGGACTACAGGCATGCACCACCATGCCTGGATGATCTTTTTTTTTTTTTTTTTTAAGTTTCAGTAGAGACAGGGTCTTGCTACGTTGCCCAGGCTGGTCCTAAACTCCTGAGCTCACACAATCCTCCCACGTTGTCCTCCCAAAGTGTTGAGATTATAGGAGAACTGAATTTTTAAACTGTACTTAATTTTATGATCAAAAACTCATTTTCCTTTAGGTTGGTCTTTGATCTATTTTAAAGATCACATTGTGGCCGGGTGTGGTGGCTCATGCCTGTAATCCCAGCACTTTGGGAGGTTGAGGTGGGCAGATCACTTGAGTTCAGGAGTTAGAGACCAGCCTGACCAACATGGCGAAACCCTATATCTACTAAAAATACAAAAATTAGCCTGGTGTGGCGCACGCCTGTAATCCCAGCTACTTGGCAGGCTGAAGCAGGAGAACTGCTTGAAACCGGGAGGCAGAGGTTGCAGTGAGCCAAGATCGAGCCACTGCAATCCAGCCTTTGCAATGGAGCGAGACTCAGTCTCAAGAAAGAAAAAAAAAATCATGTTGTATCTATTCTTTGCTCTCTAAATCTGCCTTGCTACTCCATGGACCAAAACACTTAAAGAATAACCTGGTTGGACTTTTCAGAAAGTAGCTTTCTAGGAGAGCTTTCTCTCTGACACTATCAGAATCTTTGTTTTTCTGATTTAGCATTTATTAAATAACTACAGTTTGATAGGTAAAGGAAGCAAGATGGAGGTAACACTGCCAGAAAAATTTAAAATGCAGCTAGTTGATTTCCAGCTACCAACTACATCATTCTCCAATTTGCAGATGAGTCAGAATTTTTTTTGAGACGGAGTTTTTTTTTTTTCCGCTCTTGTTGCCCAGGCTGGAGTGCAATGGCACAATCTTGGCTCACTGCAACCTCCGCCTCCAGAGTTCAAGTGATTCTCCTGCCTCAGCCTCCCGAGTAGCTGGGATTACAGGTGCAAGCCACCACACCCTGCCAATTTTTCCATTTTTAGTAGAGACGGGGGTTTCATCATGTTGGCCAGGCTGGTCTCGAACTCCTGACCTCAGGTGATCCACCCGCCTCGGCCTCCCAAAGTGCTGGGATTGTAGGCATAAGCCACCGCGCCAGGCCCAGAATTTTTAAAATATATGTGAAATATACATAAAAGAGTCTAGAAATACGAGGTGTCATTCTGTCATCTCCACCTGTGAGAAACCTGAAAATAGAGGCATTCCCACTAGCCCAATCCTGACACTGCAGCAGGAGCCTCCAAGCTAGTCATTGCCAAAGAGTGGGGCTCAAGAAGTAACCCAAGATGGAAGAAGCCCAATGATCCATCTGGAGTCACTCTGGTGGTTCTGAGCAGAGGCTGGGCAGAGGCACTGTTACACCAAACCACTTATAGCAGGAAGTTAGGCAACAATATTGTGTGGGAGTATCAGCTTCATTCTATGAATTCTATTAGCTACACCCTGACTTTCATTCCTTTGGAGTCAAGGCCATCTTTACTCTAGCACTGGGGTTTCCAAGAACTCAACTGACAGCTAAGTACGCTCCAAAATTTCCTATTGCCTCTGGGCAGCATCACTGAAGGCCCAGCTGTGTGGTCAACATTTACCTTGCAGGTGTGTTCATTTCTGCTGTGATATTTTTGGATTCCAATTATGCTTATAGCTTTTGAGGCTTGATTGTTTACTCACACAGAATAGTTTTTCGGATCATAGATGCAAACTCTTCAAGGGAAGGACTTTCTGAATTATCTTTATACTCCCAGGACTTGGCAGAGAAGCCAGCACAGAATTTAACAAAGTTGTGCTGGCTCATGCCTGTAACCCTAGCACTTTGAGAGGCCATGGTGGGAGGATGGCTTGAGGCCAGGAGTTCGAGACAAAGGTGTGCTGCATGAAAGAATGGTAGTCAGTCTTCCTGTGTGATGCTGAGGGAATATTTTGGTGAGTTTCTCTTTTTCTAGAAATATGTTCCCATAGGTGAGAAGAAAAGGTATATACAATTTACAATCCTGCTTTTTAAAAAAGTTAACATGATATAGACATTTTCCTGTGTTACCATAAATTCTTCCCAAGCATTTTTGGTATGTGCTTGATTAATATTCTATTGTATGAATGTGCCATACTTTTCTAAGCCAGTCTCCTGGTGTTCAGCATTTTGATTATTTTCTGTTATTTTTAATTTTTTTTTAGAGATGGGAACATGTCACCCAGGCGGGAGTGCAATGGCAAGATCATGGCTCACTATAACCTCAAACTCCTAGATTCAAAAGATTCTCCTGCCTCAGCCTCCTGAGCCACTGGGATTACAGCTGTGAGCCACCATGCCTGGCTATTTTCTGTTGTTAACTATTATAAACAGAATTGTGACTAGCTTTTTCATTTGCATTTTGGCTTAGTTTCTTAGGATTCCCTGACCTGGAATTTCTGGGTTAAATGATATTAGTAACTTTTTGCTAATTCGATAGTTGAAAACACGTCATTTTATGTTTTTTTTTCCTTCTTCTTCTTTTTTTTTTTTTTTTTTTTTTGAGACGGAGTCTTGCTCTGTCACCAGGCTGGAGTGCAGTGGTGTGATCTCGGCTCACTGCAACCTCTACCTCCCACGTTCAAGCGATTCCCCTGCCTCAGCCTCCCAAGTAGCTGGGACTACAGGTGCGTGCCACCACACCTGGCTAATTTTTTGTATTTTAGTAGAGACGGGGTTTCACCATGTTAGCCAGGATGGTCCTGATCTCCTCACCTCGTGATCTGCCTGCCTCGGCCTCCCAAAGTGCTGGGATTACAGGCATCAGCCACTGTGCCCAGCCCATCTTAAGGTTTTAATCTGTATTTCTTTTCTTGCTAATGGTGCCAGTTTTCTTTATCTTTGTTTACTAGTTGTAGTTCCTCCTTTTCAAACTGTCTGTTCATGTCCTTTGTCGATTTCTTGGTAAGGTCTTAGCATTTTTCTTATCAATTTGCATGAGTTTTTTTCCATTGTAAAGATCCTAAGCCTCATTATATTTACTGAAAACAATTTACCTCTTTCTGTGTTCTGGGTTTTATTATAATGTTTGGTTATTGATATCAATATATTCTAATTTTGCATAACTTAGTGTTTTCCCTTGTGCTTTGTTTCCAACTTTAAAATTATCTTCTTTAGAGACAGGGTTTTGCTCTGTGAACCAGGCTGGAGTGCAGTGGTATGATCACAGTTCACTGCAGCCTTGAACTCCCAGGCTCACCTGATCCTCCTGCCTCAGCCTCTTGAGTAACTGGGATTACAGACACGCACCACCAGGCCCAGCTAATTTCCCTTCCAAATCCAATATTGTCCAGCTGCTGACCTTATGACTTTGCAAGGTGCTCTCTCTAAAGTAATCAATGACCTTCTGCTACTTTTCAAATCCAGTGGCACCACTTGACCCTTGGAGGCATGTGAAAGGGCAACAGCACCTCTCTTCTTGCTCTCCTAGGTGGACCCTATTGGTTTTCTCCCTAGAATCATCTACCCTTTGTCATTGGTTTCTCTTTCTCAGCTTCCTTTGCCAGATCCTCCTCATCCTCTTATTTCCAAAGGTTCCAGGTGCTCCAGAGCTCATTCTCCATTAATACTTATTCCCTAGGTGATTCATCTCATCTAGTCCTCTGTTTTTAAATGGCAATTTGATCCTGATGCCTCTCCAATTTCTATTGCCAGCCTCCACCTCTCATCGGAACTCCAGACTCCAACTTCTTCTGCAACATCTTCACTTGGCTATCTACCAGGTGTTCCAAACTTAACATGATCAAAATCTTGATTTGCTCTCTCAGGTTCATCCTCCCCACCTGAGCAAATGGCATCCTGACCTTAGAGATTCTTATGCTGAAAGGCTTGCAGTCATCTTTGACTCCTCCTTCTGTCCCACCCTAAGTCAATCTTTCGGCAAATCTTATCAAATATATCCAGAACCCAGTCACTCCTCCCCACCTGCATCAACATGACTCCATGATTTTGCTCTCTCTCCCCTGGGCCACTGCAGTAGAATCCCAACTGGTTTACCTGCTTTTACTCTCACCCTTGGTACCATCTGCTGCCCACATCGTAGATTTTTAAAAGTAAAGCAGATCATGACATCACACCCCTGTGCAGAACCTTCCAGGAAAGTCTCTACCATCTTCTCTAAGTCTCTTCATGATCCCACCCCACCTCTCTGACTTGGTCTCCTCCCTTGCTCACTCAGCTCCAGGCACCTTGGTTGTGTGATTTGTGAAAGACACCAAGCATGCTCCTGCCTCAGGGAGCTTGCACCTGTTCTTCCCTCTGGCTGGAATGCTCTTCCGCAGATGCCCACATGGCTTGCTGCCCCGTGTGCCAAGTTTTACCTAAATGACATTTCATAATAAAGGCCTTCCCTTACTCTGCGTTGATTTTCTTCCTAGCACTTATCACCCCTGACATATGATATATGTTTGTTTATTACCTGTCTCCACTGACAAGAATATTGTGGTAAGCAGTCTCAAAGTGGTTCCCCATGATCTGAACTTCCTGGTATTCATGCCCTTATGTAATCCCCTCCCCTTCAGCGTGGCCTGGACTTATTGGCAGTAATTCAAAATAAATAAAATATGGTAAAAGTAATGGGATGTCACTTCTGAGAATGTTTTACAAGAAGACTGACTTCTCTCTGTTCCTTTCCACCCCCAACTCCCAGCCCAGTAGAGATGTCCACGTTGCAATGAGCTGACATCTCTGGCCAGTAGCCAGCAGGGACCTGGGGCCTGCCAACTACCATGTGAGTGAGCTGGGGTTGAAGGCTGAATCCTCCCCTGGTTGGCCTTAAGATGACTGTAGCCCCAGCTGACATTTTTTTTTTTTTTTGAGACAGAGTCTCGCTCTGTCGCAAAGGCTAGTGTACAATGGCGCAGTCTTGGCTCACTGCAACCTCTGTCTCGCAGGTTCGAGCGATTCTCCTGCCTCAGCCTTCCAAGTAGCTGGGATTACAGGCACATGCCACCACGCCTGGCTAATTTTTTATATTTTTAGTAGAGACGGGGTTTTGCATGTTGGACAGGCTGGTCTCGAGCTTCTGACCTCAAGTGATCCACCCACCTTGGCCTCCCAAAGTGCTGGGATTACAGATGTGAGCCACCGCGCCTGTGGTGCGGTGGCTGACATTTTGATAGCAGCCTTATGAGAGAACCGAAGCCAGAGGCACCCAACTAAGCCCTGCCCAGTTTCCTGACTCACAGAAACTGTAAAATAATAAATACTTGCTGTTTTAAGCCTCTGAGTTTCAGGATAGTGCAACAGATGACTAAAGGATCTCTGTCATTATCTCTGGCACCTAGAAAAAAACCTGGCACACAGTAGGTACTCAGAAATATTTTGGAATGAATAAATGAATTTCAGGACTTTTTCTAGGAAGATGGTCAGTCTTGCTGTGGATGATGTGTGCAAATGTGAGTCCTGGAACTGCTTCAGCCACTCCATGGCCATTTGTGAGGTCAGCCTGAATGCAAGGCCAACACAGAGGGGCATATCCAAGAAAACAGTGAAGTTGCAAAGCCAGAGCCCCAACAAACACATCTGTCCTACCTGTAAATTGTTTTGGCTACTTTATCAAAGTTTAAGCTAGTTTGGTCTCAGCTTTCAAGAACTTGTAACTAAAAGCATCCTAATGATTACACTTTTCATGGCATCATTCCCTTTTTCTCTCTCTCCGCATGTTCCTTTTTTTCTTTCTTCAGCCTACCCCCTTATGGTAGAGATTACAATGGTCTATCCAGTTTCCATTCCTTTCATTCCTTACCAAGGGAACCTGATTTAGTTGGTGCAGTGAGGGGCCTAGCTAAGAACTGCATTTCCAGCCTCCCTTGAAAATAGTTCTAAGTTTTGGCCAATGTAAGCAGAAGTTATGTAGTGAGTCTCCTGGAAAGACTTCCTTAAAAGCAGCCCCACTTGGCTGGCAGACACCTTTTTCCTTTGGCCTCTTCCGCTTTCCCGCTGCCTGAAATAGGATGATGGGACCTAAAATGACCATTTTGTGAAACTAAAGCAAATTTGAGGATAGGCCACACACACTAAGTATGGTGGAAGAAAAAGAGAGCCTGAGAGTCTAATGAAGCCAAGAGTCTAACCCTGAAAGCCTCACTGCTAAACTCTGTGATGAGAAGAAACCAATCCTAATCTTATTCATTGCCTTTGTGTTATTTATTTATTTATTTAGAGACAAGGTCTCACTCTGTCACCCAGGCTGGAGTGCAGTGGCGCAGTCACAGCTCACTGTAGCCTCAAACTTCCGGGCTCAAGCAATTCTCCCACCTCAGCCTCCCAAGTAGCTGGGACCACAGGCGCGTGCTACCACACCTGGCTAATTTTTTGACTTTGTGTAGAGATGAAGTTTCACCATGTAGCTCAGGCTGGTCTTGAACTCTTGAGCTCAAGTGATCCTCCTGCCTCAGCCTCCCAAAGTGCTGGGGTTACAGGCACAAGCCATCATGCCTGGCCGTCCTTCCTGTTACATGTATAATAGTTTAACATCAACCTGACTGATATAAGCCTTACATGTGAAGTCCCCAGGGTCCGTCCCTGTCTTCTCTTTCCCCCGCATGCTCTCCCCAGGTGATCTCATCTGCTTCTGTAATTTAAGAATGATCTCCTTTATAAGGACTTCCAAACCGATGCCTGTACCTCATGAGTATCTCCCAAGCTCCAGACTCAGAGTCTTGAGTGACTCCTATATGTCCCAAACTAGATGACACTTAGAAGCATACTAGGGAGCAAAGCATGGGTTACAGATTATGGAGCCAGCTGGCTATAGTTTCCGATCCTGACTCACTTTCTGAGTAACCATGGGTGAGCAAACATTATTTCTCAGCCTTTGTTTTCTTATCTCTGAAATGACCATAAAAATATTACTTCATAGGGTTTTTATGACAAAAATATCTCTAAAACAGTGCTGGCATATAACCAGTGCTAAATACATTGAGTTCTCTCCTACCCCATCACCTGTCCCCATCCCTGTCCATATTCCCAGTCTTCTGACTTCTCACCTTCAGGTAAATGACTTTACGAACTACCTAGTCTTCCACGCTAGACATCTTGGAATCTTCTTCAACTTCTGTCATTTGCCATCATTCCATCATGGCCAATTGACTAAATTCTGTTGAGTTTTTATCCCAGAACCGTGACCTCACTTTCCTACCTCCATTGCAACTCCTGGCTTAAACTCTTATTAGCCCTTGTCTGGCTTATTCCTATGGCCAACCACAGCCTCTTCACAACTTAATCTCCCACCCTTCTACCAAGGTTGTTTCCTTAAACATAAAAACAGGATCATGTCTCAGCATAGCTTACTGACCTTTCCTGACTTGTGTGGCCTTCCGAATAAAATCCAAATTCCAGAAGCAGTCATCCAAGGCTGTCCGTCAAGGCCCTGACACCCTCCACCCTGTCCCAGCCTCTTCTTCCTCATTCCCTGGGGACTCACCATTCTCCAGACAGATCAGGCCCTTTCCTGACTGTCTTTGCACCTGTTGGAATGTGTGTATACTGCCCCTGGTCCTTTAATTATATCATCACCTTCGATATGAATATGGCCCAGTAATTGTTTCAAAGTTTAATTTGTTTTTCTCCCTGCAGTTCCGCTTTTTCCTGTCCCCATTCTAAAAGGATCTGTTCTCAGCCTCAGGGCCAACTGGGCAGGATGACCACAGAGTTGACTGCAGACTCTTCCCTTTCCTGGCTCACATTTCCCAAGCCCTAAGCTCACTGAGGTGAACAGAGCTTAAGGTGAGGGTCTCTGATGGAAACAGTGCTAGAGGGAGGGATTTCCCTCATACCAAGAAGAGACGCTGGACCTGAGAAGAGGAAAGAGACATCTCTGGCGCCCATCAGTGGCAGGGATCTATACCATGCTTTCTGGATGTATCAGGCACTGGGTGGAAATTCCCATGGTCCATCAGGGAGATGGAGTGTGATATAGTTTGGATATTTGTCCCCTCCAAATCTCATGTTAAAATGTGACCCCCACCAATGTTGGAAGTGGGGCTTAGTGGGAGATATTTGGTCACAGGGACAGATGATTCATGAATGGCTCAGTGCCATCCCCTTGGTGATGAGTGAGTTCTCATTCTATTAGTGCACATGAAATTTGGTTGTTTAAAGGAAGCTGGCACCTCCTTCTCGCTCTCTTGCTCCCTCTCTTGCCATGTAACATGCCTGTTCTCCCTTTGCCTTCTGCCATGAGCAAAAGCATCCTGAGCCCCTACCAGAAGCAGATGTTGGTGCCGTGCTTCTTATACAGCCGGCAGAACTGCGAGCCATATAAACCTCTTTTATTTATAAATTACCCAGTCTCGGGTATTCCTCCTTTTTTTTTTTTTTTTGAGACAGGGTCTCTCTCTGTTGCCCAGGCTGGAGTGCAGTGGAATCATCATAGCTCACAGCAGCCTCAACCTCTTGGTCTCAAAATATCCTCCTGCCTCAACCTCCCAAGTAGCTGGGACTACAGGCATGTGCCATCATGCCCAGCTAATTTTTAAATTTTTTTGTAGAGATGGGGTCTCCCTATGCTGCCCAGGTCGGTCTCAAACTCCTAGGCTCAAGGGGTCCTCCCACCTCAGCCTCCCAAAGTGCTGCGATTACAGGCATGAGCCACTGTGCCCTGCCCAGGTATTTCTTCATAGCAATTTAAAAAGACTAATACAGGGTCCTACCGCCAGGGTTCCTATGTCACAGAAACAGCAGCACCAGGGACTGAAGGGCCCTTCAGGCTAACTAAGGCCACAGAATTTTAGCACAGCCTTGGGTGCAGGGGGAATCCCCAGGAAGGACTAAGATGACTTTCCCACAGCCCTAACAGGATGAGGGCTGAATGTGAAAATGAAGTTGAATGATAAGATAATGAAATGGGGTATTTATTGACCTGCTGAGCTTGTGCACTGAGCTTCTTAACTGCTTGAGAAGCAGGCCTCCACCTGTCTTCCCCAGCTACTGCCCTGTTCTCCCTAAATGCCCTCTGCTCTCTGGCTCTTGCCTTTCAGCCCCAGATGTCTGGCTCCCTAGACCTGCTGTCATGGGTATTTGCCAACCTTCACAATTTCCCACCTGGTTCTTTGGACTTTTGAGTTTCCTGAAGTTGGCTCTGCAGGCAGCTTGGGTTTTGGAATCCTCTATTACCTAGTTAGATGTCTGGCTACGGCCCTTGTTCCAACCCGTCTCCAGCTGAGCCAGCCTCTGGCCCTCAAGGGTAGAAGAAAGAAGGGACTCAAGCACAGGAAGCTTTTTTCTCTTTGCTTCCTGACATAACTGTATTCATCCTTCAAGTCCTTTTTCATATGTTATCTCCTGGGATCATTCCCTGACCTCCTTAGGTAGGGTTCCTTTTCTGGGTTTCCATAGCATTTTGTTTATACATCTGTCCCCTCACAGTGCATTCTTTATATGTTTATATGGTGGTCTTTCCACCCTGACTATGAGCACCTTGGGGGCAGGACCCCTGCTTCATTCACTTAGCACAATGTCAGCTACAGAGTAAGCCTCAAAAATGCTTGTTAAATGCCATTATTCATGCAGTCTCCACACTGCCATGTACTCTTCTTTTTCTAGCCTTCTTTTTCTCAGTATCAATAAGACATGCCCTTGGCTGCAGGTAATAGAGAGCCTGACTGCAGTGATTTAATAGTTAGTGATTTTTTTTTCTCACACGAAAAGGAGTTTGGGCCAGGTGTGGTGGCTCACGCCTGTCTGTAATCCCAGCACTTTGGGAGGCCGAGGCAGGTGGATCAGTTGAGGTCAGGAGTTCCAGACCAGCCTGGCCAACTTGGTGAAACCCCGTCTCTACTAAAAATACAAAAATCAGATGGGCGTGATGGCGGGTGCCTGTAATCCCAGCTACTCAGGAGGCTGAGGCAGGAGAATCACTTGAACCCAGGAAGCGAAGGTTGCAGTGAGCTGAGATCATGTCACTGCATTCCAGCCTGGGCAACACAGCAAGACTCCATCTCCAAACAAAAAAAAAAAAGAAAAAAAGGAGTTTGGAGGCCAGGTGCAGTGGCTAATGCCATAAAAGCAATTTGGGAGGCCAAGGTGGGAGGATCACTTGAGTCCAGGAGTTGGAGGCTGCAGTGAGCTATGGTCGCACCACTGTACTCAAGCCTGGGAAACAGAGTGAGACATTGTCTCAAAAAAAAAAAACAGAAGTCTGGGCTAGGTGTGGTGGCTCATGCCTGTAATCCCAGCACTTTGGGAGGTCAAGGCAGCTGAATTACTTGAGGCCAGGAGTTTGAGACTAGCCTGGCCAACATGGCAAAACCCCATGTCTACTAAAAATACAAAAGTTAGTCAGGCATGGTGGCACATGCCTGTAATCCTAGCTACTTGGGAGGCTGAGGCACGAGAATTGCTTGAATCCAGAAGGCAGAGGTTACAGTGCGCCAAGATCTTGCCACTGCATTCCAGCCTTGGCTATAGAGCAAGACTCTGTCTCAAAAAATAAAAAGCAGTCTGGAGGTAAGAAACCTAGGACCGTCAGAGACCCAGCCTCCTCCTGTCTTTCTATCCTGTCCATTTTAATGTGCGGAACATAAGGTGGCTGCTGTGCCTCTGAGCATCGTGTACCTGTTCTGGGCAGGAAGAAGTAGAAAGGGTGAAGAGCCAACTCTGTCCCTTTTCATCAGGAAAGCACAGTTGTCCTAGAAGACTTCTGCTGACATCTCATTGGCCGGAACTATGTCACATGGCCACCCCTAGCTAGAAGGGAAGCTAAGAAGGGGAAGGCAAAGGACAAAGTGGAGAAGTGTGGGTGTGAATGAGAAAATTCTTGGGCCTCACTCCAGACCTACTGAATCAGAAATGCTGGAGACGGGCCCTGGCAATCTGTGATACAATAAGCCCTCCAGGGGATTTTGATGCAGCTGACACTGGAGAATCACAGCAAAATATGAAGGCCAGTATTATGGTAGGAAAAAATCCTGGACTAGAATTCAAATCAATTTCTTGGTACAAGTTTTGTTATGGCTAGCCAAGAGACCTTAGTTTTCTGTCTATAAAATGGCAGTAATAATGGTTGCTCTAGGCTGGGTACAGTGGCTCATGCCTGTAATATCAGCACTTTGGGAGGCTGAGGCGGGTGGATCACGAGGTCAGAAGTTGGAGACCAGCCTGGCCAATATGGTGAAACCCCGTCTCTACTAAAAACTACAAAAAAATTAGCCAGGTGTAGTGGTACGCGCCTGTAGTCCTAGCTACCTGGGAGGCTGAGGCAGGAAAATCGCTGGAGCCCGGGAGGCGGAGGTTGCAGTGAGCTGAGATGGTGGCACTGCACTCCAGCCCGGGCGACAGAGCGAGACTCCGTCTCAAAAGAAAAAAAAACAACAATAATGGTTGCTCTGACTTCATTCTCTGAATTGTTGTGAGGACCAATTTAAACAATGCAGATGAAAACATGTTGAAACTGTAAGTCATTAGACAACTGTACTGATTTAAAATGGTAAAAGTTCTTATTGAATGAATGAAAGGTTGGATGGTACTAAGGAAGGAGGAGAAGTTTTGTATGAGGTAGGCCTGGAGTTCAAGGACAAAAATGAAATGTGAGAGAGTGTAGTGGTGAATTTTACGTGTCAGTGGAGAACACTGATGAATAAGAGAAAAAATTTTCTAATTGGGACCGAGTGGTTTATTTTGCTTCTCTGTATTGTTGGTCAAAATTCCAAAAGAATGATAGTCTCTTGACACTGTTTCTGTGTTCAGAGATTATTGCATATAATTAATAAAAGGTGAAAAATGTCTATGTGCTGGCCTTTTAGAGTTTGGTCTCTCACAAGATGTTTTCTTGGGTAATAATTATAGAGCAATCTTGCAATAGCCTTGTCACAGTTTATGTAGCTGATGTGTTGGGCAGAGTGCAAATGCCTGGGAAAAGCAAAGCTACCCGTAAAAGGTATGAAGGGTTTGTTCGAAAAGTTACAACAGTCAGGGACAAAAATAGAAATTGAAACCACAGACGTTCAGAATACACTGTTATCAAAAACAAATGTTTGCAGCAGCTCCAGTGGTTGCTGCTACAGGTGGTTTCCATGAGAGGAAAGAGGACATAAACATACATGGTCTCAAAACAAACACTTTGGAGGATACTGAAATGGAGCATTTAGCAGAAAGGTTGGTAAGAAGATGTGAAACAAATGAAAGGGATTCAGCGTTCTGCCATTTGGAATAAAATTACTGAGATGTCATTGTCTGTGCACCAAGCAAGGCGTCCATCCTTTATTGTATTAAAACTGCTCACTCGATTCCTTGTTCATTAGTTCCACAACAGCCACCCATATAACAGACATGGAGCAGTTTCCACCGGATGAACTTAGACAAGTCATCAGCTGCTAACGAGGCACCAGGGAAGTCCCAGTCATATCTACATTTGCCTTCAGATAACCTTTACGGGTTTGGAAATTGCCATGATGAAAATAGCAGAGTCGTACTGAGGTTGGGAGTTTGACCTGTCTATTCAGGTGAAAACCACAATGTCAAGAAGGAAATGTTGGCAGCTGTGTGAAAGCACCAAAAACCAATGAGTTGCGCGTCTTCAATGGATGAAGTATACAGTATGTCAATTTTATCTCTATAAAGCTGCTACCAAAAAAAAGAAGGAAGTGTTTTTAAGGCAAAGATCTGGTGACACAGAGGCTATGCAGTAGCTAAGAGACTTTGTTTGTATATGTCTTGGTTAAGTTTGTCTGCACAAAATGTGAAGCCAAGGTTTACTCATTGATCGATCTGTTTAACATCTGGACTCGGACATGCAAGTGCTGTGATAAGAGAGTTTGTAGAAGTAAAATCACAAAACCACATGATCCTTGGTGCTGGGGACAGAGAATATAATCTGCACATGAAAAGCTGATGAAATGTAAACATCCGAAACTGGGGGGGACCCAAAGCCAAGGTCAGTTCATACAAATAGGCCAGGCCAGGCATGGTGGCTCATGCCTACAATCCCAGCACTTTGGGAGGGCAAGGCGAGAGGATCACTTGAGCCCAGGAATTAGAGACCAGCCTGACCAACATAGTGGGATCTCATCCCTACAAAAAGTAAAAAAAATAAAAATAACAGCCTGGCATGGTGGTATGCACCTGTAGTCCCAACTACTCAGGAGGCTGAGGTGGGAGGATCACTTGAGCCCAGGAGGTAGAGGCTGCAGTGAGCCATGAATGTGCCACTGCACTCCAGCCTAGGAAACAAAGCAAGACTCTGTCTCTAAAAAAAAAAAACAAAAAAAACAAAAAGCAACAACAAAAAAATTGGCCAATGCTAAGTCAGGGATTCAAAATATTCAACGACCTTTGGAACTGGACTTTCTGAGGGTGTTTTAGTTGTCAATTAGGCAAATGGAGTCTTATCTGTTTGTCCTCTTCCCCTTCCAAGAACCCATTGACCTCCTTCCTCCTCTTCAAGCCTTGAGTACCTAGTATGTAGGTAGCCAGGACAGCTGTAATTTGATATATGAATGTGTTTCCTCCTTTACATCCTGGGAGATTGTTATGGTTACTGCTGCTCTCAAAGACAGGAATTGAAATGCAGCTTGGTTGGACTGGAGAGTCTCAGAGTGAGGATTCCTGAGGTCAAGTGCCAGCCCCATCACTCACAGGTTATGTGACCTGAGTAAGTCATTGGATACTTCTTGATCCCATCCCTTCTCAGGTACTCAGGCTTTGCTACCGCAATCACCCCCTCTCTCCCGCAGCCAGTTTCAGCTTCTCTGCCATATCATTCTTACCAGCAATACCAGTAGTTGTAATTCCTCCCATAGTAAAAGCCCAAAGTAAAGACAAAACCTCCCTGTCTTCCCATTCACATCTAGTTCCACTTTGATCCTTTGCTTTCCTTTACAACAAAATTTCCAAGAAAATAATTGCTTAGTGTTATGGGCTGAATTGTGTGCCTCGCAAATTCATATGTTGAAGCCCTAATCCCTAGCACTTCAGAATGTGACTATACATGACTGGGCGCAGTGGCTCACGCCTGTAATCCCAGTACTTCGGGAGGCTGAGGCTGTCAGATCACCTGAGGTCAGGAGTTTGAGGCCAGCCTGGTCAATATGGTAAAACCCTGTCTCTACATGGTGGCATGTGCCTGTAATCCCAGGTACTCAGGAGACTGAGGCAGGAGAATTGCTTGAACCCAGGAGGCGGAGGGTGCAGTGAGCTGAGATCATGCCACTGCACTCTAGCCTGAGCGACAGAGCAAGACTCCATCTCAAAAAAAAAAAAAAAAAAAAAAAAAAGAATGTGACTATGTGTGGAGATAGGGCTTTGAGACAGGTGATCAACAGGTCATTAGGGTGGCCCCTAATCCCGTATGACTAGTGTCCTTACGAGAAGAGGAGATTAGGATGCAGACAAACACAGGCAGAGCATGTGGGCACACAGGGAGAAGACAGCCATCCACAAGCCAAGGAGAGAGGCCTCAGCAGAAACCAGCCCTGACAACACATTGATTTTGGATTTCCAGCCTCCAGAACTATCAAGAAAATACCTTTCTGTTCTGTAAGATGCCCAATCTGCAGTTCTTAGTTATGGCAGCTCCAGAAGTGAATACATTTAGACCTTCTATGTCTGCTTCCTCACCTCCAGTCTCTCTTTCTTGTGATTTTCCTCCTTCTTTTTAACCTACTCCAGTCAGGACTCCATGGCCACCAACCACTCCCCACGAACTGCCTGTGCCGAAGTCACCACTGACCACCATCTGTTGTGCTGGATTCCTGCTGACTCCAGCAGGGCTGGCACCATGTCAGAGAGGCCGAAGAAGAGACCTGGAGACAACAAACGAGACATAGGGTTTGTTGGATGGATTTACAAACAGGGATGGTCCAATGGCAGTGAGCTGGACAGGAGCACCACCACCATTTGTAAAAAGCATGCAGTTTGTATGGCATTTTCACTTAGCAACCTCCACCTAGCAGCAACCTTCATTTAACCCCAAACAAAGAGCCTCTTTCCCCTGTACAACCCTCATTCCAAGAGGTGGCCCGGGGGTTCAGATGTCCTTCATGAATAATGAGTGAATTTCTGGGTTGGCCGCTTCCACATTCCTCAGCTCGTAACTCCAAACACACATCTTCTTAGACTACAAGGTCATTCTCAGGGTATGTGTAAGTGAAGTTATTGCTATCAATACATCTGCTGTAGACCATCTTGCTGGATCTAGAAGCCACCTCGCTGTTCTCATTGTATCTGGCTTCTCTGCAGGTGGTCACACTTTCCTTCCAAAGACAGTTTCAGTACTTGGATCAGGCTACCACGCTGTCTTATTTTTCAGTCACCCCATTGGCTGTCCCTTCTCACTCTTCTTGGCTGGATATCCCTTATCTTCTTTCTTCTAAATGTCAGAGCCCTGGGCCCAGCTTTCAGCCCTTTCCTCTGTCCATAATCTCTCCCTAGCTCCTTGATCCAGTCCTATGGCTATAAATATTAAAGCTGATAAGTTGCACATTTACATCACCACTCCCACCTCCTCTTTGAGCTCCAGACCCAAATATTCAATTGCCCTGGAACTTCCACCTGGATATAAAAAACATTTCAAGCTCAGTGTGTCTCCCTCATCCTTTCTTTGTTTCTCCTCATTTTTTATTTTTTGAGATGGAATCTCACATTGTCGTCCAGACTGGAGTGTAGTGGCATGATCTTAGCTCACTGCAACCCCCGCCTCCCAGGTTCAAGTGATTCTCCTGCCTCAGCCTCCCGTGCAGCTGGGATTACAGGTTCATGCCACCCTGCCCGGGTAATTTTTGTATTTTTTAGTAGAGATGGGGTTTCACCACATTGGCCAGGCTGGTCTCGAACTCCTGACCTCAAGTGATCCGCCCACCTCAGCCTAACAAAGTGCTGTGATTACAGGCATGAGCCACTGCGCCTGGCCCCCATTCCCTTTAATAGTATCATTATTCACAGTGGGAGATCAGAGCCCCAAGCACCATCCTTGATTCTCTTTCACATTTCACATCAGTCCACTAAGCAGCCTTATTGTCTCTACCTTCAAAATAAATCTTCATCTCATTCATTTACCTCCCCCTCCACTGCTGCCATCCTGGTCCTAACCCCACCCTCCATCCTCTGAATCACTGCATCTTATTTCCTTGCCTTCCATCTACCCACTATGAGTGTTTCCTACACAGTAGCCAGGGGGATTCTTTTGAAATTATTGAATCCTTTCATTTCCCATCACATTTTGAATGAAATCTAGACTTTTCATTCTGGTTTGCATGTTCCCTCCTGACCCAGACCCTGCCCACCTCTCTGATCTGGTCTCCTTCTCCAGTCTCTTTCCCTCACTGCACTCTGGCCACACTGCTGGTCCTCTAAGCACCCCTGTGGCATGGTGGGGCCTTCACACTCACTGTTCCTTCTGCTACTAGTCACTGATTAGAGCTTCACAGAGCTTGCTTGCCCCTTTCATCATGCAGGGCTTGGCTCAGAACTCACCTTCTGGAGAGGCCTTCCTTGACCCCCCAGCTTATAT
Organism: Pan troglodytes; assembly: GCF_028858775.2. Taxonomy (NCBI): domain Eukaryota; kingdom Metazoa; phylum Chordata; class Mammalia; order Primates; family Hominidae; genus Pan; species Pan troglodytes. Next base: position 105,167,283 of record NC_072405.2, on the reverse strand, counting down.
AGCACTTGCCCAAACGCTAGAAAACCCAGCACACTCAGGTTACTCTTATGACCTTTTAATAAGCTCTTACTATAGTGCCAAGCATTGTATTAAATGCTTACATGCATTATCTCATTAACCTCGGAACCACTGAAGGAGGCATTCTAATCATCCCCATTTTATGCAACAGGAAATGGAGGCTAAGAGAGGTCAAGCCTAAAGTCATTCAGCTTGCACTAAGGTCTGATTCTAGAATTAGGGCTCTGAACCATTAGATTCAGCTGATTCAGCTGCTTCTCACTTTAAATTCTGTTCTGAGTTATGGATTATATGGCTTCCAGGAGTTTAATTTACAGGACTGATTGGTTTCTATTGCACTTGTGTTTGAGCAGGTAAAGTAACTCAGGTGTATCAGTGTGTGCTAGGGAGGGACTTCTTTTCCAAACTATGGTTTTAAACATTCACATAATACAAAATGCAGGTTAGGTAGGCACAAATTCAAGCATAGGTCAAGACCACCTCTGTGGTTTCTACTTATAGACTTATTAAAGAAGATGAAGATATTTTGCTGTTGATTTTATGGTTTGAGGGGGCTCAAGTTCTCAGAAGTTATTAAAGCTTTTAAGCATTTTTCCTTTTATTTTCTTTTAAAATCCTATTTCCTTTTAATCTATTTGGGGTTCAAAAGAGGGAAATAGATAAATAAATAACATCCTATTTCCACATGGTGATTAGAGACAAAATACTTCAAATGAGAAGCACTATAGTTTGAACGTGTTCCCCAAAGTTCATGTGTTAAAAACTAAATCCCCAATGCAACAGTGTTGACAGGTGGACCTTTAAGAGGTGATTAGGTCATGAGGGCTCTGCCTCATAAATGGATTAATGCTGTTATCCCAGGAGTGGGTTAGTTATCACAGGAGTGGATGCCTGATAAAAAGGATGAGTTTGACCCCCTTCCTCTCATGTGTGTGCACGTTTTCTTGCCTTTCTGTGGGTCTGTCGACCTTGGATTTGGCAGACTCCACAACTGTAAGAAATAAATCTCTGTTCTTTATGAGTTACCCATTCTCAGGTATTCTGTTATAGCAACACAAAATGAACTAGGACAAGAAGGGTCTATGTGCTGGTAAGAACACACACTTACCAAAGACCTACGTGTGCCAGGCACCTTTCTGCCTTTATTGTCTCTCCGAGCTGGTATTATTGTCCCTCTTTTACAGGTGAGGAAACTGAGGCACTTAGAAGATAAGCAACTGTCCCCATTCCAGAGCAGGAACTCCATAATTATCTGTTCTTTCCTTCCTTACCAGACAGCACAGAGTGTATTTATCTCCAGCATGCAACAGAATTGATTACCTGAGGCCCATTCTGTGAGACCTGTTCTCAGGGCTCTACAATTTAGTTCCAGGTTATAATAATAAACACAAAAAGTGACTGCTCAGAGATCTGTGGGCCTTTCTGGAAGTGTTGGAAAAACCAAAAAGACAGCAAAGGAATTCAAAGTTCTACGGCTCTTGAGCTTGTAAACCTATGGGTCTGGTCAGGTCACCATCAGATACCAGATCATGCCAAATCCTCAGTTACACTGTGTAGCCTAAGAACAGCACTGCTCTTAAGCACAGCAAGGACTCTTCTACCTCAGGCCTTTGCACTTGCTCTTCCTGCTCCTGGACCACTCTTCTATGCCCTTTGGTTCTCAATGCTCAAATGCCACCTCCTCAGAGAGGCCCTCCTGACCACACTACCTCCCCACCAACTTCTCTCTAACCCTTTACCCAGCTTATCTTTCTTCACAGCACCCACTAAATTATATATTTACTTGTTTATTGTATCTCCTCTACTAGATGGAAGGTTCTTGAGGGCCAAGACTTTTCTGTTTTGTTCACTGCTGTATCCCTGGTGCCTGGCATAGAGTAAGTGCTCATTAAATAACTGTTGAATAGGTCAGGTGTGGTGGTTCATGCCTGTAATCCCAGCACTTTGGGAGGCTGAGGCGGGCGGATCATGAGGTCAAGAGATCAAGACCATCCTGGCCAACATGGTGAAACCCTGTCTCTACTAAAAACACGAAAATTAGCTGGGCGTGGTGGCACACGCCTGTAGTCCCAGCTACTTGGGAGGCTGAGGCAGGAGAATCTCTTGAACCCAGGGGGCGGAGGTTGTAGTGAGTGGAGATCACGCCACTGCACTCCAGCCTGGCGACGAAGCGAGACTCCATCTCAAACAAAAAACAAAAAACAAAAAAACAAACTCATCTTGCAAAATGTAATGGATATTTAAGAGAAATAAATGCCTACTCCTATCAAAGAGGAATAAAGCAGGAAAAGAGGCCCCGAAAGGATACTATAGAAATAAAAAACCTTGCCTTGGATGATCAAAACATTTAGGCCTGGCTTTGCCAAAGCCATGAGAAACGTGGACATTTAAAAGCATAAATTCATCTTGCAAAATGAAATGGATATTTAAGGTAGTTCATTCATGCAAAAAGAAAAAAAAAGAATCCAATAAACGAGTTTTCCTTAAATAGGTAGATTACTTAGGCAGTGTGTGGCTTATGTAAGTAGTAACCATATCATCTGCATCCTTTTGAGAAGAGCAGAAAGGCACTTGCACTCACGCTGTCACCCTAACAAAGCAATTCATGGTTACAGACCCACCTCAGGTTGCCTCTGGCATATGCGGACTGTTGGGCAGTGCCCAGAAGTAGCAGTGTGAGTGAAGAAGTCGCTTTGGCAGCGGGAGTTACAAAAGCCCTTTGCTCACATACTTCAACTAATCTGACAACCGCCCCAAGAACGAGTCACATCTGCCCCACACAGTGCGCCTCTTCAAGCTTCATGGCTCCTTGGAGCTAGGGTGGTGTATGAAGGGCCATTCTGTATCATGTCTCTAGACCATATCCAGTAAGGGATGACCTTGCTTTCTGCTCAAAGGTTTTTTTTGTTGTTGTTTTTTTTTTTTTGAGATGGAGTTTCCGTCTTGTTGCCCAGGCTGGAGTGCAATGGTGCGATCTCGGCTCCTGCAACCTCCGCCTCCCCGGTTCAAGCGATTCTCCTGCCTCAGCATCCCGAGTAGCTGGGATTACAGGAATGCACCACCATGACCAGCTAATTTTGTATTTTTAGTAGAGATGGCGTTTCTCCATGTTGGTCAGGCTGGTCTTGAACTCCCGACCTCAGGTGATCCACCTGCCTCGGCCTCCCAAAGTGCTGGGATTACAGGCGTAAGCCACCGTGCCCAGCCTCTGCTCTAAGTTTTAATATAAATAATTGGGTTACCTGTACATTCAGCCAGAAACTAAGAAGCCTTGAAAGGACTTTCCAGAAACTAGAGAAAATACTCTAGGCCTGAGGCGATCATTAGTTACAATCCAGCGCAGGCTGTCCCACCTCTTGGGGACTCCCCACTAGCACTGGTTACTGAATGAAGGGGGCCCGCCTCCTTTTTCCTTTCTGGTGCCTCAGCCAGCAAACAGACCCTTTTTATTTTAAGGATTTTATTTCTAATCACCACGTGGAAATAGGGTTAAACAAACAGACAAACATACAAAAGTCACAAAGGTTGCAGGGTCTTGAAAAGCTATTACACTTATGGCCCTGGAATAATTCTTGACTCCTTTCTGAGATGGTAACTGGCAGCCCAGTTAAACGCCTGTTTTCTGTTTTTATTTCAGAAAGCAGAAATCACAGAATCTCTTGCTTCTTTGTTCCAGGCTTTCTGGAGACCCAGACAGACCCTTTCTTCCCTTAAGACAATAGATGTCACTGGAATGCTAAGTGATTGTTTATCTAAAATGCAATTTTAAAAAATTCTTGTCTTTCCCAGACACTTGGCAACATGCTGTGTCCATGGTAGAAGCCCAGCAGATCCTAACTGTTGATGGGTAGATAGAAAACGACCTAAGTGGACTTCACTTTGCCATTCTCCTCAGTACAGACCGAACAACTTGTTGCTTTGTGTTCTGAGGCTGCCCCAAGTAGCCATCCTATGGGTTGGTAGGAAACAATATTCTTTAGCAGCCTTGATGCAACTGGCAGGGTTATGGCCACAGCCTGCTTTCATAAGCAGGAGGCAGAGGCATTAGTTGCATTGTATCTGTTTGTTGGTGTGAATGTGGTCCTGCACTGTGAGTCTTCCAAACAAAACTTGAGGTTGAATCCCTTTTGTTAGGGTAGATAAGGGAGCGTATTGAGCTCCACGGAAAACAGACAGGAGGACTCTGACAGATGGGGAAAGGGTCACCCCCACAGCAGGGGGTCAGCCTGGAAGTGGGTACTATAGCAACACGCTAAGAATTATTCTGTGAATTAAAGGATGGTTGGATTCACTGGATCTGCCCAGGCAGGGAACCTGGCTGGGTCTTTGTCAGTGAACAGATGAAAAGCTTGCTTGCATTTGTGTAATTTGACAGTTTGGTTGTGTTCAGACAGCTCTACGCTACGGAGATGACATTACTCCTGAGTTTCACTGCATGCATTTATGTAAACCAGTGGCATACCAGGAAGGGAGGCAGTGGGAGTGATCCACCCCAGGTACAGGCAGTACACAGTAAATTTGTGTGTCTGCAAATAATTTTAAAATAAAATTGACTAAAAGTCAGTTTGCTTTTTATTATTATGCTCCAACAGTTCCAAACAATGTCGTGGTAAAGTACTCCTCCCTCCTAGGGACAGACTTCACCTATGCTGCCCTGAGGCACTCCCTCCTTGGTGCACCACTGGGAATAAACAAGCACCAGGTGGGAAGATTATAAATCAGCAAGAGAGTAAACAGAAAGCAAGTGACTCCTGAGATAAGATGTTTTCATCACAAACACTATTTGGTAGAGTTTAGAGTCACTGATCTGTGATGGGCATTTCTGTTAGCTTTGTGTTTTGGTTATTGCTGCTTCAAAAACTACCCCAACATTTAGTGCCTTAAAACAATGATCATTTATTTGTTCACAATGCCGTCATTTTGGCAGTGCTCCGTGGGGATGGCTTATCTCTCCTCTGTTCAGTATGGTGTCTGCTGGAGCTGGAACTTCCTAAGGGCTTTCCCACTCATGTGTCTGGTAGCTCAGCTGGGATGAGCTGAAGAGCTAGAGCTGGCCAGGCATCTCTTTCTTTTCACATAGCCTCTCCCTGTGGCTAGCAGGGTGGTCTCTCCTCATGGGTGGCTGGCATTTTCCAGAGTACAAAGCAGAAGCTGTGGGGTTTGCTTAATGCTTTTGCTTAATGACGAGGCTTGGAAGTCCTAGAACATTCTTTCTGCCACATTCTATGGTCAGAGCAATCACAGGGTCAGCCCAGATTCAAAGGGAAGAAAAATACACCCACTTCATGATGGAGATACTGTTGTGGTCATCTTTGGAAAAATGATCTACTTCATATTGAATTTTTCTATCATAACAAGATGATGATTTCACATGTTGCTTTAACCATGATAAACCTTATCAAACTGGAAAAAGGTAGGCCTTTTTCTTTTTAAAAATTAGCCCCTTGTAATTGTCATCATACCTTGGTTCTGAATGTGGAGATGGCCCCTTCAATGGATTCCTAGGGAGAAACAAGAGATCATCGGGCTCCTACCATAGCATGTGGGAGAAAATATTAGAACAAGCCTGATTTGCAAAAACCTAGAATCCAAAGCATGTTCAAGTCTGTGAGACTATCTAGAACACAGTTTTAGCTCTTTCTCCCAAGATAAGGTCCAATGATCATCATATTTTGATCATTACTCCTTGGTGTCTGACAACTCCCTGCACTGCAATTTACATCCTTTAAAACCAGCATTGTTGGAAATGGACTGACTACATTGTGAGGGTCAGAATGTGAGTGTCTTTCAGATACTGTAATGTGTGATAGGCATCCCTCCAGGGTTGCTATACAGTTCACCCCAGGTCAAATAACTACATCCCAGTCCAAACAGTATCCACATGAGAGCTGATAGGCATCAACGTTACTCACCTGCCTTTGCCAGTTAATCCACCTATATGTGGCACAGAGCCTTGGTCTGGAAAACACTTTCAAGCCCACTGTCTCACTCTCTTGTCACTATAAATAACCTGGTGAGTTGGCAGTCCCGGCGTGAATGCCCACAATTTGCAGGTATGCAAACAGAACAGAGGGGCTAAGTTCCGTGGGTCACATGAGAGCTAGGCTGCAGCGCCTGGGGAGACGGCCGTTCCCGCCCGGTGCGCTTGTTGTCCGCTGGAGCAGAGGCCCCCGAGCCTGCTGACCTCTCTGCCTTCAGGCCTGGTCTCGCAGTCCCTTGTGCCTCGCCTATAGGCAGGCGGAATCCAGAGCGTGCAGCAAGCCCGGCCGGCTCTCGGTGGCGGTTTCTACAGCAGGTGGGGCCTGGCTCCGTGATTGAGCGGCCTCTACCCCTCTATCTGGGGCCCAGCAGCGGCCCCCTCCCAGCACCCTGGCTACACGTCTAACCCTAGGCTGACCAGGTGGGGCTCTCGGAGGCGTTAGCCCCAGCCCTCCCAGGAGTCTTAATGTTCCTCTCACAGGAAAAAACGTTCTGCGCCCTTTGTGCCCCAAACCCTCGACCCTTCACTCGGCGAGAGGGGTCGCTGAGGGAGAGATCGATCCACCTCTGCCCTTCCCGTTGCCCGCCGGTTCTTCCTCGCCCGCCTCTTACGCACCCCGCTCCCGCCGGCTCCTGGAAAGCCGGCCCCGGCCCCAGCGCTTCACTCCCCGGCCTAGCCCCTCTCTCCCACCCTTCCGCTCGCCCAGGCCTTCACGCTCAGCTCCCGGTTTTTGTTGCCCGGGCTTGTTTCGGAGCTGAGCGCGCCGCCGGCCGGGCGCCAGGTCACGTGCGTTGGTGACAACCTCTCGCAGGGCGGCCCCGGGGCCCCCGCACCGCCGATTGGTGGGGCCCGGCCTGGCGCGGCCCGGGGCGGGGCAGCGGGGCCCGACGGCGGGCGGAGCGGCCGATCAGCTGTTGCGAGCGCTGCACAACAACAAAAGGACTTGGACTGGCCGGCCTGGGCGCAGCGACCCGAGGGCTGGAGCCGGCCCCGCGCCTGCCGTCTGGGTACCTGAACGAGGTGCAGCGCAGCCCGGCCCCACCGCAGCTACCTCAGCAGTCCCGCCCCGCCCGCGTCCTTTCCCGCCGAGCCGGCGGCCGCTCCCTTCCCCGCGCAGCCCCGCACGGCCCGGGCCCACGTAAGTGCCGGGGGGGCGGGCGGGCGTCCGTCCAGGGCCGCCTTGCTGCCGGTTGGGGCCGCAGCGCTGCCCGCTCCTGAGCCCGGCGGGGCCGGCCGCGCGCCCTGCCTTCGGGGCGCCGGTTGCGCGTTCACCGAGCCCCCTCGCTGCCTCCCCTCGCCGCCGCCGGGCCCGGCCGCCCACCCAGTGGGTCGGTCCTCGGCGGCCCCCGGGGCCCAGGGCGCGGACAGAGGCTGACAGAGGCGGCGGCGGCGGCGGCGGCGCGGACAAGGGCCCGGCCTGGCCCCGGCGCTGGGCGGCGGTTGGGAGTTTGGTCTCTGCCTCCTCCCCCGAGCGTGGCCTGTTTTCTTGGCCGCGGCGGGACCTCCTCCTCTCACTCCTCCTCACTCCCCTCCACTCCTCCTCCTCCGCCTGCTCTCGGCCGTTGGATGGGGCCGCCCCCTCGGGACTCGGCGTCGGGGCTCCCGCGGCCACCCCCGGGACGCATCTCCGAAGACAGCGGCGCTTGGGCTTGTGGCCCGGCGCTCTGTCCCGGCCCTGCGATCCCGTCCCCTGCGCCTGCCCTCCGAGTTCCGGAGGCCCTGCGGCTATGGGGAACCTGCTCCGTGACCCGGCCACCGGCCCCCGCCTGTCCGCGGCCTGTCCCTTGACCTGGCTTGAACTCACTCTTCGCTACCTGACTTTGCACCTGTGGAAAGAGCGCTCTCCTTGGCCCTTAACATTTAGATCCTTTGGATCGCTCACGCTTACTAAGCGCTGAGTATGTGCCATATACTATGCTGGGGGCTTTGCTTTATCGCCCCAGTTGATTCTCATAATAACCTTATATGAAATAGGCCCGGCTATCTTACACATAGGAAACCCGAGGCACAGAGAGATTAAGTTGCTCAAGGCCACACAGCCAATTAATAAAAGGAAATGGTGTTTGTATTTCAAAGTGGCAGCTGAATTTTACCTGGAGAGTCTGCTTTGCTTGTATTTCTTGATTATATCTGCTCAGTAGGTTAATTCCAATACAGAGTGGATTAAGGAAGAGCCTCTTTACAACTGTGACTCCCAAGGACTTGGGCATCTATTGCTAAAAAAGCCTTTTCTCAATGCACAATAGTTTTGGGGAAAGGGGGAACAATGTGACCCTTGGGGTCACTGAACAGAAGTCATAATGAGTACCCCCACGATACTGAAAACACCAGCCTGGTAATTGAAATACATTTTCATTTGCAGATGTGAAAAGCACTGGGAAGCTTTTAAGTCGCAATCAGTGTAATTCTGAACTGGCAGCATAATTTTAAAAGGCCCCTGCCTGGAACCAGGACCTTACTAATTTCTGTGACCAAGGTCTTGTTTTCTCATCCTATCTTTTGTTCTTTCCTGCCATTGCTTCCTCTGATGTCTGCTTTCAAAATTCAAGATTATCAGGCTGTGAATTACCACTTACTCTTGTCTTTGTCCACTGTCTTTCAGCCTTAGGGGCAGACAGGGGTGGATCCCTGGGGGAATAACCTCCCTTGCACACTAGTTGAACAGTCTTCACATAAGTGGAACAAGCAAAGACAACTTTTTTGGCTTGGTTTTTTCTGCAGTTCAAAATCCATTTTAAATTACTTGAATCTAGTCTTCATATAAGTGGAACAAGCAGAGATAACTTTCTTGCTTGGTTCTTCTCCAGTTCAAAACCCATTTTAAATTACTAGAATCTGCACGTTTTTAAAGTAGTGGAAGAGGGTGGGATAAAAAGAAGGATAATTCTGAAGCTGCTTTTCAATGACGGTACGTTTAGCCACCTGATTTCCTGAAACTGTGAAGGAGCCACAACTGTACACAGATTTAGAAGTTAGATCATCAAACTTGCGGGTTTTTTTTTTTTTTTAATATTTTTTGGAGCCGCCTACTGGCAGCTGAAACTAACTGAAAAGGGCTGTTTTCTGAAGTTCATAGACCCATAGTTGAGACTGGGAGCCTAAAAGAGCATGTATAGGGAAAACAAGGAATTGGAATCAGATGGATTTTTGCCCTAATGCTGACTCCACCCCAACCAACTCTGTCACTTTTGAACAAGTTAGTTAATTCCTCAGCCTCAGTTTCCTCATCAGTAAAATGGGACAAATAAGTACTTCAAGGCCCCGTTACATACAATAAGCATTCTGTAAATTGTAGCTCTAATTATTAAGTAGACATTTTATGGATAAAGAAACTCAAATGCAGCGATGCTAAATGACTTGTTGACAGTCTCACAACTGGCTTTGAATGAACTTGTAGTTAATATTTACCGAGGTCTGCTATTCTAAGTAGTATACACTTAATCCTTACACTGGCACTGTGAAGTAGATATTATAACTATCATTCCCATGTTAAGGATGAGAAAACAGAGACACCAAGATGTTAGTAAATATCCTGAATTCACATAGGTTGCAAGTAGCAGAGCCAAGATTTCAAACTCCAGGGCCTGTCTTTTTTTTTTTTTTTTTTTTTTTTTTTTTTTTTTTTTTGGAGACAGGGTCTTACTCTGTTGACCAGGCTGGAGTGTAGTGGTGGGATCACAACTCACTGCAGCTTCAAACTCATGGGCTTAAGCGATCCTCCTACCTCAGCCTCCCTGGTAGCTGGGACTACATGCACATACCACCACACCCAGCTAATTTATTTTTTGTAGAGATGGGGTCTTGCTTTGTTGCCCAGGCTGGTCTTGAACTCCTGGCTTAAAGTGATCCTCCTGCCTTGGCATCCCAAAGCACTGGGATTATAGACATGAGCCACTGCGCCAGCCTCAGAGCCAGTCTTTAAGTACCACATTATACTGCCTCTTGGTGGGCTGTCTTAAAAGTGACAAAATAAATTATGCTAACAAGATCTTCCAAATTAGCAGTTCCTTTTCTAAGTGGTCAAACTAGAATGCTCTTCCCCGTGAGTATTAGACTCAGTCAGCCACCTTTCTCTGCCTACAAAGCATCTCTACTCATGTAATAATATGAAAACCATTGATGATAAAATGTTAAGTAACAGTGAGATACAAAACAGTGCATTCACAAGACTATAACTATGATAAAAAGAAGCCTTATGTGTAGAAGAAAAAAAAAAAACAGAAGAAAAGGCACCAATGTGTTAAGTGGTGGGAACAAGGCAATGGAATAATACTTATTTTTCTTATTTTCTAGACTTTTTATAATGTGGTTTTGTTCAGTTTATAATTGAAAAGACATAATTTATTTTTTAAAGGGAGGGATGGAGGTCTTTTGAGCCAAGCAGAACAAGGACAAAGCTGCCTTCTTGAAATGCTAGGGCCCAGACACTTTGTTTCTTTTCTGTATTGAGGGGTTCTTTTCTCTTGTCGGGGAAACTGCTGGACTGACGCTGGTTAAAGCTGAAAGCTTGCAGGTGCCTCAAAGAACAACAGCGCTACTTCACCTAACCTTCTTTGCTTCACCTCTTTGCTGAATTCCAGAACTGTATTTGTAAGTTTGTCCTCTTAGGACACATGCTTTCTCTGGAATTTTTATTTTTGTTCTATGATTGCCCTAGCATTGTGAATATTAGTGATGATCTGGGGAGGAGAGGAGTCTAAAGCTCTACTTTTCCATTTACCTCCATGTAGAACCAGCCCAACTGAGAGCCTCCATCCCTGGGCAGGAGCCAAGGTCAACAGTAGCAGTGACTGGGCAGGGACAGTCTCTGGGTCATCAGTAGGAGGGTAGGCCTTTAAGACTTTTTCTAGAACAGTCCTGTTCAACAGAAATAGATAATGTGAGCCACATGTATGTTTGAATTTTCTAGTAGCCATATTTAAAAAGGAAAAAGAAACTGGTGAAGTTAATTTTATTAATGTATTTAATATACTAAAATTATTTTTTCTACATGTAATCAATATAAAAACTGTTTTGCATTTTGGGGGGTACTAAGTCTTTGAAATACACTCTAGTGTATACTTTACATATACAGCACATCTCAATTCAGATACAAAGTTTTCATTTGAAGTACTTGATCTATATTTAGACTTCGTAAAATTTATAGGTGAAAAAGTAGATTCATACCCTAACTGTTCCAAACATACTTGAAAGTTTTCAAAAAACTAAATTATCAGCTTTTAAGTTTAACTGGATTAAACTTAGTAAATGGATTAAATAGTAAAATGAAAAATGCAGTTTCTCGATGATACTAGTCACATTTCAAGTGTTCATGTGCACAGTGTGCCTGGTGGCTACCTCAGTGGACAGTTTTAGCAATGGGGGGAGGGTCTCTCCAATAGCTCCTTGCCTTTTGTGACACCTGCAGAAAGCAGGGCCAAAGGAATTTGGCTTTGCTAGTTAAACCAGCCTCACTTTTTTCTGCTAGAAGTTTGTGGGGAAAGAGAGTGACGAGGTGATTCAGCGCAGTCTCCCCATTTTCCCAACAGTGAGACTGAAGCTCAGAAGGGCCAATTTAGCTCCAGCCACCTGTAGTAGAGCCACAGCCAGAACTGCTGCTGTGGATGGCCAGGCCCCTTTAACCCTCCCCAGGAACTCCATTCTGTGTTCTTCCCACGGGTGTCAGCAGATGTGCCATGTAAACACCAGCAGTGGCTTGAGTGAGATGAAGGATGAGCTCCTCCCTCACTTGGCTGGGCTTCTGAGCACTCTGTCGCCCAAGGTTGGTTGTCCTTGCAGAGATATGGGACATCTGGAGGCAGCCTCTGACTTTGGGAAACCAAAAGAGCACTGACTTGTACTGCTCCCTAGAAAGCTCCTCCAGAGAAGCCTTTCCTGTATCTTACTTGCTACTTGCATATATTCCAGGCAGAAGCTGTCTTCCTGGGTTTGGACCTGTGGCCAGAGGGGGCAATTTGCATGTGGGAACCCAGCAGCTGTCACAACTGCAGTGGCCCCAGCAATGTTTTTTGGCCTTACAGCTGCCAGTTATCTGACCTGGGCCCCAGTGCCTTACTCTCATGCAGCATCACAGGTTGGGGACAAGGCATTCGTTCAGGACAAGCAAAGGTTCCCCTGTGTGGTTCTCCCCTCCCAGTGGCTTTAGCTGATTCAGGGCTAGAGTCCAGCACCATGCTCTGCAGAATTGGGCTTATTCTCTCAACTGGTTCAGCAGACACAGAATTGTACGTGGGGCCAATATCTGCCTCCACAATTTAAAATAAATGGAGGAAGGATTTTGAAAATATGTTTTTCCCTCTAAGCACGTATCCTCAAAAATCTTTATTTACATCAGACCTTATGATAACTTATTTTGGAATATAACTATCACACCACAGCAGGTCAAACAAACAAACTACACTTTTCTTCTGATTGTTCTTACATAGAGCATAAAGCTGACTTTGAATTCTGCTACAGCTCCAGCCTTCACGATTTGGCCGTGCTGCTTTCCAGAAGGTTTCAGGAAGACTGGTTATGCAAGTGACACTTCCTGTTTACCTATTTTTAATAATTAGTGGCTGAAGAAGATGAATTGTGACCACAAAGTGTTCTAATGTTATTTATTTGAAATGTTTAACTTGTGTAGTAGTGTGCCAAACAACTGTAGCAGTTCAGTTTACACACAAGGAACTGAACCAGGAATCTCATTAGCTACAGATCCCAACTACTTTTACAGCTAAAGATTATTTTGAAAGTGAACTGTCAGGAGCCTGAAGTTGTAGATTCAAGGCTGATGCTTGTGATAAAAAGAGGTGGTGATTAGTGAGGTGCATTTCTTCAGCCCTGGGTGATCTCATACATATATATAACTTTTTTTTGAGACAAGGTCTCGCTGTGTCACTCACACTGGAGTACAGTGGCACAATCATAGCTTACTGCATCCTTGAACCTGGACTCAAGGGATCCTCCCACCTCAGCCTCCCAAGTAGCTAGGACTACAGGTGCATACCACTGTACCTGGCTAATTTTTTAAAATTTTTTTGTAGAAACAGGTTATTTTGTTGCCTAGGCTGGTCTCCAACTCCTAGGCTCAAGCATTCCTGTGGCCTCAGCCTCCCAAAATGCTAGGATTGCAGACATGAGCCTCCACACCTAGCCTCATCCATTCCTATGCTTTTTATCACTGTCTTTGTGTCATCAGCTCCCAAATCTATGCCCCTAGCTGAGACCACACTCCTGAGCTCCAAAGCTCTATATCCTGCTGCCTGCTGGACATCTCCAACTGCATTATTTTGCATATTCCCCCAATTTACCATATTCGAAATGCCTAACCTGTACTTTCTGCAGGATTCATTCCTATTTCCCTAAATGGTTCCACCATCCTCTCAGTTGGCCAAGCCAGAAACCTGGGTCTTTGACTTTTCCCTTCCCCTTTTCCGGGCTTACAAGGCCCTGCAGGACCTGGTTCCTGCTCAGCTCCCCTAGCCTGCTATTGTGACCCTCCCTCTGGACCTTGAGCGGTACTGAAGGTGCCACATTCTCACTCATCCACAGGCTTCCATAGTGTTCCTTTGCCCCCTTCCTCCATTACTGACCTCAGCCACTCAAGAGTAAAGTCATTGCAGGAGTCCACCCAGGTAGCCTGGAGAACACCAAATACTTCTTCCATGGCATTCATCACACTGGATTGTTAAACTTGTGGGAGGGCCCTGTTCACAGCCATCTCCCCTGTGCCCAGCACTGTACCTGATGCATAACAGGTGCTCAGTAAATACATGTAGAATAATAGTTGACCTGGACTGAGGACTTTATTCGAAGTATTTTGCTAAGTCCATTGCCTTTAACAAGAGTAGGATCAGGGAGACTGTCTAGTAGACAGTTTTGGCAAAGTCTCAGAGACAACAGTTTGGCTTAAACTAGGATGAGAGTGGTGGACGGAAGCAGGCAGATTCGAGCTGCCTGTGCTCCTGGGGTTGACGGGACTTGCTGATGGTTGGGATGAGGGGTGAGTAGGAGGGAGCAAAAGGCTTGCGGGTGTAGCAGCTCACGCCTGTAATCCTAGCACTTTGGGAGGCTGAGGCGGGCGGATCATGAGGTCAGGAGATCGAGACCATCCTGGGTAACACGGTGAAACCCTGTCTCTACTAAAAAATACAAAAAAAGAAATTAGCCGGATGTGGTGGCAGGCGCCTGTAGTCCCAGCTACTTGGGAGGCTGAGGCAGGAGAATGGCGTGAACCCGGGAGGCAGAGCTTGGAGTGAGCCAAGATCGCCTCACTGCATGCACTCCAGCCTGGGCAACAGACCAAGACTCCGTCTCCAAAAAAAATGCGTGAAGGGTGACTGCTAGGGTGTTGGCCTGAATAACTGCCAGCTGCTGCTGCTTCCTGAGAAAGGGATGAAGGGCAGTGTATATGAATAAGTTTGTGGGGGAAAAAAACCTATCTTTGGTATGTGTTTGGTTTGATATGCCCATCAGGTAGCCAGGTAGAAATGGATAAATATTCCAAGATCAAGCAAGCCTGGAGTTCTTCATTTAGAACTCACCAGAACTCCCTAAGGTAGGAGCTGTTGCCAGCTGAAGTCACATAACTTCCTAACTCACACAGTAAGTGAGCAGCCAGCCAGGGTTTGAATGCAGGTGGCTGACCCAGCACCCACCTGCTGAGCTGCTACACAGGAAGGGTGTTTCCAGTTCTAGGTTTGGCCAAGCTCAGTTTCCTACAGTGTAAATTTCTTCATGCCAGCTGTAGGAATTGTTTAGAAGGTCAAAGTATGCTTGCTGGGCTTACAGATTTTAAGTGTAATCAGGTGTGCTTACAGTTATAGACAAGAAGTACAGAGTAGAAGGGAAAATGAGCCAGAGGAGGATGAGGGCCTGGCATAATGGTGGTCACCAGGCACTGTTGCTGGGACTTCTGGGCAGTTGAATAACATATAGCAAGACTGTTAATATCTAGAATTTGCTCATCTGCTTGCAGAAAAGTTTGAAGGATATTATTCAAATTCACCTTATTATAAAAGCATAGATATGAAAAAGAAGCAACTCTTTCCCTTTTATTTCATATTTTAAGATATTTATAGGTTGAATTTGAGTAAGAGTATTTACAAAACATTATGTTGCATTTCTTGTGTTTGACTCCTGCAGAAAGGGAATAGCTGTAGAATGTAGGCCAAGGCATATGCTTTCTTCTAAGGGTATGTGTGTATGTGTATGTACTTATGTATATATGTGTATGCTGATTTGAAATAACTTTCTTTTTCTGTTTTATTTTAGGTACAATGACTCTTCTTGCTTTTCACCTAAGTTGAATAAGCACCCTGTGCACTTTAATCTCCTGTCGGTACCATTGGGCCAACTAAAGACAAGGTTTTGAAATCTCAGCTATAAAAGACATCCAGCCAAACTCTCAGTCTTGCCTTAACAATGTTCCAGAGGCTGAATAAAATGTTTGTGGGTGAAGTCAGTTCTTCCTCCAACCAAGAACCAGAATTCAATGAGAAAGAAGATGATGAATGGATTCTTGTTGACTTCATAGGTAAGGTACACTTGGTTACTTGGTGGTTCATCTTCACAGTAAAAATGGAAACTTGCATCTCAGTTTTTGCATAAGGAAACCAATAACTGAGGGGTTTTCAGCCTTAAAAGTAAGCAGGAGTTTGTCTTTAAAAAATTGCAGGAAACCATCTGTGCTAGATAATGTCAGTGAAATTGCCTGACATCAGACTTTTTAGTTTTGCGACTCTCACAGATTGATTAAATCAAGGGCACTTCAATAGAAGACCCTTTTATTAGACAAGTAGTAACCAATATGTCTCATTACATAGTTATTCAGCAGAATAGAAACAGTCTTAAAATCACTCCTGCAAAGCCAACATAATCTATCCCATATAGTGACACACACACACACACACACAATTTCTGTGCTCAGAAATAATTTTATAGTCATATAGATGAATATAAATGGGTTTCTGAACTAAATAAAAGAAGATACGTGAGCATCAGCTAATAGTATCATCTCTTCTTTTTCTGTGCTGTGAATTTGATGGGTGACTTTATAATGACTACCCAATGTGATAATCATCCTCCTGTGGGACTCTTCAACAACACACGTGGACTGCAATGTGGACTATGATCTAGATACTTGCACTGGTTTCTCAGCAGAAGAAGAAGAAGAAGAGGAGGACATCAGTGAAGAGTCACCTACTGAGCACCCTTCAGTCTTTTCCTGTTTACCGGCATCTCTTGAGTGCTTGGCTGATACAAGTGATTCCTGCTTCCTCCAGTTTGAGTCATGTCCAATGGAGGAGAGCTGGTTTATCACCCCACCCCCATGTTTTACTGCAGGTGGATTAACCACTATCAAGGTGGAAACAAGTCCTATGGAAAACCTTCTCATTGAACATCCCAGCATGTCTGTCTATGCTGTGCATAATTCCTGCCCTGGTCTCAGTGAGGCCACCCGTGGGACTGATGAATTACATAGCCCAAGTAGTCCCAGGTACGTTACAAGTATTTAACTCTCTGTAGGCAGTCCACTGAGCATGCATTTTGTCTCTACTGTAATTCAAAGCTAAGTTATTAGAAGATGCAAAACTAATTTTGTTAGAGATTTATGAAAGCATGTGCATAGTACACAAGATGGTCCGTAAGATAACTTGTTGACCAGTCACGGTGTCTCACACCTGTAATCCCAGCACTTTGGGAGGCCAAGGCAGGCAGATCACTTAAGCTCAGGAGTTCAAGACCACCCTGGGCAACATGGTGAAACCCCGTCTGTACAAAAAATAACAAAAAATTAGCCAGGTGTGGTGGTGCACACCTGTAGTCCCAGCTACTCAGGAGGCTGAGGTGGGAGGATGGCTTGAACCAGGAGACAGAGGTTGCATTGAGTCAAGATTGTGCCACTGCACATCAGCCTGGGTGACAGAGCAAGACTGTCTCAAAAACAAAAACTTGTTCATTTTAGATTTTTTAAAGAAAGTTAGATGTAGCATGGCCCCAGTTATATAATAGCATTCTCATTTACAAAATTCTGCTACTGATTAGAAATAAGACTGGCATTTCTGTTAAGTATCTTAGAACATAACTCTGACTTTATAGACTGGATTATTTAGGGTATCAAATTCAACTAGAATATCATGTCTTAAAATTTATTTTCTTCCAAGTATTTCTAGCTACATCTCATCAAATGATGTAACCTTGAAAACCTTGTCTGAGAATTTAACAAAGTCAGTTTCTTCCTGCAATACTCACACTGCACAGTCATCCAGTGCTTCTGACACCAGATGTGTGGGTTTTTTCCACACACCAAGTAAACAGTCCTCCAGCAGTGGACACCCTCTAGTGTCCTCTGATTCAATTCAATTCTGACACTGTCTACCTGGAGATGGCATCAGATCCCATAGGTTAAAGGCTTAGTCCCAAAAGACTGCCTCCCATTTCTGATGCCAATCTCAAGCCCCAGGTTTTACTTATGCTTCTGACCAACCAGCTGTAAACTTGTGTTCCCACGACCCCTTCCTTGGGTTTGATTAATTTGCTAGAGCATCTTATAGAACTTGGGGGAACATGTTTACCAGTTTATTAAAAAGGATACAGATGAAGGGATGCATAAGGCAAGGCCCATGCCCTCTGTGCACCCCACCCTCCGGGAACCTCCACATGTTCAGCTCTCCAGAGGCTCCCTGAACTCAGTACTATTGGGGTCTTATTGGAGGCATCAGTACATAGGCATAATTGATTAAATCACTGGCCATTGGTGATTGGCTTAACCTTCAGACCCTCTCCCCTCTCTGGAGTTTGAGGGGTGGGGCTAGAAGTCCCAACTCTAACTTGGTCTTTATAGTGACCAAATCCCTTCCTGAAGCTGCCTAGTTGCTGCCAACCACCAGTCAACTAATTAGCATACACTTTCCACATTGGAGGTTGCAAGGATTTTAGGAGTTGTATGCCAGGAGACTGACAAGACCGAATATATATTTTACAGTATCACAGTCCAGCCTCAGTCTTCAAACTTGGATTCCTTACAACAAAAGGATATGGAACTCAAAAAATACTGGCACAACACCAGAATCCCATTCAGTCAGTAATTCATTCCATCCATCATTGCACTGTAGGAGCATATCTCCCAGGGCGAGGCCACTCAGGTTTGCAGGTTAATTGATCTTGTTGGTTTCCAAAAGCAGAAATGGTTTTAGCAAACATGTAGCTTCACCCTTTCAGGCATCTGGTATACCTGAGCTTAGAAACAATGTCATCTTTTTCTCTGAGCCTGTTTCAAGGTATTAATATAATGAATTGATCCCAATTCATAACCTATTTATTCATTCTTTTATCTTCTTTCTCTTCATTTATACCCAAACTTTTCCATCTCTGGAAGGGACGTTAGCTTTAGCCACTGTGCTGGTCTAGATTGCAGGTAGCAATACTAGTTTAGCAAGTACCTCTCCCTCAGTCCACTCCCATTCAGATAGGGTAAGGTGACATAGGTACAAAATTAGTGGGCTGTTTTTACCACCAGACAATATAGCTGCGTTCGTTGTTGACTCCAGTTTTGCAAGATGGGGTGTAGGTAACCCCCATAAGACCCTTAGGAATTTTGACATAAGGTTTAAAAACATAGTTACAGCTTCTTGCTCAGGAACCATCCCTGCTTCCAGTACTTGTAGTTACAGCCCTGGTCCTAGGACCATTGCATCCAGTAGAGGAAAAAAAAAATGAGGTGATGTGGGAAAGGAAAAGTTAAAGTCACTATACTAGCATACTTAACCCTTGGCTAGAATTGCATAAGTCATGCCAGCATCCTCCTCCCCATCCCTTCTTCCTCAGATTACCAGAAAAACAGGAAAATCTTGTGGGGACAGCCAGCCCTTCATGCTTTTATCCCCCCATTTTGTTTTTGGGTTTTTTTTTTTTTTGAGATGGAGTCTCACTGTGTCACCCAGGCTGGAGTGCAGTGGCAGGATCTTGGCTCAGCGCAACCTCTGCCTCCCGGGTTCAAGTGATTCTCCTTTCTCAGCCTCCCAAGTAGCCGGGATTACAGGCGCCCGCCACCATACCTGGGTAATATTTGTACTTTTAGTAGAAAGGGGGTTTCACCATATTGGCCAGGCTAGTCTCGAACTCCTGACCTTTGGTGATCCACCACCTCTGCCTCCCAAAGTGTTTTTGGGCATTATGGGCTGTATAGTGTGTCCTTTGGTCTGAAGAAATGACAGTTAACTATCCACATCCAGGCAGTATCTTCTGTTCTAGGTTTTTTTGGCACTCTGAGCATTTGCATCTTCCATTGGTTAAGTAAAGCCCACTCCAGAGACTGTCTTTTCTTCTCAAGACCCATTTTGTAGCTCCCCAGGGCTACCAGCACTAGTCTCACTTGCAGCTATGCTCAGGGCCTTCCCACCAGGGAATCTGCCCCTCATCAGTAGTCTGTCTCTTTTGCTGACTGGCAGAACGGTTCTCATTGGTATTTGTGCCTGAGAGAGTAGAAGAGGAATGTCTAGATGCAGCCTGTCTCTGCATTGCCTGTACCACTCATTTAATGAACCCAGGATGGCACCTCCAGGGAGCACACGGGGATATATCTGCTTCCAGTCCCAGTCACCTTCCAAACCTGGAAGGGAGTTCTTCTGATGGCCATTGGCATGTCCTAATGTACCCCTCAAATTTCCATAGGGTTGTGCTCCCTATGGAAGCCATTCCTTTAAAAGTCCAGGTTTTCATTGTGATTCTGCCTGACCATGTCCACTAGCCACTGCCCACGAGTCAGTAAAAACCCAAACCTAGGGGCTTCCATCATCGCTAGGAAAACAGCGTGCAGTTCAGCCCACAGAGCCGATTTGTTTTTACCTTCTTTGATCAAAGTAGCATCCTTCCAAACAAGATGCTGTCTGTTCACGTTGGAACTGCCATCCACAACCAAGCAGCTCTTTGTCAGTCAGTTCAGAGCTATTGGCAGTGTGGAATCCAGCTCCTCACACAGTTCCAGAGTCAGTCCAAGGTGGGGAGAGGCTCCCTGCTTGTGTGTGTGTCCTTCTTACATTCCCTACATAACATGATCCTGTATAAACCATTTCCATTTATTATGGAACTCTTCTGGGCACTGCCCTCCCAATTAGTGTTTCTCTGACATCACCAGACACAGCATGGGTATTTCAGGTTTCAAGATCATTTTATGTCCTTCAATCCTAGGGGTAGCTTCAATTAATGTCCTGTGGCAAGGGAGTAAATGCCTCTCGTGGAAATTCTCTAGTCCAAAGTGCCAGTAGTTGTTACTGAGAGGTGTTCACAGTCTTTTGCCATAAGTGCCAGTTTCCCTTCCACATAAGACTATCAGACAGATAATTTGTCCCTACCACCACTCCAGCTTCTACTATACACCATTGGGCCTCGGCAGTGCTGTTGGTCCCCATTTAGCATGTCCAGTTAATATTGTCATGAAGGGCAGATTTACATGCCTTTTGTTTCACAGTACTAGGTAGGGGAAGTGTGTCTCCAGCCAGACATATCCATTCTCATAAAACATTTAGGTAAAGGGGATATAACTTCTTTACGTAAAGCTCACTTAAACATCCTAACTTTCATAATTCTATCAACCCTTGCATTTTTATGTTCTCCAATCTAATTGTAGCCTGAATCAGGGCTTTACCAATAGATCTTGATACCACAGCACATGGAGCTCCCATACCAAGGAGTCCCAGGAATTTATCTTCACCACCCCGACCATTTTACCCACTTGTGTAGGAGAGGCCTTTGGTTTCCAGCAAAGACTGAGAAATAGATCCTTGCCCATTTGTCAGTCATTATCTTGATTAATCAATCTGTCTATTGCCCCAAGCAATTGTTGGTCACTTTTCTTGTAATCTCTGCCTTCTGGCTTTTTAAGTTTCCCCGAATTTACAGACATCATATGACCTTTGTCCAGAGAATATAGCCAGGAAATATCTGAGATTGCTCCCACCCACTAAAGTAAACCCCATTACCCAGTTAATTAGCTGAAAGTCACACTGTTCTATCGTGTACCTTAGTGGAATGTTTCCTGTTAAAGTATTTTGGGAATGTTGGCATTCCCTCTCTTAGGTTGAAGGTCCAGGTGGATTTGGATCCTTGGAGCAGTTCAGAATATCCCTATTGTTAGTGTTGTCATGTCCAGGCTCTGACTCTACTAAGAAAAGTATTGTATCTATTATATCTGTCTATCTATCTATCTACCTACCTACCTACCTACCTACCGTTTCCTGTTTTCCAGATATAAACAAACCCTAGGCAGCACATTAATTTGTTAACTTTACCAGAGTTTGCCATACTCTCAAGTCTCAATATTGTAGATGATTTTTTATGAGGCTAAACATATTTCATTTTGCTTGTACCAAAATGAAAACAACTTTCTTATGTTACATGATGCCAGGCTATATCCTAGGTAAGGTCATGGGTGGGGAATGTTACTTTAACTGGCACTTTATTCAGTGCTACAAGTTTATTAAGAGGTGTTTCAGGCATTCCAACAAAAATTTAAAACATAACTTTGTGGAGTTGCTATTGATTTAATTGCTTTAGAGTTGCTTCAGATTCATTTCTTGAAAATTCTTCCCTTCTGATTCTGATTTTACCTCTGAGGAATGCCACTCAAGAATTTATAATTAGGCCAGGCGCAGTGGCTTACACCTGTAATCCAAGTACTTTGGGAGGCTGGGGTGGGCGGATCACGAGGTCAGGAGTTCAAGACCAGCCTGGACAACATGGCAAAACCTCATCTTAAAAATACAAAAATTAGCCAGGCTTGCTGGTGGGCGCCTGTACTCCCAGCTATTAGGGAGGCTGAGGCAGGAGAATTGCTTGAACCTAGGAGGGAGGCAGAGGTTGCAGTGAGCTGAGATCACACCATTGCACTCCAGCCTGGGCGACAAAGCAAGGCTCTGTCTCAAAAAAAAAAAAAAAAATAGAATTTATACTTAATAGTCACTTTAAACTTACTGGCATTTGTATGTTTACTTTTCAGTGTTGTGTGTGTGTGTAGTCAGCAGCTTTGCAAAAGAATTTACTACAGAAACAGTACAAATGCAATGTAAAAAAATTAGAAAATACAAATATGCAAAAATTGGAAATGACATTTTCATGACCCAGAGATGAATACTTTTAACATCCTAGAGTATATCCTTCCAGATTGTGGTTTTTTTTTCTGTGCCTGTACGTACACATAAACTTTTAACCTAAATGGCAACATGCCATATATACTTTTTTTTTTTTTTTTTTTTGAGACAGAGTTTCACTCTTGTTGCCCAGGCTGGAGTACAATGGTGCAATCTTGGCTCACTGCAACCTCCGCCTCCCGGGTTCAAGCAGTTCTCCTGCCTCAGCCTCCCAAGTAGCTGGGATTACAGGCATGTGCCACCGCCACCACGCCCAGCTAATTTTTGTATTTTTAGTAGAGACGGGGCTTCACCATGTTGGCCAGGCTGGTCTTGAACTCCTGACCCCGTGATCCACCCCCACCCCCCACCCCACCCAAAGTGCTGGGATTACAGGCATGAGCCACCATGCCCAGCCGTATAGTTGTTTTTTTTTTTTTTTTTTTTTTTTTTTTTTTTTTTTTGAGAGAGTCTTGCTCTGTCACCCAGGCTGGAGTGCAGTGGCGCGATCTCAGCTCACTGCAACCTCTGCCTCCCAGATTCAAGCAATTCTCATGCCTCACCCTCCCGATTAGCTGGGACTACAGGCGTGCACTACCACACCTGGCTAATTGTTGTGTTTTTAGTAGAGACAGGGTTTCACCATGTTGATTAGGCTGGTCTCAAACTCCTGACTTCAGGTGAGCCACCTGCCTTGGCCTTCCAAAGTGCTGAGATTACAGGTATGAGCCACTGTGCCCGGCCCAGATATACTATTTTATAAACTACTTATTTAGGCAATGATCTCCACCATTTTGTTTCAGTAGATTTCTTCTTCTTTCTTCCTTCTTCTTCCTTCCTTCTTTTTCAAGGTTGTTATGGTTTTCTAGTTTTGGTACAGTGAGAATGTTGTTTTTATATCTTGTTTGTTTTTGCATTCATATATGATAGTTATATAGGGATAGTAAAACAAATACATACTTTTCCATATATAAAGGATCAAAAGAAGGCACTGAATTTTATTTATGTATTTTAACACGGAGTCTCACTGTTGCCCAGGCTGGATTGCAGCGGTGCAATCTCGGCTCACTGCAACCTCCGCACTGGGTTCAAGTGATTCTCCTGCCTCATCCTGCCGATTAACTGGGATTACTGGCACATGCCACCATCTCCAGCTAATTTTTTGTATTTTAAGTAAAGATGGGGTTTCACCATATTGGCCAGGCTGGTCTCAAACTCCTGACCTCAAGTGATCCGCCCACCTTGGCCTCCCAAAGTTCTGGGATTACAGGCATGAGCCATTGTGCTCGGCCAGAATGCACTGAATTTTATGTGAATCCTTTTTGTACACAGGAAACTCCTGTAAATTATTACAGTTTTAAAATAGTAACTATAATTTTTTTTAACATCCTTATTTTGGGATTTGAAATTCTTTTTTTTTTATTTTTGAGACGGAGTCTCGCTCCTTCGCCCAGGCTGGAGTGCAGTGGGGCTATCTCGGC
Source organism: Pan troglodytes (assembly GCF_028858775.2). Taxonomy (NCBI): domain Eukaryota; kingdom Metazoa; phylum Chordata; class Mammalia; order Primates; family Hominidae; genus Pan; species Pan troglodytes. Next base: position 105,143,695 of record NC_072405.2, on the reverse strand, counting down.
TCACTGCAAGCTCCGCCTCCTGGGTTCACGCCATTCTCCTGCCTCAGCCTCCCGAGTAGCTGGGACTACAGGCGCCCGCCACCACGCCCGGCTAATTTTTTGTATTTTTAGTAGAGACGGGGTTTCACTGTTTTAGCCAGGATAGTCTCGATCTCCTGACCTCACGATCCGCCCGCCTCAGCCTCCCAAAGTGCTGGGATTACAGGCGTGAGCCACCGTGCCCGGCAGGGATTTGAAATTCTTATAAGGAAGTCTTGCTAAATCAAGGTGGAAATCAGGTGTTACCAAAATTAGGCTAGCTTTGTGGTAAATATCTGTTTTCTTAGCAGGAAATGAATCATATGTCTTTCAGAAGTCAGATTGCTTCCATTGTGTCTATCATTGGGGATATTACCATAAAGCACAGAAAATTGAGGTGCTTTGTAATTACAGTGGGCTTCAGGGTATACATTTCATTGCATTTTAGCCTTTATAAGTATTGTTTTTGAAGGTTTTACATGTTATCTTAAGCACATGTACGTGCCTTTAATGGCACATAGTAAACCAGTTTTAATAAAAGTTGACCACGTCCTAATAATAAAGTTACAATAGCATTTTAAATCTTACTAGTGATTTAATAGTTCACCATTTAACATTTGTAGGGCCAGGAAAAGCTGCTTATAAGACTCACGGGCACAGAGTAAGTATATTCACTTTGAGACTGTGTGATATATGTATGCATAGGGAGGCAAAGGACCCAAATGCTGACCTTTTAAAAATGACTTTCTTTCTTTTTTTGAGATAGAGTCTCACTCTGTCACTCAGGCTGGAGTGCAATGATGCGATATTGGCTCACAGCAGCCTCCACCCCCCAGATTCAAGTGATTCTCTTGTCTCAGCCTCCCAAGTAGCTGGGATTACAGGCTTGCATAACCACACCTGGCTAATTTTTGTATTTTTAGTAGAGATGGGGTTTCACCATGTTGGCCAGGCTGATCTTGAACTCTATTAAGGTGATCCACCTGCCTCAGCCTCCCAAAGTGCTGGGATTACAAGAGTGAGCCACAGCGCCTGGCCTAAAAATAATTTTCTTTATATTAACTTTTTTCTATTAGTTTCTTATTGTGGCCTCTTAAAATTCTACTTTAAAAAAATTTTATATATATGTGTGTGTGTGTGTAATAAATATGTGTTTCCTCAAGTGATTTTAGGCAGAATGTGTCACTGCCCTTCCTGTGTAAAATAACTCTTAAAAATCGTACAGCTCTTCATGTTACGTGTTGACATAGTTTACAGCAATCCTACTTGATTAGCTTTTTTATATGGAAAACATAATCATACTGTGTGTAGCCAGTTTTAAGATTGTGTTATTCAAGAGTCTTATAATATTGCCATGTAAATACCATCTCAAAATGTGCCCTGTTGTGAGATAAAGAAAAACTTAAGAGATTTATTCTATTAAGCTACAGCTTTTTATCTAGAAAAATGGCAAATGAGTAGAATTTCCATATGCAAATTTCTATTAAATAAAGATTTAAAGCATGTTTCCTGGCACATTTTACTTATAGACAGGAAATGTCTTGTGAAGGTATTGTGAGCACACTGCTTTCTGATCAATAAAATTTGGGAATTAAAATATTTTCCTTTTAAGATTATGGTGAGAATTAAAATATATATTTGCAAAAGAATTGGCAAATGCAGATATTCAATAAATGTTAGCTCCCCTCCCAGACAAGCTTATATAAATGTGTGTGCTCCGTAAATGAAATTCAAAGTTTAAAGTGTATTTTTAGAAAACAGTCTACTTAGTGAGCCATCTGGGGCTTATATGGCATCTTTCTAGTAACAGTTGGCTCTCCTTTCCACCACTATCAGTCAGTGGGGTCACAGAATAATAAACTTGTCTGTCAGCCATGAAACACAAGCTCTCATTCAGCCATAAACAAATTAGCGTGGCAAATTGAATTGCTAAGTAACTTTTCCAGTTTCGTTAATAACATACTGTTATTTAATACATCCCCACTTTTTTCTGTTTCAGAGTGGAAGCTCAAAATGAAATGGGGCAGCATATTCATTGTTATGTTGCAGCTCTTGCTGCTCATACAACTTTTCTGGAACAACCCAAGAGCTTTCGCCCTTCCCAGTGGATAAAAGAACACAGTGAAAGGCAGTCTCTTAACAGAAATAGCCTCCGTCGCCAAAATCTTACCAGGGATTGCCACCCTCGGCAAGTCAAGCACAATGGCTGGGTTGTTCATCAGCCCTGCCCGCGTCAGTATAATTACTAATAGTTTCAAGTTTTGTTGGTTGGTTTCTCTTGGTTTGTGCTTACATGTATGGATGTGTGTATATGTACAATGAAAATGTTGTCTCTTTACAACCAATCAATCATATAGTTTTATCAGTGTATTTAGACACTATCTTGAAAATCAGATTTATATGCTGTGTATCACATAATGCCTTGCCTTTAACATTTACTTTTTTTGTACACTTTTTCAGATTATTTCTGGAAACATATCAATATAATTACAGTGTTTGGGGGTGTCTTTAAATATATTAGGTTATACATTAGTCAGCATTTTAAAGACATTTCTTCCCAAGTACGAGAATAGGCATCTTTCATTTTCATTTTATTTTGTATTACTTAATCTTTTAAGCAAGCAAAAATTTATTCTCAGGGTCAGCTGTATACTTTATTGACCAGTACTTGATAATCTCTCTGTATATGATGAATACATTTTTACACACTAACATTAGCATTAACAGGTGATAGTTGCCATGGATATAATGGAATTATGGCTGGACTTTCTTTTGAAAGAAAACTTGATGTATTCTGTGTGTATGGTTTTTCCCCAGATTAGTCATGCAGTTCATTTGGAATTCAGGTACATTAAGCTTTAGTGAAGAGTGCATGCAGTAATTCCAATGTGACTGCATGACGTGGTACAGACATTACAGGTGTTGTAGACAGAGGCACTTGTCTCGTGCAGAGGGATTAAATTAGACCTGTGAAATTATATTTGGAAAAATTCATGTCTGTAACTAACCCATTAGTGCAGTATTTAATTTGTTACAATTCCTTCCTGCCAATTCTGTCCACTCCTCACCTCGCATCAGCTATAAATTTGGAAGTACTTGTCCAGGCACTCAAGTGACTTCATATTTCTCTCTGCCCATGGGAAAAGAGATAGGCTTTATATTTCCACAGAGTGAAAAATCCTCTGTCATGGAGCCTGTCCTGCCAAGTGGCAAGAGTGTGGGGACTGTCTGGTGATGATGTCTTTCATGGCATCTGAGTGAAGAGTGACAGGTTGGCTCAACTTTTTTCTTTTTTTTTTTTTTTAATTGCCTTGTATTGTAAGTATTCTTCCCTGCAGTCCAAGTGACTTTTCATTTTTTGTTTTAACTTCAGGCAAAATCTTTAACCACTCTGGCCTCTGTTTCCCCCACCAACGGGGAGCAGTGACATTTACCTCCCTCACAGAGTCACTGTGAGGATTCTATACTGATTTGAAGTGGAGCTGTTCAGAACTGAACCTTGTAGGAAATTCCAAGGGCCTTTCTACTGAATCTGGTGATGGGGTGGGGCCGTGGCACTTTCTCTGCCACAGCTGTTCTTCACAGTGTTGGTGCTAATGAGGCCAGGGTGCAGGGTTCGATTCACACGTAGGCCAGTTAACTTAGAGAAAATCTATTTCCTTACCTCTAGCCAGTCACTTCCTTTTTCCGCAGTTGTGATGGGTTTTGCTGAGCCATCCACTCTGACTGATTTCCTCTGAAGTAAACATATTTACAATCCAAAGCAATTCTACTGACAGAAGTGTTGCCTTCATAATCAAACAGCTTGTTTTTCCATCTCCTCTGCAACCCTAATTAAATGAGTACAGGTCTACAAAATGTTTTCAAGGAGAAAAGCAGCATATCCTTAAGTGAAGTATTATATTTTTCAATAACCCTGTAGTGGCTTGATGCAGGGAACCCTGGGAGACTTTCAGCGAAGAGCTGTGCTCTTTTCTGACTAGACTAGAGCGTTTGGAGTGGAAGAGGTCAAATGTGTAGTGAGATGGAGGTTTTACATTGTTCTTCTACTGGCTGTGATGAAGTGCCAGAATGTCTCTTTAGAACAAGAGTCTAGATTCCCCCTTTCTCCTTATTGCCCCTTCCGTTTTGACTTCCCCTTTATTTATTTGTTGTCTAATTAGGGGCCAAGTTTGTAAAGTTTTGTCAAAGTGAGTTAGAAGTTGTTTTCTCTTACTATTTGTGTTTACCAGAGTTGGGAGATAAGATAGTTTCCATGAAGGTGTGTATGTTTTATACGATGTTTGTTATAGGGCCATGCATTGGTAACTTGAAAATAGACCAGCTTAATGTCTTCAGGATGTAAACCTCTGAATACACGGCGTCTCTTTTTCATACATTGCATGTAAGTTGTTAGTACCTCACAAGCTACAGAAGTTCAGCCATGAGATTTTGTTTGGCAACATGAACAGATTTGTGTATAACTGCAATGGCCTTTTTTCCAGATTTCCTTATTGACTTTTTGTTTGCCTTATCTGGGGCTAGTTTTTTATGCTTTGTACCTAGAAAACAAAAAATTACATTCATTGGGCTTTTTTTCAAGGTTGGGATTACCACACCACCTGGAATATCACACTGTGGTTTCTGCCTAAAATTGGCACATGTAAGTATTGAAGAAAATGGTTATATAATTCAGTTGAAACTCTTGGTTATTAGATGTTAGGCATCTCCTGTATGTAAGACACAAGGCCAACCACAACACAGAACGATGTTGACCTGTTAAGTATTCTCTGAAACATGGCCAAAATGCATTTTATGAGCTTTTTTTTTTTTTGCTATTGTAAATATTAGTGGTTTACAATGCGCTTTAGACATATTTCTTTAAAATGCAAGCAGTGAGAAATAAGACCTCTCTGAATTAGTAGCTCTAAACTGTTAACATAGAATGTTACTTGGAAAAAGTCTGGAATATGTGGTGTACACAAGCAGTGCTTCGTGAATGAGTTTCTTAGCTTTTATAGTGCACCATGTTTCTCAAAGTTTGTTTTTGTTGACAAAACATTTTATAATATATATCTTATGTTTATTTTTTTTCTCAACTAATTGTGTACTGCACTGTAAGTTGAAAATTAGCCATCCATTATTTATCTTCTGTGGCAATGCATTTATATGGTTGATTGGGTGGGGAATTTTTTGCAGAAAGATGCAAAGTGATTGGGTTTTCGACTTCCTATCGCAGGGAGCTTTTAAGAAATATTAATTTCCTATACATTTTTCCAATCCCCATGCAAACTGTTCCTGTTTACATACCTTCTCTGTTGTATCAGTACTTTGAGTGAGAAGACAGTTCATTTAAAACTTGAGCAGGCTGTTCAGCATTGTTTCTGCTTCTGAAATCTGTATAGTACACTGGTTTGTAATCATTATGTCTTCATTGAAATCCTTGCTACTTCTCTTCCTCCTCAATGAAATACATTATATATTATCTTTATGTACTCTTAAGAAAAACGAGCAAGGAAGAGTATCTTCATTATTCTCATTTTCTCTGAGTTGGAAACAAACACATGAAGGACTCCAACTAGAAGATAGATATTTACATTTAAATAGATTAGTGGGAAAAGTTTAAGAGTTTCCACATATTAGTTTTCGTTTTTTGAGTCAAGAGACTGCTCCTTGTACTGGGAGACACTAGTAGTATATGTTTGTAATGTTACTTTAAAATTATCTTTTTATTTTATAAGGCCCATAAATACTGGTTAAACTCTGTTAAAAGTGGGGCTTCTATCTTGGATGGTTTCACTGCCATCAGCCATGCTGATATATTAGAAATGGCATCCCTATTTACTTACTTTAACGCTTAAAATTATACATAAAATGCTTTATTTAGAAAACCTACATGATACAGTGGTGTCAGCCTTGCCATGTATCAGTTTCACTTGAAATTTGAGACCAATTAAATTTCAATTGTTTAGGGTGGAGAAAGAGGTACTGGAAAACATGCAGATGAGGATATCTTTTATGTGCAACAGTATCCTTTGCATGGGAGGAGAGTTACTCTTGAAAGGCAGGCAGCTTAAGTGGACAATGTTTTGTATATCGTTGAGAATTTTACGACACTTTTAAAAATTGTGTAATTGTTAAATGTCCAGTTTTGCTCTGTTTTGCCTGAAGTTTTAGTATTTGTTTTCTAGGTGGACCTCTGAAAACCAAACCAGTACCTGGGGAGGTTAGATGTGTGTTTCAGGCTTGGAGTGTATGAGTGGTTTTGCTTGTGTTTTCCTCCAGAGATTTTGAACTTTAATAATTGCGTGTGTGGTTTTTTTTTTAAAGTGGCTTTTTTTTTTTTCTCAAGTAAAATTGTGAACATATTTCCTTTATAGGGGCAGGGCATGAGTTAGGGAGACTGAAGAGTATTGTAGACTGTACATGTGCCTTCTTAATGTGTTTCTCGACACATTTTTTTCATTAACTTGAAAATTCAAAAGGGACATTTGGTTAGGTTACTGTACATCAATCTATGCATAAATGGCAGCTTGTTTTCTTGAGCCACTGTCTAAATTTTGTTTTTATAGAAATTTTTTATACTGATTGGTTCATAGATGGTCAGTTTTGTACACAGACTGAACAATACAGCACTTTGCCAAAAATGAGTGTAGCATTGTTTAAACATTGTGTGTTAACACCTGTTCTTTGTAATTGGGTTGTGGTGCATTTTGCACTACCTGGAGTTACAGTTTTCAATCTGTCAGTAAATAAAATGTCCTTTAACTTCACACTTGTCAGATTCTTTTATCTTTATACTCATTAATATTAAAAGGAGGTACAACTTACTGTTTAGTTTTGTTTGTCCAAAAGATGTATTTAATACACATTTTAAATATGTTTTTAAAAGTTTGTATATATTAAGGCTGGGCGTGGTGGCTCATGCCTGTAATTCCAGCAATTTGGAAGGCCAAGGCAGGCACATCGCTTGAGGCCAGAAGTTCGAGACTAGCCTGACCAACATGGCAAAACCCTGTCTCTACTAAAAATATGAAAATTAGCTGAGCATGGTGGTGTGCACTTGTAGTCTCAGCTACTTGGGATGCTGAGGCAGGAGAATCCCTTGAACCTGGGAGGCGGAGGTTGCAGTGAGCTGAGACTGCGCAGCCTGGGCAACAGAGCAAGACTCTGTCTCAAAAAAAAAAAAAAGGATTTTTTTTTTAACCTAAAATGAGGAATCACTTAAGTGAACAGGAATTGGAGGGTGATCCCCAACCAGTACCTTTCCCTCCAATCAATGTTTAAAAATATAGAATGTAATACACTGGCTTTAGCCTTTTTAAAGCCAGGTGGATGAATTCCCAATGGATCTTCTCCCAAATGAATGGAGATGGAATCTTGTAGAAGTGTTTTAGGACAATATGGCCTTCCCTGATGCCATTGATACCCCTATTGTGGAGCTCTAGTTTCAATAGGCCAGTAAACATTCAGAATAATGGAACAGGAAGCCCAAAGAATAACTCCCATGTGAATGAATGTTTGGGGCAGATCAGCATTCTACAACTGTAGCTTATTTAAAGTCAGATTTTTATTATCTGAGTCTTTGCTGAGATGAAAAGATTGGGTGCCAGGGGTAAGAAGGAGTCACCCAAAGATGAAAATAAGGTCATGAATGTTGACTTGAGAAGCAGCAGGTTGAAATGAAAGCCCCACTTTGGGCTGGGCATGATGGCTCGTGCCTGTAATGCCAGCACTTTGGGAAGTTGAGGCAAGTGGGTCACCTGAGGTCAGGAGTTCAAGACCAACCTGGCCAACATGGCAAAACCCCGTCTCTACTAAAAATACAAAAATGAGCCAGGCATGGTGGCACACGCCTGTAATCCCAGCTCCTCGGGAGGCTGAGGCAGGAGAATTGCTTGAACCCAGGATGTGGAGGTTGCAGTGAGCCAAGATCATGCCACTGCACTCCAGCCTGGGCAACACAGTGAGACTCTGTCTCAAAAAACAAAACAAAACAGAACAAAAACCCTACTCTGGAATGGCAGGGGAATGGCTGCTGCTGAGAAGACTGTTGCTAGGCCCACTTACAGAGTGTCCAGGGAATCTAGCAGCTTGATCAGGTCTCAAGGCAGTGACTGTATGGAGTCTAGAATTGGGTAGTCAAACATGAAGGTGGCTTGTGGGGATGGGCACATCAAGGCTTCACGGTTTGATATGTGGCCTAAGATTATCTTGCTCCTTTGCTGTAAATTTGTACAGACCGCAAGGTTATTCATTGAAACACTGTCTGCTGTAAATACAAAATTGAAAAACCTAAATGCTATGCATAGATTAGTTGAATATATTATAACACATCCCCACAATAGAGGTCAATGCAGCTTTTTTAAAAACTGAGGAAGGGGCCGGGTGCGGTGGCTCATGCCTGTAATCCCAGCATTTTGGGAGGCCAAGGCAGGCGGATCACAAGGTCAGGAGATAGAGACCATCCTGGCTAACACAGTGAAACCCCATCTCTACTAAAAATACAAAAATTAGACGGGCGTGGTGGCGTGCCCCTGTTAATCCCAGCTACTCAGGAGGCTGAGGCAGGAGAATCACTTGAACCCGGGAGGCGGAGGTTGTAGTGAGCCAAGATCGTACCACTGCACTCCAGCCTGGGCAACAGAGCGAGACTACGTCTCAAAAAAAAAAAAAAAAAGAAAAAAACTGAGGAAGAGCTTTATGAACTGCTTGATTTGATTTCTAAACATACTCAAGTGAAAAAAAGCAAAATTCAGGCTGGACGCAGTGGCTCACGCCTGTAATCCCAGCACTTTAGGAGGCCAAGGCGGGTGGATCACAAGGTCAGGAGTTTGAGACCAGCCTGGCCAGCATGGTGAAACCCGGTCTATACTAAAAATACAGAAAAAAAAAAATTAGTCGGGCGTGGTGGCGGGCACCTGTAGTCCCAGCCACTCGGGAGGCTGAGGCAGGAGAATTGCTTGAACCCAGGAGGTGGAGGTTGCAGTGAGCCAAGATTACACCACTGCACTCCAGCCTGGGTGACGGAGTGAGACTCTGCCTCCAAAAAAAAAAAAAAATTGCAGATTCTAATCCAGTAGGTCTGTTGTGTATGGGGCCAGAGATTCTGCATTTCTAGCATGATACGCATGCCGCTAGCTCAAGAGCCATGAGCAGCAAGGCCCTAACCCAGTGGTTCTCCAACTTCAGTGTGCACAATTTCCTGCAGGGCTTATTGAAACACGGATTTGGCCAGACTCGGTGGTTCATGCCTGTAATTCCAGCACTTTGGGAGGCCAAGGTGGGCAGATCACAAGGTCAGGAGATCAAGACCATCCTGGCTAACACGGTGAAACCCCGTCTCTACTTTAAAAAATACAAAAAATTAGCCGGGCGTGGTGGCACATGCTTGTAGTCCCAGCTACTTGGGAGGCTGAGGCAGGAGAATCGCTTGAACCCGGGAGGCGGAGATGGAGGTTGCAGTGAGCCGAGATCATGTTACTGCACTCCAACCTGGGCGACAGAGTGAGACTCCATCTCAAAAAAAAGAAAAAAACAAAAAAACACAGATTGCTGGACCCCATTTCTGAAGTTTCTAACTCAGTAAATCCAGGATAGAGCCTGAGAATGTGTGTTTCTAATAAATTCCCAGGTCATGCTGCCACTACTATTCCAGGGAACACACTTTGAGACCATTGCCCTAAACCACTGCTGGCCTTCTGCCTCCTATTTCACAGAGGCAATTGAGGCTAATGAGTGAGAAGCCCTATTTGAGCTCCTGTGACACCTGCTCTTCCCATATTTCAGCCATCATCACACTACTGAAGGATGTTAATCTGCATTTTTAGTAGGATTCCCCAGATGGTTTCTTTGCATTTTAAAGTTTGACAAGCACTGTGTTATGGATCTTGAAGATAGTAGAGAAGGAATTGTATAGAGCATTGGCCAGAAGAATTTATTTGTAATTAAGAAAAACATTGAGTAAAGAAGGGATGTATTTGTGAACATTCTGCATCCATTTCCCTTCTGGTAACAGTATCCCAATTTTCTTCTAGGGATCTATTTCTCCCTCCAGAATCGAGGTTAGTTTCAGATGGCATTCACTATTCCCAGCTCCAGGAGTAAGCATATGAATCAGGCCTGGACAATCAGATATGCATTCCCCCTGGCTAAGGATAGCTCAAGGATAGGACTATGCCCCAGTCAAAGCTAGTAAGATACATTGAGGCTTTCTGGGACTGCCGAGAGAAGCTGAGACTCATCTCCACTTAACTTCAGTCAAGAAACACTTGAAGATTCGAGAACTATGGCAACTATCTTGCTCCACAAGTGGGGGAAGTTGACAGAGATACAGCCAATGTGCAAGAAGGACAGAAGGAGAGATGACTTGCCATAGTGACATAATTTAGTATCTTGATCAAGCTCTACCCTTGGACTATTATGTGAGATAAAATTCCTTTTTGCTTAAACTAGTTTGGGTTGGGTTTATCTCACTTGTGAGTAGGCTGTTTGTATGTCTCATTGGCATCCAGTAAAGGACTTTAAGAGCTTTTTCTTAAATTTTCTTAAGGCTAGTTCTAGCCTTATTGAAGAGGATTAAGCAAGGTGATCCCAGAGCTGGAGAGGATGAAGGTGAATGCTTTAAGTGTGGAGATTGGTCCTAATAGGCAGCTAAAAACTATGAGCAGGGATGGGAATTCAAGGCTTTCATTTCTTCGGAGGCTCAGCTGCAGCTGAATGCAGAACCCTAAATGAGAGGCAGCTGCGGGATGCTCACAGAGAATGGCTGGCAACACAGCCTGCGAGCAGTGTGCAGCTTTCCAGGAGCAAGCTGGGGGTGGAGGGTCAAGTATAATAGGGCTCTGGAGTGGCATCCTGAAGCACCCATGCCTGGGCAGACATTCTGCAACAACACTGGGCTACAGCAGCCATGATGGAAAGCAGTGGGACTCAAACCCCAGCCCTCCCCTTGTTCCCTTCTACTGCATACTGGGGTTCATGTACCACCCTGGGTGGGGGACATGCAGGGACTGCAATCACTGCTCCAGTGATTAGGCCCTAAGTGCTCTGCCCTTACGAATGAGATTAATGTCCTTATAAAAGAGGCTTCAGAGAACTGCTTGGCCCTCCCCTCCTTCTGCCATGTGAGGATACTGCAAGAGGAGCCATCTTGAAGGTAGAGTGAGACTTTGCCAGACACCAAATCTGGCCTGCACCTTGAAATCGAACTTCACAGCCTCCAGAACTGTGAGAAATATATTTCTATTTATAAATTACCAGTCTATTGTGTTATAGGGCAGGAATGAACTAAGACACCTAGTTAGGATCTTTCAATCTGTGATCCAAGACACCGAGTTATATCCAGATGGTTCTTATATAGTGTTATCACTATATGTATAGATATACACACACACTTACTATTATCATCTTATCCATGTAGTGTTATCATTATATATCAAACTGTTACAGCAGCCATCTCTACCCCCTTTTAACATTTTCTTTTGGAGGTCACATCCTCCAAGAAGAGTATTTTAACATGAAGTGTGACCTGCCAAAGTGAACAGACTATAGGAAATTCTATGTTAAAAAAAAATCCCACAGAGCCTTCCTGAATCTGCTCCACTTTAATTTTGAAATTTTGTGACCTAACATTTAGGTCCAAGTGTGGATTTCTTAATTTGTCATGCTTTAGACCTTGTTGCTAACTTGCTTGGTTTACAATGTTGATTTGGATGACAAATTCAGATAATACAGAGCACCTGGAATTCCTGACTTTCAGGTCAGCATTGAGAACATCAGGGCTCTCCTGCTGCATGTTACAGATGCAGGATATTGACCTGTTTCCAGGAGACAGGATAGTAATGTTCAGTGCCACCAAGGGGTTCCAGTGTGGCCTGGGAGGAGTGGCTATCACTCTAGAGGGCTTGGAGCATCCTCTCTGTCCCTGGGATGGAACAACAGTAGCCAAAAGCAAGTGGGCAGACTCAATGCTATGTATTCCTGGTAGCTCTGAAAATGACAGAGCATTTGCTCTGGGAACTGCACAAAATGAATGACATTCTAAACTGTTTGACTTCTTACTTGAGAATAAACAAGTGAACTAGGAGTCTCTCTGAGCCTACTCTGGCTCAGGTAGCTGCCTGATAAAAAGAAAAATAAAGAAAAAATAAACAACCAGTAATTATGGGGTACATTCAATAAAAAAGTAAAGTAATCACAGGCGCAGGAGCTCACACCTGTACTCCCAGCTACTCGGGAGGCTGAGGTGGGAGGACTGGTTGAGCCTGCAAGATCAAGGCTGAAGTGAGCTGTGATTGTGCCTCTGCACTCCAACCTGGGTGACAGAGCAAGACCCTATCTAAAAAAGGAAAAAAAAAAGTCAAGTAATAACCACTTAAAAGTACTTTCAAATAATTACACTGGCACATCTAGTCATCTATTGGGGTAAGATTTTATTTCTAAGTTCTTTAAGCTGGAAATAACATGTATTTCAAAAGATAGTCCTAAAAGAAGTGAGGAATTTGCTTCCTCTATAACAAGAATAAAACAAGTTTTTCAAGTTTTTTTGCCATTGAATTATCTGGCTAAAGAGAATGTGTCCCAAAGTTGCTTCAATACACCGTGGCCTAAAGGTTTTAAATAAAACTTAACACTTAACTAAATTAAAACTAGTGTCATATCCAAATGCAAGGAATAAAAAGGGAAATGAATTGTATCAGTTGGTCAGCATTTACTAAACACCTCCCAAAGGTAAAACACAGGGAATGGGTTGGAAAGAGAAGGATGTTGGAGATACTGTGAACACAGAATTGAAGAGTGTGATTGGGGTGCAGGAGAAGAGGGCAAAAGGAGGAGGAAGCAAAGGATGGGAGATTTCCAGTTTGGGTGAACCTGGGGATACAAACAGAACACTCTGACTTATGTATCCCCATGCGGGGTGCTCTCTAATGCCAAATTACAGGAATAAAATTATTCCTGTCAAAGAAATGTTTGACAACTGTATTCAAGAGTATGTCATAACATAGAAATCAATGAAATGATATAGCTATCTCACAGGGTAACAATAGCCTCTAGAGAAGTCTGCAAAGGTGAAAAATGGATTAGTAATTAAAGAGCTGACCAGGATTGTCTGTGATCATCCCAGCCTCTGAAATAACATTAACAGAGTCTGAAGTGGTGGCTTCCCTGGCAGCTTATTTCTCCACCAGTCTCCCAGGGCCTACTCTGCACTATCACCTCTGGAAACCCTGGGAAGTGCAGGCCAGGGTTCTCTGCTTCAAACCAAGTCTGGGCCCTAGGGGACACGAGCCCCTCTGTGTTTAGATTACAGTGATTCTTTGAGGCTGGTTTTGTGTCTCTGGTGTGCCTGGACTGCTTCCATGGCACTGATCAGGAAGGGAGTCAGATTGGTCAGGTCGGTGCACTTAGAAGTTTGAGTTTTAAAAGTCAGGCAGAATTTCATTCTGGAAAAAAAAAATTACAAATATTTACCCAGAAATCCAGAGCAAGTTAGAAAGTCTTGGAACTAAGAAACAACTTACAAAGTTTTGCTGATCAAAAAAGAAACTTGAGAAAACAGGCACTTGGCAAATGTGCTGCAGAATATCAATTCACAGCCCCCAGAGGGACCATGAGCATAAAGAGGCTTCCACTAATATTCTTGCACGTAAGAAGCAAACATGATGAAGAGATTGATGTACTTTATATTCTTAAAGCAAACTGAATAAACTTAAGAATTATCACTTGTACATCTTGTTATAAAATGGGCTTGGAAAAACACTAATGCATGTGTTCCTAACATTTAGGGGAGGATTTGACAAAGAGCAGGATAACATTAGTTTTATGTTCCAACTAAAATGTTTGCCCTATTTTTTTAATAGAATTTGTACATTTATTTGACATTTTCTGTAAGCTCTATAGTGTTGATGCACTAAATTTTTTCTAAGACTGAGAGATTCTTTGTGGTTGAATTTTCTATTTTAAAACCAATTTTGGGGGATGCCATTGCCAATACACATTGGTAATTCAACCACCTGATCATTACACAAAAAGAATTCATTTTGGACCCAAAGTTTTGTATATCTTACTATCAACTTTGGCAGAACTTACATTAATTTCTATTTCGCAATTGTTATATTAGGAGGTAAATATACTAGTCTGAGAAATGTGGATTCTAGTTGTATTCCACAGCAGTACGTGTGTTATAGTATGAATTCCAGTAAGTATGTTAGACTACCTTGCTGATTTCAGGTTAATGCAAAGATATTTGTAAATGCCTCTGTAGCTCTCACAAGACAGGCTGGAATAGGTAAAAACAAGAGGACTAAAATCCTTAGGTTATTGAAGTAGGGTTACTTTTTATTATAGAATCTTCTACGTTAACATACACTGTTTAACCATTGGTCTTCCAAGTTTATTATTTGTGGCTTTTTTCTTTTTCTTTTTTTTTTTTTTTTTGAGATGGAGTCTCCCTCTGTCACCCAGGCTGGAGTGCAGAGGCGTGGTCTCGGATCACTGCCAGCTCTGCCTCCTGGGTAGAGGATTCTCTGCTTTAGCCTCCTGAGTAGCTGGGACTACAGGTGCCCGCCACCATGCCCGGCTAATTTTTTGTATTTTTAGTAGAGACGGGGTTTCACCATATTAGCCAGGATGGTCTTGATCTCCTGACCTCGTGATTCGCCCGCCTTGGCCTCCCAAAGTGCTGGGATTACAGGCGTGAGCCACCGTGCCCAGGCTTTTTTTTTTTTTTTTTTTTTTTTTTGAGATGGAGTCTCACTCTGTCTGTCACCCAGGCTGGAGTGCAGTGGCGTGATCTCGGCTCACTGCAACCTCTGCCTCCCGGGTTCAAGCAATTCTCCTGCTTCAGCCTCCCAAATAGCTGGAATTTAGGCACGTGCCACCACACCCAGGTGATTTTTGTATTTTTAGTAGAGAAGGGGTTTTGCCATATTGGCCAGGCTGGTCTCAAACTCCTAACGTCAGGTGATCCACCCGTCTCGGCCTCCCAAAGTGTTGGGATTATAGGCATGAGCCACTGCACCCGGCCCATTTTTGTTTTTTAATAGGTGGAATAAGCTAAAATTTGGCTTTATAGTAATTCCTTTAAATGTAAATACTAAGTACACTTTAGTGGCTAACACTTAGGATGACAGCCGGGATGGGTCATTTATGAGGTGTTAAAGCCACAGCACTGACCTTTACCCCTTCAGACTGATAGACTAGTGGACAATAGTCCTATTGCAGGAAATTTCTTGTTGCTGGCTGGCACTAATCCCATGGGACAAGGGCATGGCTTCCCTCTGTTGTTTTGTCAGGACCACCTCCGATTCCATGTTGAATGTGCTACTGAGAAACAACAGATGGAAAGGTATTGCATCAGGCTGTAAGAAATTGCATGAACTTCGTTTTTTTCTTTTCTACACTATCTTGCTACTTCCCCCAGCTACCCAACAACCTTAAAACTCCTCACACTTTATGCCTCACTGCCTAAAGTACACACCATTTGGCTTAAATTGCACTGACCATAACTCATTCAATGGCCTCTCGTAGCTTCAAGGGAGAATGGGAAATTTAATTTTTATTTCAGCTAAATTAGCGGTTCTATTGCTAACAAAGAAGGAGAACACAGATATCAAAGGAGGGATATCCTCACAATCTCTCCCACCACCCAATACAATTCCACCTATCCTACAAGGTCTGGTACAAGTATCATTTATTCTGTAGTCCTCCTATTTGTTCCCCAATTCCTAGACAGAAACTTAACCACTCATTTCTCTGAAGCCCCTTGTAAGTATATGATCTGTGTACCTGTTCTGGTCTCATTCTGAATTGTAAGCCCTGAAAATAACAGATGCTGACAAGGCTGCAGAGAAGAGGAAACACTGACACAGTTGGTGGGATTGTAAATTAGTTCAGCCCCTGTGAAAAGCAGTTTGGAGATATTTCAAAGAAGTAAAAACAGAATTACCATTCGACCCAACAATCCCAATACTGGGTATACACCCAAAGGAAAATAAATTGTTCTACCAAAACAACACCTGCACTCGCATGTTCATCACAGCACTATACACAACAGCAAAAGTATAGAATCAGTCTAGATGCCCGTCAAAAGTGGACTGGATTTAAAAAACGTGGTACACATATACCACAGAACACTACACAGCCATAACAAAGAACAAAAATACGTTCTTTGCAGCAACATGGATGCAGCTGGAGGCCGTCATTCTAAGTAAATTAATGCAGAAACAGAAAACCAAGTATCAGGTGTTCTCACTCATAAGTGAGAGCTAAATACTGGGTAAAGATGGACAGAAAGATGAGAACAATTGGCTGGGGGCGGTCACTTACACCTGTAATCCCAGCACTTTGGGAGGCTGAGGTGGGAGGATCACTTGAGCTCAGCAGTTCAATACTAGCCTGGGCAACACAGGGAGACCCCATCTCTTAAAAAAAAAAAAAATTTAAGATGCAAACAACAGACACTGGGGACTCCAAAAGCGGGAGGGGGGAATAGGGGAAAAGTGTTGCAAAATGACCTATTGGGTACTGTGTTCACTATTTGGGTGATGAGTTCAATCAAAGCCCAAACCTCAGCATCACACAATATATCCATGTAACAAACCTGCACATGTACCCGATGAAGCTAAAATAAATAAATAGCAATAATAAAACATAAATGGTAAGCTCTGAGTTGTGGACCTCTATGTATATGTGGTTCCACATGTTACTCACTTTTGTATTTTTTTTTTTTTTTGAGACGCCTCCGCCTCCCAGGTAGCTGGGATTACAGGTGCACATCACCATGCCCGGCTAATTTTTGTATTTCTAGTAGAGACGGGGTTTCACCATGTTGGCCAGGCTGGTCTTGAACTCCCGTGATCCACCTGCCTTGGCCTCCCAAAGTGCTGGGATTATAGGCGTGAGCCACCGTGCCCAGCCAAGAACCTTAGTCTTGAGCAAATCAACAGTGCTGAAGAAACAGCTCTTTCCTGGTGGCATATTCTGGAAAAACGTTTCACAATGCTAGTGAGTGAGCAACCATAGGCTTTGAGGAACTGGCTGACTATTCTGGGGTGTGCCACTATTGTTGGCCACATGAGATAAAACTGGTGGTGGCTGGAAAGAGCAACATCTAAAATGTTTGAGAGGTACATGTAACTCACCTAGGCCCTACTATGCAAACAAAACATGAGTAACCAGGTAAGTACTTTCTGGCTGGTCAATAACTACTCCACAGCAGCTGCATGAGTTCCCTGCAATGGCATGGATGCTGGCTTACAGCGATGTTTGAAACCAAATCTACAGATGAAGACTTCAAAGGATTTTATTTCACTAAGAAGAAGACTACCTTATTCCCAAAGTTTATCCACTAAAACTATAAAACCGACATCAAATAAATATTCCACATTGACAGTGAAGACCCTAATGTGCCTGTCTTAAGCAGAGAAACCACTGAAAAAAAAAAAAAAAAAAAAAAGAGATAAGGTCTTAGGCCGGGCGCGGTGGCTCACGCCTGTAATCCCAACTCTAGGAGGCCAAAGCGGGCAGATCGCTTGAGGTTAGGAGTTCAAGACCAGCCTGGCCAATACTGCAAAACCCCATCTCTATTAAAAATACAGGCCGGGCGCGGTGGCTCACGCCTGTAATCCCAGCACTTTGGGAGGCCGAGGCGGGCGGATCACGAAGTCAGGAGATCGAGACCATCCTGGCTAACATGGTGAAACCCCGTCCCTACTAAAAATACAAAAAATTAGCCGGGCGTAGTGGCGGGCGCCTGTAGTCCCAGCTACTCGGGAGGCTGAGGCAGGAGAATGGCGTGAACCCGGGAGGCGGAGCTTGCAGTGAGCCGAGATTGCGCCACTGCACTCCAACCTGGGCGACAGAGCCAGACTCCGTCTCAAAAAAAAAAAAAAAAAAAAAATACAAAAATTAGCTGGGCGTGGTGGTGCATGCCTGTAGTCTCAACTACTCAGGAGGCTGAGGCAGGAGAATTGCTTAAGCTCAGGAGGCAGAGGCTGCAGTGAGCTGAGATCGCGCCACAGCACTCCAGCCTGGATGACAGATTAAGACTTGGTCTCGAGAAAAAAAAGAGACAAGGTCTCGCTCTGTCACCAAGACTGGAGTGCAAGGATGTGATGGGAGCTCACTGAAGCCTCAAATTCTTGGGCTCAAACAATCTTCCCACCTTAGCCTCCCGAGTAGCTGGTACTACAGGTGCATGCCAGAATGCTAAGCTGATTTTTAAAACTGTTTCGTAGAGATGAGGTATTACAATGTTGTCCAGGCTAGTCTTGAACTCCTGGCCTCAAGCGATCCTACTGCTTTGGCCTCCCAAAGTGTTGGGATTACCAGCGTGAGCCACTGCGCCTGGCCCAGAAATGGTTTTAAATACAGATAATCATGAGGGTTATAGTGACGATGAAGAGGAAATTATAAACATGGGTGGAACAATAATCACTAGATGATATGGTGAAAATGTGTGATCAGTCAATGGTGGGCTTTGAGCCATGTACATTTATCAGTGAACATGAGTTTATGGCAGTTTTCGTAATTAAAAAGGAACAGATGGAAACCCAAATTAATGAACCATTATGACATGGGGGGCAAGGAGTCCTTAAAAAGGGCGCCTGCTAGAGTGCTGCATTTAATCCTACTCCTGCTGGCATCAGATGTCCCCTGCCAGCCTACTGCTGGGACAGGCACTGATGTTACTCTCCTCTAGGATGTACAAACACCAGAGGTTACACATGTTCATCCTTTGTGTATGCACAGGCATAGTTAGCCAAATTTGAACCTGTATATATTGAAAGAGTTATAAAATGTTTTCCTTAGAAAAATGACTACTAGAGTACTTACAATCTATATTTGTTCCACTCTTTCACTGACTGGTTTATTATCTATTGATTGATTGAGATGGAGTCTCGCTCTGTCGCCAGGCTGGAATGCAGTGGCGTGATCTGGGCTCACTGCAACCTCCCCCTCCCAGGTTCAAGTGATTCTCCTGCCTCAGCCTCCAGAGTAGCTGGGACTACAGGCATGCGCCACCACGCCCAGCTAATTTTTTTTTTTTTTTGAGACGGAGTCTCGCTCTGTCGCCCAGGCTGAAGTGCAGTGGCATGATCTCGGCTCACTGTAAGCTCCGCCTCCCGGGTTCACGCCATTCTCCTGCCTCAGCCTCCCGAGTAGCTGGGACTACAGGTGTCCGCCACCACACCCAGCTAATTTTTTGTATTTTTTTTTTCTTTTTTTTTTAGTAGAGACAGGGTTTCACTGTATCAGCCAAAATGGTCTCAATCACTTGACCTCGTGATCTGCCAACCTTGGCCTCCCAAAGTGCTGGGATTACAGGAATGAGCCACCGCACCCAGCCTACTGGTTTATTATTTAAATAAACTACACAGTTTGTCCTAATTAGTTCTTCGTACATTTCACTGCAGAAATATTAATGCTTTATTATAGTGTGTTACCTTAGACCCTGCCAGGGCTTTTATGTGATGTGTGGTTATTGTATACATACATATTTCCTTTCAAAAAATCTGAAAAGCTCTGAATTCTAAAACTCATTAGGCCGCAAAGATGGATGATAGTGGACCTTAGTTTACTCAAAAGGCAAATAATGCACTTGTAGGAAATCATTCCACTGTTCCAGGTTAAGATCCTTTTTGAACAATTCCTAATGCCTGTCACTCTTGGTTATGTATATTTCTAACTAAAGGCAGCTACTCTATCTTTCCCTCATAGGATAGAGACCACTGTTAAATTCTGGCACTGATATGAAAACAAAACTTAGCAGAAAAACTGAGGGAGTTTAATCATATCTGGTGGTAATACCTCCTAAATGATATCACACTCAGCCTTTGCAAGATTATATGAAGAATGAATTAATTTCTCTCTAATAATGCAGCACTGTCATTACGAACAGCAGTTACTCACTGTGAAAACCGAGTGTGGGCCCAGACCATCCGGCTTCTTGAGCTATTGTGTTTGAGTATCAGTATTCCACAGACCCCTCAGCTCAAACCAGGCTATCACTTCTGGCTGCTCTCAGGGAACCTGCCATAGCAGCCCCACTAACGTGCCAAAGCTGGAAAAACCTCATTTTGTTGTCTAAATTAAGAATAAATGATCCAGGAGAGCTTGAACTTTAGACATCTGTTTTGGCTGTTCAGAGGCCCATCTCCTTCCTTCCTGCTTCTCAGCTGGGTTAGTAATAACTGAGGTACCAGGTAAATAACCCCTGGAGGGCCAAGGTACCATTGTATATTATTCTTACTTTGTCTCTAAAAGGATTAAAGGGAGAAACAGTGATTATCTGCTGGATCTTTGTGGAGACACTAATCCACCTCTTTGGAAGTCCAAGGCCAAGTTGAGAACATGAAGAGAACACACACCAGAAGCAGAGCCAACGCATTCTGCATTTATTTTAATATTCTACTCCAAATCACTTATGTGGGAGGAAAAAGAAAGTAACATTTATAAAAGGATAATGTTACAAGGTTTGTATACTTCCTTTAATTATATACTGTGAGGTAGGTGTTATTCCCTTTTTATAGATGAAGACTGAGGTTAGGTAATTTATTAATTCCAAACCTCTCATGAATATTAAGTGATGAAAACTAGCTTATAATCCATCTGTTTATCTCAAACCCATGCTCCTCAAAATTTTCCCTTTATTAAAGAATCACAATATCAATACATGCTTGCTGTAAAAGTCAAATACAGACGTGTTAATATCTCCTCCCCCAGCCCAAATCTGCTCTCATGGTAACAAATTTTAATAGCTGAGGTGGCATCTTGCCACTTCTTTCTCCAGGCTCATATAATCATGTATACACACGTATGAAGATTTCCTTATTTTTCTCCAAAGTAAGATCTTACTTTAACATTTTCCATTAACATCACTCTGCAATGTTTATCACTTACGAATGTATCACAGCTTTTCAAGTCCACATAGGTAATCTCAACTCATTTAAAAAAAAATTGCATGATATATTCTATATTACAGATGAACCATACTTTTTAAAACACTTCCTGATAAAATTTAAATTATCTCTAGGTTTTTGCTATTACAAATAAAGCTATAGTAAACTTTCTTGAACATATATTCTTACAAATTGGAACCTTGATTTTCATAAACTAAATGAAAAGTGATATTACTGAATGTAATCTCTGAACTTTTTAAGACTGAGCTGTTCCTATTGTCAGGTTTTGACTCATAGAGATATGCAAGGCCAAACAATGGAATCCATCTTCCTGACAGTCCTAGTAAAGTCATTCCCACTGGACAGAAGGCAAGATTCTTTTAGATTCTGTGCAATGTGAACTCTCAGTAGGGCTAGGGTCTACACGAGAAGGTATCAGAGAAAGAAATGGGTTATTATTTTATTAACTTTCAAGCTCAGAGGCCTCTATCAAGACCAGTTCAGGCCAGGCACGGTGGCTCATGCCTGTAATCCCAGCACTTTGGGAGGCCAATGCAGGTGGTTCACCCGAGGTCAGGAGTTTGAAACCAGCCTGGCCAACATGGTGAAACCCTGTCTCTACTAAAAATACAAAAATTAGCTGGGCATGGTGGCACATGCCTGTAATCCCAGCTACTTGGGAGGCTGACGTACGAGAATTGTTTGAACCCGGGAGACAGAGGTTGCATTGAGCCAAGCTTGTGCCACTGTACTACAGCGTAGGCGACACAGCGACTCCATCTCCAAAAAAAAAAAAACCAAAAAAACAAACAAAAAAAAGTTCCTAAATGGGCAGGAGTAGGGAACCCTGGCTGGTTACCTGTTCCACAACTCCCGCCCACCTTACCCCTATGCAAGGTATACGAGAGAAGGAAAAAAAAATGAAGGAGAGAACATGAGTTTCCTACAAGAAGGGCCATGTCAGAAAGGGGCCTAGTTTTCAGGGGCCTCTGATGCAGACAAAGCAGAGGGCAACTTGGTCTCTCACAAGCTCAATGCACTCTCTCAGGCTGAGTGAAATCAGGTGACACACAAAGGCATTGGCTGGAGAAGCCAGCTTTTTGTAATTCTTTTATATATATGTGTGTGTGTGTGTGTGTGTGTGTGTATATATATGTGTGTATATATATATATATATATATATATATATATACACATATATAATTTTTATTTATTTATTTTAGAGATGAGGTCTCACTGTGTTGCCTAGGCTGGTCTCAAACTCCTAGGCGAAGTGACCCACCCACCTTGGCCTCCCAAAATGCTAGGAGCCACCACGCCCGGCCGGCTTTTTGAAAAAAATTTTTTTCTGTTTTTGAGATGGAGTCTCACTCTGTCGCCAGGCTGGAGTGCAGTGGCGCGATCTCAGCTCACTGCAACCTCAGCCTCCTAGGTTCAAGCGATTCTCCAGCCTCAGCCTCCCAAGTAGCTAGGATTACAGGTGCCCACTACCACACCCGGCTAATTTTTTGTATTTTTAGTACAGACGGGGTTTCACTATGTTGACCAGGCTGGTCTTGAACTCCTGACCTTGTGATCCGCCCGCCTTGGCCTCCCAAAGTGCTTTTTTTTTTTTTTTTTTTTTTTGAGACGGAGTCTCCCTCTGTCGTCCAGGCTGGAGTGCAGTGGTGCAATCTCGGCTCACTGCAATCTCCGCCTCCCAGGTTCAAGCTATTCTCCTGCCTCCACCTCCCAAGTAGCCGGGATTACAGGTGTGCACCACCACACCTGGCTAGTTTTGTATTTTTAGTAGAGATGGGGTTTCACCATGTTGGTCAGGCTAGTCTCGAACTCCTGACCTCAGGTGATCCACCCACCTCAGGCTCCCAAACTGCTGGAATTACAGGTATGTGCCACTGTGCCTGGCCAGCTTTTTGAAATTCCTAAACTGGATGTGTACCTTTGGATACATATATAAACTTTCCAATTCTTATTTTCCTCTTTTGAAAAATGAGTGAGGGGTTCAGGATTTGTGATGTGTGAGGCCACTTCTAATTCTATAATTCTAGTTATAAAATGTGGATAATTTCCTATGACATTTGTATGAATTCATACAAATATAAAATTAGGAGTCAAGGCTTGGGTTCAAGTTCCAATCTGCAAGCTAAATAATCTTAGAGAAGCCCTCTGACTCCTCTGAGTCTTATTCCTCAGCTATAAATCTGGCAAAATAAACCTCATAGAGTTGTTGCAAGACTCAGGTAAGGGGATACCTGTGAAATTACTTGTGAACGATAAAGATGTTAAAATAAATGTAGCATAGGCCAGGAGCAGTGGCTCACATCTGTACTCCCAGCACTTTGGGAGGCTGAGATGGGAGGATTACTTCAGGCCAGCAGTTTGAGGTCAGCCTGGGCAACATAGCAAGACCCCATCTCTACAGGAAATTTAAAGATTAGCCAGGGAAGAGGGTGCATTCCTGTAGTCCCAGCTACTTGGGAGGCTGAGGTGGGAGGATTGCTTGAGCCCAGGAGGTTGAGTCCATAGTGAGCTATGATCATACAACTGTACTCCAGCATGGGCAACAGAGTAAGACTGTCTCTAAAAATAAACAAATAAATGTGGCATAGTATTCTTAGTAAATCTAAGCTACTAGTTCTCCTTTCTTTGCTCAACTTAAACTTCATTAATCAAATATTTAAGTCATTCATTCCACAAATATTTATGGAATGTCTTCTGTTTTAGGCACTATACCTCAGTGAATAAGACACTGAATTTTTATTTACTGTCCAACACTGGCCAGGCACAATGTGAGGTACTGGGCACACAATGGTGTAATTGAGAGCTTTTAGAGGGAGATACAGGCAAACTCAAGTCATGGGACTTAGACTTGAAAATGTCCTTTCACAATGTGTATCAAATACAGAAATTTAAACATAAATATTTTAGCAAGGCACACACAAGGGAAATAAACTGTATTAAACATAGTAGAGAGGTGAATGTAGTACCTGCTATGACCCAATACATAGGGGCCAGCCACTATTTTAGGTACTGGAGATTCAGCAATGAACAAAGCAGACCAAGTCCCTGGCCTTCTGGAGCTTACATTCTACTAGAAAGCCTGAATCACAGGCATATGTTCTCAGGACCTCCTGAGGGATGTGTCACAGGACTAAAAAAAGAAAGGTTGAATCAGCCAGACTATTACTAATTACATATGGAAGATACAGGCAAAGAAAAGTATGAGGCTGATGTGAAAATTATGAGACAAAGTTCTGGATCCAGAGCTTCTGGCCTCTTCTCTTGGTAGTACTCAGTTCCCCTTATCAGAACTGAAGGCATGATGAACTCTGACTTGCTCACCTCATTTCTCATTCCAATTATTCAGCTTGGACAAGCAGCAGCTTTTACCAAGGAGTGAGATGTTTGGGTATATGGGATAATCACAGCTATGTTTCAGCTATGGTAAACTGTTATGGCTTTAGATTTTCAAACACCATTCATATATTCTGCAAATGTATGATTGAGCTCTACCCTTTTCTAGGGTCCTTTGAATCTATCTGTGTCTCACACAGCACAAGGACTCCTGCAGCCAATAATGGATCACTAGCCTCCATCTAACCTCTAACTATTGCTCACATATGCATTCAGCAGTGTATCCAACAACTGCAGATTCTTTAGTATGATGCACTGTGCAAGGTCCTTGCTACCTGGCATTTATATTCACATTGAAAACTTAAGAGAAATGCAAACTCTAGTATTAGACAGTATGAGTTGATGCCATTTGATTAAATGACATATAGGAGTTACAAGGAGAAAGATCACTTCTGGCTAGAGTAACTGCAGGAGAGAAAGATGCAGCTCTTGTGAGACTGTTTTGTGCTGGCCACACTGCGAGACATTTTACATACATTCTCTCACTTGCCAGGAAGGCTTCATGAAGGACTTGGTAGTCTAAGACCCTGAGGAAGAATTTGGTAAGGCAGACATGTAGTTTCAACTGAATTTTCATTTACTGTCCAACACTGGCCAGGCACAATGCTAGGTGCTGGATACATGATGGTGACGGTGCAATTAAGAACTTCTAGTGGGAGACACAGACAAATAAACAGGCAATTACAACTACCCTATAGTGTAATGTATACAAATAGATAAAGCACAGGGGCAATGGCAGAACAAGGTCAAGTGTATTTGTCATGATCCTCTCAGTTGCACATGATAAACCTGACTCAAAATAATCTTAAGCTAAAATGTGATGGGCTGGCTTTCATTACTAGGAACCACCAAGGTGGATCCACGACTTAAACCAGGATACTCCCTCTGCTCTGTGTCAGCATGTCCTTTAGTGCTGCAGATGGGAGGTGCCCCAGGTGAACATTCTTTGACACAGTGACCCTAGAGGCAAGAGGCAGGCTTCTTGGCTAGCTCACGTGGAGGGAAGGACTTTGGCCCTGCTTGGAACATTTGTCCTATAATGAAACAATCCCCGTTGCCAAGGGAAAGGGCACCACAATCAACAAACTGGGTTTACACACCTAGCCCTGCTGGTGAGTGGTGGGTTAGGTTCTTATATCAGCAGAAAGGGAGAGGGGAGAAATACATATGGGGTCACCACAAACAACAGCTACCACATGGAAGCCCTGAAGTGACAGTGCAGTTATGGGAACAGCAGGGACACAGGGAAAGGGACGTGTGGGATGAGTTCCTGGGATGGTGAATAGATTAGTTCAGCTGGAGCAGTGGTCATACCTAAGAGCACAGAGAAGAACCAAAGAGGGCAGGGCAGACTGTGGAGGGCCTTGAATACCTGCTAAGGACTCTATAGCAGCCTGATGGGAGCACGGTGACAGCTTTGCTCAGAATCTGTAGGGCGATCCTTTGGAGTTCATAAACATGATGACTAGGTGTTCACACGCACGTGTGAGATGTGCCACCCTTGAACCTTGTTATGATGCTGGTACATTACCTATCTGACATGAAAAAAATATAAATAATTTTTTAAAAAATCTACAGGGCAACAAGAATGAAAGTGTGAAACATCTACAAACTGTATCTTCGGTGAAATGAGGAAGTGACAAAGTTGACAAATTTCACATTGTGTGTGGCGTCACCCCCAAACCAGCACAGTAATCTACAATGTGTGGGCAGGTGCCATAGGAAACACCAGAAACTGCACAGCAGTCCAGCTGGTGGTGGATCCCAGCCATCCCCAGGGAAATTCAACCCCAAGAGGAGAAGACTCACCCTGGATGAGAACCACTGTGAGCAGGACCAAGAAGGAAGAGGGCAAGAACACTAGGAGAGGAAGAAGGAAATCACCAGGGTGCCTAGAGGACACCCAGGTAGCTTTGGGAAGTGCAGCTTCCAAGAGACAGAGGAGTACCTTGGCAGGAAGGGGCAGGATGCCTCCGAATCAGTGGCTGGGGAAGGACCAGGGAAGCTCTGGGCTTGGTGAAACCCACCCAAGTGAGGTTAGGATCCTAAAGTCAGAGGAGGTCTGGCTACACAGAGATGCCATTCAGTAAACAGTAGTCCTCTCACTACAACAGAGGAGGGAGCCCTCGAGCTGAGAATCAAGGAAAGCTGCCTCCCCTCTCACATCACAGGACTCACTTGCTAACTGTTGCCTCAGAAAAATCCGACCCGTCAAAAAATAGATGATTTTTAAAATCCACAAAATGTTCTCCCAGAAAAAAAAAAAAAATCTGAAAAGGAGTGGCAAAACTTCCTCCCTGCAGAAATAAAACTCATCCAAAAAATCCTGCCACAAAGAAGAAGAAAAAAATTTTTTTTTCTTGAGACATAGTCTCCCTTAGTTGGGCTAGAGTGCAATGCCACGATCTCAGCTCACTGCAACCTCTGCCTCCTAGATTCAAGCGATTCTCCTGCCTCAACCTCCCAAGTAGCAGGGATTACAGGTATGCACCACCAGGCCCAGATAATTTTTATGTTTTTAGTAGAGACAGGGTTTCACCATGTTGGCCAGGCTGGTCTCGAACTCCTAACCTCAGGTAATCCGCCCACCTTGGCCTCCCAAAGTGCTGGGATTACAGGCGTGAGCCACCGCGCCTGGCCAGAAGAAGAAAATTTTAACCCAATATTCTATTATGATTTTTTTTAATGTAATAAGGCAATGACAGTTATGCAGGAAGATGACAAAGCAGAAATAAAGAACTCAAGGAAGGGGTGGTCAGGCAGCAGAAGGTGACAAACCATGGGAGGACATGAAAAAGGAGCCTGCACATTAAAAACTGCTTTAGGAAAGAAACGGGAAAGAAATACAGAAACACTGCAAAAAAAAAAAAAAAAAAAAATGACAAGGAACACAAGGGAGAAGAGACACTACTGTGAAAGATACCGTGGAAGACATAAAGAACAGAATCAAGAAAAGTAAAAAATAGAAACTTAAAATCATTAGAGAAGTGACAGGCAAATGAAACTGCATAAAGTTAGAGTCTCTGAAGAAAAACAATGGAACAGAACAAATTATTTTAAAACATGGTTCAGGCCAGGTGCAGTGGCTCACGCCTGTAATCCCAGCACTTTGGGAGGCCAAGGCGGGCAGATCACGAGGTCAGGAGATCGAGACCATCCTGGCTAACACGGTGAAACCCTGTCTCTACTAAAAAAAAAAAAAAAAAAAAAAAGCAAAAAAAAATAGCCAGGTGTGGTGGTGGGCGCCTGTAGTCCCAGCTACTCGGGAGGCTGAGGCAGGAGGATGGCGTGAACCCGCGAGGCGGAGGTTGCAGTGAGCCGAGATCGCGCCACTGCACTCCAGCCTGGGCGACAAAGTGAGACTCCATCTCAAAAAAAAAAAAAAAAAACAAAACACAAAAACAAAAACAAAAAAAAACATGGTTCAATTTTAAGTAGGGTTTGGAACTGGGATTAGAAGGACAGCTCGGCCCAGTTCACAGACCTAGATTTAGGAACCAAAAGGGGAAAGAAGGCCTGGAAGTTATCTCAAGACTAGGGAGCCAGGGGCAGGTCAGAGGTGCTCTTTGTCCACAGGACCCCTTTGCCCTGGGTCTCTAAGAAGAGGGAGGCACAGGAGTGGGAAAGGACAGTGCTGCCTGCCCCAGCATCAATTACCTACAGAAGCAGGGGTTGACAGGGTGGGGAGGAGTGAGTAAATAGTTCAGAAACAGCGCCTTAAAAACTAACAAGTTACCAACTAGAGAATCAAAAAGTAGAGATTAATCTCTGTGCATCCATCACTCAGTTTATTAACTATTAACATTTTACCCTACTTGTTTCAGATGCTTTTAAGGAAATACAAATGTTACAGATATAGCTGAAGCCTATTATAAACTCCCCCGGAACCCAGGATGCCACTGTCCTGAAATTGATGACTACTTTGGTGAAGAATGCTTTTATGCTATTACTGCGTAAGTATGTATCTACAACTACTTTGTATCACATGCTTTCAAATTTTATATAAATGGTATCATATTGAATGTGACCTATAATTTGCTTTTGTTTTTGAAAAACATTGTTTCTGAGATTTATCCCGGTTGATACACATGGCTGTACTTCATTTTAACTATGACAGTTTTGTTGTTGTTGTTTTCTTTGTTTTTTTCGAGACAGGGTCTCTCTCTGTTGCCCAGGCTAGAGTGCAGTGGTACAATCTCAGCTCACTGCAGCCTCGACCTCCTGGGCTCAAGTGATCCTCCCACCTGAGCCTCCTGAGTAGCTAGGGCCACAGGGGCACAACACCACACCCAGCTAACTTCTTTATTTTTTGTGGAGCCAGGGTTGCCCAGGGTGGTCTCGAACTCCTAGGCTCAAGTGATCCTCCTGTCTCCACCTCCCAAAGTGCTGGGATTATAAGTGTAAGCCAC
Source organism: Pan troglodytes (assembly GCF_028858775.2). NCBI lineage: Eukaryota > Metazoa > Chordata > Mammalia > Primates > Hominidae > Pan > Pan troglodytes. The sequence continues at coordinate 105,114,972 of NC_072405.2, read as the reverse complement.
TGCACCCAGCCCCTATTAGTTCTCAAAATAAAATATATACCTACCCTGTGACCTCACAATTCCACTCTTAGGTATATGTTCAAAAGAAATGAATACAGGCTGGGCACAGTGGCTCACGCCTGTAATCCCAGCACTTTAAGGCCGAGGCAGGTGGATCACCTGATGTCAGGAGTTTGAGACCAGCCTGGCCAACATGGTGAAACGTCATTTAGTAGTCTCTACTAAAAATATAAAAATTAGCTGGGCGAGGTGGTGGGCACCTGTAATCCCAACTACTCGGGAGGCTGAGGCAGGAGAATTGCTTGAACCCAGGAGCCAGAGGTTGCAGTGAGCTGACACAGTGCCCCTGCACTCCAGCCTGGGTGACAGAGTCAGACTCCATCTCAAAAAAAAAAAAAAAAAGTATGTCCACAAAAAGACTTCCTTGTGGACATACAAGAATGTTCAGGGTGCCTTTATTCACAATAACTAATAATTTAAAAATAACAAAGTGTAGCATATCCATACAATGGAATACTAAGCAACAAAAAGGAGCAAAGTACTGATACATTCAACAACATGAATGAAATTTAAAAACACTGTGATGGTAATGTTCCACAACTTGACAAGAGTTTGGGTTACACAAGTCTATTTATTAAGATTATATACCTGAGATTTATATCTTTTTTTTTTTTTTTTTTTTTGAGACAGGGCCTCACTCTGTCACCCAGGCTGGAGTGCAATGGCATGATCTGGGCTCACTGCAATGTCCACCTCCTGGGTTCAAGCAATTCTTGTGCCTTAGCTTCCGGAGTGACTGGAATTACAGGCATGGGTCACCACACCAGGCTAATTTTTGTTTTTGTTTTTTTGTTTTTTAGATAGAATTTCATCATGTTGGCCAGGCTGGTTTTGAACTCCTGGTCTCAAGTGATCCACCTGCCTTGGCCTCTCAAAGTGCTGGTATTACAGGTGGGAGCCACCACGCCCGGGCTATACCTTTCATATTGAACTGTTAATGCTATGCATGCTGAAGTACTTAGGGAGACATGTACTGATATCTCCTTTTTTTTTTTCTTTTTGAAATGCACCAGAAAATAAGATGGAATGATGGATGGATAGATGGAGAGATCTGTGATGAAGTAAGCATAGCAAAATGTTGATAGTGGAATACAGGTGGTAGGGCATATGGGTGTTCATTATAAAATCCTTTCAACTTTGCTGAATGTTTAAAATTTTTCATAAAAGGCTGGGCACAGTGGCTTATGCCTGCAATCCCAGCACTTTGGGAGGCTGAGGCCAGCGGATCACTTGAGGCCAGGAGTTGGAGACCAGCCTGGCCAACATGGCGAAACCCTGACTCTACAAAAAATACAAAAAAACTTAGCCAGGAATGGTGACGCATGCCTGTAATACCAGCTACTTGGGAGGCTGAGGCATGAGAATCACTTGAACCTGGGAGGTGGAGGTTGCAGTGAGCTGAGATCGCGCCACTGCACTCCAGCCTAGGTGACAGGGCAAGATTCTGTCTCAAAATAATAATAATAAAATGTAGAGGAAATTTAAAAACATTTAACCTGTCCAAAACCAACTCCTGATTCTGTCCTACGCCATAGCTGTTCCTCTGAGTGACAGCCATTCATTCATCTAGTTGCTTGCCTTTTACTTGTCTCTCAGTCGCCTCAGTCTATTCATCAGCACAGCTCTACTTTCAGCGTATATCCTGAGTGTGCTTCTCCCAATCTCCACCACCCAGCATGCTCCCACAAACCAACCCCTTCCCTGTATTGCACCCATCTCCTACCCAGTCTCCCTGCTTGTACTCTTTTCCCCTGCTGGAGTCTACGCTTCACATAGCAGCCAGCTGGATGCTTTTAAAACATTCTCACTGCATCTCCTTCCCATCACTCCCTTGCTCACTACGTTCCAGCCATACGAACCTCCTTGTGCACTAAATATGCCAAGGTCCTCTGGGCTTTGTTCCTCTGCTTAGGATGTTCTTCCTTCCTATTTGTATGGCTTATTCTCTCTTCATAGTTCTCTGCTCAAATGTCTCATCAGGAGGCCTTCCCTGAACAGCTAACATAGCACCTCCTGTTCTCTTACCCTGCTCTTATTTTTCATCTTAGTTATTACTATCTGACACATTTATTAGTTTCTATGACATTCCCCCTCCCTTACACTAGATTTAAGATCTAAGGGGCAGGAATTGTTTGCTTTACTGTGCCCTACTGTTGTTGAATTAATGAATGAACTAAATAAAATGTCACCTCCTCTGTGAGTCCTCCCCAGATCACTCCCCGCCCCTGCAGTCCCCTCTGCCATATCATCTTATCTTTTGCATCATGCTTAACAATAGTTATCCGTGCCACATTTATCCTCTGTTCCCCAGTCCAACAGAACTCAAGCTCTGGGGACAGAGAACAGTGTTTCTTGGTGACTTCCATATCCTCCTCAGTGGAGAGCAGGGCCCCGCCCAGAGCACTCTGTGCCCTCCCGCCTATTCCAACCTCCCAGAGCTTCTGGATTTCCATCACTGCCGGACTTTTCTGTTCTCTCTCCTCACTGTGGAGTTTCAGGAATCATGAAGGAGCTGAACTGACCATCTCTGAGGTGTGCTGTCTACGTCTCACAATCTACAATGCCTTCCTTCTTAAGGGCCCTCCCTCTGAGGTGGCAGCCAAGCGCAGCACTGGCAGAGCCAGAGGCTCATCTACCTAGACTCCCTGGTGCCTCTGGTGTCCTCAGAGCTCAGGAGCAGAGGGCAGTGCTCTGCTGCCACCCTGCTGAGCCCTCCAAGGTGCCAGCTGCGAAACTCTTTCAAGGGACTGTTCCCTGGAGTTAGGTTCCAAGGGCCCCCCACCGAGAGCACACCTCTGCCCCCTCCCCTCCATTTATCCCACAAAGAGGGTTGGGGTCCACCAGGCCCCCAAGCCAGCCCTGAAAGAGACAGCCCCTGTCCCCAGGGGCTCCCTACAGCCTGGCAGAGACAAGCAGGGGTAGAGGCAAGCATAAGTTGGAGAAGAGGTGCTATAAAGTCCTACTTCAGAACAGGGCAAGACAGCTTTCTAGAAAAGGCAGTGTTTGAGTATTAATGAATAAATGGGATCTAGCTGGGGGAAGGCAATGGAGGTGGGGAGAATGAGGTGCAGGTGCCAAGGTCCCAAGGTGAGAAGGACAGGGGATGTGGACAGCTCCATGTGGGGGGATCTCCTGGGCGCAAGAGGTCTTGTGTGTTTAAGTTTTGGGGTTTGACTGTTAATCCAAGTGGAGGTACAGAAAGGTTTTAAGGAGTGGCATCTGTGCTTTGGAAGGGCAGTTTGGCAACAGGTTGGAAGGCAGACTGCAAGGGGAAATGCATGTCAGGAAAACCAGTTAGAAGAGTATTGCACTGAAGAGAGAATGGTGTCCTGAACTAAGGCAGAGGGAAATAAAGCATGAATGTGGAAATGACTTGGGAACAGAAGACAAAGGAATTTGGTGATAAATGGAGGCAGCACAGCACAGGTGAGCTGGAGTCAGACTCTACTGTGGATCTTAGGCAAACTACACTTGTGCCTCAGCTTCCTCATTTATAAACCAGGAATGACAGTCATTAGCACCTGTCTCATAGTGTTGGTGGAAGATTGAAGGAGTTAATAGTATGGGAAGGCTTGGGGTACAGCCTAGCACATTATCTTACCCAGGAAATATTAACTATGATTATGAAGCTCAGAAAAAAAGAAAAAAGGAATGACTAAGTTCACTCCCAGGATTCTGGTTTGGGCAACTATGTATGCAGTTCTCAAAGTGTGTTCTGTGGACATCTAGAGGTCTCAATGACGCTTCAAAGTAGAATGTGAAGTCAAAACTATCTTATAGTAAAATGTATTTGTTTAACAATAAAATTGTTTTTAAAACTGCATCTCATCTGATTCTAATTTAAAAAATTGGCCAGGTGCAGTGGCTCATACCTGTAATCCCAGCACTTTGGGAGGCCGAGGCAGGCAGATGATTTGAGGTCAGGAGTTCAAGACCAGCCTGACCAACATGGTGAAACCTTGTCTCTACTAAAATACAAAGATTTTTTTTCCTTTAGATATGTTTTAGATAAGCATGAAGGATAAGCAAGTTTCATTAAATGGGAAGAAAATGTTTTATTCCTTTCTTGTTACATGAGAAATACTGACTATTATTAAGCACCATTCATTTTTGCTTAGCTTCAAATGAGTCTCATGACAATAAAAACGTATGAAAAATACCTTGGTGAAAGTTTTGAACAATCTGACCAACAAGATAAAGTATTATTGAATTATAATTCAAATTATAAAACGAATATCCATGAGTGCATACTGATAGGAATAAATGACTAAGTTAATGAATGGGGAAAAAGAGACAAATCTCTAATGCAGAATAAATTAAAATAATACAGATACTTCACCCTAAAAGAGATCACTCCTCACTCCTTAGGTGTGGGCTGCACACAGTGACTTCCTTCCAAAGAGCACAGTATGAAAAGGGAGGAAAAAGAGTAATTTTACAATGGAGAAACCTGACAAACATTACCTCAGCCAAGCGGTCAAGATCAACATCAACAGTAATAAATCATGATGTCGGTATGAACTCTTAGTATGATGTGATGAAAATGGTACTTTATCTCTATGATCTTCCTCCCCAAACCCATAACCCCAGTCAACTCGTCTACCGGAATTCATCTGATGTTTTTGTCGCATGGTTAGCCTGCAAAATACTTGACCAGCACTCCTCAAAACTGTTAAGGTCATCAAAACAAAAGTCTGAGAAACTGCCATGGCCAAGAGGAACCTAAGACATGACATCTAAATGTGATGGGTATCCTGGACGAGATCCTAGAGCAATAAAAAGATATTAGGTAAAAACTAAAGACATAGGAATAAAGTATGGACTTTAGTTAATAATAACACATCGACATTGATTCACTAAATAGCAAACACATCATAGGGTAATAAATATGCCATACTATAAGATGTCAATAACAGGGGAAACTGTGCATGTGTGGTGGGTGGGAGAGGGGAGTGAGTATATGGAAGTCCTGTTCCACCTGCTCAATTTTTCTTTAAAACTGTTCTAAAAAATAAACTCTATTAATGTTTTTAAAAGCCTGGTATTTATTGGGAATAATTCCACCATCCGTCTATCATCCATCATGGTAACCTAGAGACCTAAAATTCTATAATGGGATATCCTACATACAATTCAAATCAGCATTTACCCAAGTCCTACTATATATGCCTTTGAACTGCTGAATACTGGCTATAAAAAGATGAACAAAACAATTTCCGAGGTCGAGTTGGAAATAAAAGACATTTAAATAAGTAATTTTTGTCCTGTAAGATGAGCATAACTGTAGCACAGGGAAAAGGATCTGTGAAGCTTCGACAGAGGAGATATACAAAAAAAAAAAAAGGCACAGAATAAAGAAATGGGTGGGCTAAGCCTGAATTTTTTTTTTTTAAGCCTGTGCTTCCAAGAATCTTCTGGGGTTTTTTCCTCCTGAAAATGAATGTCGGAGCAATCAAAATAGTTACCCCAGAGAAGCATGGTAGAGGCCAACAGTTTATTTACCATGGTGTTTTAACTTTACATGTACAATAGAGGAAATATACTTTAGGTGAATTTTAAAACGGATAAGTAGGAAAAGAGCAAGCTAAAAACAAACATATCCGCCCCCTACCCTTTATTTTCTCTTTTTTTAACAGACCCACTTGTCTACTGACCAGGTATCTGTAATACGGGAGAATTCACTCTATTCCTTTCCACACAAAGACGTCTTGGAATTTTCTAATTTCTCCTTTACTATGATTGCATTCTGTTCACATAATAGTCAAGGGTATGGAAAGGACATTTATAAGAGCAGTGTCTTTTAAAATCAATTTACTAGTTAACTCAGTACTGAGCATACATTCATCATTCAAAGATGATTCCCACAAACGTTACTCGACATACTGGTTTTCAGTATATTTTATCAAATTCAACCACGAGGGCCACCAGTTCTGCTTATGATCAGGTGACCCTTGTTGGGAGACCCCTGACCCCTTTTCTTGACATCATGCTGTTAGACCTTTAAGCTAGCTATACCGCTAACTGCGTTTTGAGTGACTGCAAAAGGGAGGCAACTTCTGCCCCGCCGAGAGCCATCCTAAGCGTTAGAAATGGCAGAAAGTTTCTTGGGACTGACAAGGCATGGGCTTCTCCTGATGCTGTCACCTTGGGCAAAGCTTCTACAGGTAAATTAGGGAGAGAATTATTTTGCCGGCGTCACGAGACGAAGAATCGAAAAAGTGTGAAAAAGGACTTCGCCCGCCCCAAAGCGCCCGTCCGGCGGCGGCTATTTCCCGGGCCTCAAACGCGCTCGAGCGGCGCAGCACAAAAGGCCGGGCGGGAGCCGGGGTCGCCGGGCGCCGCCTCCCGGTGCATCTCGGGAAGGGCTCCCGCCCGCGCGGCTCCGTCTCCCCGGCGCGGCCCGCTCGCCGTCCTGCTCGCTCAGGGCCTGGGCAGACGCGGCCCGCCCGAGCTACCGCGGGTTCCGAGACGCCTTCGCACTGCTCCTCCACCCAGGGGATCTTTGTTCCCGGAGCTGTTCCCCGCCTCGCTGCTCCCGCCGCAAAACCTGTTTGCGGAATACCCGCCGCAAGTCTGATTTGACGATGTGCAGTTTTGGGGTGCGCCAGTTGTGGGGGCATTCATAGAGGCAGCGAAGGGACCCCTAAGTTTAAACACCCGGGGAAGGGTAAAGGAAGAGCGTCGGGCCCCCCTCCTCCCAATAGCGCTCGGGCGCGAACGGCGCCCTCCCGCGCTGCCGGCTCGCGCGGGCTCCGCAGGGCGCGCTGGCGGCGGCGGGGCGGGGCGCGGCAGGCGGGCCCGGGGCCTGCACGTGGTGGCGATCGTTCTTCCCACCCGGCCAGGTCCCCGGGGACCACCGCGCTCAGGGGGAGGAGGAATGCCGTTCCCGGGCCCCGCTCCGGAGAGGGGTTTTACCCTCTGGGATCCCGGAATTGGAGGTGGGGAAGAGAGGAAGCAAGGGAGGACGCGGCGTGGCGCGAGCGTTTCCTGCGCGGGGACTGCGGGGTGGCAGCTGGAGGCCACTGCAGGGACAGGGCGGCGGGCTGGGGGAGCGACCGACTCATGGGGAGGGAAACCCGGTAGGGGGAGCAGGGAGCCGGAAAACAGGGTTGATACATACCTGGATGGGCGGGCTGGAAATGCCTTCCCTGGGCGCGCAGCGCAAGGCCGGCGGAGCGGGCTCCGGGTGGTCGCGGACCGAGACTGGGGAGAGCAGAGCCGCACTTGGCCAGGCGCGTGGCTGAGTGGTGTTTACATTCTGCAGCCACTCCACGTTGTGCTGCCGCCCGTGCCTCCCATTGGCCAGCTCTTCAGCCAACGCTTTGCTCCTCCCCGAAGGGCGGGCCCTCGGGTCCCCGCGTCGCTCAGGAAAGACCTGGGTTCCCTGAGGCCTTGGCGGGACAGCTAGGACGCGCCCCTGGACGGTCACTTCCCAGCCACCCTATGGTCACCCGAGTCGTGTCCCCCTGTTATGCGCCCGGGCTGAGCCGCAGGCTGACACCCCCGAAATCCAGGAGTTGCAGTGGGAGGGAGCAAAAGCAAACTGGCGGGAGATGCGCGAGCCAGGCGGCGGGGAGACCAGCCGCGGAGAAGGAGCCCCTGAGAGTTTCCCTACCGCCGCCGGCCGCGCCGTGGAGCGCGGTGGACGCGGGCAGAAGGCCCGGTAGAGTGGACCCCACGGCCGCTCCGGGTGGCGGGCGCGCACTGAGAGCAGGGCGCGGCGCGCGGGCGCGCGGGAGGACGGGCGGGAGAGGGGAGCGCGCTGTCCGGAGGTGTCAGTCTGAGGCGCATGCGTGCGGGGCGGGACCGGCCCGGCCTATATATTGGGTTGGCGCCGGCGCCAGCTGAGCCGAGCGGTAGCTGGTCTGGCGGTGAGGAGTTGCTGCGCGTAGGGGGGATGCGGGAGGAAAGAAAGCCCAGTTGGGCCGATCACTTACCACAGGCGGGAGCCTCAGGGAGGAAAATCGGGAGGGCTGAGAACTAGACGACTGGGGGTCATGGGTTCCCGCGTTCCGTCCCTGTCAGGAACCTTGGCAGGGGACCGGGAAGCGGCTGGGCATGGAGAGCCGCCCCTCATTCTAGGGGCTTCTCTATCCCACCCTCATTTGGGGAGCTATCCCGTGGGAGAGAGGATGGGAGGCCGGGTCCCCTCCATGGGGAGAAAAGTTCCCAGCCAGCCCAGTCTCCCCTTTCTTTAGCTCCTTTTCCTGCCCTCCCCCACGCCCTCCGCTTCCCATCTGGAGTTGGGGTCCCGGCGCCCCTCCGAGCGGCGGTAGGGCGGCGGGGCCGGGAAGGAGGGAAAGGAGACTGGAGGCCGTGACACCAGTCTTGGTTCCTCCGCCCCCTGCTTCCCCGCCACCGCCGCTCTCCAAATTGGCGCGGAACCGGCTTCTCCACAGCATTTCGCCTCCACAACCCCCTCTCCCCGCTGGTCCAGGAGGGAGGCGGGACGTGGGGGCGCTGCCCAAGCCCCACTCCCGGTGTACGGGGGAGAGGGTGGAGGACCCAGAAAAACCCGTTTGAGGAAGATGTGCCTCCCTGCGCGTTCAAGGTGTCAGGAGTGCTTGGTAAATTTTTGGACACTCGCGTTCCAGCTGTACATTCAGTTGAGGAAATGCAGGCTTGTATCCAAAATGAATTACCATGAGCTAGCTAACATAGCACAGAAGATGGCAGGGTCACAGGGCCCAGGCCCCCTTCGGAGGGACTGAGCTTTCACCTCCGAATCAGCGTCTTACTGGCACTTGGAGAATGTGAATGACAATGTACTTGACTGCGGCTTTTCCTCTCCCTCCTTCAGAGGTTTTATACACCTGAAAGAAGAGAATGTCAAGACGAAGGTAACATTATCTGTCTTAGAGACATGTTTCAAATTAGTTGCTGCCTTTAACTTACTAATTACACTTCCTTTTTAAAAATTCACTACAGTAGCCGTTTACAAGCTAAGCAGCAGCCCCAGCCCAGCCAGACGGAATCCCCCCAAGAAGCCCAGATAATCCAGGCCAAGAAGAGGAAAACTACCCAGGTGATTTAAGGAGAAAGAGGGAGGAACGAAATTCCATGCTGGGACTTTAGTTTACCAATGGTCTTTTCTATTTTCCAGGATGTCAAAAAAAGAAGAGAGGAGGTCACCAAGAAACATCAGTATGAAATTAGGGTAATGCAGAACTGGGCTGGGTGGGTTTGGGGGAAAAATGGAGGATAGATGAATAAGAATAGAATTATGTGTTTATTGCTTTGCAATAGATTCCTCTGACACTTTTACTTTTAATGCCCCTAGAGGTCAGCAGGAAGGCGCCTATCTTTGGGTGGTTTCTATGTGCCCGAATCCTACTACAGCTGCAGAATAAGTGCCTTCAAGCAGCTGGTTCCTTTTTGTAAATCCCTCCCTCTTGGAACTGCCTGGTGCACCAGGGCCCGCCTAATCTGTCCAATATACTGCTCTTTGTTCCCTCGCAGACTCTAGTAGACGGTCCTAATAGCTGCTTCTTGGGCATAAATAGGATGTGAGATCACTGACAGCCTGGCACGCAGCCCTTTGGTACCTCTTCTTCCTATGTGTTTTACAGAAAGCAGCACTTTGGAGATAGTGATTGCGTTTGAAACCAGCATTATTGGGAAAAGGATCGTTTAAGTAATCGATTCCATTTTTAAGGTTTTGCTTTCAAATATTCAAAAGTATCAGAGCACACTTTTTTTAAAAAGAGCTTATTTGAAAAAAAAAAAAAAAAAGTCCCTGCTACTATTGCTAGATACAGAGAACGATTCTGTGATCTTGAAAGTGATTAGTATTTTAGACTGCAGATGCATTTTGTTATTACTGTCCTTCTTCGACACCTGGTGTCTTCTATTACCAGAATTGCATTTTGTTGTCTAAAACATCCTATTACTCTTTGTAAAAATCAATATGAGCTATATGGCTTGTTTATAAAATCTGAATGTCAAATTAGCTATATTGCCATCTATGTTAGCTAAAATTATGATTCTTTAGACATATTAGCTTTCATTTATGAAAGATCCATTACAAAAACTAAGGTTTTCCTTGCACAAATTGATATTTTTCTTTTTTTTTATGACAGAATTGTTGGCCACCTGTATTATCTGGGGGGATCAGTCCTTGCATTATCATTGAAACACCTCACAAAGAAATAGGAACAAGTGATTTCTCCAGATTTACAAATTACAGATTTAAAAATCTTTTTATTAATCCTTCACCTTTGCCTGATTTAAGGTAAGAAAAATTTCAGTAATTTTATTTGAAAGATATAAAGTTGTGCTGATTTAATACATGGCACTATTTTGTCTTTTGCTTTCATAAAGTAGAAAAACTTGTAAAAATTGTTTACTAATATTTAATCATATGTCATTTTATCTGAGAGTAGTGCTGGTTGCAAATGATATGGGTATTTAAAACACTGATTCTATAAAATTATTTTCATTTGCTTGCTGAGTACTATAAAGACTTAACAGGACTGAATTAGTTTTTTGTTAAGATAGAAACATTTTTACATGTATAGCTTTTTCCTTTAAAATTTTTATTCGTGTTTCTTGCAGCTTCAACTCAAAGGAAGCTTTTCCAATTGATGTATCAACCCTATTTATTTCTTACCAAACTTAATAAGGTCTATACTTAATTCTTTTTTCTAGTCCATGAGTGTAACTAAGAGGTACAGCTTATACAAAACATGTACTGTATTAATTTATGATTGGCCTTAATAAGCAATTTAATGGAATCAGACACTTAAACTCACCAATCCCCCTTTCCCTGCATTCTGTCCCACCTTACCCACCCCATAGGTGATCCTGCTATAGATGATCTATTTAGAGGTGATTGAGACTTCTCTTGCCTGTGATCACATGCCTTATGTGTTTAACTTTTTTGTATTGCTCTTGAGAAAACATTTTTTTTCACTTTTAATTGCATTTATTTTAGTGCTGAATTTACTCCTGTGCCATAAGTTTTTGTTTCTTCAGTTTCTTCTGGGATATCTCTTTCTTCTGGGCAACTGCCTCTTCTGGTTTAGGAACAATTTGTTCCTTTTCACTAAATACCATTTCGATGTGGCAGGGAGAGATCATGTATGAGTTAATCCGACCATGAGCTCTGTAGGTCCGTTGGCACATCGTAGGTGCTTTGTTCACTTGGAGATGCTCAATGACCAGAGAATCTACATCTAAACTCTTAAGTTCAGCATTACTCTCTGCATTTTTAAGCATGTGCAGCAAAAATTCAGCACTCTTTTTGGGCCACCAACCTTGTGTCCAGTCCCACTGCTTGGCCTGGGTACACCTACCAACTCCACCATTGTAATGTCAGAATGGCACATGCTGTTTCTGTAAAGTGACATTTTAAAAATACTTCATGGTGTTTCTTTTTTTTTTTTTTTGGAGACGGAGGTTTGCTGTTGTTGCCCAGGCTGGAGTGCAGTGGCACGATCTCGGCTCACTGCAACCTCCACCTCCTGGGTGCAAGTGATTCTCCTGCCTCAGCCTCCTGAGTAGCTGGGATTACAGGCATGCCACCACGCCCAGCTAATTTTTTGTATTTTTAGTGGAGACGGGGTTTCACCATGTTGGCCAGGCTGGTCTCGAACTCCTGACCTTAAGTGATCCACCCACCTCGGCCTCCCAAAGTGCAGGGATTACAGGTGTGAGCCACTGTGCTGGCCACTTTGTGGTTTTTCATATATGCATACCCTTGATAGCCTGGGCAGTTTCACGAGTGTTCTTACAGTGAACACAAAGATTTGAACCTCTTGATTTGCATGATTTTGTGGGGTTTTCCAGGTCAAGTGAATAGCCAACTATTTTCACAGATTACTTCAGACCACTTATGGGAAAAGCAACGTGGTTATCTTTTAACAGCAACCTTTGTAAAGTATAAATAAGTGGAACTAGAAAGCACTCCCTTGAAATCTGCAGGTTTGGATGATCATAGTCCAGGTTCCCACTGTGTTACTTCAGGCTTCTATTTATTCATGCAAAGGAAATTGTTTCCAAAAATTAAGGCAGAAGTTTTTTTTCTTATTCACTTTAAGAGCTTCTTCCAAGTTCTAATTAAAAGTTGCATTTCAATGTCTGAAAGTTGAATTTTATCTATGTGAAACAGAGTTTGTATATTACATGGATTGCACAATTTAAATTATGTTTTTTAGCCGGGCATGGTGGGTCACGCCTGTAATCCCAGCACTTTGAGAGGCTGAGGCAGGTCGATCACTTGAGGTCAGGAGTTCGAGACTAGCCCAGCCAACATGGTGAAACCCCATCTCTACTAAAAATACAAAAACTAGCCAGGCTTGGTGGCAGGCACCTGTAACTCCCAGCTACTTGGGAGGCCGAGGCACAAGAATCGCTTGAACCCAGGAGGTGGCGATTACAGTGAGCCAAGATTGTGCCGCTGCACTCTAGCCTGGGCCACAGAGCGAGACTCTGTCTCAAAAAAAAAAAAAAAAAAAATTACGGTTTTTTTCCTCTCTTTCCATAGCTGGGGATGTTCAAAAGAAGTCTGGCTAAACATGTTAAAAAAAGAGAGCAGATATGTTCATGACAAACATTTTGAAGTTCTGCATTCTGACTTGGAACCACAGATGAGGTCCATACTTCTAGACTGGCTTTTAGAGGTATGTTACAGCAATACAAATTTCCTTTGTCTCTGTATGATGGAAAAATATTTAGCTGTAAATGTGCTTTCCATGTACTCTCAAGAGTTTATTGTTCATCCCCAGGAAGCTGTCTTTTTTGAGGTACTTACTGTAATTGATTGCACCCAAAGTGGAAAGTGACTCTATAAGAGTAAAACCATGACAAAGCTACTACATATAACTAAACCCAATTCAGAATTCCTGTTATCTGTGGATACTGCTGTGTACCAGCCACTTTCTGGGTGCCACAGATACTCAAGGTGAATGGAATGTATAGTTGATTAGGTTTTGAATTGTGCTATACAAAGTGAAGAACTAGAACTAGGCTTCAGGGCCCTCTGAAGTCTTTTTCTGTATTAACAAAATCATGATGATGAGGAATCCTGATTTCTATATCCTAAACCATAATGAGACTATGGATATCTGGAAGCTCTACGCCCTCTATTGTCCAGATACCTTCTCTTTATTATATTCTTCTATTCTTTTCCGAAATATACCATTAATTTAAAGGAATAGTGATCCTGAAGCCCCTATAGATTTGTGCCAGATTTTTCTCTCTTGTTTAGGTCCATTCCCTTTCCTCTGGATAATAGCTCTAAAAAAGTTTCTAAAATTATTATTAAGGAAATGATTACTTATGTTGATGACAAACTGATTTTTCCTCCAACTCTTGGATATTTGCTCTGTAGTCTGTCTTTAAGACAAGAGATGAAGCATTCTAAGGGAAAAAGACCATAGACTTTTTGGAGGAGGAACACATGGCAGAATAGATCTCAGAAGCTATCAGAACAGTTTTTAAGACTAAAATGTTATCCTTTTGCATCAGGTCATCTTTTTCCTTATTCTGACTAGAAGGAAAGATTGTATTTTAATTGTGGGCACAAGAAGGCATTGGGTTTTGACTTTTTCTGACTGTCTAGTGATCATGGAATCAACTTAAGCACAATTATGTTAATTTTTAATTTGTTTCCTTTTTGTTATACTGATATTCATCCAGTGGTTATCCAATTCAATTTGTTCCTGTTTTTACCTAAATATGATTATGTATGCAACAGCATACAGAATATATCAAATCCGGCAGTGTTAAACTCTATCTTAGTATATTCTTCAGTCTAGGAATGCAAACTTGATTCAACATTTGAAAATCTATTAATTTATTACCTTAACAGTAAATAAGAAAAATGCTAAGATCTCAATAGATGCAAAAGACATTTTTTGAAATTCGACATTCTTTTTTTTTTTTTTGAGACGGAGCCTCGCTGTTGTCACCCAGGCCAGAATGGAATGGCACGATCTCAGCTCACTGCAACCTCTGCATCTCGCGTTCAAGCGACTCTCTTGTCTCAGCCACCCACATAGCTGGGATTACAGGCGCAGGCCACCACACCTGGCTAAATTTTGTATTTTTAATAGAGACGCGGTTTCACCCTATTGGCCAAGCTGGTCTTGAACTCCTGACCTCAAGTGATCCGCCCGCCTTGGCCTCCCAAAGTGCTGGGATTACAGATGTGAGCCACCGCACTCGGCCAGCAAAAGAGGTTTTCTTAACTCATTATTAGAAACTCATGTGGCCAGGTGTGATGGCTCATACCTGTAATGCCAGCACTTTGGGAGACTGAGGCAGGCAGATCAGTTGAAGCCAGGAGTTTGAGACCAGCCTGGCCAACATGGCAAAATCCCATCTCTACTAAAAATGCAAAAAATTAGCTGGGCATGGTGGCACACACCTGTAATCTCAGCTACTCAGGAGGCTGAGGTAGGAGAATCGCCTGAATCTGGGAGGCAGGGTTGCAGTGAGCCACTGCACTCCAGCCTGGGTGACAAAGTGAGACCCTGTCAAAAAAAAAAAAAAAAAAAAAAAAAACTCTGGTATATATCTCTATTTCCTCACCTCCGAAATGGGGATAATGGTACCTACTTATGGAGTTACTGTGAGAATTAAAGTCTTTCCCTAAAAGTGTAGAAATGACAGATACTATTTATTATTGATAACAATAGTGAAACATCAGGGCAATTCCTATAAAAGTCAGAAACAAGGGATAAGATTTTGTTTATCACCAATGTTAACCATTCAGTATCCTTTGATAATTTTTAACAGTGCAGTAAAATATGAAAAATAAATGAGGTAAGAAAAACTATAAAACTAGTAAATGTGCATAGTAATAGATTTGTTTATCCTAATAGTACATCTTAGTTTCTTTTTTTCCTTTCCTATCTTAGCTTTGCTATCAGTTTGGCTTAAACATATTTTAAAGTCTGATATGCTAAGAGATGACTTTCTAATTTGGAGAAATTCAGAGGATAATATTTAAATGTTTGGATTCTTCTCTAGGTATGTGAAGTATACACACTTCATAGGGAAACATTTTATCTTGCACAAGACTTTTTTGATAGATTTATGTTGACACAAAAGGATATAAATAAAAATATGCTTCAACTCATTGGAATTACCTCATTATTCATTGCTTCCAAACTTGAGGTAAGTTCTTAAAGTTTATCCTTAGATATATTTATCCCAAACTTTTTTTAAAATCAACATATTAATCCCAAAGAATACTATGTTTTATATTAACTCCTTAGAAAGGTGAATGTTTTTGTTTCTCAGTACATTTTCTGAACATTACCACAGGGATGAATGATAAATTATCATAGTTCCCTCTGTAATGTCTGAGCCTTATTATAAATCTCTAGTTTAGATTCTGGGATTAGTATCTAAGTGAAATGTCCCATGGCTCATTCTGCCAAACGAAACATATTGATGCTCTATTTATATACATAATTATAGCATTTGTATTCAACAGAATGACCTTTGAAAACTAAACAGCTAATAAAATGAAATGAAATGCATACTGTGTTGGGTTAGAATAATGGTTTATCCAGCCTTTTTTTTTTCTTTTTTCGAGACGAAGTCTCACTCTTTTGCCCAGGCTGGAGTGCAATGGCGCGATCTCGGCTCTCTGCAACCTCCGCCTCCCAGGTTCAAGCGATTCTTCTGCCTAAGCCTCCCGAGTAGCTGGGATTACAGGTGCTTGCCACCACGCCCAGCTGATTTTTGTATTTTTAGTAGAGACGGGGTTTCACCATGTTGGCCAGGCTGGTCTTGAACTCCTGATTCAGGCAATCCACCCACCTCGGCCTCCCAGCGTGCTGGGACTACAGGCATGAGCCACCGCACCCGGCCAGCCTAATATTTTTGTATCTGATGGTGCTGCCCTGATAGAAGGCACATCCTTTCTTAAGATTTTCCTTCACATAAGCTCAATTTACTTTTCTTAATACATGATGGATATCATCAATACTTTCATCTAAGACTTTTATAGCTGGTATCATTTTGAGAGAAGAGGGATTGTGATCATATATTAATTTTTTAAGTGTTTTCCTTTTTCTTTTAAATGTCTTTTGAGCTTTAAGAGCCATCCCCAAATTCTGCTGAATTTGGCACATAAACTTGTGTTCAGTCTATCCTTACTTGAAATTATACTGTTTTAGACAACTTTCTGGACTGAAATCCTGATCTTTTAGCCTGTTCTCCTATGTGGGAGACACCTAATCCTTTGATGATTCTAATTCTTCTCAGGAGTGCTAAAACAGACCTGTTAGCCAAACTGCACGAAGTATTTTTTGATTAACCGTATTTTTGTACTAGGGTAAAGGAAATGTTTTTAGTTTCTAGACCTTATTTGTTGGGTGCTTTGCTTTTTTGAGACAGGGTCTTGCTGTCACACAGGCTGGATGCAGTGGCACTATTGCAGCTTAGTACAGCCTCGACCTCCGAGGCTACAGCGATCCTCCCACCTCAGCCTCTGGAATAGCTGAGACTACAGGGATCCACCACCATGCCTGGCTATTTTTTCTTGTGGGGACAGCGTTTCTCTTTGTTGCTCATGCTGGTCTTAAACTCCTGGGCTCAGGTGATCCTCCTACCTCGACCTCCCAAAGTGCTGGGCTTATAGGTGTGAGCTGCTGCACTGCACCCGGCAGGGTGTCTCCTTTTGATCTGACTAACCATATCAGGCAATCTTAAAGCAAGTTTGGCTGTTCTTTAACTGAAATGACATATTCTAGTTGTATTAATGAAAATTCAAAGTCAATTCTATGAAAAGAAGTCTTGATAATCAATGTAGTTACTAGATACCTAGATATGAAAATATCTTACTTTGTTTTGACTTTAGAATTATTTTACTGAGATTTATAGTTAGTGAAGCTGTCCTTAAATCTGAAGCCTGTGTGTGATTTGTATATAGATGGTCCCCTACTTACCATGGTTTGACCTACGATGTTTTGACTTTATGATGGTTGAAAACAACCTGCATTCATTATGCCCCTTGACGTACAACAGGGCTATGTCTGCTTAGGTTGAAAATACTGTTAAGTTGAAAGTGCACTTTCTGGCCAGGTGCAGTGGTTAATCCCAGCACTTTGGGAGGCCAAGGCAGGCAAATCATTTGCAGTCAGGAGTTTGAGACCAGCCTGGCCTACATGGTGAAACCCTCTCTCTCCTGAAAATGCAAAAAATAGCCGGGCACAGTGGCACACACCTGTAACCCCAGCTACTGGGGAGGCTGAGACCCAAGAATCACTTGAGTCTGGAAGGTGGAAGTTGCAGTGAGCCAAGATTGCACCACTGCACTCCAGCCTGAGACTCTGCCTCAAAAAAAAAAAAAAAAAGAAAGAAAGAAAATGTACTTTTTGTCTTTGCTTATTTCTCCAAGAAAATGAAAATGCACTTTCTACTTAAATGATATTTTGGTTTATTGGGATGTAACCCCATTGTAGACTGAGGAACATTTGTAATTAATTTCTATCTCAATTGTACTCAATAAAAATATTACAATTTAAAGGAAATCTATGCTCCTAAACTCCAAGAGTTTGCTTACGTCACTGATGGTGCTTGCAGTGAAGAGGATATCTTAAGGATGGAACTCATTATATTAAAGGTAATAATAATTATGTTTTCCTAGTTGCAAAAAAGAAACCATGTTACTAAGTAACATAAGTAGTTATAATTGAATCTCAAATACTACAATGTAAAAAGTCAAAACTGAGGTATTAGGATCCAGTTCTAAGAGGTTAATGCATCAAAATATTGACAATGGTTATGGTTGGATGGGGAATGTACTTAACCTCTAAGCTCTGCTGTATAATGTGGTGTATGTGTCTACATTCATTAACAGGCATTTTTAAATTTTGTTTAACAGGCTTTAAAATGGGAACTTTGTCCTGTAACAATCATCTCCTGGCTAAATCTCTTTCTCCAAGTTGATGCTCTTAAAGATGCTCCTAAAGTTCTTCTACCTCAGTATTCTCAGGAAACATTCATTCAAATAGCTCAGGTACTGACATTTTTATTGATTCAATGGTAATGTTATTAATTACAGGTTTTAGTGTATATATAGTCTTAAATAGGCTATACCACAAAATGACATATTGACTTCACTCCTTAATTCTAGAACAAAACTTTTGACGCATAAAGTTCTGTCCCCAGTGTTTATGTTGCTTAATATTTCTAGAAAAACAAAGTCCTTACACTTTTCTGAGTACTTTCATTCTTTGAGTCCAAACTAAAGTATCTCTTTTTGATATAAAATGGGGAAAAGCATTTTTTTCGCCAGTTGTGTTTAAGCTTTATAATGGCATAGAATTATTCTGTATGATGTCTTTACATTTGGATACACAGAGTGCCTATCAAGTTAAATATCAGAATTAAAATTACTTTGTTAAAAAAAAGTTTTAGAACATAAATTCAAAGTAAACTTTTCCAGGCTAGCATATTTAACAAAGTAAGTAAGTAGAGGAGGAGGAGGATCTGGCCGGGCACTGTGGCTCAGGTCTCTAATCTCAGCACTTTGGGTGGCTGAGGCAGGCAGGCAGATCACTTGAGGTCAGGAGTTTGGGCGGCTGAGGCAGCCTAGCCAACATGTTACTTGGGAGGCTGAGGCAGGAGAATCGCTTGAACCTGGGAGGTGGAGGTTGCAGTGAGCCGAGATCGCACTACTGCACTCCAGCCTGAGCAACAGAGCAAGACTCCATCTCAAAAAATTAAAAAAAAAAAAAGAGGAGATCCCATTCTTTCTTGCTTACTTCTCGTAAGTAATCTTAAGGCTGCTGTATCTGCCATATAACAAAAGTGAAGAAAATCTACCTTCTTATTCTATGTGGGATGTGAAAATCTAACATATGGAAGACATTTGGGGATAATTATTAAGTCACCTAGGTTAAAATTTGTGTGCAGTGGTGCTTAAATCTAGCACATTATGAATACTCAAATTGGATAACCACTAAGTATACTGAAATTGATTTTATAAAACTTTTTATTAAAAGCTTAATTTTTTCATCCAGAATTCCTAGCATCCCAAATTGTCCTAGGCAGCTATACCCTTCTGATAGTGATGGTAAATCTTTGATAAGCCGATAAACAATGTGGACTTTCTAGAGGTATATAACAGTAATATTTCACTTCCAATTCCCAGCTCTTCTCCCATTTCTCCTACCTTCTGGACCAATGAGGACAAACAGAATTGAAGTTTAATTCCACTGCACAAGTATCTTCTCAAATCTGTGAAATCTACCCCTTTTACACTATACCATTCCACTGCTACTAGTTCAGCTCTTATTGCCTAGATTATACAGCCTTTTAACTAATCTCACTGCTTAATAAACATGTTTTCTTCTAGTCTGTCTGCTTCACTGCATTCTAAGGTATCTTTCTTAAAATGGAACTTTGATTTAAAAATCTTCCAGTAGCTTCAAGAATCAGCCTATAAAATTCTGACTTCTTAAAGACCCTTTGTGATCCAATCTAGACCATGCCTCTTTCTAGCCACCACCCCTCATCTTTCTTGATAAGAAATGAAGGAAAGGTACTCCTTATTTATTTTTCACCTTAGGAGTTCTGAACTGTGAACTGAGTTCCAAGTAATGTTCCTATACCTAGAACATTCTCTGCCTCCTACTCTTCCTGGCTCCCTTATCTTTTAAGACCAATTTATGGCAATTTGAGGCCATCACTATCTTTTCCAATCTGGATTAGGTGCCCTTCCTGCTAGTACATGTCACACTGTATTGCAACAGTCCTTCCTTGTCTACTTCCTTCAGGTTGGTGGCTTTTTTTTTTTTTTGAGACGGAGTCTCGCTCTGTCGCCCAGGCTGGAGTGCAGTGGCGCGATCTCTGCTCACTGCAAGCTCCGCCTCCCGGGTTCACGCCATTCTCCTGCCTCAGCCTCCCGAGTAGCTGGGACTACAGGCGCGTGCCACCAAGCCCAGCTAATTTTTTGTATTTTTTAGTAGAGGCGGGGTTTCACTGTGTTAGCCAGGATGGTCTCGATCTCGTGACCTTGTGATCCACCTGCCTCGGCCTCCCAAAGTGCTGGGATTACAGGCGTGAGCCACCGCGCCTGGCCGGGTGGTGGCTTATTTATCTCTAGATCCCTAAGGTTTTAGCAAGAGACATTTAGTACTCATCTTTCTCCTAAATTGCTTGTACTTTTGTTTTTCCTGTTAGCTTTTAGATCTGTGTATTCTAGCCATTGATTCATTAGAGTTCCAGTACAGAATACTGACTGCTGCTGCCTTGTGCCATTTTACCTCCATTGAAGTGGTTAAGAAAGCCTCAGGTAAGACTATTTGTTGTCTTCTTACCTTTTCACAACTTCTAATGGGACTACAGTCTCTGAACTTTAACATTCTGCTAAACATGCATTTAAAACTTTGGCAAAAAAAAATTAGCTGTTCAGTGATTATCTTTCTGTTAGAAGTACTTTCCAATCCTGAATGTTTATCTACAAAAAGACCAAATGGAATTTAAATACAGTTGAAACGAATCAACATTATAGTTCTGCTTTAAGAGTTCTTTGCGATTTGACCATTTCAATTTCATATGTAGAAGGTACTGGTTAAGAAGTTCTGAAGTCCTTTTTCCCTTCAACATAGTCATATAAATAGTTTGAGAGTGATAATCTGTTTTGACATGCTAAACTTGTTGGTTATGATTTGGTTTCTTTTAAGATATCTCAAAAATAGCAGCAAGTACATCAGACATATGTAAGATAGTTTCTGATGTACAACCTTCATGCTTTTCTAACTTTTTTCTATCTAGGTTTGGAGTGGGACAGTATTTCAGAATGTGTAGATTGGATGGTACCTTTTGTCAATGTAGTAAAAAGTACTAGTCCAGTGAAACTGAAGACTTTTAAGAAGATTCCTATGGAAGACAGACATAATATCCAGACACATACAAAGTATTTGGCTATGCTGGTATGTTTTTTTGTGAGTTTTTTGGCTTTGCTATCTGAATCTAGTAAGTCACCAAAACTGATGGTAGGAATAGAGTACTCCTTCAGGCAGTTTCAGGGGAAAGAAAGTTCTAATGGGCACACTGATTTCAAAATGTAGAAAAGTTAATAAAATTACTTTGAAATCAAAGCAAGATTTGTGAAGTGTCTCAAGATCAATGCCAACAGTCTAGATAAAGAGTTTAAAAAATATATAACGTTATAGAAACTTTCAGAATATGACCCTTCACACTTGCAAAGACATAAAAAGACTATTAAAATTAGGCCTAAATAATCTCAAATAAGTACCCAGAAGTCTGGTTTGACTTTGATTTATGAAATCAGTGCATGATTTCTTCCCATGTATAGGAGGAAGTAAATTACATAAACACCTTCAGAAAAGGGGGACAGTTGTCACCAGTGTGCAATGGAGGCATTATGACACCACCGAAGAGCACCGAAAAACCACCAGGAAAACACTAAAGAAGATAACTAAGCAAACAAGTTGGAATTCACCAAGATTGGGTAGAACTGGTATCACTGAACTACTAAAGTTTTACAGGAAAGTAGTGCTGTGATTGATTGCCCTAGTCAATTCACAAGTTACACTGCCATTCTGATTTTAAAACTTACTTACAATTGGCACTAAAGAATACATTTAATTATTTCCTATGTTAGCTGTTAAAGAAACAGCAGGACTTGTTTACAAAGATGTCTTCATTCCCAAGGTTACTGGATAGAAGCCAACCACAGTCTATACCATAGCAATGTTTTTCCTTTAATCCAGTGTTACTGTGTTTATCTTGATAAACTAGGAATTTTGTCACTGGAGTTTTGGACTGGATAAGTGCTACCTTAAAGGGTATACTAAGTGATACAGTACTTTGAATCTAGTTGTTAGATTCTCAAAATTCCTACACTCTTGACTAGTGCAATTTGGTTCTTGAAAATTAAATTTAAACTTGTTTACAAAGGTTTAGTTTTGTAATAAGGTGACTAATTTATCTATAGCTGCTATAGCAAGCTATTATAAAACTTGAATTTCTACAAATGGTGAAATTTAATGTTTTTTAAACTAGTTTATTTGCCTTGCCATAACACATTTTTTAACTAATAAGGCTTAGATGAACATGGTGTTCAACCTGTGCTCTAAACAGTGGGAGTACCAAAGAAATTATAAACAAGATAAATGCTGTGGCTCCTTCCTAACTGGGGCTTTCTTGACATGTAGGTTGCTTGGTAATAACCTTTTTGTATATCACAATTTGGGTGAAAAACTTAAGTACCCTTTCAAACTATTTATATGAGGAAGTCACTTTACTACTCTAAGATATCCCTAAGGAATTTTTTTTTTAATTTAGTGTGACTAAGGCTTTATTTATGTTTGTGAAACTGTTAAGGTCCTTTCTAAATTCCTCCATTGTGAGATAAGGACAGTGTCAAAGTGATAAAGCTTAACACTTGACCTAAACTTCTATTTTCTTAAGGAAGAAGAGTATTAAATATATACTGACTCCTAGAAATCTATTTATTAAAAAAAGACATGAAAACTTGCTGTACATAGGCTAGCTATTTCTAAATATTTTAAATTAGCTTTTCTAAAAAAAAAATCCAGCCTCATAAAGTAGATTAGAAAACTAGATTGCTAGTTTATTTTGTTATCAGATATGTGAATCTCTTCTCCCTTTGAAGAAACTATAAATTTATTGTTACGGTATGAAGTCTTCTGTATAGTTTGTTTTTAAACTAATAATATTTGTTTCAGTATTTTGTCTGAAAAGAAAACACCACTAATTGTGTACATACTATATAAACTTAACCTTTTAATACTGTTTATTTTTAGCCCATTGTTTAAAAAATAAAAGTTAAAAAAATTTAACTGCTTAAAAGTAAAGTTTTGCCATTGCTTGGAGAAACTTTTTTTTCCTTCTCTGCGCTGCCAGCTGTAACACTTCTTCTGGATTGCTTGCATTCAACTCTGTCTGGCCGATGGCTTTGATCTTCCAAAACAGAAAAGTGATGTTATTAGAGGTGTGTCAAAAATTAAGTTTTGTTGGTACAAGTAATATAAAGCTACCTACGTGCTAACAACGATAAAGTTTAATGATTAACTGAACCTCTAACTGTAAAACCCAGGAGAGTCTTGGAAAAAAATTAACATAAAGATTAACCAGGGCCACTCTCAAGGAAAGATGGACTGCTGAGCCATAGTTTATGGAATTACTTAAGTGGCATTTTAATATATTAAGTAAATTCATGTAAATTTATTTGAAAGTATAAGTAAGCTCTACATGGCGATTTTTAGAGTTAAACTAGGGCTCCACTTGTTAATGTGCAAAAATAACTGGTGGCTCAGCACTACAGTAGCATATAGTTGCTCAACTTTTCATGATTAGAAAGAAGTACCTCAACCAACTAAATATACACACTAGTTTTTTGCTATGGAGTGTTTAGGGCCTTAAAATCTATAGATTAAAAAAAAAAAAGGTTTTTTTTTTTGTTTGTTTTTTGTTTTTTTTGAGACGGAGCTTCATTCTTGTCCCCCAGGTTGGAGTGCAATGGCGTGATCTCAGCTCACTGCAGCCTTTGCCTCCCAGGTTCAAGTGATTCTCCTGCCTCAGCCTCCCAAGTAGCTGGGATTACAGACGCCCATCTCGTCCGTCTAATTTTTGTATTTTTTAGTAGAGACGGGGTTTCACCACGTTGGCCAGGCTGCTCTCAAACTCCTGACCTCAGGTGATCCGCCACCTCAGCCTCCCAAAGTGGTGGGATTACAGGCGTGAGCCACTGCACCCGGCCTAGAATT
This sequence comes from Pan troglodytes, assembly GCF_028858775.2. NCBI lineage: Eukaryota > Metazoa > Chordata > Mammalia > Primates > Hominidae > Pan > Pan troglodytes. Next base: position 105,091,195 of record NC_072405.2, on the reverse strand, counting down.
TCTTTAAACAATAAGACTTCTGATATGTAGCTTGAAGAGAGAAATGACTATTCAGATATGATCGTCAGGTATGGGAAGTTAGGGAATAGGAGAAATTGCTGGATGATGCCATTTCAACATGAAGGAATGCATGTGGCAAAAGTTGGTAGTAGAGTATAACCAGAGTTGTTTCAAACAAGTATCCCAAAGATAACTGGCTATAAAAACCCGAAGTGTGAGACAGAAGTTGGAATAGGAGCCAGATATTTGAGAGCAGTAATACACCCCATGTGGACAGTAATCAAAACCGAGAGTGGATTAAATTACCTAGGGAGAATGCAGGGTTACAGAAAAGTAACCCAAGGACTAACTTCTTGAGAAAACCAAGTTTAAGGAGTAGGCAGAAGGAGACACCCAAAACAAAAAGGAAGAAATAGAGAAAGTAATCCAATAAAAATGATGTCAGGGAAGCCAAAGGAATAAAGACTTTCAAGAAGGAAGGAGATGTAATCAGGAAAAGGACTGAAAAGTATCCACTGGATCTGGCATTTGGTGGCTCTTGAGAGAAAAGTAGGAGCAGTGATGGCAGAAGTCAAACTGCTGGCTTGAAGAGCTTCAAAAGCTAGGCAGAGAGGGCTGAGGGGGCTGGAGGTGGAGGCACAGACAACAAAAACTTGTATTAGGATGAAATATTTTATAGACTATGGGAGAGGTTGACTATATAGGAAATCAATTCATTAGAAGGTTATTGAGGGGGAGAGAATTCAAAGCATAAAAATTTGCCTTCATCAAAGGGTAGTATAACCTCTTATGGGCTGCATAGTGGGCTTAACAATGAGTACAGCTGTAGATTATTTTAAAGGCAGGAAGCAGCGAATGAAACAGGAATTTTAAGCTAGCACTCACAAGGTCACCATTCCCAAGACTCTTAACATCCATGAGGACAGAGCCTGGCCAGTCTTCACTGGTATATCTCAAGCATAGAAGAGGTAAAGAAGTTACTGAGTATGGAAAAGGTAGAGAGAGGACAGGGGCTTAAACAGGAAAGTCTAAAAATTAGAGTCCACGAAGAGAATGTGGACCACTGAACTAGTGGCAGGTAAAACAAAAAAGCTGACGGGCCAACTAAGGTTGGAGACTTGTTTGGCAGTGGCACCAGTCGTAGGACTTTTTCCAATAGTCTCAGTGGCCCAAGAAAATAAAACACGTAAGTTTCTGGACTTATGCAGGGCTAGGGCTTTCCCAGGTGAGGTAAAGGATAAAGGGAAGACGCTAAAAATATTGATCAAGAGTAGTTCTATCATAGCAGGGGTTCCCAAACCTGGTTCATCACCAGACTACCCGGGAAACTTAAAAATTGGATTCCAGGGTCCCACTTCAGACCAACTGAATCGGTACCTCTCAGTGTGCAGAATAGTATTTGTTGTACTTGAGATGAGCAGAGAAGGGAAGATGGAAGGGAATGACTGGGAAAAAAATGTCACAAAACTCAATATCCCACTGATCGTGAGGGGCTCAGGAGCAAGGAAGTAAGAGAAGGATAGGTTATGGGCGGAGAGTGGGTTGCAGTATAAGATCTAACATAGAACAATCGTGCCTGACAGTAAGACATGGCTTTGGGTGTGAGTGGCTGGTACAGAGTAAAAATAACACCTCATAGATGTGAGGCTGGCAAGGACTTGTAAAGCTCAGGGTGACAGGTAAATTCCTCACGTCTTTTGACACATGTAGAGGAACAACCAGATGCTTACAGGAGCTAGTAAGGAAGTAAGGTATGAAGCATAAGGGTCTCAAAAAATGATACAAGTAGAAGTGGTTTGGAAATAGCAAAAAGGAGCTAGGAAAATTTTTCAATATTGCCTTCCAGCCCCAGGTAAATTAGAAGGGAGAATGAATTGCCTCCAATCAAGTGGAACTGGCCTTCACATTCTTTTTCCTTTTTGTTTTTAAGTGCTGTTATTATTGTTTCTTCTAAACAATGGGCATATATTTTAGTCCAAGTACAAAGTTTAAAAGACCCTTAATAAATAGCATTTTTTTAAATTAATGTAAGTGAAAGAGCAAAGAAAAGATCTGTGGTGATACTGCCGCAGTAAATGTTAGACAAGTAAATATGGCCATACAATTTAAAATGTTTTGGCCCATACATCAAATTTAGACAAAGAGTTCATCTAATCAGTGATTCTGGGGCACCTAATATGTGCCAGGCACCATTCTAGGGACCAACTATGACAAAACAAGTCCTTACCCTCCTGGGGAAATAGATATTAGGAAAATATACAGTATGTTAGATGTTGATAAGTGTTCCAGAGAAAAATGTAAAAAGAAATGAGAGTAAGAGTACTGGGGGGAAAAGGGAAGCAGAAATTGTTACTTTATAAGATGATCAGGAAAGGATGACTGACGAGAGATCTGAGGGAAGTTGGATGTTCTTGGAAGAGAAAATTTCAAAGCCCCTTCTTAGGTGGTGAATGTTCTTGGCTTGTTGAAAGAACAGGAGGGGTACTGGTGTAGCAGAAATTAGCAAGGAGGAAAAGTCAGACGGATAGGCTAGAGGTCAAGTTGTATATAGCCTTATAAAGCCATTGCAAGTTAACTTTGTATGAGATGAGAAGCCATTGGAAAGTTTGGGACTGAGAAATGACATGATCTAACATTTTAAAATAATATATAATGACATGGAACAGTTAAAATTATCAAAAAAGGATCTTTTATAAAGTAAACACTGATAATAAAATTCTGGCAGTAACTAGGTACACAAAAATCTATTTTTTGTTGGTTCACATCTTAACAATTGTTTAATATTCTGGAAACTATACCACTGAAGAAAGGCATAAGGTAACTTACTGCAATTTGTCTTTTATCTGTTTCTCCTCTTTTATGATGAAGATCTAATGAATCAGTTAAGGAAAATAAATCTGATAGTATTAAATATAATGAGAGAATCTCAACTCATTTTCAGTTTTGATTTGGAAAATATACAATATTAAATATTCCTTTAATTTATAAAAATGGATCATTCTAACATCACACACATGGATGAAAGGATACAAGTCAAGTATTCCAAAATGGTAACATCCCATATGTAGTCGTAGTAGGAGTCCATAGCATCATGACTGAAAGACAGAATTCAGTTACTTCTTAAGCAGAAAAATGTTGACCTCATTATTTTTAAAAAATTATTCATACCTGTTTTGTTCTTGCAGAGATTTAAACGCTGTTTTGTAGTCAATTTCTCTGAGGAACTGACATAAAATGGCCACCTACATTAACAAAGATTTGAAAATGGTTTCATGTAATGAAAGCTTGGTTTTACAGGGTAATCTTGAATTACTCTTATATTAAGCCTTATAGATCACATTGAATCCGCTCATATTTATGGATTCCATCCAATTTTAATTTCAAAAACCTTTATACACGTGTCTGTCTGACCAATATTCTCTTCATCAGTGACCTCAACCACAAATTTTAGAGGTTTGTTTGAATGAGAAGCTGGCAAAAAGCCAGTTCAGAAAACTGAAGGGGATGGAAAACTGCCAAGCAAAAGTGTCATGACATTCAAGGACATACAGAGTGTGCAATTAAACCTTTCATAGCTGGCAAGTATAGACGCTCATTTTGGAAAAATTTAGGCTGCCAATCTGCTTAACATAGAAAACATTTCACTCAGGTCATAATGTCCATCTCTTTAAAAAATAGTTTTTATTGATTTAATTCAGAAACCATAAAAGTTACCCTCTTAAAGTACCCAATCTGGTGGTTTTTAGTATATTCACCAAGTTGTACAACCATCACCACTATGTAATTTAAAAACATTTTCATTACTTCCCCCAAAAAAGTCCGTTAGCAGTCACTCTCCATTCCCTCTCACCTCAGGCCTCTGATAACCACTAATTTACTTTGTCTCCATACATTTGCCTACTCTGAACATTTCATATGAATGGAATCATAGACTATGTAGCCTTTTGTGTCTAGCTTCTTTCACTTAGCATAATCTTTCAAGGTTCAGCCATGCTGTACCACGTAACAGTAACTCATTCCTTTCTATGGCTGAATAATATTTCATTGCATAGATATGCTGCATTAAGTTCAGTCATTCATCATTTGATGGGCATTAGGGTTGTTTCTACTTTTTGGCTATTATGAATGATGCTGCTGTGAACACTTGTGCACAATTTTTTCTGTGGACATATGTTTTCAGTTGTCTTGGGTATACACCTAGGAGTGAAACTGCTGGGTCATATAGTAATTCTTATGTTTACCTTTTTGAGGAACTGGGAAACTGTTTTCCTGAGTCTACACCGTTTTGATGCTACACCATTTTATATTCCCACCAGCAACATATGAGGGTGCCAATTTCCCCACATCCTCACCATGTGTTTTTAAATGTGTTTAGATTACAGCCATCCCAGTGGGTAGGAAGTGGTATCTCATGGTTTTGATTTGCATTTCCCTAATGACTAATGCACATTTCTAATCTAAAGTATCTTTAAAAACTTGAAAAATGCTTTTTTCCCACTTAGGAGGTTTAAAGGTCAATGTTTTTAATTCATACTTTCATTTTAGTTGACATTCTGTAAACTATTAAAAAAAATTTAAAGAATATGCCAAACTCTTACATACCCTAAGTGATTTTGATATGGAAAATAAAAGCTAATTTCCAGTTCAATGCTTTATATTTATTATAAACTCTAACATATGTAAAAATAAAACAACTTCATAATATTATAAACTAACCTGTGTGTGGCAATTCAGCAAAGAACAACATTTTATCATTCGTTTTATTACCTACAAAAGCAAAATTCTCATTATTTTCAAAAACCAGCTAACATGGATTCTAACAAATGTGTCACTCTGGTATGGGATGTCAAAAGAGGAAGCTGTGTGTGGAGGAACGGGGGATATATGGGAACTCTACCTTTTATTCAATTTTGCTGTGAACTTAAAAGTGCTGTAAAAAATAAACCAAAAATCTAATAAATGTTCAATCTTATTTTGAAAGCCATTATAAGTATTTTTTAAATATCATTTAAGTTATGGTACTGTTAGCCTACATCAGAGAAAATGGCAATGCATATCAAAAAAAAAACGGACAAAATTTGACACCAGGTGCAGGAATGGGGAGGAAATGGGAAGAAGTAGGTCAAATGGCACAAATTTGCAATTAGATAGAAAAAGTCTAGCAAGCTGATATACAGTATGAGGACTAGAATTCATTATACCGTAATGTATACTAAAAAATTGCTGAGAGTAGATTTTAGGTGCTCTTATCACAAAAAATGGGTAACTAAGGAAGGCAATGGATATGTTTTTTTGTTTGACTGTAGTAATCATCTCACTGTGTATATTAAAACATTATTCTGTATATCTTAAATATATACCAAAGAAATTAGGGAAAAAAAATAGGGATTTAGGAGATAGAATCCATAAGATGTGAGAGCTAACTGGATGGTGGCAGGAGGGTCAGTAAAGAAAAAAGCCAAAAATGATAGTCAGGGTTTGGGCTTGAACAACTCAAATGGTTAAACAAAAATGTTTGGTATTTTGCAGGTTTTTTGTTTTTGTTTTTGAAAGGACAGGTGAATTTATTAGGAGTGTATTAGGAGTTTATTACTTTATGGTAAAGACAGACACAAATCAGTTTGGACAAGTTGAATTTGAGGTGTTTTGGGGGAATCAAGACAGCAATAGGTGCTAGAAATAAGGACAATGAAAATACACAGAGCGATGTGTTCTAGAGCCATGAACCTGGGACTTACGATCACATTACAAGGAAATGGGTAAGTTCAGCCAAAAGGGGGCCCAGGAAGAACATATACACGTAGGCAAGAAGCCAGCCAGCCCACGAAAACAATTCACCTGGTCTGTATAAACATCAGGGGGCACAGCCTTGTTAAAGAAGTCAGAACACACAGCTCCTGCCTGGAGGTAATAGTGAAGAGCTGCTGAATACTGATTCGTTGCTGAAACAGAAAAACAGACATAAAGCATTAGAGGTAACAGTTGAAAAACAGGGATTCCTTTGTAAAGAGTCAGGTGTAACTTCATAAGTTAACAAAAGCAGATTCAAACCACAGAACTAGAAATAAAATGTTAGTTAGTATTTCTTGCCAAATGTCCTAGTACAGAATTTAGTATCTGGAGATTTTATTTCCCAAATATCCAAACGAGAAACAAATTATAATTTTGTGAAGTAGTTCAGAATCGGTATATCAAGAAATTGACAGCTATCAAGCTGATATCTTGAACTTGATAGATATCAAGAACCTGATAGCTTCTTTTGGGGGCTGGGGTGGAAATGAGCATTAAAATCAGCATTTGCATCAAAATAATCCAGAGGAGAGAGGAATGATGTGGGAAAGGGAACACGTGAAACAAGACTGGCCATGAGCTAATTACTGTTAATTAGTAGCTGGGTGGTAGACCCACGGTGTTCAGCACACTATCCCTTTTATCTTCATATCTTGAACTTTCCCTTTAAAAAATTCAACTCATTAGGAAACAAGCATGATAGGAAAAAATCTTAAAAATTAAAAACCAACTCCTAAAACACAGATTCTGAAATGATTCTAGTCAGAAATTTTATTTGATCTGTACAGTAATAAAGCATTGAAAGTTTCGTATCAAGTGGGAAAACCTTATCACATATAACCCAGCAGACGAGTAATGGGGAGAGTTAGGATCTATCTCCAAGAATAAAAATAATGATCAACTGTACCTGCAGAGATTTTAGAATCTCTAAACAGCATTTTAAAAAGAAAACCTCATTCTCCTTAAAGATGTTTTACCAATTAATTAGATTTAAAAAATTCATGCTGGGCGCAGGGGCTCACGCCTGTAATCCTAACAATTTGGGAGGCCAAGGCGGGCAGATCACCTGAGGTCAGGAGTTCAAGATCAGCCTGGCCAACATGGCGAAAACCCGTATCTACTAAAAATACAAAAATTAGCCAGGCGTGGTGGTGGGTGCCTATAATCCCAGCTACTTGGGAGGCTGAGGCAGGAGAATCGCTTGAACCCGGGAGGCGGAGTTTGCAGTGAGCCAAGATCGTGCCACTTCACTCCAGCCTGGGCAACAGAACAAGACTCCATCACACACACACAAAAAAATTCAGTTTTTTTGAAAAAGAGAATAAAGGTAGTCAACGTAAAGTTAAAAGCATCTGAACCAAAGGTTCTACACTAAAAAAAAAGTACAAATACTTTTACTGCTTTAATTTTACTAAAGACAAGTAAATCTCAACAAAACTTAAGTATTGAAATAAAATAGGTTATATATTTACTTTCACTTCAAAAAGTGCTATAAAAACAAAACACAAAGCAACTAAACATCTCACTTACCAAAGTAAATATCTGCCTGGATAATTAACCAAGAATGGTTATTTGGATTTATACTGAGTGTATATCGAACTAGCTCTTTCACTGTTATTGCCACAGCTTCAAAGTCCACAGACTGGAGGCTAAAAGGAAAGATACACAACATTAATCTCTATTTTAAAAGTCAACTTTAAATTCCATGCATGTATTTATTAAAAACAAAAACTCAGCCAAGATTTAGGTGAACATAAATATAATGCTAAATACTAGGAGTAAATGTATTATAAGAACTATCAACACAACTAAGTCTAAGAAAGTGTGATGGGCTAACTTTTTATGAGGGGTTGAAAACAATCTGATTTTTGTTCTCTTTTCTTCAAAATGTCAAAGGTAGACAAGGCTGCACCAAGAAAGTGTATTTGCCTCTTTTACAAATGTTTAAAGCATACAGAAGTAGTAAGATAAAACCCTTACCTCTGCTTAGCACAATTTATGGGCAACAAAAGAGACTCATAAAATTTCCCCAAATTATTATTATCATTTTTTTTTTTTGAGACAGAGTCTCACTCTGTCGCCCAGGTTGGAGTGCGGTGGCACGATCTCCGCTCACTGCAACCTCCGCCTCCCGGGTTCAAGCGATTCCTCTGCCTCGGCCTCCTGAGTAGCTGGGATTACAGGCGCTCACCACCACACCCAGCTAATTTTTTTTTTTTTTTTGTATTTTTAGTAGAGACGGGGTTTCACCATGTTGGCCAGGCTGGTCTCAAACTCCTGGCCTCAGCCAATCTGCCCATCTCAGCCTCCCGGTGCTGGGGATTACAGTCCTGAGCCACCACACCTGGCCCCCAAATGATTTTTAAGTTCTGTTATCTATGAGAAGTTACATAAAAATCAAGGACTCAGACACTGACAGTGTTGCCTTGTGGCCTTACATCCACCTTAAGCCTTCTTGCAAGAGTTACTGACTCCCCTCGAGATGCTTCAGGGGCCTAATGGGGTCAGGGGCTGGATGTCCAAGTATATCACATCAGTGCATCTGGCAGCCCTCAAAATCAAGAAAAGAGTACTGTGAGCCTGGCTAAATGTGGACACCTTCAGGTACAGAGTCAGAAGATTGAACTGTGAAGAGAAAAGCGAGGCCGGCACCCAAAAAACTGCTAACTGCTCCCACCTCCTAAGAGCAGTAAAGCACAAGGGTAGAGAATACAGGCTGTGGATTCAGACGCATGGCTCTATCATTTACAAGGTGAATTTAGACAAGGTACTTCTGTTGCCCTGAGGGGTTACAGTTTACCCTAACTCACCAGAGCCCAGTACAGTGGAAAACGAATTGTGGGATTATTAGCATGTAGTCCATTATTTATTTAAATTTAAATAGTTATATAAGTTAGATTGGCTTACAATTTTACAGACATTTACAAAATGTTACAAGTGTAAGAATTCTATATATCAAGTAGTTGGTTTTAAAAACGTAATCTTCAATCCAGTGCCATTCCCACTATTCTTGGAATCAATAAAGAGTCCCACTCAGGAGAAATACTTTTCTCTAGTCAAACATTTAGTCACATTTTGTTTTCTCTGGGTCAATTTAAAGTATTTTCATCATGAAGATAATAGTTAAGCCTACTATGTACCAGTCTTTATTCTAAATATCTAGCTTAGAAAATGTATTATTTCAGGCCAGGTGCGGTGGCTCACGCCTGTAATACCAGTACTTTGGGAGGCCAAGGCAGGTGGATCACGAGGTCAGGAGATCAAGATCATCCTGGCTAACATGGTGAAACCCTGTCTCTACTAAAAATACAAAAAATTAGCCAGGCATGGTGGTGGGCGCCTGTAGCCCCAGCTACTTGGGAGGCTGAGGCAGGAGAATGGCGTGAACCCGGGAGGCAGAGCTTGCAGTGAGCCAAGATTGCGCTACTGCACTCCAGCCTGGGTGACATAGCAAGACTCCATCTCAAAAAAAAAAAGAAATAAATAAAAATATATTATTTCATCCTCATAATTTTTAGGCAGGTACTATTTTAGAGATGGGGAACATGGCACAGAAACCAACTTTTTGAAGGTCATATACCTCTAAGTGAAAAGGCTGGGGCTCAAACCCCGTGAGTCTGACCCAGAGCCCCTAGGGTAAACAATTCTTTTGCCTCATTTACAAACACGCTGGAAACCAATCATTACAGTCTAAACTTAGGCCACAGAGGTAATACTACAGAGGCTAAAAAACACAACCATTAGGTGGGGCGCAGTGGCTCATGCCTGTAATCCCAGCACTTTGGGAGGCCGAGGTAGGCAGATCGCAAGGTCAGGAGTTTGAGACCAGCCTGACCAACATGGTGAAACCTCATCTTTACTAAAAATACAAAAATTAGCTGTGTGTGGTGGCACGTGCCTGTAACACCAGCTACTCAGGAGGCTGAGGCAGGAGAATTGCTTGAACCCGGGAGGCGGAGGTTGCAGTGAGCTGAGATCATGCCACTGCACTCCAGCCTGGGCAACAGAGCGAGACTCCGTCTCAAAAAATAAAAATAAAAATAAGTAAATAAATAAATAAAAATAAAAATTAGCCAGGTGTGGTGGCACATGCCTGTAGTAATTGCTCAAACCTGGAAGGTGGAGGTTGCAGTAAGCCGAGATCGTACCATTGCACTCCAGCTTGGGTGACAGAGTGAGACTTTGTCTCAAAAAAACCCCCAACAAACAAAAACACAACCACTGAAACCACCAATTAAAAAATGCAAAACTGGGCTGGCCGTGGTGGCTCACGCCTGTAATCCTAGCACTTTGGGAGGCTGAGGTGTGCAGATCACCTGAGGCCAGGAGTTTGGGACCAGCCTGACCAACATGAAGAAACCCGTCTCTACTAAAAATACAAAATTCACCGAGTGTGGTGGCACATGCTTGTAATCCCACGTACTCGGGAGCCTGAGGCAGGAGAATCGCTTGAACCGGGGAGGCAGAGGTTGTGGAGAGCCGAGATTGCGCCACTGCACTCCAGCCTGGGCAACAAAAGCAAAACTCTGCCTCAAAAAAAAAAAAAAAAAAATCCAAAACTGGGTGGGCATGGTGGCTCACGCCTATAATTCCAGAGCTCTAGGAGCCCAAGGTGGGCGGATCTCTAGAGGCTAGGGGTTCAAGACCAGCCTGGGAAACAGGGTGAAACCCTGTCTCTACTAAAAATACAAATAAATAGCTGGGGGTGGTGGCATGCACCTGTAATCCCAGATACTTGGCAGGCTGAGGCATGAGAATCGCTTGAACCTTGCAGGCGTAGGTTGCAGTGAGCTGAGACCTCACCTCTGCACTCCAGCCTGGGCGACAAAGCAACACGATGTCTAAAAAAAAAAGAAAAGAAAAGAGAAAAGAAAAGAAAAGAAAAACTGTCTCTACCTGATTCTTGAATTGGTATCTAACAACAGATTTTATATAAAAATCAGGAACACAGGATGACGGACTCTGCAGTTCAAATGCTGTGGAGCATGCACATGTGCTTCATGCAGCATGGTGCTCCCTTGGGAAACAAGCCTCAGTAAGTGGAGGGCGGGGGCACTCACCTGCTCTGACCCTCCAAATCCCTGGATGAGACAGAGAGCTTTTCCAATCTCTAAGATTGAGACGGAAACAAATTCTTTACTATTATTCTATTATCAGCTTGTCTATGTACCGAAATCTTTTCTTCTTCAAAGATGCCACTAAGAGTAATAACATAAGGCTTGGACAAGCACAAACTAAGAAGACTGAGAGGGAGGGCAGGGAGGAAAAACATCTGTGAGGAAACAAGTTGATTCCCCTACATGAGAAGTGCTATGTGTGGGAAAAGAAAAATGTACATGATTTCCTCAAGTAAATGAACCCTTTTTCCTCCCCTAAAAAAAGTCCCCATCATCTTACTGTGATTCTCAGGTAGTGCATGCAAAAGGGAATATTTCGCAAAGTAATTAAAGAAGTTTAGTTTAGTTCCTACAGCAACTAAAAGAGATTGGGAGCCTTTTGATAACTGCAGCATTAGATGAGACATACAAAAAATTATGAAAAAAGAAATCACTTTCAAATAGATACTTGTAAAAGAAATAAGATGCTGGAAACCTGATAGAAAGTCATTCTTTCATTGGCCCCAATTTTCCAATTCTACTGAAAATCAGGACCACTTATATCTTCTGTTCCAAGGCTGATAAATCTTAACTCCTACTTAAGAGTTATGCTGGGCCAGGTGTGGTAGCTCCTGCCTGTAATCCCAGCACTTTGGGAGGCTGAGGTGGGCAGATCACTTGAGGTCAGGAGTTCGAGACCAGCCTGGCCAACACGGCAAAACCATGTGTCTACTAAAAATACAAAAATTAGCCAGGCGTGGTGGCGGGTGCCTGTAATCCCAGCTATTTGGGAGGCTGAGGCATGAGAATCGCTTGAACCCAAGAGGCAGAGATTGCAGTGAGCAGAGATTGTACCACTGCATTCCAGCCTGGGCAACAGAGTGAGACTCTGCCTCAAAAAAAAAAAAAAAGGGTTATGCCTTATCCACAATTTACAGGAAGATAATTATCATTATCATAATAGAGAAACACAAAGACTGTAGAATCTTAGATTTCTGGCCCTTTAATAAAATTATCTAAGGGTATCTATACTAGTCAGAATGGTTTCCAAATACATAACTCAATTAATAAAATAAAAGCTATACCACTACTTACTTGGGAATGGAAGATGGCCAAATAGAAATGTGTTCAGCTGTAATATCATTCACAATGTCCTCCTTTAAAAAGAAAAAAAAAGGTGTGATTTACAAAGAAATTTCTTTTAAATTTTTCTAAATGAAATTATGAAATACTTACCCGAACATTGTGAAGTTTCACAAAGAGTGATAAAATAATAGTCAAAACGAGTGGTTCCTATGAGAAAGAAAACACAGAATCCTTAAACAGTGTATGTATATTTATTTAATATTTCTCCTGTCAACCTCACAGACATCAAGCATTTTAAAAGACCCTTGCCTTTTTAAAATTTAGCATCTGTTTTAGCATGTGCTTTAGCACACTAAAAATCAACTTTTTAATCGCATGTGGGGGCGGGGCGTGGATCATAGCACATAATTTACATAAAATTAGCATAAATGTTTGGCTTATGGTGCTATCTCCACGCTCAACTCCTCACATGACTCTCAAGTAACTTTTTATCCCTTAAAATAATGTTCAAAGAGTGAAACCTAGGTTATGTCCAATAAATAAATATGACATTGATCCTACTAAGCAAAAATTAAAGCCAGGCTTCACACATCTAGCCCCTATTATGAAGACTTCTTTACAATTTAAAGAAATACCTGCTCCGTTCACTAAAACATGGTAAAGTAAATGCAAAACAAACTTTTCCAATCAGAATATCCCACCCACCAATAATGATCACTGAAGAAAAGCACATTAACAGGTCACTTTAGTAATTTAACCAGAGGCCAGGCAAGGTGGCTAACACCTGTAATCCCAGCACTGTGAGGGGCCAAGAAGGGATGATAATTTGAGATCAGGAGTTAGAAACTAGCCTGGGCAACAAGGGGAGACCTCATCTCTACAAAAAATTAGCTGGGCATGGTTACATGTGCCTGTAGTCCCAGTTCCTCAGAAAGCTGAGGCAGGAGGACTGCTTAACCTCAAGAATTAGAAGACGCAGTGAGTTACAATCACACCTCAGCACTCCAGCTTGGGTGACAGATCAAGACCCTGTCCCTTAAAAAAAAATTAAAAAACAAATAATAATTTAGTCAGTATTTGAAGTACCCAATAATTTTTAGTCATATTCTACAAAAACCAGCAATAGTAATTAGAGCAATTTTTAATAAAACTTACTCGTAATTTTTTGGTAAAAGAAAGCAGTTCACTCCTACAAAACAAAAATTTTTGAATACACATTTAATATTAGAAATAAAAAATAAAATCAAGAAAGTAAATTATAGGTGAAGGTTTATTCTTAATGCTCCAATTCTGCAAGTGTGAAAAGGAATGTAATATTCTATTGTTATACTAACCTAATAACATTTCTTCCCTGTTTTAATCACATGTGAAGTCTTCAATACTATCCAACCTTAAATACTACTGATTTTGAATTCCAGTTGATTAAATGATTAATAGTTTCTTAAAATGACATATAAACAAAAGATCTTTCCAAAGGTGGCCAAGGCAGACAGGTTCATCACAGGTGAGTACTACAGAACTCGTAAGATTGTCCAACTTTATGATATACAGAATAAAAGCTGATGTTCTTGAAATCAACCTTTAATAGGTTAATAGTATAAATAGGATAAATATTAAGAACTCAAACACAACTGATAGAAACGTACCAATACATACCGATACATGATACCTAACGTAGATTCCCTCTGTTTTATTAAACTAACTCTGCCATCATTTCCTCGTTTGTGCTGACTGGACACACTACAGATTTGAACAACAACTTCCCAAAGGTCTTTGGCAGTCCGTCTACTTTCTTTAGGGCCTGGAAGTTCTTTGCATGTAGCTGCTAAAAGCTGTCCAAGCTATAACATGAAAAACAAAATACACAAAAGATAATCTGTAATGTCGTGCACATTAGTTCTATTATCAAGGCACACTGGAGGAAAGATGGAATGACTGCCCAAATATACTAAGCACAGTTATTTTATGCTGTGCATTCTGTACAACCTTTGAGGAATTTAGGGCTCATTGGGTACTGACAGATCTGAATCTGAGAAAGATCCTCTGGTTCGAGCATACGAACTTTGTCTCTGAACAATTATAGTCTAATGAAAACGAAAATGAGACAACGCAAAGAGATAGGTGATTTATTAAGTGGAAAAAAAAACGAGTTGCTAAATACACATAGTATGATCCCACGTTACATAGGGAAAAAAAAAAGTGTAATGGAAGGCATACACCAAGATGTTAACTGTAGTAAAAGCCCAGGGGGTGAGATTAAAATAGTGCTCAGATTTCTCTCTCTCCCTCGTGCACATACACACACATACAACTTTTAATCACTAAAAAAAAAATTGTTTCAACGAAAAAAATAAGGAAAGGAATAAGGAAACTGAAGTTGGCAGAATTAAGGGATATAGATTTAAAGCAATTTTTCTCTAAGAAAATTGGTAGCAACTGGGAATGGAGCTACTGCTCATCTGAGGAGGTAGAATTAAGGCAGGACAGGTTACACAAAGTGACTGGTATGAATAAAAGCAGCCTCAACGACCTAAGATGTAGGGAGAACCCAGAAATAAAGAGTGGAAAAGCTAAAAGCAAAAGACAGGGAAAGATTGACTTACAATAAATTCAGAATTTATTTTCTTTTCTTTTCTTTTTGGAGGCAGGGTCTTGCTCTGCACCCAGGCTGGAATGCAGTGGTATAATCTTGGCTCACTGCAACCTCCGCCTCCCAGGCTCAAACGATTTTTGTGCCTCAGCCTCCTAAGTAGCTGGAATTACAGGCATGTGTCACCATGCCCGGCTAATTTCTGTATTTTTAGTAGAGACGGGGTTTCACCATGTTGGCCAGGCTGGTCTCGAACTCCTGGCCTCAAGTGATCTATCCGCCTCGGCCTCCCAAAGTGCTGAGATTACAGGCGTGAGACACAGCATCTGGCCAAATTCAGAACTGGGCCCCTTTACCCTTGTTCATATTAACTTTTATACTCCATGGCTCTTGTAGAGGGTGCAGTAGCAAGGATAATTTCAAATCCATCAGGAACCCCTGGTTTCTACTTAAAATGGACCTAGGGGTCCCTACTGCTTAAGGCGGCTTTTTTAAGGAGGTGGCAAGATTGTGACAAGGACAAAAATTGGTGGTTTTTCTCTACATTTTTTTGTTATGAAAAATTTCAAACAGAAAAATAAAAAAAAAATTCAATAAATACCTGACACATTGTGACTATTCTGCCATGTTTGCTTTATATATCTACATAAATTTTTTTGTTAAACCATATTAAACTAAGTTAGACACAATATTTCATCCCTAAAAACTTCCACATACATCTTCTAAGGACGAGGACATTCTTCTCCATAACCACAACTCTGTGATCATGCCTAAGAAAATTAACAAGAGTACTGTGGCTTTCCGAAGCTCGTGAGAATAACATAAAAACCCTACCTATACTAGGTGAATAGACACGGACCAATGGCCTAGCAGGATATTTCATCCTGCAAGCTTACCTAAAATACTCTTCTCTGAGAAATGGAATCACAATACATGCAGTTATTCACTGCAGTGTAATGCCAGGGCTACTGTAGCTCTTAGCTCAAATTCATCTTCTGTTGTCAGGGATCATATGCTTTAAGGTCACTGAATTTATTACATAAATTTAATTTTAAAAATTTTCAAAGTCTAAGGCCTCAAATCAATTGAATTCCACAAACATTCTTGAGCACCTACTATGTGTGGTGGGCATCATGGAAAGCACAACATAAAAATTAACTGCCCTGAAGCAGTTCATTGTCTTATAGAGAAGACAAGTGGATAAATAACTTACTATTCAGCATAAACACAACAAAAGAAATAAGTCAACAGTACAACAGTAGCAGGATCAGTACAACAGTACAAAGGAAGCAGGAAGAGGAAGTGATTTACTCATTTACAGAGAAAAGAATATGGGAAAGCATCAGAGAAATCACACAAACACGCAAAGCTGGAAAGGACATCCTGGCTAATGTGACAAACAGCGTGTGCACAGGTGCAGAATGGAAACATGGCGTGGGCATGCTGGTGCTGCCAGCACAGGGCTGGAACGCCAAGGGGCAGGGGAACTGCACCTGGAGGAGGAGAAGCACGCACACCTTAAGAAGCCTGGTAGGCCACATGAACAACCTAAGGTTTTAGCCTATACTAGCACCACTGTGGCTGCCAACCCCCCCACTGCTACCTAGGTTCTTATCATCCAAGTGCCTATAACCTGTGCCCTTTCCATTATGTGACACTGCCACCCACTCTGATCCAAGGGGCAGACTAGACAGTTTTATATTATTTCAAAAGGGTATATTTTAGTGACATGCTTAAGAATTTTCTGTTCCTATTTGTGATTATGTAATATATGAGTAGGAAAATATGTTCCTATGTAACTATAGAAAACATTAAAATCACCAAATTTCCCATTATCTAGAGATAATGGCTGTTAATATCCTTTCAGACTTTTTCCTACACGTGTGTGCGTGTGTGTGTGTGGTGCATTCCACACCAGATTGGAAGTGTGGAAACTGATTCAGATTGTATTTTTTTCAAAACACAATCCCTCATTCTAAACTTCTTTCTCTAATTCCTTTTTCCTTGACATTAACAAGGCAGTGAGAGGCCAATTATGTATGGAAGGTGGCACACAAAACCCTAACCACCAGATGACATATGAAGAGACATCTAAGTGACAATTCTTTCGCAAAGTCACCACACATCCTTCCTCCTTTTGGACCAGATCAGGGGAACTGCAGGAAGCAGTGAGACAGCCTCTCCCAGAGTTAGGCAACCAACAAAACAATTTCCTGTGTCCTTACACATTGCAGACCCTCAAGCATTCATTACACAAACACATGCCTATCTCTCCTGGTGCACAGCTCCACAGAATTCACTGCCAGAGGTAAAGAGAAGAGTTACTATGCTGTCTTTGCACTCAGTGACAAGCTATGATTCTAAGTGTAAATGACAGTAACCTTGGAACACAACGGTTCCCTCATCTGATTTTCTTAAAGGCTAAGAAAATACTGGTGTCCATAATGAGACAAGTGCCCAGTATATTAAGAACTCACATGCCAGAAAGTTCACTAAAGAGATAGAAATGATTCAGGTCGGGCGCGGTGGCTTATGCCTGTAATCCCAGCACTTTGAGAGGCCCAGGCGGGGGGATCACCTGAGGTCAGGAGTTCTAGACCTGCCATGGCAAAACCCCGTCTCTATTAAAAATACAAAACAAAAAAAAACTACCCCGGTGTGGTGGTGCATGCCTGTAATCCCAGCTACTTGGGAGGCTGAGGCACAAGAATGGGGTGAAACTGGGAGGTAGAGGTTGCAATGAGCCGAGATTGTGCCAGTGCACTCCAGCCTGGGCGACAGAGGGGGACTCAGTCTCCAAAAAAAAAGAAGAGATAGATATGATTCAATGTCTGAAATTTCAAAGAAAAGGGTAATTCAAGTATGGCAGTTTTCACGAGCAAGTGTAAAGATAACAAAAAGGGCCGGGCCGGGCGCGGTGGCTCACGCCTGTAATCCCAGCACTTTGGTAGGCCGAGGTGGGCAGATCACCTGAGGTCGGGAGTTGAGACCCGCCTGACTAACATGGAGAAACCCCATCTCTACTAAAAATACAAAATTAGCCAGGCGTGGTGGTGCATGCCTGTAATCCCAGCTACTCGGGGGGCTGAGGCAGGAGAATTGCTTGAATCCGGGAGGCGGAGGTTGCGGTGAGCCGAGATCGTGCCATTGCACGCCAGCCTGGGCAACAGGAGCGAAACTCCGTCTCAAAAAAAAGGGCCGGGCTCGATGGCTCACACCTGTAATCCCAGCACTTTGGGAGGCCAAGGCGGGCAGATCACGAGGTCAGGAGACTGAGACCATCCTGGCTAACACGGTGAAACCCCATCACCACTAAAAATACAAAAAATTAGCCGGGCATGGCGGTGGGCGCCTGTAGTCCCAGCTACTCGGGAGGCTGAGGCAGGAGAATGGCGTGAACCCGGGAGGCGGAGCTGGCAGTGAGCCGAGATCGCGCCACTGCACTCCAGCCTGGGCGACAGAGCGAGACTCCGTCTCAAGGAAAAAAAAAAAAAAATTACAAAAAGGGGGGAAAAACTGAAGAAATCAATAAACTCTCAATAAATCCTGAAAGGGTTAAAATGAAATGAGCTCAGTTTTTAAAAGGACATACATGAAGGAAGAAACAAGTAACCAAACACAAATGTTACTAAGTGGCACAGTTTTACAAGAGTTCCCAGATAAACACAGATTTAAAGGATTTTTTTTTTTTTTTGAGACAGAGTCTCGCTCTGTCGCCCAGGCTGGAGTGCAGTGGCGCCATCTGGGCTCACTGCAAGCTCCGCCTCCCGGGTTCACGCCATTCTCCTGCCTCAGCCTCCGGAGTAGCTGGGACTACAGGCACCCGCCACTACGCCCGGCTAATTTTTTTGTATTTTTAGTAAGGACGGGGTTTCACCTTGTTAGCCAGGATGGTCTCCATCTCCTGACCTCGTGATCTGCCCGTCTCGGCCTCCCAAAGTGCTGGGATTGCAGGCGTGAGCCACTGCACCCAGCCGATTTAAAGGATTTTGTATTACCAAAGACAAGTTGGGACAAAGAAAGAATAACAAAAGGTAATAGGAACAATTAAAAATAATGGGAAAATCTGAAGCACCAAATATACCCAAAAAGGAGACAGGGACGTATAATGTTAAATCACTACATGTTTTACTTTGTTTTTTGGGTTTGTTTTTTTTTTTGTTTTTTTTTTTTTTGAGGTAGAGTTTCGCTCTTGTTGCCCAGGCTGGAGTGCAATGGCGCCATCTCAGCTCACGCAAACTCTGCCTCCCGGGTTCAAGCGATTCTCCTGCCTCAGCCTCCTGAGTAGCTAGGACTACAGGCACCTGCCACCACACCTGGCTAATTTTTGTATTTTTAGTAGAGACAGGGTTTCACCATATTGGCCAGGCTGGTCTCGAACTCCTGACCTTGTGATCCGCACGTCTTGGCCTCCCAAAGTGCTGGGATTACAGGCGTGAGCCACTGCGCCCAGCCTACTTTGTTTTTTTTTTAACTGTAAAACCAGAAAGTGAGAAAAACCCACTACTTACTCAGAGTGTGTATAATATTAACACATGAAAGATATAATCTTAGAAAAAACCTCCAGTTTCTTATTAGTTTTGATATTTTCTGTACTCAGAAGCATTTTAGGTTGCAAAGGATATAATTAAGACAACAAAATAACTTAGTGCCAATTTACTGAATAAATTCTTTCACTAGGGGAATAATTACTAATAGCAAACCTATTGGAGATTCAGACATAGCAAACTTAGAAGGATAAAATTCTAAAGAAGAATAAAGTGTTCAAATGGAAACAAGGAGAAGTGCATCCCTGACGGACTCCATCAGTTCTAGAGTGTGATTAGAGCAACCAAAGCAAAGAAAGCGAATCCCTCATTACTTAGGATTACACCAATGTGTTATCTGTTAACTAAATAATCTGTGACTACATGCTCATGAATTACAGGGCATTAGAAAGAAATATTAGAACAAGGTCAAGTGCATGAATTATCAAAAACTATCCTTTAACTACAAATCAACAAGCATTTGTCCAATCATTTGTATCACAGAAATTAGACAAGTTCCCAAAGTAGTATAAAGTTAAAGAAACAAGTATAATAATACCATCCTAACAATCCTTTTATTTAAACATTAACTACCTTTACATATGGATTACTCTGAAGCAAAAATGCAGGAACTTGGAGTGTAAGGTATTCATTTTCTCTCCAGTTTAACATAAAGGCAACACATTCCTCAGCTATAACTTGACGAAGAGGAATATCTAAAAAGCAAAGAAGAAAACAGTTGGAATTACCATCACAACATTAAAATAGGAACAAAGCAAATACTTGCTCAGATTTCAATTGAATAAAAAAACAGGACAGGTATGGTGGCTCACACCTGTAATCCCAACACTTTGGGAGGCCAAGGTAGGAGGATCACTTGAGGCCAGGAGTTTGAGACCAGCCTGGGCAACAGAGTGAGACCTTGTCTCAAAAATAAAATTTTGTAGAGACAGGGTCTCACTCTGTCGCCCAGGATACAGTGCAGTGGTGTGATTACGGTTCACTGCAGCCTTGAGCTCCCAGGCTCAAGCGATCCTTCCACCTCAACCTCCCCAAGTAGCTGGGACCACAGGTCCCACCACACCTGGCTAATGCTACCACACCTGGCTAATTTTTACATTTTTGTAGAGATGGGGTCTCACTATGTTGTCCAGGCTGGTCTCGAACTCCTGGACTCCAGTGATCTGCCCGCCTCGGACTCCCAAAGTGCTGGGATTATAGGCGTGAGCCAGCATGCCCAGCCTCCTTCTTATTTTAAACACTGTTTATAAGCATAAACTATAGGACAAGTTGCTGAACATTTAATAAGTTAGGAGTTTACAAAAATTATATGCAGAGCTATCAGTCCTTTACCCTCCCTATCCCCAAAAAAGTGATGTGAACTACAAACTGTTCAGCCAAAAAGGTAGCACAAAGAGACTAATGATTTAAAGGAACTTTCACCCATTTCAAAGAGTAAGAGCACAGGCTTTGAAGCTGGGCTGGAGTACAGTCATAGTTCTGTCTCTTCCTGTGTGACTGTGGGCAAATTCCTCAACCTCTCTGCACCTCGGTTTCTTAGTTACAAAATGGGGATAAGGAAACAGTAGCTACTTCACAGAGCTGCTATGAGGACTAAATGAGTTATGCACCTGAAGCTTAGAACAATGCCTGACACGTAGTTAGCACTCAACAAACATTAGGGTTTAAACATTCTTTCTCATTTTAGAAAACCATGTATGGAAAACCTACCTCCCACTTTTAAAAAGTAAACATGTATACAGCAGCATGCATCCTTTAGTGCCAGCATATTATTAGATCAATCCTCATGAAGACATTACAATATTTAAGAGCACTGATGTGTTAAAGCTCAAAGGCATTCTCTCTATAGGGTACTAAAAAGTTATGATCTATAACTGCATGCCCCTGCTGGAAATTAGACTTTAATTAGAAATTAAACTAACCCATAGGACTCAAGACGGTAGCACTTGCTTCTGTTCTGACACATTACTATCACCTTCCTTTTATAATGCAATTCCACTGTTTATACTATTAAATGTGTACAGTATGATTTAATTGCTCTAAATACTTCTAAAGCAGAAAAATAAGAAACTGCTTTAACTAAGAAAGATTTATGTGTCGTAGATGATCATTTATATGGTAAGCCCCTTTTCACAGTAAGACATTTACAATTAGAATTAAACACTCAAGATCTGTTCCTAAAGTAGCCACAAGTGAATTTCTAGCCCACTGGCAATCAGTGTGAAGGCATTTTATGGCTGTAACAAGGAAATAAAACTTCAATCTGTACACTCAAGGACATTTTGATTCTTTCAAACACCTGAAAATTGCAATATAGTTTCTCTAGTGTGTAGAAGTATCCCCCAAAATTCATGTGTATCTGGAACCTGAGAACGTGACCTTATTTGGAAATAGTCTTTGCAGATGTAATTAGCTATGATGAAGTCAGCTGGATTAGGGCAGAACTTAGATCCAATGACTGGTGTCCTTGTAAGAAGAGAACACAGACATACACAGGGGGAAGGCCATGTGAAGACAGCAGCAGAGACTGGAGCAATGCAGCCCAAGCCAAAGATTGCTGGGTCACCAGAAGCTAGGAAGACGCAAGGAAAGAGTCTTTCTTGGAGCCTTTGGGGGCAGCACAGCCCTGCAGACATCCTGACTTCACACATCCGGCCTCCAGAACTGGGAGATAATATATTTATGTTGTTTTAAGTCACCCAGTTTGTGGTACCTTGTTACAGAAATCCCAGAAATGAACAGTTTCCTTCATTTTTCCCAATGTTCTCCAGTGAACACCAAACCCAAATTCTGTTTTAGGAGTAAAATAACTTTTTTCAAAGATGATAAAAACTCGGCTGGGCATGGTGGCTCATGCCTCTAATCCCAGCACTTTGGGAGGGCGAGGAGGGTGGATCACCTGAGGTCAGGAGTTCAAAACCAGCCTGGCCAACATAGTGAAACCCCATCTCTAAAAAAATACAAAAATTAGCCAGGCATGACAGTGGGTTCCTGTAATCCCAGCAACTGAGGAGGCTGAGGCAGGAGAGTCACTTTAACCCGGGAGGCAGAGACTGCAGTGGGCCGAGATCGCGCCATTACACTCCAGCCTGGGTGACAGAGCTACACTCCATCTCAAAAAAAAAAAAAAAAAAAAAGATTACAAACTCAAATAAATCTGCTTTTAAATTTTCCCCCACAATTATCTGTGTACTGAGTTTCTGAAATTTGTCTTTGTGAACCAGTCTTACCAGGAAGCCTCATTTCCAGATAGCCTCGTACTCTACTTATAAGGTCGGATGGCGGTCTCTCTCCTGCCTGCCCTGTCCCAGCTTCGTGTGTATGAATATCCAAAAGCAACATCTCATTCAGCATGACCTGACGAAGCTTCGGTGAGAACTCTGTTACCAACTCCAAACAAGCAGCAAAGAGCTGTTTAGCATGGGAAAAGTCCTATGAAAAGAAAAAGAATAGCCTGGGTCACCTTTCCTTTGGCGCCAAAAAATGTGTGCCTTTATGTTGACAGAGCAAAGAGGAGAAGGATTAGTTCAAATGGTTAACGTTGCTTTTCTCAGGCAGTAAGGCTAGATAGTATTTTCCTCTCTGTATTGTTGATTTATTCCAAAAAATATTTAATACCTTTGTAATTTTAAAAAATCCAATAAACAATATAAAATACTTATATTATTATGCAACTTTTATAAAAGTTATAAGATAACCAAAGACTTCTGTACTACACAGGTGTAAATTCTATAACAAGCACCCTCCTCCATCCAACATATTCAGAATTAGACCTTACACCATTCAAGGGTTACACATTCCAAAATCTTTGCACACCACCGTACTAGACGATAAAATTGGCTAACAAATAAAATGAAATAAATCAGCTATGATCCAAGTCCTTTCCTATGCATCTCTTATGTTTCCAAAGACTATATTCTATTGCTCCACATATTTCATTCACTCCCATAATCTGGCTTCTACCCCCATCATTACAAAGAAGTAACTCTCACAAGCCAAAGATCTTTTAATTGTCCAATCTACTGAACACTGTTATCTTACAGGAATTAGGGGCTTCAACTCAGTGCTATGTATTGCCCTTTTCTTGACATTTTCTTTTCCCCTAGCTATTCTACATTTGTGTGGTCCTCACACCCATCACACCACTATTTCTTGGACCTAGTATTGCATTCCCTAGGGTCTCACGCTCTTTATATTCTCTCTGGGTGATCTTTGGTAATTCCCAAATCTGTAACTCCAGTCCAGACCATTCTCCAAGCTTTAGGCTGTTTCCAACTGTAGCTTCAAATTAAAATTGTAAAAATAAACTCATAATCTGCCCTGCAAAAATGTGTTTCTGCACATTCACTTGCTGGTATTGCCACTTGTTCTCTGACTCTCGAACCGGAAGTCTGAGCATCATGCTCAATTCTTTCTCCCTCTCTTGCCTTCCACATTAAGTCAGTTGCCAATTGCTTCCAGATTTTACCTCCTAAATATTTCTCTAATATGTTCTCTTCTCTCCATCCCTTGTAATACTTGTGACACTTACTAGCTGTGTGCCCTTGGACAATTTAACACCTTTAAAACTGAGATAATACCTTCCACAAACTTTTTGTGAATAAATGAAACAATAAATGCATATGAAATTTCAGAACAGTCTCTGTGCCCAGTAAATGTTATGTTAGGTGTAGAAGGAGATAAAGCTGCTAACTACATTCCTCCTATTAAAACTTTTCAATGGCTTACAATTGTCTCATGATGCATTGTCTAATATGGCAGCCACTAGATAAGATGTGGCTACTGAGCATGTGAAATGTGACTAGTCCAAGTTGAGAGATTCTATAAGTATAAAATACTTACTGGATTTTGAAGACTTAGCACATACATTTTCAAAAGAATGCAAAACATCCCAACTTTTTGTATCGATTACACATTGAAATTAGACATACTGAGTTAAATAAATCATTTCAATCAACTAAACTTTTTTATGAAATTACAGATTACATATGTGGCCTACACTATGTACCCACTGGACAATGATGGTCTAGAGCAGCAGTTCTCCAACTTTAGCATGCAACAGAATTACTTTGAGGGCTTATTTAAAAAGATGTTGGGCCCCATCCCAGAATTTCTGATCCATTAGGTCTAGGACAGGGCCCCAAAATTTTTATGTCCAGCAAGTTCCAGCCACGTGCAGTGGCTCATGCCTGTAATGCCAGCACTTTGGGAGGCTGATGTGGAAGGATTGTTTGAGCCCAGGAGTTTAAGATCAGCCTGGGCAATATAAGGAGATGCTGTCTCTGCAAAAAAAAAAAAAAAAAAAAAAAATCTTTCAAATAAGCTGGGCATGGTGGCACATGCCTGTGGTTCCAGCTACTTAGGGGGCTGAGGTGGGAGAATTGCTTGAGCCCAGGAAGTCGAGGCTGCAGTGAGCCATGATCATGCCACTGCACCCCGGTCTGGGCAACACAGCAACACCCTGTCTCAAACAAAAAGTTCCCAAATGTCACAGATGCTGCTGGTGTGGGGATGTAGTTAACTTATTTAAGCCTCAATTTTAGTTCATTTCTGCCTTCCAAATGCTGTCTTTAACCTTCCTAAAGAACTCAGTGTATGATCAGTCACGCAACTGCACTATCTTATGTGATTTAACATTCCACTTATGTCTCAACATCCCAGACTGCAAACTCATGTAAAATACACTACAAAAGTATATTTTTAGAAAGTTTGTTTTTTAATCTTGGTACACAATCTTTACTAGCTGAATCCTAAAGAATACAAATAATATCTTTGCATGTTCTCTCAACTTTTAAAAAGGCACAGAACAGTATTCATTTGATCAAGACCATTTTAGTATAATTATAACGGTAAAGCAAAAAGAACAAACCAAAATGCCTTTTTAAATATCCTTTTAGGCCTATGACTGTGACTTTAAAGATTAGGAAAAGATTAGGAAAAGGTAAGTTCTGGTTCCTGACTTCCTGCTAAAATTAGTAAAGCATATTCTTTTCTTTTTTTTTTTTTTTTTTTTCGAGATGGACTATCACTCTGTCACCCAGGCCGGAGTGCAATGATGCAATTTCAGCTCACTCCAACCTCCACCTCCCATGAGATTCTCCTGCCTCAGACTCCAAGTAGCTGAGATTATAGTCACCCGGCTAATTTTTGTATTTTTAGTAGAGAGAAGGTTTCACCATGTTGGCCAGGCTGGTCTTGACCTCAGTTGATCTGCCCACCTCAGACTCCCAAAGTGCTGGGATTACAGGTATGAGCCACGGCACCTGACCATAAAGCATATTCTTAACAAGTGTTTGATACACACTTTTACTCACCTTAACAGTACTGCAGTGCAAACCTTTGGCCATAAGAATATAAACCAAATCTCTTGTTAAATTGTCTTTAATTCCCAGGATAACACCACTATAGACAGAAGGTACTTCCCACTAAAAGAAACAAAAAATACATATATATATGCACACATAGAGGAAGCCAAATCTAGATAAGAATCTTTCAACAATCTTCAATCGCATTTAAAAAAAATAACTCACGGGTCGTCTCTTAAAGAGAAAGGAAAATGACAGCCATAATATAACACTAACGAAAATGAACACATTCACTACAATCAACAAGTAATAAATAATGGACTGGGATTACTATTAGGAAAAAAAGGCACACAAAGACTAGGAGTTTTATATATATTAATTCAGGTAATCCTCACAACAATATCAAGGTAAGTACTATTATGCTACTATTGTCATTTTGCAAATGAGAAAACTGCAACACAAAGAAGTTAAATAACTTGTTCAAGATTATACGGCTATTTAAGTATGAAGCTGGCATTCAAGCTTAAGCACGCGGTTAGTCCCAGAATCCCCTATCATAACTATCATGCTATACTTGTTCATCTTAAAAATTTTTGGTTTGTTCTTGATTTTTGAGATAGAGTCTCGCTCCGTCACCCAGGCTGGAGTGCAGTGGCGTGATCTCTGCTCACTGCAATCTCTGCCTCCCAGGTTCAAGTGATTCTCCTGCCTCAGCCTCTCAAGTAGCTGGAAATACAGGTACGCGCCACCATGCCCAGCTAATTTTTATATTTTTAGTAGAGACGGGGTTTCGCTATGTTGCCTAGGTTGGTCTTGAACTCCTGGCCTCAAGTGATCCACCCATCTCAGCTCCCCAAAGTGCTGGGATTACAGGCATGAGCCACTGCACCTGGCCTTCATCTTAAAAATGCACACTAATAAATAGCATCAATGCTAAAAAAAAGCCCAACTAATTTTTAGAGCAATTTTTTCTTTTCTCTCTACTAGTATGTTTAAACCCAATTTTTAAAAATATAGGTCGGGCGCAGTGGCTCATGCCTATAATCCCAGCACTTTGGGAGGCTGAGGCAGGCAGATCACCTGAGGTCAGGAGGTCAGGAGTCCGAGACCAGCCTGACCAACATGGAGAACAACATGGAGAAACCCGTCTCTACTAAAAATACAAAATTCATCAGGCATGGTGGGGGCATGCCTGTAATCCCAGCTACTCGGGAGGCTGAGGAAGGAGAATCGCTTGAACCCGGGAGGCGGAGGTTGCAGTGAGCCAAGATCGCACCATTGCACTCCAGCCTGGGCAACAATAGTGAAACTCAGTCTCAAAAAAAACAAACAAACCATACATTTCTGGCTGCCTTTTTACTACATCTTCGGCAGGGGAGGAGTAAGTATGTAGTTAGTTACGAGCATTACCATATTGCTTTAATTTCTCCTGTATCTGTCGATTACTTCCCTTGTATCTCTAAGCTACATTCCACTGAAATGGTGTTTTAAAAGCTATTTTTATTTGCACTTTCTATGCTGGAAAACTTTCTAATAGATAAACTCAGAAACAGGTAAATGTATTAGCTGGGAGTTTTTAAAGGAACATTTAAAGCCAAAAATGTTCCATAATGAAGTATTATGCTACAGAATGCATAAATAATATACTATTTACATATATTTACAACTATATTTAAAGTGCAGCCAGACGTGGTAGCTCACACCTGTAATCCCAACACTTGGGGAGGCAGAGGCGGGTAGATCACTGGCGGTCAGGAGTTCGAGATCATCCTGGCCAACATGGTGAAACCCCATCTCTACTAAAAATACATAAATTAGCCGGGCATGGTGACAGGTACCTGTAATCCCAGCTACCAGGGAGGCTGAGGCAGGAGAATCACTTGAATCTGGGAGACAGAGGTTGCAGTGAACCAAGATTGCACCACTGCACTCCAGCCTGAGCGACAGAGTGAGATTCTGTCTCAAAAAACAAATGAATGAAATAAAATGCGTATATTTTGTCAACAAATGGAAAAACTCATTTTTAGATGCTACTCATTTAATGGTATCTTTTTGTTTCTGACATTTCCTATTTTCTCTGTCAATGGATGTTAAAAATGCAATTATGTTCATATGAAGGTCTTAAAACTGTTAAGTAAGAGGTCCTTATTATCAAAAAGGTCAGGGAACAGCTTTTCTATTAAATTACCTCAGAAAACAAGGGCAATTTTCTTATCTGTTCTTGACATAGGGTTTACCTTATTAGACACTGTCCAGAACTGGCGCTCTGAAGTCATACCATGTAATTCAATTAAAATTTGTCTAATCCTCCAAGGATCCACTGACAATATAAGTTGATGCTCTAACTGACCAATGTTGACACTTGCTGAAGCTAAAAAAAGATTTATATTTCAATGATTTAATTCAAAGATATACACGAGAATGACAATTTACTTAAAATTATGTATTTTGTATTATATCTATAAATTAAAAGCTGCTATCATCTTGAGAACTGATGCATTCAACATTGTATAAATTACACATTAACTTTATCCTCACACAGAAAACATAACAAAATTTTACTGTATCTACATTTAATAAATGAATGCATTTTAAAAGTAAAGATAATGAAAATATAAACAAGATAAAAATCAATATTTATTTCATGCAAAGAACTATGTGGAATATATGAAAATAATTAACTTACAGACTTATACACAACTTATACACTACTTTTGAATATAATGTGTTAACAGAAGCATATATAAAATGTTAATTTTGAGTAATAAACATTAAAGCATGTGTTTTATGAGAGAAGGGGGCATGCTCTTCCCAGAGAACCAAAAATGATTACCAAAATCCCTAATTACAGCTCAGATATCAGATACGGTCTTCAATAATGCATTTCCAACATTTCTGTGTTAACCTTACCCTTTTCCTTTACAACTGGACATTCAACCAGTTTAAATCTAGTGAAGGTCAAAGAAGCTAAAAGTTTGCTTTTGTTAAACCAATCGAATTCTCTCTCATCTATATTAAATGTTGAAGTTTATGTTTCTTATTTAAAAACAGCATTGTATTTTCTACTTATATTTGTAAGGGCAAAAATGGAAAAAAAAGTCAAACAAGGCAAAAATGGCAATACTGCCAAAGCTGTTCAGTCAGCAGATACTAGCACAGTGATATAGACTGACATGCACGAAAATCTGTCCTCTTTTTGGTCCCAGCATTTCTCACCACTCCTCTCCCCCTTTCTGTTTTTACCTCCATGAACATATTGGCAGCAGTGTTACCTTGGTCTATTTCTCCGGCGAAAATCTTTTTTTTTTTTTTTTTTGAGTCAGAGTCTCGCTCTGTCACCCAGGCTGGAGTGCAGTGGCGCAATCTTGGCTCACTGCAAGCTCCGCCTCCCGGGTTCACGCCATTCTCCTACCTCAGCCTCCAGAGTAGCTGGGACTACAGGCGCCCGCCACCATGCCTGGCTAATTTTTTATATTTTTAGTAGAGGCGGGGTTTCACCGTGTTAGCCAGGATGGTCTCTATCTGCTGACCTCGTGATCCGCCCGTCTCGGCCTCCCAAAGTGCTGGGATTACAGGCGTGAGCCACCGCGCCCGGCCTTCCCCAGCTAAAATCTTTTACGTATCTAGGACTGAATCTGCACTAATCATTGGCTTGGCAGAGCTCCAGAGCATAACTGCTTATACAGAAATCTGATACGGAAGACAGGTGAATTTCTATTAATTACCAACACAAGTGTTAATTAAAACAAGAGAGAATCCTCAAATATATTTCAAGGTTAATTTGAATAGAGGGGCAAAACATGCCAACATTTTGGCTGGCCGACTAGAGAGCTAACCTGGGATATCATAAAATGAAGTTACAGGTTTAATGCACAGATTTACTCTAGGGGATCTCTTCCTCATCTGATCAACAAGTAGCTTTCGTTCTTCATCTTTCAACAATGTAATGAAAAGCTCATGTGAAGAAATCATGAAAACATACTGCAGATCTTCCAACCCCAGACACACATTCCTAGATCAGTAAGAAATATTGTAAAACAAAAAAGTGTATAATTTAGTTTGAGAAAAACAATCA
The DNA here is from genome assembly GCF_028858775.2 of Pan troglodytes. NCBI lineage: Eukaryota > Metazoa > Chordata > Mammalia > Primates > Hominidae > Pan > Pan troglodytes. The sequence goes on along the minus strand of NC_072405.2, from coordinate 105,061,706 downwards.
TATCAACCAATTTTAATAAGCCATTTAAAAAGCCACCATTACATAAACTGTATAATGATATTTTAAAATAGATTTTAAAATTTCCCTTTGGTCCTTATTTAAAATTGTGATGTCAATGCCACAATATTAAAAAAAGGTAACTATATAATCCTAATGTCTCACGTGGCTATACAAATTTGAACTTAATGGGTTCTCAAACACCAGTTACTGCCTGGTTAAAAGATACCCAAGACAAAAACAAAAGATAATACAGATATTTTGTTCACAGGACTAAGTTCAAAGTTAAAAAAAAAAAAAGAAAGAAAAAAGAAAAGAAGGGTACTTACTTTAGAAAAGCAGCCATGTTTCCTTTCAAAGACTCTGAAGCTTTTTCTAAATTTACTGATCTTGAACATACCTAGGAATTTGAGTAATTTTCATTTGAATATGGGTACTTATAAAAATGTAAATTATAATTTGAAAAGGCTGGATTTAAAAACAACTGAATTTTCCTTTTTCAACCATGTACCAATCACAGATTTAGTTAAGTAACTTAACAGAAGAGACCAGACCAAGGAATAACAATCTATCACAAAGAGGGAATGGAATGTGACCATTTTAATAAGTGCAGGTGTATACATGTAGCAAAGAATAACCTAGTTACCATGCTATACAGTTCTCACAGAATTTATCAACTATGTTGCCAAATTATATTAAGTGATAAGCCACAGAAATCAGTAGCTCCTGTCAGAAAAGAGTTAAAAAAATAAAAAAATTTTAAAACCAAAAAGAAAATAATTGAAAAGAGTAAGTGATTTATCATGAATATAGAACTAATGGTTCTATATTCATGAGCTATTCATGAATAGTTAAAAAGGTAACCAAGGTTTAAAAAGTAAACAATGCAAACAAAGAATAGAAACTAGTTATGGTCATATTAGTTATCTACAAATAATATTTTCACATTATGTTGAATTTATTCATTAGATTAGGATTCCTCCTAATATATTATTTATAAGAAGCCAAAATAAAATATAACTAGTGTAAAAGTCCGTAATCTCAAGAAATTGCTAAATATTTTTTACGTTGACACACACACAAAATAGAATGTTCATAGTAGTATTAATCATAGTAGCCAAAAAGTATAAGTAACCTGCAGTCTACCAACTGATGAATAAACACACAAAATACAGTATATATCCATTCAATTAAGTATTATTCAGCCATAAAAAGTGAAGTACTGATACATGCTACAATATTGAAAACGTGCTAAGAAGCCAGTTACAAAAGATCATCTATTTCTTAGTTCCATTTACATAAAATATCCAGAACAGATAAATCTATAGAGAAATTAGATTAGTAGTTGCCTCAGGTGGTGCGAGATTGAGGGAAAATGAAGAGTGACAGGTAATGAATAAGAGATTATCTTTTTGGAGTGAAAAAAGGAAGTGAAGTGATAGTTGCACAACTCTAGGAATACACTAAAACGCACTGACTTACACACTTTAAATGCGTGAACTGTATGGTATGTGAATTATATCTTGATGAAACTGTTATTAAAAAAACAGGCTTGGTGCAGTGGCTCCTGCCTCTAATCCCAGCACTTTGGGAGGCTGAGACAGGTGGATCACCTGAGGTCAAGAGTTCCAGATCAGCCTGGCCAACATGGTGAAACCTCGTCTCTACTAAAAATACAAAAAAAATTACGTGGGCATGGTGGCGCGGGCCTGTAGTCCCAGCTACTTGGGGAGGCTGAGGCAGGAGAATCACTTCAACCCAGGAGGCAGAGGTTAGAGTGAGTGGAGATCAGGCCACTGCACTCTAGCCTGGGCAACAGAGAGAGACTCCATCTCAAAAAAAAAAAAAAGCAGTGTTTTAAAAGTACTATGTTCAAATACCATTTTCTGATTAACAAATCAACCTATCAGTAAATAACATCTGAGCATCTTGGAGTATGTATTATACACTTACATTCTAATAACTTTGTTTCTTTGCTGCCATATGTAAATATCTTATGGTGAGTAATAAATATCTGAGTCTCCTTTTACAACAGATTATTTATTCACATAGTGAGAAGCTTTGTACATGTGTCATGGAACAATGTAGGGAACATGTAACTTCTGATAAGCAAATCTAACAGATCATGTTATGTGAATTTCATGCACTTCAATTTAAAAAAAGAAAAACTCAAACTAGTGGGCATCTCTATAGATGCTTTAATATTAAAATAATAAATTTTAATACTAATAAACTTAAGATGAAATGGACAAATCCTTAGAAAATAACTTCTTAAAACTAACTCTAGAAAAATGAGAATATAGTTCTGTGATCACTGATCAAAAACCTTCCCTCAAAAAAAATACCCAGGCCCAGACTTTACTGGTAAATTCTACCCAACACTGAAAGAAGCAATGACTTCATTTTTACACAAACTTTTCCAGACAATAAAAAAGACAGATGCCTCAACTTATTTATAAGGCAAGCATGACCTTGACACCAAAATCAAAGGAAGGACAAGAAAGAAAAAAATGTGTGCGTCGGCCGGGTGTCATGGCTCACACCTGTAATCCAGGCACTTTGGGAGGCAGAGGTGGGAGGATCACTTGAGGTCAGGAGTTTGAAACCAGCCCAGCCAACATGGTAAAACCCTGTCTCTAATAAAACTACAAAAAAATTAGCTGGGCATGGTGGCGGGTGCCTGTAATCTCAGCTACTGTGGAGGCTGAGGCAGGAGAATCACTTGAAGCTGGAGAGGGAAGTTGTAGTGAGTCAAGATTGTGCCACTGCACTCCAGTTTGGCCGACACAGTAAGACTTCGTCTCAAAAAATAAAAAAATAAAAATATGTGCATCAATCTCATACATGAATGTAGAAAAAAAATCTTCATATATTGGCAAACCAAGTTCAGCAATTTCTATTAAAAAACGATCATGACCTAGTTGGGTCTATTCCAGACATGCAATGGTGGTTTAACACTTGAAAATCAATTATACTTTATCACATGAACAGGTAAGGAGAGAAATTATGTGACCATTTCAACAGACACAGAAAAAGCATTTAATACAATCTAGAAATAATTCGTTATTTTAAAAACAGGACCTTCAGTGAACTAAGGAGAGAAGGGAACTTCCTTAATCAGATAAGGAATAGCAACAAGAAAAACCTACAATAAACATCATTCTAAATGGTGAAATAGTGCAAGCTTGCTTTCTGAGACTGGGAGTAAGACGAGGCAGTTCTCTATTCCTACTTCTACTGAACACTGTACTGGAGGTAATAGCCAGCACATTAAGAATAAGTAAAAAGAGGCCGGGTGTGGTGGCTCACACCTGTAATCCCAGTAATCTGGGAGGCTGAGGCGGGTGGATCGCCTGGGGTCAGGAGTTTGAGACCTGCCTGACCAACATGGAGAAACCCCATCTCTACTAAAAATACAAAATTAGCCAGGCGTGGTGGCACATGCCTGTAGTCCCAGCTACTCAGGAGGCTGAGGCAGGAGAATTACTTGAACCTGGGATGCAGAGGTTGCGCCAAGCAGAGATCACGCCATTGCACTGCAGCCTGGGCAACAAGAAAGAAACTCCATCTCAAAAAAAAAGTAAAAATAAATCAAAAATAAAAGGTTAGAAAAGGAATAAACAAAATGCATTCTTCACAGATGACTGCATACATAGAAAAATGGAAAAAAATATGAATAGAATTTTTAAAAGCTAAGCAAAGTTGTTGGATACAAAATTATTAGAAAGTTAAATTATACCTCTGTATCAATGCATAAACTATTTTCAAGTCTACATTTTAAGAACTATATAAAAATTTAAGACTTCTATGGAAAAATTAGGAAGTTCTAAAGGACACTAAAGACTGCCTAAAGAAATCAAGAGCCATCATACCCGTTCACGGATTAGGACACCCAATAATGTAAACATGTAAATTCTTAGGGGTCTCCCTAAGCACACTTTGGCTTAGGAGGCCGCCCATAAAATTTTTTCTAATAAAGAAAAGAGACATAATTTCTTTCTAAACTGGCTTCTAAATTTAATGTAATTGCAAACAAAAATCCAACAGATTTGTGGAACTTGACAATCTGAGTCTAATGTTGACACATAAAAATGCAAAGGACTGCCGGGCGTGGTAGCTCACACCTGTAATCCCAGCACTTTGGGAGGCCGAGGTGGGCAGATCATGAGGTCAGGAGTTTGAGACCAGCCTGGCCAATATGGTGAAACCCCGTCTCTACTAAAAATACAAAAATAAGCCAGGCATGGTGGCGCGTGCCTGTAGTCCCAGCTACTCAGGAGGCTGACACAGAAGAGTCACTTGAACGCGGGAGGCGGAGGTTGCAGTGAGCCAAGATTGTGCCACTGCACTCCAGCCTGGGCAACAGAATGAGGGACAAGAATAACCAATACAACCTTGAAAACAAGGTAGAACTTGCTCTCGATGGTATCAGGACATGGACATAATGAGGTATGGACAGACAAATAGAAAAGTGGTATAAAATGGCTCAGAAACAGGCCCATACATGTATAAACACCCGGCATACAATAGAGGTGGCCCTAGAGATTGGTGGGAAAAAAATTAACCTTTCAGTAAATGGTGTTGGCACACTTCCTACTTCACACAAAAATCAACTGTAGGTTGATCAAAGACCTAAACGTGAAAGGAAGGCTATGCTATAAAGCTTTTAGAAGATATAATAGAAGATATCTTCATGACACAATAGGAAAAAGCTTTCTTAACACACAGAAATCACTACAACGGAAAAAAATTGGTAAATTTGATATTAAATTTAGGAGCTTTGGAACAATATAAAGAAAACTAAGCTGGGCGTGGTGGCTCATGCCTGTAATCACAGCACTTTGGGAAGCCAAGGTGAGTGGATCACCTGAGCTCAACAGTTCGAGCCCAGCCTGGACAACGTGACAAAACCCCATCTTTACCAAAAATAAAAAAAATTAGCCAGGCGTGGTGGCACATGCCTGTAGTCCCAGCTACTCAGGAGGCTGAGGTGGGAGGATGGCTTGAACCCAGGAGGTGGAGGTTACAGTGAACTGAGATCACAGCACTGCACTCCAACTGGGTGACAGAGTGAGATCCGTCTCAAACAAAAAAAAAAAAAAAGAAAAACTAAAAGTCAAACTCAGTGAAGATATCTGCAATATTTAAAATTGGTAAAAAAGAGAATATATACAGATCTCCTACAAAAAAGAAAGCTCCTTCCAAAGAACAGACAGTATAATAGAAAAATGAGACATAACATGGCCGGGCACGGCTCATGCCTGTAATCCCAGGACTTTGGGAGGCTAAAGTGGGTGGATCACTTGAGGTCAGGAGTTCAAGACCAGCCTGGCCAAAATGGCAAAACCCCGTCGCTACTAAAAATACAAAAATTAGCAGGGCGTGGTGGTGGGCACCTGTAATCCCAGCTACTCCGGAGGCTGAGGCCGGAGAATCACTTGAAACTGGGAGGTGGAGGTTGCAGTGAGCTGAAATTGTACCACTGCACTCCAGCCTGGGCAACAAGAGCAGAACTCTGGCCAGGCACGGTGGCTCACACCTGTAATCCTATCACTTCGGAAGGCCAAGGCAGGCAGATAACCTGAGGTCAGGAGTTTGAGCCCAGCCAGGCCAACATGGCAAAACCCTGTCTCTACTAAAAATACAAAAATTAGCCAGGTGTGGTAGCGCATGCCCGTAGTCCTAGCTACTCAGGAGGCTGAGGCAGGAGAATCGCTTGAACCTGGGAGGCGGAGGTTGCAGTGAGCCGAGATCACGCCACTGCACTAAAGCCTGGCCAGGCAACAGAGGGGGCCCCATCTCAAAAAATAAAAAAATAAAAATAAAAAAGCAGAACTCTATCTCAAAAAAAAAAAAAAGAGGCATAACACTTGGAAAAGGTACCTCAAAAAACAAAATCCATGAGTAAAAATTAAATGAAGAGTTGTAGAAATGAAAACCTCAATGAGGTACTGTTATGCAACCGCCTCACAGGCGATCTGACAATATCAAATGTTAACAAGGATATTGACTGATGAGAACACTCAGGCATGCTGGTGGTTATAAGCCACTTGGTTTTTAAAAATTAATGTTGCAGATATATTATTCCCTAGGTATGTAACATAAACTGGTACGTATGCACACCTAGATATATGTACAAGTATGTTCCAAGTGGCAAAAACTATAAACAACACAAATGTCCCTCCATCATATGTGTATACAGCCAAAAACTATAAAAAACACAAATGTCCCCCATCATAAGACTGAAGAAATTGTGGCGTGGTCCATATAATATTCTAACTTTTTTTTTTTTGAGATGGAGTCTCTCACTGTTGCCCAGGCTGGAGTGCAGTGGCGTAATCTCCACTCATTGAAACCTCTGCCTCCTAGTTTCAAGCGATTCTCCTGCCTCAGCCTCCCAAGTAGCTGGGATTACAGGCGCTTGCCAGCACGCTCGGCTAATTTTTTGTATTTTTAGTAGAGACGGAGTTTCACTGTTTACCAGGCTGGTCTTGAACTCCTGACCTTGTGATCCACTCGCCTTGGCCTCCCAAAGTGCTGACATTACAGGTGTGAGCCACTGCACCCAGGCTCTAACACCTTAAAGCAATGAAAAAAATTGTTATTTATATACAACTTGAATAAATCTCACAAATAAATCTCTTTAGTGAAAGAAGATGATGAATACACATTGTATGATTCCATTTATATGAAGTTCAAAATAGGCAAATTAAAGAATGTTCTTTAAGGATACATACAGAGGTGATACGAATATAAAAGAAAGCAAGAAAATTATGATCACAAAAGCCGGGGCAGTAGCTACCTCAAGGGAAGGTAGACGAGGTTGTAAAGACCACAACAAAGGCTTCTAGAGTGCTGGCAACGTTGTATTTTTGGAAGTAAGTGGTATTATCTGTGCTTTATGTACTTCTCTCAATGTCTCTAACATTAAGACTGTTAAGAAAGAAGTAGAGTGATCCAGTAGAAACACAGATTCCACAGCACACATGACAGACAAGAGGCTTGATTTGGGAGTTCTTAGTAAACAGGTGATGAAACAGATGAGTGAAGCTTTGGAAGTAAATAAAAAATGATGAGTGAGCCAAGGACAAAAGTTCTATGAACAGAAATACTAAAGGAAGAGCAATAGAGAAGTCAATGAAGGACTAAGGAGAATCCAATAAAGATGCTGAAGAAACATGGGGGAGAGAACTAGAAAAAGAGCTACAGCAGAAGACCAGGCGGAAGGGCATAGTCTGTCAAAAGTGCCAATTGTCAGGCACAGAAAGGCAAGGCAGACAGAAAGGAACTGGATTTGGCAATTAAGAGGTCACTGGTAAGCTTAAAGCAAATTACAAATCAAAACAGGAAAGAAAAACATGTCATACCTCAAGAAGAAAGTCTATTTTCTCTTTATTTGGTCTAAGAAATAGCTGGTTAAATTGAACACTAATTGTTCTGCCTTCCAGTATATCACGGACTGTATTACAGGCACAAACTTTAAAACAGATTTCATCTAGAGCTTCATTTCTGTAGAATACAAAAGTAGATCAACTAATGTTATTTTTACTACAAAAGAAAGGTGTATATTATACAACTATATTCACAAGAATGAGCCATTTATTCTTAAGAGGTAAGATTTTAGAATATTCAAGCATACCAATAAATATATACCAAATCATGGGGAGAAAGAAAGCAGAATAGGTTTTGAATTTATCAAGGGACAATGTAGTTACATATTAGACAACAGAATGGAATTTTGCTATGTATAATTTTTCTCCCAAGCAGTTTTTTTTTTTTTTTTTCTTTTGAGACGGAGTCTTGCTTTGTCACCCAGGCTGGAGTACAGTGGTGCAATCTCGGCTCACTGCAACCTCCACCTCCTGGGTTCAAGCGATTCTCGTGCCTCAGCCTCCTGAGTGGCTGGGACTACAGGTGTGCACCACCATGCCCAGCTAATTTTTCTATTTTTTGGTAGAGACGGGGTTTCACCATGTTGGCCAGACTAGTCTCAAACTCCTGACCTCAAGTGATCCACCCACCTCGGCCTCTCAAAGTGCTGGGATTATAGGCATGAGACACCTCGCCCAGCCCTGCAAGCACTTTTAAAACAGACTAGACGGAGGAACACCAGAGTGTTCCTCCACCCTATGTTAATTTCCCTTATATTAACAACATGAAAATAATGTCACAGAGCCATAGGAAATTTGAAAATGTGGTTTTGATAAACCAGAATGTACTTGCTGTTTTATTCAAAAATCAAAAAGTAATTTTTCAACTTACTTACCCCTGTTGAGCTTTCTTAAAGAGTTCTCTTAGGACTGACTGTCGGAACTGCACAGGTAAACTCAAGGTTAAGTTGTCTTCAATGAAAATCTGTATTACCTCCTAGAACACACACATAAAGTTGCACCCATTTCAAAAATCATGGTAAAGTTTTTTTACTTTAAACAAGTCTTTCTATAATGGAAAATACAAGTTGAAAAACAATCACAAAAATATCTTACTATGAAAACCTTTTCTTCCTAAAATTCTAAAATTTGATTAAGGGCAAAAACAGCCCTGCTACCCCTTTTTTAAAATTGAAGATCACAGACCAAAAATGAGAGGTAAGAAAGGAATCAGTCAATGAGAGGCAATCCAGCTATGTTATTAGAAAAAAATTTTAGGCCAGGCATGGTGGCTCACGCTTGTAATCTCAGCACTTTGGGAGGCCAAGGCAGGTGGATCATGAGGTAAGGAATTTAAGACCAGCCTGGCCAACATGGTGAAATCCCGTCTCTACTAAAAATACAAAAATTAGCCGGGTATCATGGCACTTGCATGTAATCCCAGCTACTGGAGAGGCTGAGGAAGGAGAACTGCTTGAACTCAGGAGGCGGAGGTTGCTTTGAGCTGAGATGGTGCCACTGCACTCCAGCCTGGGCGACAGAGCAATACTCCATCTCAAAAAAAAAAAAAAAATTATTATTCTCTCTAAACACAAGCTCATAAAACAAACTAAAAAAATACTAATTAAATGGCCAGACACGGTGGCTCATGCCTATAATCCCAGCACTTTGGAAGGCCAAGGTAGGTGGATCACGAGGTCAGGAATTCAAGACCAGTCTGGCCAAGACAGTGAAATCCCGTCTCTACTAAAAACTACAAAAATTAGCCAGGCACATTGGCAGGCGCCTGTAATCCCAGCTACTCGGGAGGCTGAGGCAGAAGAATCGCTTGGACCCGGGCAGCAGAGGTTGCAGTGAACCAAGATCGTGCCACTGCACTCCAGCCTGGGCAACAGAGTGAGACTCCGTCTCAAAAAAAAAAAAAAAAAACTAATTAAAAAATTCAGCTGAAAAAACATGTTAACAAGTGATTATAATAAATTTAAATGATTTAAAATATATTATCTGTGAACTACAAAAAATACCCAGATTATTACATACAGACTTTTTCTTAGCTACTTCTCAAGAATGGAAGAGCAGGAAAGAAAGAAAGGGTGTTAGTGAGAGGAGGGGGAAAGGAGATATCTGAAAATTAAACTAATCAGCCACTACCAGAAAAGTACTGACATAAGTGGTTTCAAAAATATGGAGCAACCACTAGCTTCACCTCCATAACAAAACATGAGCAAGGCAGGGCTCCACAGGAGCAACACAGCAGCTTCTCAAGTGTGAGAAGACACACCTGTTACAGCTGCTCAACTCCTACTTCATCAGCACTAAACAAAACCCACATAGTTCATAAAAACACAATGCCATTCGAAGAAATACAATTTCTAAGATAGTCCTGCATGTATAAGTAATGAATCTCAAAGATGCAACAAAATTCCTATTTTCCCCGTCTTAGCTACCCATTACACTATTTTCTGATTTTCGTGGAACTTTATTACAGTCACAGTAACATGTACTTGTCTCTGGGTGATATTCCTAAGGTCTTGTTGGCACAGGTCTTACCACTCCAGAGAGGTTTTTTTGTTTTTTGGGTTTTTTTGTTTTTGAGGCAGGGTCTTGCTCTGTCACCCAAGCTGGAGTGCAGCAGTGCTATCATAGCTCACTGCAACCTTGAACTCCTGGGCTCAAGCGATCCTCCCACCTTGGCCTCCCAAGTGCTGGGATTACAGGTGTGAGCCACGGTGCCCAGCCAACTTGTTAAAGAATCTGTATTTTATGATAATTGATCTCACCCTTCATAAACCTTTACTAGGGAGCTATAACTGAGAGAGCTCTAGTCTTTATTAAATTCACCTGTGTCGGTAATTAAACTTCAAGAAAGTTTAATTTTCTTTCCTAGGACAAAGCAATACTTTTAAAAAGGGCCAAAGATAGGGGAAAGAAGTGCCATCTTGTTTCCTCTCTTCACCTATTTTCTGTGAAAAACAAAAAAACCCCTAGGTAAGAGAACTATAAAGCTGGAATAATACCCAATTGGAGACACAAAACTAAGTTATGGCTTTATCATTTCATGATTCCTATTTTGAGTTAAACATGAATGAATGCACTGTTCATTCTCTAGAATGGAGGCTTTCCAATAAAGACTTTAAAAGCACAATTCTAATTTCCAGTTATTTTCATAACAAAACTGAAGATAAACACCCAGAGGTGTGTGTGTGTTGGTGGGGAGGGTGGGGCACGCACAATAAAAGTCTCAAGAGACTCATTAAGGCGTTTTCATGAACCAAATCAAGATGGTGAGTAGGCTCAAGAGCAGGTGGGCTCTGTTTCTAACAGACCATCCAAACCCACCAGAACAACTGCCGTGTTCACTGTGCTCCCTTTCTCCTTCAGTCTTACTATTTGGAAGGGCTAATAAAGCTGGGCTACAAGCCACACATCCAAAAGACACAAGACTTAATGTTTTGTAAAACTAAAAGCTATTAATATCTTAGCAGCCAACAATCCCAGCTGCTAAACAAATGCACACACACACAACTAAAAGCTGTCTACCTGCAATTTTTAAATGTTAAAAGTTCTGCTTACAAGCATTTCTTACAAAATTTATTTAAGATAGACCAACTCTATACCTTTAAGATAACAGCAATGATGAAGTAACATCTGTATAATGCTTTGCCTTAGAATTTGTGCACTATAACTTCTCACTAGATTCTCATAAGAATCTTAGGAAATGGGATAATTATTACCATTATGTTACAGGCCAGTATGACAGTGTAAATGACTTGCCCCAAAACGCGTAACGGGTAAATGGATGGTGCGAGGATTTGAACTTAGTTTTGTCTGGCTTCCAAAACTTCACTGCATCCCCCTCATACACCTTACCTGATAGTTGCCAGATCTCAAACAAATATGGACTTGACTATATGGAGTCAACTGTTGAGATGTACTATCAGAAGAAGGTACAAGAACATCACATGCTTGACAATAGCCAGCTAACCGCTTCTCATCTATGGTACAATGAAGAGATAATGAACCTATCTGTAAAGTAAGAGGTATACACCATTATCCATTCATGTAATATAAACAATAGTCTAGCACCCCCTTAGCATGTTTTAACAGTACAAGGAAATGCTAACGAAAAATTCAAGCCGGGCTGGGCACAGTGGTTCACGCCTGTAATCCCAGCACTTTGGGAGGCCGAGACTGGCGGATCACAAGGTCGGGAGTTCGAGACTAGCCTGGCCAAGATGATGAAACCCTGTCTCTACTAAAAATACAAAAAGTAGCCAGGCGTGGTGGCGGGCACCTGTAGTCCCAGCTACTCGGGAGGCTGAGGTAGGAGAATGGCTTGAGCCCGGGAGGAGAGGTGGAGGCTGCAGTGAGCTGAGAAGGCACCACTGCACTCCAGCCTGGGTGACAAAGCGAGACTCCGTCTCAGGAAAAAAAAAAAAGAAAAGAAAAATTTAAAACTGGAAGAATCAAAAAACAAAAAGGTTAAAGGTTTAGAACAGGGGTCAAAAAACTATTGCTCATAGGCCAGATCCAGCCTATGGTCTGTTTTTGTTCGTCCCTTGAGCTAAGAACAATTTTTGTGGGCCGTAAACTATCCAAGGGGGACCAAAAAAATGGTAAGAATATGCAATAGAGACTGAATGTGGCCCAGAAAGCCTAAGATATTTGCTAACTGGCCCTTTACAAAGAAAGTTTGCTGAAGCTTAGAGTTTTCAGGCCAACATACAAAAGGTGGACATCATTATCATACCAAGTATGTATGACAAGACATTAACAAAGAGCAAACAGTGTTAAAATTAAAAACAAGCTTAAAGGTTTTAAAAGACACATACCAGCAGAGATTTAAAGGAGAGAGCAAAGAGCATAATCATCACTCAATTGGAAAGAACAGAAATGCTTCTACCCAAACAGGATTAAAAAAAAAAAGTTTGAAAAAATATTTGTTTTAAATTACTATACCTGAAATACCATAAAATTAGAAAGCAGATTAATTTCCTAGCAAAGTAAAATGAGTATTTCTAATGGGTCTATCTAGAATAGTCAGAGCATTTAAACCTCTAGGGCATTTAATCAATATCTCTACTAAGGACAGCAGATTGAAGTGGGAATTTTTCCAGGCACCAGCCATATAAAAACCTAGTTATAGATATACTTTACAATTCAGTCATCTGAATCATAAAAAGAAAAATGCAAATGATAAACACAGTAAAAATGTTTACCCATATTAGGAATTAATGAAAGCCAAGTTTATAAAAGATACTATATTTCACCCATCAAGTTAGCAAAAAATAAAAATAAAAATTTGTTAAACACTCACTGCTAACTGAAGTGCTCTGTGAGAAATGTACCTGGAAAGTAATGTGGTTTGATAAATTATAGCCTTAGAAAAATACATAACCATTGACATGGCAATAATTGTAGGAACTTAAACATATCTGAAATCTGAAGAAAAATTTAGGCTTGCAGATACAAATATTGCAGCTGTATAATAAACCTAAATGCCCAAACATAAGGGAAATGAAGTAAATCAGAGTACTTCCACATAATATGATACATTTATAATGCCTAGTCAAAGATTTAAGCAAGATACAGAGTATTTACAATATGAGCTTAACTGTACAAAAACATAGAGAAAAAAACTGGAAGAAAATTTACTAGATTTATAAAAGGGGTTATATTTCCAGGTTATAATACTACAGATTTTTAAAAACCAGTTTTAGTACTTTCTTGAACATCACACATTTATAATAATGAACACGTTTTTATCATCAGAAAAATCAAAGCCAAAAAAATGTATAGATGTTTTAAAGAACTGAACATTAAGTTCCTATTATGACTGGATTTACCTCTGCAATTAGTTCTTTGGTTCTAAAAAATTTTTCCCTGGCATTTTCATAGACAGCTGAATTTGTGGAGCCTTGCTGGAAGTATGCTGCGCCCAAATCATAGCACACCTGAAATAATAATGAACACCAATTTGCTTAACAATTTCTCAGGTACTTAAGAGGTGACAGAACCAAAACTGTCTTTATCTCACGAAAACACAGAAAAAAAGACATAAAAAAACACATATTCCAAGGAGAGGTGCTACCACCAGTGTTCTTAGTCACAAGCAACATAAACCAACTCTGGTCAACTTAAGCAGAATATTGATTTACTGAGTAGATTTTAGGTCGCCTACAGAATTATTAAAAAGGCTAAAGAATCTGACTAGAAAAAAGGGCAAAGGAGGCATGCAGTCAGGATGAGAGCCAACACTAGTCTGGTGAAGAATCTCAACAGTAGATTCCACAGCTCCTGTCACCCGTAGCCACCCAGACCAGACCCTGAAAGCAGCAGCTACACTCCTGCAAGTGCTGTCCCCGGAAACTAGATTTTACTGTCGCTGTTGCTGCTACCCACCACCACAGTGGATTCTCCATCACCCTCAATGCTATGACTTACTAGGACTAGCTCATGATTCAGTCTAAAAGAAGCATACCCATCTGTAAAACTTATGTGATATGCCTGCCCTCAAGCCAGATAAGGCTAGAGAAAGCTAGTATTGGGAGTTTTTAGTTGATTCTATAAGAAGAAGGCTGGCTGGGCGCGGTGGCTCACGCCTGTAAACCCAGCACTTTGGGAGGCCGAGGCGGGTGGATCACGAGGTCAAGAGTTCGAGACCAGCCCGACCAACATAGTGAAACCCTATCTCTACTCAAAATACAAAAATTAGCTAGGCGTAGTGGCGCACACCTGTAATCCCAGCTATTTGGGAGGCTGGGGCAGGAGAATTGCTTGAACCCGGGAAGCAGAGGTTGCAGTGAGCCAAGATTGCACCACTGCATTCCAGCCTGGGCAACAGGGCGAGACTCTGTCTCAAAAAAAAAAAAAGAAGCAGGCTCTGCCTCCTACAAGTCTGAAAAGATCGGGAATTTTCTAACACAGGAGAGGGAAAAAACGCTGGGGAGCCCCTCAAAAGTGAAGATGGTGCACGTCTACCGTAACATACTGGTTAAAGTGAGAAATGTATGCTAACTATAAAACTTTTCCAGTCGTATGTTTCTATGACAGAATTTGTATGTAAGATGTGGACACTAGGCAAAAAAGAAAATAATTTGTATGTTTTTCAAAAAGCTTATATTGACACCTGGAATTACTAAATGCAAAACTCAAAAAAGACTCAGATTATTTAGTTCAACTTGGCCATTTTATGGATAAGAATACAAACGCACAGAAAGTGACATGAAAAGCATATAACCAAGTAATAGCAGAGCCAAAGTTTGAATTCAGATTCCTAAGCTCGTAATATTCTGACTCAAATTTATTCTACACATGGCTGACAGATCAAGTCTTCTTGATCTGACTGACTTAAGAAGACTTCAATTACTCCCCAAAACAGAAGAAAGTTCAAACTCCTTGGCCTGATCTGTAAGGATCTCAGAATGTGGCCTAATCTCTCTTTCCAAACCTCTCCACTGTGCTCTATTTTAATCACACCAGTCTTCTCAAGTCCCCATTCACATGAGATCCTAGAAATATGCTTCATTCCACACCCCTTACTCCTTTTATACCACGAAACCAACCTTTGGCAACAGATACTTACTCCTCTTCCAAACTCCTAAGCTATAATCATGCCTGGTATTCATCATGAAACCACTCTTCACTGATATGCTTTATAAATATGGTTCTGTCCAATTCAAAGAATCCAGGTTAATTCTCCTTAGCCTCTACAACATCGCTTTGCACTATTTAGTCCACACTACATGTTTGGCTGACTTTTTTTTTTTTTTTTTTTTTTTTGAGATGGAGTTTCACTCCTGTCGCCCAGGCTGGAATGCAATGGGGTGATCTCGGCTCACTGCAATCTCCTCTTTCGGGTTCAAGCGATTCTCCTGCCTCAGCCTCCCGAGTAGCTGGGATCACAGGCACCTGCCACAACGCCTAGATAATTTTTGTGTTTTTCGTAGAAACAGGATTTTGCCACGTTAGCCAGGCTGGTCTAGAACTTCTGACCTCAGGTGATCCGCTCATCTTGGCCTCCCTTGGCTGATTTTCATTCTAGAGAGTTCCTCCTATCTGGAGTAAAGGGATACTAAAAGAGCAAAAAATACACACACACACACACACACACACACACACACACCCATGCACATATATGCATACTTACTACAGTTATATATAATTCCCCTTTCTAGGCAAAGATAGATTGCAAAATACCAAAAAGATATTTTCAAGTATTACTCTAGCAACTGACTAGCCATTACAATGAGTTTAGAGGTTAAGAGGTGCTCAATAGATTTACTGTAAAAACAAAAAAGCCTGATAATGAAGCTGCCCTGAAGGGCATTAAGGCCTGGTTTTATTGGGGGAAAAAAATAACAATTTTTCTTTTTAAGTCTAAGGTAAATTTTAGTAATGTAAAGAACCTACTTTAGATATGATCTGGTGGCTCACACCTGTAATCCCAGCACTTTGGGAGGCCGAGGCGGGCAGATCACTGGAAGTCAGGAGTTTGAGACCAGCCTGATCAACATGGAGAAACCCCATCTCTACTAAAAATACAAAAATTAGCCAGGCGAGGTGGTGCATGCCTGTAATCCCAGCTACTTGGGAGGCTGAGGCAGGAGAATTGCTTGAACCTGGGAGGCGGAGGTTGTGGTGAGCTGAGATCACGACATTGCACTCTAGTCTGGGCAACAAGAGCGAAACTCCGTCTCAAAAAAGAAAAACATTGTCATGCCAGGAAATGAGTGTTACCATTAATTTGCCTTTCAAAAAACAGGAATTGTCACTCAGCTATGTAAGTAAAAGAACATTTGATAGTTTGCCTAGCACATACAGATGTTTTACAGGAGTTTTGTTTTCAGGTTGTATCATCCACCATGTTGCGAAAATCAGAAGTCATCAACAACTTTTAAACGGGTTCTGAAAGATTATGAGATACTACATACCAGTAACACTCCTATATGCAAGTTTCATCAGTGATTTTAAAATGTTACCAAGTATCCTGTAATCCCAGCACTTTGGGAGGCCAAGGTGGGAGGATCCCTTGAGCCCAGGAGTTCCGAGACCAGCCTGGGCAACATAGGGAGACCCTGTCTCTATAAAAAAAAAAATTAATTTTTTTTTTTTTTTTTACAAAAAGGGTTACCAAGTATCAATACTTCATTAACTCCTACTCCTGCTGCAAACTCCAGCTCATCAGGCCTTGAATAAATGATTACCTTCAGCTCTGGAAATAGCTTATCTGAAAAGGCACCTTCCCAAAACTGTCATAACTATTTTTACCCCTTTCCAGAAAAGGAATTAGTGATAAAAGAAGCCATGCCAACTCATACGAATAAGGAAAGACAATACAGTTTAGAAGGTACGATCTTAGTAGCCCTCTCTAGACAATCGCTGAATACTTTAAAATTTCTATTTTACTCAAGGTCCTATTCTGGAAAGTAAGACGCAGAACATATTAAAAAAAAAAAA
Organism: Pan troglodytes; assembly: GCF_028858775.2. NCBI lineage: Eukaryota > Metazoa > Chordata > Mammalia > Primates > Hominidae > Pan > Pan troglodytes. Next base: position 105,044,880 of record NC_072405.2, on the reverse strand, counting down.
AAAGAGAGAGAGACGTCAAAGAGTTATAATCCAGTAGGGAAAAAGAAGACATAAACACACAAAGTAATATCTGACAATGGCCGGGCGCGGTGGCTCACGCCTGTAATCCCAGCACTTTGGGAGGCCGAGGCGGGCGGATCACGAGGTCAGGAGATCTAGACCACCCTGGCCAACACGGTGAAACCCCGTCTCTACTAAAAACACAAAAAATTAGCCGGGCGTGGTGGCGGGCGCCTGTAGTCCCAGCTACTCGGGAGGCTCAGGCAGGAGAACGGCATGAACCCGGGAGGCGGAGTTTGCAGTGAGCCGAGATCGTGCCACCGCACTCCAGCCTGGGCGACAGAGCGAGACTCCGTCTCAAAAAAAAACAAAAACAAATAATACCTGACAATAAGCATCAACTGAAAACTGTGAAAGGAACGAGGGGCCCAGAGTTATAGAAAGAGGGCAAACTTAAGATCCCTGAAAAGCTAGACACTCTCTCTTGAGGTCTAGATTTTTCAAAGTCTAGCACAATATTAGTTTTTATTTTCTTTTGGTCTGATCAGATTTCTGATAATATGAAAGAACTGTAAATCAATTACATATAATTGTATTCTCAGTACTTAAACTCTGTCTCCTAAATACAATCCGGAAACTATTTCAGAGACAACAGATGACATAAAATTTCTCTTCCATTTCTTTTAGAAAAATGTCAAATCTTATAAACGTATAAATTAAATACAATGCAGTTTTAATAGCATCTTAAGAGACAAAGGCAGAAATAAATTCTAATTAAAAATAGGAGGATGATCCCATATTAAGATTTTCCAAAAAATTGCCCTACGTAAATTAAGTATCAAATGAATACCTGGCACTGCATTTCTTCGGTTTTGACTTTCAATCCAGCAGCAGAACTCTCAGTTTCTCCATTTACCATGCCTGGTTCCATGGCCAATAAATCTAGGGTTCTCATCGTATGGACATAAAGATCCTTGTTTAATTTTAGGGCTGCTTCTAGTACCAAAATAGAATCAGCAGCTTGTTCTTTGAGCTACAGAAATCAATAAACAAAAAAAAAAAATACAAGAATAGCAACTGATTATAATAACCAAAAATATTTACAGTCTATTTAGTAACTCAGTACACTAAGCTATTAAAAAAAATTTTAACACAGCAAGAGTACAATTACATTTGTTGAAATAAAGTTACCTTAAATGAAAGGAAATAAGTTCCTATTGTGAGGTTAGAAAATATGAAAAACAGGAGGGCCAGGCATGGTGGCTCACGCCTATAATCCCAGCACTTTGGGAGGCCGAGGCGGGCAGATCACGAGATCAGGAGTTCGAGACCAGCCTGACCAACAGGGTGAAACCTCATCTCTACTAAAAATACAAAAATTAGCCGGGCATGGGGGCAGACGCCTGTAATCCCAGCTACTCAGGAAGCTGAGGCAGGAGAATTGCTTGAACCTGGGAGGTGGAGGTTGCAGTGAGCCAAGATCGCGCCACTGCACTCCGGCCTGGGTGACAGAGCGAAACTCCATCTCAAAAAAAAAAAAAAAAAGAAAAAGACAATACAAAAAACAGGAAAGACTGGTATCTTTTTTCTGTAGAAAAGTTGATACTTTAGGCCAGGGGCAGTGGCTCACACCCGTAATCCCAACACTTTGGGAGGCCAAGCGAGGCAGGAGGATCATCTGTGGCCAGGGGTTCGAGACCTGCCTGGCCAGCATGGAGAAATCCTGTTTCTACTAAAACTACAAAAATTAGCTGGCCATGGTAGCATACACTTGTAATCCCAGCTACTAGGGAGGCTGAGGCACAAGAATTGCTTGAACCTAGGAGACAGAGGTTGCAGTGAGCTGAGATCATGCCACTGCACTCCAGCCTGGGTGACAGAGTAATATTCTGTCTAAAAAAGAAAAGTTAATGCTTTAAAGATTTAGCTGGTGGCCGGGCACGGTGGCTCACACCTGTAATCCCAGCACTTTAGGAGCCCAAGATGGGCAGAGCACGAGGTCAGGAGTTCAAGACCAGCCTGACCAACATGGTGAAACCCTATCTCTACTAAAAATACAAAAATTAGCCAGGCATGGTGGAGCACGCCTATAATCCCAGCTACCTGGGAGACTGAGGCAGAAGAATCGCTTGAACCCGGGAGGCGGAGGTTGCAGTGAGCTGAGATCGCACCATTGCACTCCAGCCTGGGCAACAGAGCAAGACTCCATCTCAAAAAACAAAAAAGATTTTGCTGGACACAGTGACTCATGTATGTAATACCAGCACTTTGGGGGTCCGAAGTGGGTGGATCGCTTGAGTCCAGAAGTTTGAGACCAGACTGAACAACATGGCAAAATCCCATCTCTACAAAAAATACAAAAATTAGTCTAGTGTGGTGGCACATGTCTGTAGTCCCAGCTACTGGCAACACTGAGGTGGGAGGATCGCTTGAGACTGGGAGGTGGAGGCTGCAATGAGCCAAGATCAGGCCACTGCACTGTAGCCTGGGCAACAGAGTCAGACCCTGTCTAAAAAAGAAAAAATTTGCACTGTTCCACTTGATTTATTCAAGAAATATCTGTATACTTCAATGTGCCAGTCATTTTATTAGGAACTAGATAACAACAATGAAATGATGTAGGCTTTGGCTTCCACATTCAAAATATTACAGCATATTTGCTATAGTGAGATACAGATCATGTCTTACCTTTTTCTCTCCTCACCCAGCCCCTACACCTCACATGGTAATATGGAACATTGTAGGTGTTAATTACAGAAATCATTTCTAAATTATAGAAACTGTCAGGTTTCTAATTTTCCATTATGTAGATCAATTAAAAAATAACTGCTAGGCTAGGCACAGTGGCTCACACCTGTAATCCCAGCACTTTGGAAGGCCAAGGTGGGTGGATCACTTGAGGTCAGGAGTTCGAGACCAGCCTGGCCAACACGGTGAAACCTGTCTCTACTAAAAATACAAAAAATTAGCTGGGCGTGGTGGCAAGTGCCTGTAATCCCAGCTATTCAGGAGGCTGAGGCAGGAAAATTGCTTGAAGCAGGGAGGCGAAGTTGCAGTGAGCTGACTCCGCCACTGCACTCCGGCCTGGTAACAGAGCAAGACTCTGTCTCAAAAAAATAAAAAATAAACTGCTGTAATTTATTATAAAAGTAATTTTAAAATATAAACTATACATGTTTGTCATAAGAGTTTTTAGAAAATACAAAATATAAAGACGTCACCTGTAAAATCAGTTTCTCGTATCTACTAATGTATCACAAAATAGAATCAATCAGTAGTACTCTACTATTAAAACTGAAAGACTATGTGTGATTTAGAATATTACCTATATCCTAATAGTAAAAACCTTAATGTCACGGCACTTAGACCTTCACAACTCTCATGTCCCCAAGATTAGAAGACACATCTATAAATGGTATAAAGGCAGGGGTCCCCAACCCCCAGGCCATGGACTGGTACCAGGAACCAGGCTGCACAGCAGGAAGTGAGCAGCGGGTGAGCAAAAGAAGCTTCAGCTGTATTTACAGCTGCTCCCCATCGCTCGCATTATGGCCTGAGCTCCACCTCCTGTCAGATCAATGGGGGCATTAGATTCACACAGGAGAGCAAACCCTATCGTGAACTACACGCGCGAGGGATCCATGTTGTGTCCTCCTTGTGAGAATTAATGCCTGATGATCTGTCACTGTCTCTCATCACCCCCAAATGGGACCATCTAGTTGCAGGAAAACAAGCTCAGGGTTCCCGTTGATTCTAAATTATGGTGAGTTGGATAATTATTTCCATATATATTACAACGTAATAATAATGGAAATAAAGTACACAATAAATGTAACGTGCTTGAATCATCCTGAAATCATCCTCACCCCCCGCCCCCCACACCACATCCAGTTTCCTGGAAATTGCCTTCCACAAAACCAGTCCCTGGTGCCAAAAAGGTTGGGAACTGCTGCTCTAAAGTTGTTCCTGAAGTGTTACTGTGTAACTGATGCCAATACTTACCACTTTCAAAATGTTTTCTGTTAGCTCTTTTTCCTGTTGCATTTGATTCATACTAAAAGAGAAACAATTGAAAACAAAAGTATCAAAAGTTACTCTCGAGACTAAAAAATTCAAAACTTAAGAGCATCACTCTTGAAAGTCAGGTTCAATTTAAGAGTGTTTTTAATGTTATTCATTTTCATGTTTGAAAAAACAAAACCCTCAACTATTATGATGCTTATTAACGTACCAGTATTTTCTCATTTACTTTGTTTGGGTTTTTTGTTTGTTTTTGAGACACCCTGTCACCCAGATTGGAGTGCAGTGGCAGCCTCAACCTCCTGGGTTCAAGTAATCCTCCCACCTCAACCTACCAAAGTGTTAGGATTACAGGTGTGAGCCACAGCACCCAGCCTCATTTACTCAACTGAAGAGCAAAACTTACAACAAAAGCTCATTTGTATCAAGTTAGAAACTATGCTTTCTAGCTCCAAATTTGGCTAGGCTGCCATGTGGAAATTAAGAATCAGGTTTAAAACTCCATCCTCCACTCCTGCTGCTTCACTTGACAAGCCTTAAAAATAAAAAATTTAAAAAAAGAAAACCTCCAGATACGATCAACTTTTGTATTGTACCCTAATATTGACATATATTAATTTCCCCACATACAAATCTTTTTCAAGACAATTTAATTAAATGAAAAAAATATCAGGCTGGGTGCCGTGGCTCACACCTGTAATCCCAGCACTTTGGAAGACCAAGGTGGGTGGATCACCTGAGGTCAGGAGTTCGACACCAGCCTGGCCTACATGGTGAAACCCACTCTCTACTAAAAAATGCAAAAATTAGCCAGGCGTGGTGGCCCACACCTGCAATCCCAGCTACTTGGGAGGCTGAGGTGGGAGAATCACTTGAACCCAGGAGGTGGAGGCTGCAGTGAGCCGAAATCACACCACTGCATTCCAGCCTGGGCGACAGAGTGAGTCTCCATCTCAAAAAAAAAAACAACAAAAAAACAACAAAAAAAAACTTCACTGCTTTCAGATAAATGGCACAATTCCCAAAGCACTTCCCTTCTTAGAACTCTGTATCTAGCACATTACCTGACTCTCCAGCCCCTCTAACTCCTTCAAACAAACCTTCACACAGGCCTTCTGCCCTCCTATTCCTGCTCTACTTCTTCTATAACAGAGGTTATTAAAAACTTGCAAACATTTTTAAAACTCTAATGAAAAAAGTGCCAAGTAAAGGTCATAGCCACCAACTTACACACTTAACTGAGGGGGTCCGGGTTTTGCCTGTTTGACTGGAAAACTACTTTGAACAATTGTCCTAATTGCCCTGAAGAAAAGACAGGAAAAAGAAAATTTCATACATTATAAATGTCATCTCAATTATTTTTTCAAGTACTCCTTAGGTTTGTATAAATTATATGAAGCATTAATTGACACATGGTAAATCCTGCATAAGTCATCCACATATTTATCAGATTGCTTTTCATCTATGCAGTCACAAATTTTCTCCACCATTAGACTCACAGTTCCCAAGATTTGAAAAATCCCTGCAGCAGAATGGGTCCATTAAAAGAATATCCTTGAAAGCCACAGTGCAATAAAACAGAGGTTGCCCAACGCCTTCTGAGTTTATGAAAACATTTACCATCTATTATAGAGAAGTACAGCCATGGCAGTGGTCGGAGGTAAAGTGGCCAGATCCATGTCTACATGCTTTGTCCCAGGAGGAACTTTACTGATGCAGAGTAGTTCATTTAGTAGCATATTCAATACTGGAACAGACAAACTTGAAGAAGCAAAACATACAAGTTTGCACATTAATTGTGAAAGAAACACAAAATACATACAAAATTCCATATCCTCGCTGAAAATACCTACATTGTTAAGGAACCACATCTCTGGGTTTAGCTATCAAATGTGAAAAAGTTTTTTGTTTTTTTTTTTTTTTGAGACAGAGTCTCGCTCTGTCGCCCAGGCTGGAGTGCAGTGGCACAATCTTGGCTCACTGCAAGCTCCGCCTCCCGGGTTCATGCCATTCTCCTGCCTGAGCCTCCTGAGTAGCTAGGATTACAGGCGCCCGCCACCACGCCCGGCTAATTTTTTGTGTTTTTAGTAGAGACGGGGTTTCACCATGTTAGCCAGGATGGTCTCCATCTCCTGGCCTTGGGATCTGCCTGCCTCAGCCTCCCACAGTGCTGGGATTACAGGCGTGAGCCACCGTGCCCGGCTTAAATGCGAAAAGATTTTTAAAACTTTTTATTATGAAAAAACGTAAAACATAAAAGTAGACAGGATATAATGAACCCCTATGTACCATCATCTAGCAATTATCACCTGATGGCCAATCTTACTTCATCTCTATTCTTCCCCACTTCCCAAATCATTTCGTCCATAAATATTTCAGAATATATCTCAAAAAATTAACTCTTAACATAATCACAATATTAATTTCACATCTAAAAAACTTAGACTTGCTTACTGTCAAACATCCTATCAGTGTTCAATTTTCCAGCTGCCTCATATATGTCATATTTCTTTGTACCCATTGCTATCTGTTGATGTCTCTTCAGTCTATAACGTATAGCTTCCCCTGCTCAGATTAAAAATACACTTTATAGTGGTGGGCGCCTGTAGTCTCAGCTACTCGGGAGGCTGAGGCAGGAGAATGGCGTCAACCCAGGAGGCGGAGCTTGCAGTGAGCGGATATCGCGCCACTGCACTCCAGCCTGGGTGACAGAGCGAGACTCCGTCTCAAAAAAAAAAAAAAATACACTTTAAAAATTCTAATATTTAATGCTGAAGAATGTGGTTAAAAAGAGGGTTTTTGAATACTACTGGTGAGAGTATAAACTCTTTTGGAATGCAATCCGGCAATATTCATGTGTCTTAACAATGTTTATACTGCACGATCCAGCAATTTAAGGAGCTATCCTAAGAATACAACTCGAAATACAGATAAACTTATTTTATGGGCAAAGATATTTAAGGCCCTGTGATTTATATCAGTGAAAAACTAGAAATAAACTAAACGACTGTCAATTAAGGAACAGTTAATAAATTATCCATACAACGGAATTCTCTCCAAAAAATAAAAAAGGGGAAATGCTCATGATACTGCTAGGTGAAAAAACCAGGAATCAAAACAGTATATAGGGTATGATCACAACTTTAAGCCTATGGAGAACAAAGAACAAAAATTACATGAAAATGTCAAAAAAAACCTCTCTCCTCCCCAATTATTTCCTATTTTTTAAATTTTTCCCAACTTCCTATAAGGGATATTTTAAATTGTGATGAGAAGGGGATGATAATAAATCATTTTCTAATAACAGGCTTGAAAGTATTTATATTTAAGCAAATAAGCACTGGCTCTAATCAGCTGTTTTAATAGGAGATAGTGATTTATGACCAGTAAAATCAACTCAATTATTCAACAGCAAATCATTCATATTACACAACATCTATCATTAATTTTTATTCATTTTCTTCAGATATGTAAAAGTCACTTGAGAAATTTACAACAGTTTAGGTGTGGATTTTCTCTAGTTAACACATCAAAAGTAATGTTATACTTGCATATTTTATCAAGAATATATAATATTTATTTATTATTTTTTTTTTTTTCCGAGTCTTACTCTATCGCCCAGGCTGGAGTGCAGTAGCGCCATCTCGGCTCACTGCAACCTCAGCCTCCCGGGTTCAAGCGATTCTCGTGCCTCAGCCTCCCAAGTAGCTGAAATTACAGGCCCGCCACCATGCCCGGCTAGAGACGAGGTTTCACCATGATGGCCAGGCTGGTCTCAAACTCCTGACCTCAAGTAATCTGCCAGCCTTGGCCTCCCAAAGTGCCGGGATTATTATAGGCGTGAGCCACGGCGCCCAGCACGTAATTTTTAAGAGCCGATATCATAAAAGCATATATAGAAATAAAACAAGATATCTAAATAGCACTTCAAATGAAATTTCACTGAAATCTTGGATACCTTTTCTCTAATATGTCTAAGTCCCACTTCAAATGTGCAGCAACTTTAAGAGCAAGTAGTTTTAAAATACGATTTCTCTTGTTATCAGGCGGAGGTTGAACTTGGTTTTGTTCATTAACTGAAGGTTTGGAAGCCTGTTCCAAAAACTGAACTATAAGTTGAACTGGTGCAGGATCTAGGGTTTAAAAGAAAATAAATTCTTAAATTTAAGTTTTAATTATGTAGATACAAAAGGATTCACTATTGGTTTGGTTTTTTTGGGGGTGGGGGTGGGGGGGGGAGTTTGGGTTTTTTTGCCACAAAAGGAATCCAAACAGCTGCGCTGTTAAAATGACTAAGGAATACGTATGTAAGAAGTGTGCCTGGGGGTTAAAGGAGATGCGGAAGAGTGGTAAGGAGGAAGGGTAACAGATTAGAGTGGAAAAAAGCAAAAAAAAAGCACCTTACGGGGAAGAACGTAACAGTCATAGATTTCTGGTTCTGCAAATAACCACTGCCAATTAGAAGAATGAGATATAAATATTAGAACTATTATTTTGACACTTAATTAGGGGGACCTCCATCAAGTGACCTCTCTGTACCTGCTTCTTCCAATGCAAAATAGAGGATAATATCACCTACCTCACAGGATCATTATGAAGATTAAATTAAAGGAGGTAACGGATGTGAACAATTAAGCACAGTGCATGGCACCCGGAAAGCACTCAACAAATTATCTTTCAAAAGGAATGAATTAAGGGCATTATACAGGTGCCAAAACTGCCTAAGTACACTAACTTCTTACACAGTGGTCTCTATCAGTTAAGGCCAGTCTGAGACTGAACAAGCCATATATAGATTTGAATTTAGAGAAATGCTATCCGAGGAACTTACCTTTTTGTGCCAATACCTTTTTTGAGAATGCCTGGAGTTTTCCTCCTCCCCCATCAATCACACCCATTTAACTGGGCTATTAATCATTATCATCACTATACAAAGCCATCTTGCAAATGTGCAGCAGTTCCTGCTTTCAAAGATTTTCTTTTAACTTACAGCCCAACTTTGGAATAAGAGTCAATAAAATTCCCTCACTGAAGAAAAAAATGTTTAAATAAAACCTAAGATAATAACTAGCGTCACGATCAACACCCAACAGCTGCTTTCTCCCCAGCTCCCTGAATTTATTCACAGCTTGGGGTTGAAGGAGGGGTCTGGTCAGCCTCCCCGACCCAAGCAACCACAAGACCTGCCTCGCAGCCTCTAAAACCCCAACAGTAAAAAGGTAAATCGTAAAAAGGACCAAAGGGTTTAGGATGACAGCACCAGGCCCTCCCCTCCGGGGGTAGGAGAGCCTTTGTTTCGAGCTTTTCTTTGACCCTCCACCCGGGCATGTTTAAGGGAAGCGAGGAGCCCGGCCGGAGCTGGGCTCCTGTGCGCGCCTCCCAGGCCGCAGCTTCGGTGACCGAGAAGGCGGGGAGCGGAGGGAAGCTGGGCGGACAGCGCCGGTGGCCGGGTCCCGCTCCCCAGGTGCAGGCGCCGCGCTCACCCGGGCAGGGCTTGCGCAGATGTTTCTCCAACAGTGACTCCTCCAGCAGAAACTCAAACCAGCAGGTCTGCGGCGGGGTGCAGGGCCGGCTGGAGGTGGCCGCCTCCCGGTCCGCCGCCTCCGCGCTCATCCTGCCCCCGCCGCCACTACCACCAGGGCCGCTTCCCGGCTCCAACCTGACACTTGGATGCGGGCCGGGGCCTGGGGTATGCGGAACCCGGTGGGAGAGAGGCCACCCTCCGAACGTCCCGGAAACTCACACAATCCAAAATGGCGGCGCGGGCCAGCCGGAGCTGCGGTCCTGGATCCGCCTCCCCGCGCCACCGCCGCGCCTTCGGACCAATCGTTGTTCGGGTTGGAAGGAAAGGGGCGTGACTAACCTTCGAACCACGCCTCCTCCCGGTTGCCATAGGAGACGGCGCCGCATGAAGCCGGGTTGCGGGTGGGTTTTCCGTGTTCCCTGACAGTTCTCCAGCGAGAAAATGAGACAACCTCATCTAGGGTTGCAACGGGCCTCAATATTTTCGTAAAGGCGAAGCGAAGGGTTCTAGTTGTGACCCAAGCAAAGTTTATCTCCTGTGCTTTCAATTTCCCCGTTCCCATTTCTGAGATTTCCTCGCACCTGGGTCCTCTCCTCAGATGCTCCCGCCGTCCTGCCGAGAACACCAGCTTCCCACTCGCTTCCTGGACGGATGGCAGCATACGGTGAGCAGCCCTTGCTGCTAGCTCCCGATACTTAGAGCCTAGTTGATCCTTTCGATATCCCCGCTAGAGGCGCTGTTAACCCTATACATTTACCTCCGTTCTGTGATGTTCTTGTATTTTATATTAACGATTAAAACTGAAAAAAGATGCATTCATAGATCGTGAATACAAGGCCAGCCTGACCAATATGATGAAACCCCGTCTCTACTAAAAATACAAAAATTAGCCGGGCTTGGTGGCGGACGCCTGTAATCCCAGCTGCTCAGGAGGCTGTGGCAGGAGAATCGCTTGAACCCGCGAGGCGGAGGTTGCAGTGAACCGAGATCGCTCCATTGCACTCCAGCCTGGGCAACAGAGCGAAACTCTGTCTCAAAAAAAATTTTTTTTTAAGTAGCCGGGTATGGTGACACACACCTGTGGTCCCAGCTACTCAGGAAGCTGAGGCGGGAGGATCACCTAAGCCTAAGAGATTGAGGTTGCAGTGAGCTGTGATTGTGCCGCTACACTCCATCCTGGGCAACAGAGTGAGACCCTGTCTCACAACGAGAAAAAAAAAAAAGAAAGAAAAAAAAGGAAATCAGTACAGATTAACTTGACATTTTGACATTTGTATTACATATGTAAAAATAAGTTTTAATTAAGGAAGAGTTCATTATTCCACTACCATCTAATACAATAACAACATTATATATTTCAAGTCCCAAGGTGTTTTATTTAGACTCAAAAATGTCTTGCCATAAAAGTGTTACAGCACTGAACTCCCCTTTTCAGAGTGGGTAATTGAATACTTGAAGGTTGACAGAGATCTTGAAGTTTATTAAACTTAGAGACCATCTCTTAGAGGGAGTCATAACTTAAGACTTCATCAACATTGGAGGAGTCTAATGAACTCAAGCTTCCAGCCAGGGACTCTTGTCCCTCTAATGCAGGGCAGGTGACCCCAAATTGGAACTTCACCCCAGAGAGTTCTTTGCTTTGTCCAGGAAAGAATTTAAGTGTGAACCAGTGGTAGAAGAGAACAGCTTTACTGAAGTGGCAGTGTTACAGCTCTGTGACTGCCCCTGCAGAGCAGGGCTACCCCACAGGCAGTGCGCTGAGAATACCAGCTCAGGGAGGTTCTGCAGGCATATTTATACCCACTTTTAATTGCATGCAGATTAAGGGGAAGTTTATGCAGAAATTTCTAGGAAAAAGGTAGTAACTTCTGGGTCATCGGGTCATTACCATAGAATGGGGTGGCAATGCCCAGGTGTTGCCATGGCAATGGTAAACCGACATGGCACACTGTTGAGCATGTCTTATGGAAAGCTGCTTCCGCCCCATCCCTGAATTTGGTCCGGTGTCCAAACCCTGACTCCAGAGTCGCATCTCACCTCCTACCTCACTTCTGAGCAGTATGTTTGGAGGGTGTCTGTCAGAAGACCCTCAAAACTACCAGTTGCTTCTGCTTTGATGCAAGACACATATACCAGCTGTGGCCAAGTTTGCTTGCCTGGGTCTGGAGTGACACATCTTTCCCTGTCAGTGTGTGACAATCCTGGTGTGGGTTCAGTGTTCTTGAAAGGTGTCCCAGAATGTCAAAAAGCCAAGGCTTCTTCAACTTGCTATGTCTTCGGCTCTCAGAAACAACAGAGGCAAAAGAAATATTTAAAATTTTGATTTAAAAAACAATACACTTGGAAAGATACCATCAGGAAAGTGGAATGACAACCCAAAGACTAGAAGAAAATATTTGCAAATCATGTGTCTGATAAGGGACTTACATCTAGAATATGTAAAGAACTCTTACAACCCAGCAACAACACAGTGAGTAAAGGATTTGAATTGGCCAGGCACGGTGGCTCACGCCTGTAATCCCAGCACTTTGGGAGGCCGAGGTGGGTGGATCACCTGAGGTCAGGAGTTCAAGACCAGCCTGGCCAACATGGTGAAACCTCATCTCTACTAAAAATACAAAAATTAGCCTGGCATGGTGGCGGGCACCTGTAATCCCAGCTACTTGAGAGGCTGAGGCAGGAGAATTGCTTGAACCCACGAGGCAGAGGTTGCAGTGAGCTGAGATTGTGCCACTGCACTCCAGCCTAGGCAACAGAGCGAGACTCCGACAGAGCGAGACTCCATCTCAAAAAAAAAAAAAAAAAGGATTTGAATTGATCATTCTCCAAAGAAGATATTACAAATGGGCAATATGCACATGAAAATGCTCAATATCATTAGTCGTTAAAGAAACACAAATCATCAGCCAGGTGCGGTGGCTCACGCCTGTGATTTCATCACTTTAGGGGGCCAAGGCGGGTGGATCACAAGGTCAGGAGTTCAAGACCAGCCTGGCCAAGATGGTGAAACCCTGTCTTTACTAAAAATACAAAAATTAGCCAGGCATGGTGGTGATGCGTCTGTAATCCCAGCTACTCGGGAGGCTGAGACAGAGAATCACTTGAACCCAGGAGGTGGAGGTTGCAATGAGCTGAGATCATGCCACTGCACTCCAGCCTGGGTGACAGAGTGAGACTGTCTCAAAAAAAAAAAAAAAAAAGGAAAGGAAAAGAAACGCAAATCACTAGCCTGGGCAACAACATGAGACCCCATCTCTACAAAAAACACAAAAATTAGCCAGGCATGGCGATACATGCCTGTGGTCCCAGCTACCCTGGGGGACTGAGGTGGGAGGATGGCTTGAGCCTGGGAAGCAGGCTGCAGTGAGCTATGATTATGCCACTGCACTCTGGGCTGGGTGACAGAGCGAGACTTTGTCTCAAATAAATACATAAATAAATAAAGCAAAACAAAACTGTGTGAAATACCACTTCACACCCACTAAAATGGCTATGATCAAAAAGACAAAAATAAGTATTGGTGATGATATGAAATTAGAACCTCCATACATGTCAAATGTAAAATGCTACAGCCACTTTTGAAACCAGTTTGGCAGTTTCTCAAAATGTTAAAAATAGGCCGGGCACGGTGGGTCACGCCTGTAATCCCAGCACTTTGGGAGGCCGAGGCGGGCGGATCACCTGAGGTCAGGAGTTCGAGACCAGCCTGACCAACATGGAGAAACCCCATCTCTACTAAAAAATACAAAATTAGCTGGGCTTGGTTGCACATGCCTGTAATCCCAGCTACTCAGGAGGCTGAGGCAGGAGAATCGCTTGAACCCGGGAGGCGGAGGTTGCGGTGAGCCGAGATCGCGCCATTGCACTCCAGCTTAGGCGACAAGAATGAAACTCTGTCTCAAAAAAAAAAAAAAGTTAAAAATAGGCTTACCAGATGACTCAGCAATTCCCCTTCTAGGTATGTATCCAAGAGAAAGGAGAAAATGTACCCACACAAAGACTTGAATGTTTAGAACAGCAGTATCTACAGTAGCCTAAAAGTAGAAACCAAGGTCTATAACCTGGTGAATAGACAAACAAAATGTGACATACTCATTGTATCTGTTTCAAGTGGCTGCTGTAACAAATTACCACAAACTTTGTGGTTTAAAACAACAGAAACTGGCGGAGTGCGGTGGCTCACGCCTGTAATCCCAGCACTTTGGGAGGCTGAGGTGGAGAGTCCAGGAATTCAAGACGTATCTGGGCAGCATAGTGAGACTTCTGTCTCTACAAAAAAATCAAAATAAAAAATAAGCCTGGGATGGTGGTGTGCTTCTGTAGTCCTGGCTATGTGGGAAACTGAGGTGGGAGGATTGCTTGAGCCCAAGAGGATGAGGCTACAGTGAGCCGAGATTGCACCACTGCACTCAGGTGGGTGACAGAGTGAGACCCTGTCTCAAAAAAAAAAAAAAAGAAAGAAAGAATGAGAACAGACTGTGGTCATTCAGACTTGGGTATTTAGCAGACATTTTCTTGAACAAAGTGAGCCTGTCATGTCACTTTATGGAAAACAACTAACACCATTTGTGGCGAATAATAACATTCAATTTTTTTTTTTTTTTTTTGAGATGGAGTTTCGCTCTTGCTGCCCAGGCTGGAGTGCAATGGTGCTATCACCGCTCACTGCAACCTCCACCTCTCAGGTTCAAGCGATTCTCCTGCCTCAGCCTCCCGAATAGCTGGGATTACAGGCACTGCCACCACCACACCCGGCTAATTTTTCTATTTTTAGTAGAGATGGGGTTTCACCGTGTTGGCCAGACTGGTCTCGAACTCCTGACCTCAAGTGATCCTCCCACCTTGGCCTCCCAAAGTGCTGGGATTACAGACATGAGCCACCGCTCCTGGCCAACATTCAACTTTTTAAGTAAAATTAGAATTTTAGAAAACTGTAAACTTGGCAGCTTCCCAATACTTGACAAGACTTTTCTGATGACACCAATGGCGATATTAACAAATGTATATTTAAATGTGTCAACTTTCAGATGATCATCACAACTTGACAAATCAATCAATGTTTTCCTAATATATGGCTAAAAGATTTATTTAAATTCCAAGACAAGCCGAGCACAGTGGCTCATGCCTGTAATCCCAACACTTTGGGAGGCAGGGGCAGGATGATCACTTGAAGCCAGGAGTTGGAGACTGCAGCGAGCTATGATCATGCCACTCTACTCCAGTCTGGGTGACAGAGCGAGACCCTGCCTCTTAAAAGTAAATAAATAAAAAATTTCGGCTGGGCACGGTGGCTCATGCCTGTAATCCCAGCACTTTGGGAGGCCGAGGTGGGAGGATCACGAGGTCAGGAGTTTGGACCAGCCTGGCCAACGTGATCAAACCCTGTCTCTATTAAAAATACAAAAATTAGCTGGCATGGTGGCAGGTGCCTGTAATCCTAGCTACTCAGGAGTCTGAAGCAGGAGAATAGCTTGAACCCGGGAGGCAGAGGTTGCAGTGAGCAGAAATCGCATCACTGTACTCCAGCCTGGGCGACAGAGCAAGACTCCATCTCAAAACAAAACAAAACAAAAAATTTCAAGACAGACTGATGAATTGTAATGGAACGGAATTTGAAAAGTTAATTGGTATGATTTCAGATTTAAAATTGCAGCTAATCTTTAAGAAACAACCGCTTTCTCAGGTTTTGGTGAAGAAAGTCCATAATTATCCGAAAAGATATAAAATACTTCTTTTTTTAACTACTCATCTATGTGAGCAATGCCACTCTTCTAGTTTTTAAAATGAAAATAGTTATTTTATATAAAATTGTATTTGTCAGCATGTAATAGGATTATTTTTATTTTTATATGATTATTTTATTTTAATTTAAATAAATTAAATATTTTTAAAACTTCTCAGTGTTAATTTTTAATATGGTAAATATAAACAAAGACTCTTTTAAGTGCTTAATAATTTTTTGGTCTAACAGGGCCCTGAGACTAAAAAGTCTGAGAAACTATTTTATTGAGGCATGCACATGAAAATCCTTCTGTGTTTGGCTCTGAAGAGAAGAGGGAAGGAGGATAGAACAGGGGTGGGTTAGAGAAGGGGAGAGGAGAGGTGAATGGGGGGAAGGAGTGGGGGAGGGGGGTCACAGGTACTTCAACTTTATCTGTATTTTTTTTTTTTGAGACAGAGTCTTGCTCTGTTGCCTAGGCTGGAGTGCAATGGTGCGCTCTTGGCTCGCTGCAACCTCCACCTCCCAGGTTCAAGTGATTCTCCTACCTCAGCCTCCAGAGTAGCTGGGATTACAGGCACGCCACCATGCCTGGCTAATTTTTGTATTTTTAGTAGAGACAGGTTACACTATGTCGACCGGGCTGGTCTCGAACTCCTGACCTCAGGTGATCTACCCGCCTCAGCCTCCGAAAGTGCTGGGATTACAGACGTGAGCCACCGCACCCTGTTCTGGTTTTTGTTTGTTTGTTTGTTTGTTTTGTGATGGTCTCTCTCTGTTGCCCAGGCTGGAGTGCAGTGGCATTTAGCTCACTGCCTCCTTGACATCCTGGGTTCAAGTGATCCTTCTGCCTCAGCCTCCTGAGTAGCTGGGACCACAGATGAATACCACCATGCCCAGCTAATTTATTTATTTTTTTGCAGAGATAGGGTCTTGCTATGTTGCCCACCCAGGCTGATCTGGAGCTCTTGGGCTCCAGTGATCCTCCCATGTTGGCCTCCCAAAGTGCTGGAATTACAGGTGTAAGTCACTGTGCCCAGCCATATATAGATGCTTTTAAAGTCCCTGATATTTCCTCAAAACCCATGAAAAATTCTATGGGCTCATAGAAACAAACTATTATGGAGCATTTGTTACATACCATGACCCAAATTAGGGCCTTTATATCCTCGTTTTCTCATTTGATCTTTCAACATCCTAGAAAGTAGGAATTATGAGCTCACCTTACAGCTGAAGAAGCTGAGGATCAGAGAAGTTATTGTTCTTAATTTTTTTTCTGTGGATTTACAACTATTTAAAAAACAAAAAATCAATAGCACACAAATTTGGTGGAACTTTTATTATAATTGCACCAAATCTATAGATAAATTTGATAATACAGTAATGAGACTCCTTATCTAGGAGCAGAATAAGTAGATCAGTAGCTTCGTCAAAGTCTCCCAGAGAATAAATGTTAGAACCAGGGTTTGGTCCCTGATATGACCTTCGTTAAATTGAACCACTGCTATGGTCTGAATGCTTGTGTTCCCCCCACATTCATGTGTTGAAAACTAGACCATGCGTGGTGGCTCACGCCTGTAATCCCAGCACTTTGGGAGGCCGAGGCGGGCGGATCACCTGAGGTAAGGAGTTCAAGACCAGCCTGGCCAACATGGTGAAACCCTGTCTACTAAAAATACAACTATCAGCCAGGCGTGGGCATGGGCGCCTGTAATCCCAGCTACTTGGGAGGCTGAGTAATGAGAATCGCTTGAACCCAGGAGGCGGACGTTGCAGTAAGCCGAAATCGCACCACTGCACTTTTGCCTGGGCGAGAAGAGCGAGATTCCATCTCAAAAAAAAAAAAAAAAAAAAGAAAAGAAAAAAGAAAAGAAAAGAAAAAGGAAAGAAAACTAACCCCCAAGGTTAGAAGGGAGGGGCCTCCTTTGGGAAGTGATTAGATCATGAGGGCAAGATCGCATGTGGAAGACCTATATGAAGAAAATAATAAAAATGTTATTCAAAAACATGAAGGATCTAAATAAATGGAGAGAAGAATTCTGCTCCTAGAGAGGGAGGCTGATTACTGTATTCTCAAATTTATCTACAGATTCAGTGAAATGATAATAAAAGTTCCATCAAATTTGTATGCTATTTGTTTATTTACTTATTTATTATTTTTTTAAGACAGAGTCTTGCTCTGTCACCCAGGCTGGAGTGCAGTGGCACAATCTCGGCTCACTGCAACCTCTGCCTCCCAGGTTCAAGCAATTCTCCTGCCTCAGCCTCCCAAGTAGCTGGGACTAACCACCACGCCCAGCTAATTTTTGTATTTGAGTAGAGATGGGGTTTCACCATGTTGGACAGGCTAGTCTCAAGCTCCTAACCTCAGGTCATCCGCCCTCCTCGGCCTCCCAAAGTGCTGGGATTACAGGCGAGAGCCACTGTGTCCAGCCGGTTTTTTTGTTTGTTTTTAAAAATAGTTGTAAATACATGAAAAAAATTTAAGAACAGTATAAAGAAGTCTCCTATCCCCTTCACGCAAATGTGTCAATTGTTAATATTTTACCATACTTCCTCTCACCCTCTCTCCACAACAGCTCCCTACTTCCTTGTATACTGGGTAGAGTGACCAACTGTCTTAGTCCATTTTGTGCTGCTATAATGGAATACCTGAGACTGGGTAATTTCTAAGGAACAGAAATTGATTTCTCACATTTCTAGAGGCTGGGAAGTCCAAGATCAAGGTTTAGCCTCTGGTTCTGAGATGTCACCTTGTTGCTGCATCCTACAGAGAGGACTGCTGTGTCCTCACACAGCAGAAAGGCAGAAGAACAAGGGAGAACAAACCACTCCTGCAAGCCCTTTTTTATAGCAGCATTCATACTTTATGAGGGCAGAGTCCTCACGACCTAAACACCTCCCAAAAGGCCTCACCTCCCAATACTGTTGCATAAGAATAATTATGTTTCCAACACATGAATTTTGGAGGAGGCAAAAACATTAAAACCATAGCACCAACTCATCCCCACTTGGCCAGGACTATGTCAATTTTAAAACTGAAAGTCCTGCATTCTGGTAACCCCCTCAGTGTGGGCACACTCTAACCCCAGGCACACTACCTGTGCAACCACACCCCTCACCTTGTCCCCATCTGCTTGGATACTGCGTGCTGACATCTCCACATGGAGAAGATGAGAAAGGAAGCTTGTAGTTAATTATCAATTAGTCAAACAGCCTGAAAAATGTCACAAGGCCTGAAATGTTCTAGAGTGTTTAGCTTCAGATCAAGGAAAAATTCACAAATGAGGTGGTAGCAGATTTAGTAACATCATAAGAATAAGTGAAATTCTGGCAAACCCCTTTTATAGTGATAATTATGTATTTGCAGGGCCCCTGGCAAGGTTCATATGCTGTATATGTTTACCAGTTACCATCAGGTAGAAGTTTCTGTTTTATGTTGATCATAAACCACAGTATCTAGTCCTGCTCTCCTCCTTCATGATAGTTTAAAATGTTTTCTTTTACATCCTCCCTGCTTCCTTGTTATTCTGGTAGCTCAGAGACTCGTTGCCTCTGAAATCTGGGTCTCTACAAAGTACAGCAAACTAGATGAGCTACAGTGAAAAACTAAAAATAAAAAAGCAGAGATATTATACAGTCTAAGGATGAAAATTATTTTCACCAAGGACCTCTGAAAATCACATAAATAAAAAAATAAACTAGGACGGGCACGGTGGCTCACGCCTATAATCCCAGCACTTTGGGAGGCTGAGGCGGGTGGATCACCTAAGGTCGGGAGTTCGAGACCAGCCTGGCCAACATGGTGAAACCTCATTTCTACTAAAAAATAAAAAAATTAGCTGGGGGAGGTGGCGCACGCCTGTAATCCCAGCAAATCGGGAGGCTGAGGCAGGAGAATCGCCTGAACCCAGGAGACAGAGGTTGCAGTGAGCCGAGATCGCGCCGCTGCACTCCAGCCTGGGCGACAGAGACAGACTCTCTCTCGAAACAAACAAAAAACTTGAAATCGGTTAATTTCTTTGGTATTTCTTTAAAAAATATGCAATACAATTCAGACATAAACATACGATTTAAAACTTTATTCAATAAATATTTTTGAGGTGGGGGAAACTAGCTGATGGATTCTACTGCCATCTTGTGGCCATTAGGGATAGTGTCCATATCTACCGGTAATACCGGCTGGCTGGTATCACCTCTTCCTTATACTTTCCAGTATGGAAGAAGGAATATGACTTGAGGATTGTGATTGGAAGTAACTAATTCTTTGCACAAGCTATCCTGCAACACCTAACTGAATTACATCTTGTTAGGGACTTCCAAAAACAGATCTGTCAAGAGGTAATAAGCGAGTCCTATCAAACATGACTTTTCTCTGCGGTCTTCACTACCTCCTTGGACAGGTAGGCACCCTGTTGTATGTGGCCATAGAGCTGTGCATCCCGGTCATGGCATTCATATCACCTCCTTGCAGTTACCTATTTAACAGTCTCACTTCCCCGGTAGACTCCAAGATCTTGGAGGTGGGGGTGGGGGAGAGCAGGATGGTGGTTATACCGTTTACCTAGTACAGCCTCTAGTACACAGCAGGCACCCAGTAAATATTTGCTAAATAAATAAATCTTTTATTAAACACAAAGCACCTGCATTTCACATGCATGCAAATGCTTCCCTATAAACCAGATCTACAAACCTTTATTTAATCTTTGCTTTATCTAACCTAAAGCATTATTAACCTGTTCTTAAGATATTTATGACTCACTCTATCGTCTAGGTTTTATAATCAGCAATAAACTTAAAGCTTGTTGGGGCTCAGAAAATGATACCCCAAAATGAAGGCCCCAGAGACATAAGTTTCTCTCTGACCCTCTCCTGACCTCCTGTCTCTGGACCATCATTCTCCCCTAAGGCTTGCCATAGAAACCAGAACCCCTTTTCCCTGGAGCCAGCCATCAAACCTAATAATATTACTCTAACTTCACCCTCCCACCCATTTTTCTGTGTAAAAACTGACATTAAAAAATTATGTGAGCTACCTTGGTTTTGGGGGTTTTGTTTGTTTGTTTGTTGCTTTTTGAGACGGGGTCTCACTCTTTCATCCAGGCTGGAGTGCAGTGGTGCAATCTTGGCTTAATGCAACCTCTGCCTCCCAGGTTCAAATGATGCTCCTGCCTCAGCCTCCCTAGTAGCTGGGACTACAGGCGCACACCACCATGCACATCTAATTTTTGTATTTTTAGTAGAGATGGGGTTTCACCATGTTAGCCAGGCTGGTCTCGAACTCCTGACCTCAGGTGATCCACCTGCCTCGGCCGCCCAAAGTGCCCAGCTATGTTGTTTGGTTATAGGTCATGAGACCCCCATTCCAGAGAGGGTGCTGCCCTGTCCCCAGTAGGAAGGAATGCTGCACTGAGAAGCCAAGAAGAATCTAGACAGGCCTTGCAGGGTGTCCCCACTCAGTCTATTATGGTTAAGTCATACTCTTTTTGTCCAATTACATCTGTACATGGCTGTTCATACTTTGTTGAAACTAAGCATACAATGGACAGGTTCCCCGGTATCTTTGAGTCTTCATTCTGAAGGCTCTCATGTCACAAAAAGCTATGATCAAATAAACTTATATGCCTTTTCTTCTATTTACCTGCCTTCTGTTAGCTGATTTTCAGTGAACCTTCAGAGGATGAAGCAGAAGTTTTCCTTTACCTCTACAGCTCTTCCAAGCAGCGTCCATGTCTATACATCTGTCTTTGTGTTATCCATACAGCACCTAGCTGAATGGATAACCGAATGTAGGCCTTATTTACCTAATGGAAGGAACAGGTGGGTCCTTATTGCCATGACATAGCCAGAGCAGAGGTCATTCCACTTTCATCTGGCAACCGCCTGCTACCTTCCTTTATAACCTTCTGTACAGTGATTGCTATAGTTTGGATGTTGTCCCTTCTAAATCTCATGTTGAATTGTAATCCCCAGTGTTGGAGAAGGGGCCTAGTGGGAGGTAACTGGATCATGGGGGTGGATTTCTCATGAATGGTTTAGCACCATCATCTTGGTGTTGTCTTTGTAATACTGAGTGAGTTTGAGATCTGATTGTTTAAAAGTGTGTGGTACTTGGCCGGGCACAGTGGCTCATGCCTATAATCCCAGCACTTTAGGAGGCCAAGGTGGGCAAATCACTTGAGGTCAGGAGTTCTAGTCCAGCCTTAACAACGTGATGAAACCTCCATTAAAAATACAAAATTAGCCAGCCATGGTGGCACATACCTGTAATCCCAGCTACTCGGGAGGCTGTGGTAGGAGAACCACTTGAACCCAGGGGGTAGAGGTCGCAGTGAGCTGAGATTGCGCCACTGCACTCCAGCCTGGGTGACAGAAGGAGACTCTGTCTCAAAAAGAAGAAAAAAAAATGTGTGGTACCTCCCCTGCACTCTCTTGCTCTTGCTCTCACCCTGTGAGATGCCTGCTCCCCTTTGCCTTTTGCCAGGATTGGAAGCTTCCTGAGGCCTCCCCAGAGGCAGATGGCAGTACCATGCTTCCTGTACAGCCTACAGAACAGTGAACCAATTAAATCTCTTTTCTTTATGAATTATCCAGTCTCAATTATTCCTTTATAGCAATGCAAGAATGGCCTAACAAAAAGATAAACAGGCTTGATTGGGGACTGGGCCAGACAGACTCCTCCATCTCCATTTCTGCATTGCCAGGCTCACTGTGGGGAAGGGCTCAGTTCTTCAGACTGGCTAGTGGTCTGGCATGTACATTCGACCAGCTGGCATCTAGAGGAGAAGTCACAGGAGCTTTCATGTTAGTCTCCCTTTTTGTTTTTACTTCCAAGTACTATATATTTACACTAAAGGCTTTAAAGCATAAAAATCTCTCTGCATACAGATAAACAGGACAAAATTTTAAGGTGTGCTTTTAGAGTCAGAACTTTCCTGACATTCTCAGTAGGTAGAAAAAGATTGTCATCTTAAAATATTATCAGGATACCACAGGCTGTGTTTACTCCTGTATTTCCCCATGCTGTTGAAAGATCATAATTGTCTGTGGTAGGCACACAGCTCTTAGCAAGCAGTTGACTTCATTCATTATAATGGAATAAGCCAAGTTTCCAAAGTCTTATCCAGACAATTTCAGAATTAGAGCAGATGAGCATGTGCGGGCAAATAATGTGATTTCTTCAAATATCCAGTTCTTAGACCACATACACACAAAGCAGAGAACAGAGATATTCAAAGTATGGTTTGAAGACTGGTGTCAGCTCCTAAACTGTTACTGGTCGGTATCAAGATAAGCACTGGAATTGACAGTATGAATTTACAAATTTTTACTGCAATTTGACATTGTCTTGATAGCCAAGTTAATGATCAGTGGTCTTGTCTGGGGGAGCAGGGACAGAAGAGTTTGGGTGTTGGGGGACTTGGGTGGCAAATTCAACATGCAGAGCTGGGAACTAGTCCTAAACGGTAGGACCACATATCAGTGTGCAACAGATTGCAACATGGAACACAAAATAAAACTGCTTCTCCACCATAGATATTTCGAGAAGCACTATTCTTTTTTTTTTTGAGACAGAGTTTTGCACTTGTTTCCCAGGCTGGAGTGCAATGCCACAATCTCTATCTCGGCTCACCGCAACCTCCGCCTCCTGGGTTCAAGCGATTCTCCTGCCTCAGCCTCCCGAGTAGCTGGGATTACAGGTATGTGCCACCACGCTTGGCTAATTTTGTATTTTGAGTAGAGATGGGGTTTCTCCATGTTGGTCAGGCTGGTCTTGAACTCCCGACCTCAGGTGATCCTCCCGCCTTAGCCTCCCAAAGTGCTGGGATTACAAGCGTGAGCCACCACACCCGGCCGAGAAGCACTATTCTCTAGAATTCGTATGGAAGAAATTCTCAGCCACACTTATTTACGCATTCCTTCATATTTTTTATAGAGATGGAAATCTTGCTCTGTTGCCCAGGCTGGTCTTGAACTCCCGCCCTCAAATGATCCTCCTGTCTTAGCTGGGATTACAGGCATATGAGCCATCTCCTTGGGCCTCTCAGCCACATTTAACAAAATTGAAGTTCACTGTACTGTAGAGATGGGGTTTCACCATGTTGGCCAGGCTGGTCTCGAACTCCTGACCTCAAATGATCCTCCCGCCTCAGCCTCCCAAAGTGCTGGGATTACAGGCATGAGCCGCAGTGCCTGGCCTAAGAGTTGATTTTTTTTTCTTTTTTTGTTTTTTGAGACAGCCTCGCTCTGTCACCCAGGCTGGAGTGCAGTGGTGCGATCTCAGCTCACTGCAAGCTCCGCCTCCCGGGTTCACGCCATTCTCCAGCCTCAGCCTCCCAAGTAGCTGGGACTACAGGCGCCCACCACCACACCTGGCTAATTTTTGTACTTTTAGTAGAGACGGGGTTTTACCGTGTTAGCCAGGATGGTCTCGATCTCCTGACCTCGTGATCCACCTGCCCCAGCCTCCCAAAGTGCTGGGATTACAGGTGTGAGCCACCATGCCTGGCCTCTAAGATGATTTTTAAAGAATAATAATATTAGACCTAGATATAAGTATGCTATTACAGTGCTATTTATAAAAGCAAACCAAATAGTAAGAAATTTAAAAAATAACCACAATGTTCTATAGCAGGGGAATAATTAAAGCAGTGTATTTCACCACAAAATGAGACATTGTATAATAACACAATTTTTGCTTTTGGAGAATAATATATACATAATTATATAAATTTTATAAATATTATATATTTTATATAAATGTCATAAATATGATACATACATGTTCATGATAAAATATAAAGCATAAAAGCAGGACCAAAAAAGGGTACAGAAAATTTTCCTAATTTTGTTAAAATTAGAAACACACACACACAAACACAATACAGTCTGTAAAGAAATATACCAAACAAACCAAAATAGGGGCCATCTCTGCACAGTGGAACTCAACAGTACAGCAGTTGTCTCAGGTGATTTTGTGGCTCTCCAGGACTCCAGGAAGCTGGAAACTAATGCTTTTCAGGAACATATGCAACGACTCTCCTTTTTCCCTAGAGGAGGCTGTGGCTCTGAGTCTGGTTCACAAACCAGGCAAGCCCAGGGTTTGTAAACATTCCCACTGGTGGCCACACATTCATGGTTGGATAGGTTCTCCCACGGAGGGCAGAGAAAGCCCCACAGATGCCTGTGATACAGAAGGAAATTTAGCTTCTCTGGTTTGGCCACATAGTGCCAGTAAGATTTTGCATTCATGACTAATTAAATCAAGATCTCAACCTGAAGGTAAGAGTCATGTATAAATAAATGTGTGTGCACTCAAATGGTTTCTCCCCCACAATCCTCAGTCCACTTGAATTTCACACTTTTTTCTTTATAGGTTTCTCTCTTTTCCTGATTTCCTACACTGATCATGGATTGCTTTTGATCCATACTATTTAAGGATAGAAAAAACTAGCAGACAGAGGCAGCTTGGCCATTAGGTGAGGAGCAATCACCCAGGGCTCCCCAAAGTCCAGGGTGTTACTAGGCCATAGACTTCAACTGTCAGCACTGTGGCCTTCGAGCCTAACAAGAAAATATGAAAGATCAACCATTGTTTGTAAACACATTCCTGCTCCTCTAAAAAAGAATGAGATCCTGTCATTTGCAATAACATGGATGGAACTGGAGATCATCAAGTAAAATAAACCAGACACAGAAAGACAAAGTTCACATGTTCTCACTTATTTGTGGGAGCTAAAAATTAAAACAATTGAACTTATGGAGATAGAGAGTGGAAGGATGGTTAGCAGAAGCTGGGATGGGTAGTGAGGGGTGGGGGGAGATGGGGATGGTTAATGGCTACAAAAAAATAGAAAAAATGAATAAGACCTAGTATTTGATAGCACAACAGGGTTACTATAGTAAACAATAATTTAATTGTATTAAAAATCAGTAAAAGAGTATAATTGGACTGTTCGCAATACAAAGGATAAATGCTTGAGGGGCAGACACCCCACTTACCATGATGTGATTATTATGCATTACATGTCTGTATCAAAGTATCTCATGTGCCCCATAAATATATATACCTACTATATACCCATGTAAATTAAAAATAAAAAATGGAAAAAAGAATTGATTTTTTAAAAATTGAGCCAACTAATAAAACACACCATGACTCCATGACTTCATCCTCTAGCAAAAAGAGCCTCTCTATTTATAAAAGGAATTTTCTCTGAAGCACCACTGAAATGTTTCAGAGAACACGGAAACGGGGCACCATGGAATCACAGCTGGTCACACACATGCTTGGGAGGAGCAGTGGAGAATCCCCACTCTTATTATCATGGAATGTTGAAAATAGAGAATGTGTTATGTGTTCTTTGAAGAAAGCAATGTATGAAGAAACCTTTAGTAAATCCCTGGGTGGTGGTGTTGGCTTCCAGACTGACCAATTCAAAGGGAGAGAGATACCTTCTCAGCCTCACCCTGCCACCTGTCCCAGCATTACTCATCACTTTCACTCAAGTTATAAGATATAAACAGGAAAAAAATTCCCAATGACATTTTCTAATTTTTCTTCCTACTTGGAAACATCCCTCTTCATGACACAGCTTTTCTTTTATTTTTTTGAGACAGAGTTTCACTCTTGTCGCACAGGCTGGAGTGCAATGGCGAGATCTCAGCTCACTGCAACCTCTGCCTCCTGGGTTCAAGCGATTCTCCTGCCTCAGCCTCTAGAGTAGCTGGGATTATAGGTGCGCACCACCACGCCCACCTAATTTTTGTATTTTTAGTAGAGACGGGGTTTCACCAAGTTGGCCAAGCTGTTCTCGAACTCCTGACCTCAGGTGATCCACCCGCCTCGGCCTCCCAAAGTGCTGGGATTAGAAGCGTGAGCCACCACACCCAGCCGAAACAGCTTTCTCAAACAATGTACTCTGCCTTGGTAGATATTATACAACTAAATTAAAGGAGAATCACCTGCTGCAGGACAGTTCTCTGGGTGACCCCGTTCTTTCTTCTTTCTTGCTTGTACTTCTCAATAATAACTAGGCTGGGCTCAGTGGCTCAAACACCTGTAATCCCAGCATTTTGGGAGGCCGAGGCAAGAGGATCGCTTGAGCTCCAGAGTTTGAGACCAGCCTGGGCAACATTGTCAGACCACTGTCTCTAGAAAAAAAAAAATTAGCCGGGCATAGTGGTGTGCACCTGTAGTCCCAGCTACTTGGGAGGCTGAGGCAGATAAGTTGCTTGAGCCCAGGAGTTTGAGGCTGCAGTGAGCCACGAGGCATCGCTGCATTCTGGCCTGGACAACAGAGCAGGATCTTGTCCCTTTAAAAAAAAAAATCTGCGGAGTGGTGGTCACCTATGGAGACTACTGGTATTGGCTCTCGGTACCAATGAGCCACTGGGTTTCTGTGTGTAACTGCACTTTATTGTAGGTTTGTACAGCTGAGAGTTTTCTTTTTTCTTTCTTTTTTTTTTTTTTGA
The DNA here is from genome assembly GCF_028858775.2 of Pan troglodytes. Lineage (NCBI taxonomy): Eukaryota > Metazoa > Chordata > Mammalia > Primates > Hominidae > Pan > Pan troglodytes. The sequence continues at coordinate 105,018,142 of NC_072405.2, read as the reverse complement.
GACAGAGTCTCGCTCCATCGCCTAGGCTGGAGTGCAGTGGCGCCATCTTGGCTCACTGCAACCTCTGCCTCCCAGGTTCAAGCAATTCTCCTGTCTCAGTCTCCTGAGTACTTTATTGTATTTCTTGCACATGTTTCCAATGGATGAACTTTATTGTATTTCTTGCAAGTGTTTCTAATGGATGAACTTTAATAAGGTTGGTAAGAGTGGCCAAGAGGGCATCTAAATCTACATCCAAATGAGAGAAGACGCTACAAATGTGTGTTAGTAAGACAAAAACAGGGCTCACCTAAGGTTTGACATAAAAGAAATTTAGAACAGTCCTATTCATACCAGTAGCAATTAAAAGCTCTAATGTTTATGCATATTCTTTGTTTGCTTTAACTGGGAGGTGGGGAGGTGCAGGAAAATTTAGGAATTGTTCTATAAGTTCACTTTTAAAATTAATAACATATTTGCCCTTGTAAAATAGCAAATGTTTGAGAAATTTTTACAATGTTCACTTCTTCCCCCACCCAGCTTATAAAAATGCTTTTATTAAAACAAACCAAAGTGAAAACAAAACAAAAAAATAGTGTTCTTGATATGCAACAACTTAAGGAGGAATTGGATGGAACAGCCCAGACTCTGCTCCTCTTCTTCTAGAGCAGAATGTCCTACAATACTTTAGTCCAATGATCACATGCCCCTGGGGCATAAAACCCAGGGCAGACTGCTTTCCAGGGTCCCCCAGCTGTCGTGAAAGTGAGGCATGTGCAGACAAGACTTCACCCACCCTGGACAGCCTTCCTGAGCTTCTGTTGCCTATCAGTCAGTAATAGACCTGTTGATAGTCAGCTGCCTATCAGTCAGTAATAGACCTGCTGCGTGGGACCTGTGTGCGAGTGTTCTGTCTTCTCAGACTCTCGGGAGTCATAGAAACTGGTATAGCCCAAGGTGCAGTGGGTGAGATGTTTAGAGTCTTCCTCTGGGAATGACACTGGCCCACAGTGAACCTGCTTCACACCTATTACTTGACAGGTTGATTTGGAAGATAGGAGCTAGTGGGTAGAAAGAATAGTTAACTGGCCTCACTGCAGTCCACTGGTGCTCAAAGTATTGTTCCTGAACCAGCAGTATCAGCATTATCTGAGAACCTGCTAGAAATGCACATTTTCAGATACTACCCCAGACCTACTGAATCAGAAATTCTGGGGTTGAAGCCCAACCAGCTGAGGTGTATCAAGCCCTCCAGGTGGTTCATAACGCATGCTCATGTTTAATGCACATTAGAATCACCTGGGGAGCTTTTACAACTCAGCTGGCTCAGCCACACCCAAAACCAATTAAGTCAGAATCTCAGCAAGTGGGACACAGCTATCAGTATTTTTGCTTTAATTTCCCAGGATTCCATTGTGCAGCCAAGGTAGAGAACCAGTGTTGGGTCTAATCTTTTATTTTTATTTTATTTTTTATTTTTTGAGATGGAGTCTTACTCTGTCACCCAGACTGGAGTGCAGTGGCGCAATCTTGGCTCACTGCAACCTCCACCTCCTGGGTTCAAGCGATTCTCCTGCTTCAGCCTCCTGAGTAGCTGGGATTACAGGTGCCTGCCACCACAATAGCTAATTTTTGTATTTTTAGTAGAGACAGGGTTTCATCATGTTGGCCAGGCTGGTCTTGAACTCCTGAACTGAAGTGATCCGCCCACCTCGGCCTCCCAAAGTGCTAGGATTACAGGCATGAGTCATTGCGCCCGGCCCATTTTATTTTTTGACTGAGCTTTCTTTTCTGCTGTCTTTCCTCATCACTAACAGTGGCTATAAATGAAAACGGAAGTATACTTTTATTATTTGTATACTTTTATTATTTGCTTAAATCTGACGTTCAAATTTTTATGGTTATAAAATAAAGGCTTTTGCTACTTTAAAAATTGTATTTCCTTTAGTTGGGTGTGGTGGTGTGTGCCTGTAATCCTAGTTACTCAGGAGGCTGAGGCGGGAGGATTGCTGGAGTCTAGGAGTTAGGGGTTGCAATGAGCTATCATCTTGCCACTGCATTCAAGCCTGGGCCTGGGTGACAGATCAAGACCCCATCTCAAAAAAAAATTATTTCTTGCACAGCCATGTGAATGTACTTTATATATATATACATGTAATATATATATACATACTTTATATAAGGTGTGTTCACATTGCTCTGTATATATTATATATAAAACAAATGCAAGTATTTCTTTTAAAAGATAATCTCTCTCTTCATAAGTGCCTAAGTCCTTTTCTCCTAAAATGTTTAATTCACAGATCAACATAGAACATATTTCAATACCCCAAGGAACCATTTATGACATTATAGCAACATATATAGTAATTTTCCTAATTTTTACATATTTATTGAAGTGTAACTGATATACAATAAACTGCATGTACTTATGTAAGTGTATGTATTATATAGTATATACTATATAATGGTATAGTATATAGTATATTATAGTATTATAGTTTATAGTATTATATAGTATATAGTTATATGGTATATAGTATAGTATTATATAGTATGTGTTATAGAGTATATATAGTTATATTGGGTAAGATTTCACATTCATATACACTTGTGAAACCTTCACCACAATCGAGATAGTGAATGTGTCCATCATCTCTAAAGGTTTCCTTGCATCTTTTATAATTCTTCCATCCTGTCCCTCCCCAACCTCTACACCCCATCTGCAGGCAACCATTGACCTGCTGTATATCACAATAGGTGAGTTTACATTTTCTAGAACTTTATATAAGTAAAATTATACTGTATGTACATTTTGACTTCTTTCACTTAGCACAATTATTTTGAGATTCATTCATGTAGTTATGTTTATAATAGCTTATTCTTTTTTATTGTTGAGTGGTATTTCACTGTATAGATGAAATACAATTTGTTTATTCTGAACTTATATATTTTTCTGTTTTTGGAGTTAAAATGTCTTTTTCTTAGAAAATGGTGTTTTTAATAAATGATGGTTACCTTTCTAGTGTCCTCATGTACCAAAAGAAAAAGTTAGGCTGGGAACAGTGGCTGAAGCCTGTAATCCCAGCTATCTGGGAGGTTGAGATGGGAGATCACTTGAGGCTAGGTTCGAGACCAACCTGGGCAACATAGTGAGACACCCCCTCCCCCTGCCATCTCTAAAAAAGTGGTGCATGCCTGCAGTCTCAGCTACTCTGGAGGTTGAGACAGGAGGATTATTTAAGCCCAGGAGTTCGAGGCTGATTGCACCACTGCAGCTTGGGCAATAGAACAAGATCTTACCTCTTAAAAAAATAAACAAAAAGTTGGCAACTTAATGTCAATCCCCCAAGTACATATATTTTAGAAATATAAGGATCTGCAAAATCCAGAAGCCTGGAAAGAACTGCCCAGTGACTTCCCGTTGATAGACTCAGTCTCCTTTTCTCAGACAAGTGGTGTAGGGGAAGGCAAATAACCTGGGCCTACCAAAGCACTGTACTTTTGCGGGGGCCATCATGAAAGATGTTCCCTCCTTTTCTGGAATTTGAAGCTGCTAGCAGACACTGCTGTGGTGTGCAGAATGCCTGCTGACCATGAAGCCAGGTGAAGGTAACGAACTGAGAGGTGGAGGGAGGCAGAAGGAGTCATGGTAACACTGGGTGAACCTCTGGATTTATCCCTTCCTGTACTCATCAACGATTGAAAATTCCCTAGTACAAAAGCGAATAAATTCCTTTTCTGCTCAAGCTAATTTGAACTGACTTTTTGTCACTTGCAGCCAAAGGTCCTGACTAATAAATCTGTTCATATACATCATGTAGCTCTGGTCAGGTAGAAATATATGCAGGAGAAAACATGGCTCTTAGAGGCTGGGCGCAGTGACTCACGCCTGTAGTCCCAGCACTTTGGGAGGCCGAAGAGGGTGAATCACGAGGTCAGCAGATCGAGACCATCCTCGCTAACACGGTGAAACCCTGTCTCTACCAAAAATACAAAAAATTACCTGGGCGTGGTGGCGGGCGCCTGTAATCCCAGCTACTCGGGAGGCTGACGCAGGAGAATGGCGTGAACCCGGGAGGCGGAGCTTGCAGTGAGCTGAGATCATGCCACTGCACTCCAGCCTGGGCCACAGAGCGAGACTTCATCTCAAAAGAAAGGAAAAGAAAAGAAAAGAAAAGAAAACATGGCTGTTAGAATAGGTTCTCTCATGTGGTGAGGAGAAAAAGCTCTGTACTTTTCTCCCATCACTTTTTGGAGGCTGTAGTGACTCCCATTCCTATGCTAATTTACCTCTTGCCCTTCACAGAACTATTAAAATTCAGCCTCCAAGTCCTTATCTGAAAACTGTGATACAGGTTACCCCTGATAAGCACATGACCCTGTAGTCTAATTCCAACATTAAGGGGACAGCTTAGTGCACTGATCCATCACTTCCAGTAACAGAGAAGAGGAAGAAACCAAACTTCTGCTTTTTATTTATTTATTTATTTATTTATTTATTTATTTATTTATTTATTTATTGGCGGAGTCTTGCTCTGTTGCCAGGCTGGAGTGCAGTGGCACGATCTCGGCTTACTGCAACCTCCGCCTCCTGGGTTCAAGCGATTCTTCTGCCTCAGCCTCCCGAGTAGCTGGGACTACAGGCGCCTGCCACCGCGTCTGGCTACTTTTTTTGTAATTTGAGTAGAGATGGGGTTTCACCATATTGTCCAGGCTGGTCTTGAACTCCTGACCTCATGATCTGCCCGCCTTGGCCTCCCAAAGTGCTGGGATTACAGGTGTGAGCCACCATGCCTGGCCTCTGCTTTTTATTTATATTTTAACTCTATCAAGGGCTTATTTTTTTTTATTTTTTATTTTTCGAGATGGAGTTTTGCTCTTGTTGCCCAGGCTGGAGCGCAATGGTGCGATCTCAGCTCACTGCAACCTCCACCTCCCAGGTTCAAGTGATTCTCCTGCCTCAGCCTCCCAAGTAGCTGGGACTACAGGTGCCTGCCACCATGCCCAGCTAATTTTCTATTTTTAGTAGAGACGGGGTTTCACCATGTTGGTCAGGCTGGTCTCGAACTCCTGACCTCAAGTGATCCACCCACCTCGGCCTCCCAAAGTGCTGGGATTACAGGCGTGAGCCACTGCGCCCAGCCTATCAAGGGCTTATTTTAACTCGCAGTGGCATGATGACAGCTCACTGCAGCCTCAACCTCCTGAGAAGAAACACCTTTCTTTTCAGTAAACCCATCCCAAACTAAAACATCCCAATTCTCAGCCCACAATTGTGTCAGGGCTCAACTCCTCCTGCAGAGCAGTCACGGAGAGTGCAGTGGTACTACAGCCCCTCTTTCCCACACCAGATATGTCATGATCCTTTACAAACACCAGCATCAGCCAAAAGTCAACATGCTGTTTGGCTGCAGATGACTACTGCATTTTAAAGGCCAGAGCAGCAAACAATGCACCAGAAATAGAGGAAGCTCCTTTCTCAGAAACTCCTACTCATCCTTCAGATCTCAGCACCAAAGCTCCTTTCTCAGGGACCTTTTCTTATCCCAAAATCCAAAGTCATGTCCCTCCACCACCTGTTTTTTTTGTTTTGTTTTGTTTTTTGAGACGGAGTCTCACTCTGTCACCTAAGCTGGAGTGCAGTGGCATGATCTCGGCTCACTGCAACCTGTGCCTCCCGGGTTTAAGTGATTCTTCTGCCTCAGCCTCCTGAGTAGCTGGAATTACAGGCGCCTACCACCACGCCTGGCTAACTTTTGTATTTTTAATAGAGACGGGGTTTCACTACGTTAGCCAGGCTGGTCTTGAACCCCAGACCTCAGGTGATCTACCGCCTTGGCCAACCAAAGTGCTGGGATTACAGGCGTGAGCCACCACACCCGGCCAGTCATGTCCCCTTGTTACACTTACATAGAATCCTGCATTTACTCCATTACATTAACCCATTTCTGCCTAGTGTTCCATTATTGAAATGCTAAGCTTGTGAGAGTTATTTATATCCTACTGCTCAAGGTCATTGCCAAGGTCTGATTGCAAAAATTCAAAAAATTGCAACCTCCAGCATAAATGGGTTAATGATGGTTTTTACTCACACTTTTATTTGTATCATTCATTTTCTATTCCTCTTCCCTGTCACCTTCCCTTAGATCGTGAGCTCTGAAAGCCCAGTCACTTGCAGCCTTTCACTCCCCAGTGTCCCGGCATCTAGGGACACAGCAGGTGCACAATCAATAAGGAACAGGAAAAACACCCTTTCCTTTCAAACTTTGCTGTTGTCCTGAAAAAGATCTTCCAGTCTTTGATGCATGTGCCTGACCATGGGTGCAGCCTTGGCATTCATACATTTCTCTCTTCCAGTCTTCAGAGTCATTATTTTTCATGGGAGAGCAGAACTTTTTGTTTCACTCTAGCGGCAATAGTCCTTTTAAGAATCAGTTCTCAGCTCCCAAAACATCTTTCTTCATGTTCCATGCTTTCCAACTGTGAAACCCACAGGCAGGGCCAAGTGTTAGGAAGACAGGACATTTATCACTTCTTGGCACCTTTGCTCCAGAAGAATTTAAGTGCCCAAACCTACCCTAGACCCACTTCAGATGGCCAGCAGGCAGCCCCTAGATGCCCCGCAGCCCAGTGTTGCCATAGCCCACGCTCTGCACCCACTCTAAGCGCCAAAGAAGCTGCCAAAGGAGCTCCCAGGACCCATGCCTTGGGCTCCCTCCCTCCACCTTGGTGCCTTAGTCTCCTCCCCACATCGTCTTTGAGAAGCATTACCTTGAGGGGAGCCTTAGGTTTTGCCATTTTACCAGACAGAATGAGAGCCTCAGGTGAAATGTTTTTGTTCGAGAGCTGTGTTTTGTAGGAAGACACTTCTTCTTTTATTTATTTGTTTGTTTGTTTGTTTCTTGAGATGAAGTCTCACTCTGTTGCCCAGGCTGGAGTGCAGTGGCATGATCTCCTCTCACTGCAACCTCTGCCTTCCGGGTTCAAGCGATTCTCCTGCCTCAGCCTCCCGTGTAGCTGAGATTACAGACATGCGCCACCATGCCTGGATAACTTTTGTATTTTTAGTAGAGATGGGGTTTTGCCATGTTGCCAAGGCTGGTCTCGAACTCCTGACCTCAAGTGATCCGCCTGTCTTGGCTTCCCAAAGTGCTGGGATTATAGGCGCGAGCCACCGCACCCGGCCTCAAGACACTCTTTTTGTGACAGGTCTGAAGTCTGTGGCTACAGGGCTGTGGGGAGACCCCTGCACCACCTGAAGGCCAACTCAGCTCACAGGCTGGTCAGGAGAGAGATGGACAAGGCATCAATTAACAACAAATGTAGGAGAGAGGAAGTAATGCATTTTCCTTACTCATGGTAAAGGTCATGGCTGAGGTTCATAAAACTTTAAGAATACTAATTTAAGGGAATCATATACTTGCTTCCCCCAAACCCCATCACCCTTGCAGTTCTAGATACAATAGAGTTGGTCTTGGAGAAGACCACTTAACCATGAGAGGCTGGGAGAGGGTTGCAATGATGGGCCACCCAAGAGATGAGAGTTCTCAACCCCTCAGGCAGAGGCAGAGCCCAGCAGAACTTCCAGGTCGGGTGGGACAGGGATGCCTCGCTCCGTTTGTATTTATTTGTAGCTGTGCCCCAAACTTCCTGTTGCAAACTTCATTTGCATCCGCCCCCATAAAATCAGAAACAAGTGTGCGAATATCAGTGCCTTTGAGTGAGACCCAAAGAAAGGGAGACCCTGGCTCTTTAAACCAAAAAACAAAACAAAACAAAAAAAAAAACAAGCAACGAACTGGGAAAGAATACTTAGGAAACACATATCTGATAAAGGACTTGCATCCAAAATATACAAAGAACTTTAAAAATTCAACAATAAGAAAAAGAATAGGCAAAAGATGAATAGCTACCTCACCAAGGAAGATATACAGATAGCAAATAAGCATACGAAAATATGCTCAACATCATATGTCATTAGGCAATTGTTACTTAAAGTAACAATGAGAGGCAGAGGCAGAGCCCAGCAGAACTTCCAGGTTACTACACACATTAGAATGGCTAAAATCCAAAACTGACACCACTAAATGCTGACAGGGATATGAAGCAACAGAACTTTCAGTCATTGCTGGTGGGAATGCAAGACGGTACAGCCATTTTGGAAGAGAGTTCGGCAGTTTCTTATTAATCCAAAGGTTAGTAGTACCACACCATCAAGCAATTGCACTTCTTGTTAGTTACCCAAATGGGTGGAAAACTTATGTCCACAAAAACCCTGCACATATTTATGGCAGCTTTATTCACAATTGCTAAACTTGGAAGCAACCATGATGTCCCTGAATAAATAAACGCCCACATACTCATACAATGGAATGTTATTCAGCAATAACAAGAAATGAGCTATGAAGCCATAAAAAGACGTGGGGGAGCCTGAAATGCATGTTGCTAGTCAAAGAAGCCAATCTGAAAAGGCTGCATACTGCATGATTCCAAACAGCTGACATTCTGAAAAGGCAAAACTACAGAGACAGTAAAAAGTCAGTGGTTGCCAGGGACTCGGGAAGGGAGGGAGAGATGAATACGGAGAGCACACAGGAATTTTAGGGCAGTAAAACTGCTTACTCCAGATGCTGTGATAGTGGACATGTGAGACCCACAGAAACATTTGTCAAAACCCACAGAACAGTACACCACAAAGAGTGAACCCTATGTAAACTATGGTCTTTAGTTAATAATAATTTATCAATTTGCCTCAATTGTAAGCAATGTGCCATTCAAATACAAGGTGTTGAGTTAGAGGAAACTGTGTGTGTATGGGCGGAGGGGAGCCCGAGTGTATGGAAATTCTCTGTATGTTTTGTCCAATTTTTCTGTAAGCCTAAAACTGATCTTTTTAAAAAAGCAAAATAAAGACATTCCCAGATAAACAAACACAGAGGAAGTTCATTGCTAACAGATTCATCTTTTAAAAATTACTAAAGGAAGTTCTTGAGGCTGAAAGCAAGTGATCCCAGACAATAATTAGAATTCGCTGAAAAAAACAAAGAGTATTGGTAAAAGTAACTATTTAATTATAAAAGATAAATACATATTTCTTCTCTAAACTGATTTTTAAAATAATTGTATAAAATAATCTGTATATAATTATATTGTTGAACTTACATTATAGATACATATATATTTGACATAACAGCACAAAGGAGGTAAGTTGAAAGCAAAGCTGTACTGGAGTAAGACAATGACAACCAGATTGTATCTTGAATCCATGGCAACAAATAAAAAGAACCAAACATGGCAAATAAGGTTAATATAGCAAATACTACATATACTTTTCTTTTGTTCTCTCAGTTTCTTTAAAAGACAAAATTATCTAAAGTAATAAGTATATTTATTATAGTGTTTATAACATATATAGATGTAATATGTATAAAAATAATAGTATCAAAGAGGGAAGAGGGAATAGAGCTTTTTAGGACTAACGCTTCTATATCTCACTGGAATTAAGTTAGTATAAATCTGCTTAGTATGATAGCTGGGTGCAGTAGCTCACACTTGTAATCCCAGCACTTTGGGAGGCCAAGGCAGGGAGATCACTGGAGCCCAAGAGTTTGAGACCAGACTGGGCAGCATGGAGAAACCCTGTCTCTATAAAAAATACAAAAATGAGGTGGGTGCGGTGGTGCCTTCCTATAATCCCAGCTACTTGGGAGGCTGAGGGAGGAGGATGGATTAAGCCTGGGAGGTCAGAGCTGCAAGTGAGCCGTGATCACACCATTGCACTCCAGCCCGGGCAACAGAGCAATATCCTGTCTCAAAAAAAAAAAAAAAATGTATATGATAAATCCTTAGAGTAACCACTTAAAAAAAAATCTAATGAAACATTTAGAAAAATAGTAAAATAGCAAGTGCAAAGCCAACTACATCAAAAATATTAAATGTGAGTGAAGAGCCTGAGAGTTCGAGGCTGCAGTGAGCTGTGACTGTGCCACTGCACTCCAGCCTGGGTGACGGAGCAAGACCCTGTCTCAAAAAAAAAAAAAAAAGAATGAATTAAATAATGCAAACAAAACTAAAAGCATTTGTGCTTCAAGGACACTCAAAAAAGTTAAGAGAACCAACTGAATGGAAGGAAATATTTCCACATCATATATTTGACCTTATATCTAGAATACATAAAGAATACTTAACATCTCAATAATAAAAACACAACCCAACTTAAAAATGGGCAAAGAGGGCTGGGCGCAGTGGCTCACGCCTCTAATTCCAGGACTTTGGGAGGCCGAGGCAGGTGGATCACCTGAGGTCAGGAGTTCAAGACCAGCCTGGCCAACATGGAGAAACCCCGTCTCTACTAAAAATACAAAATTAGCTGGGTGTGGTGGTGTGCACCTGTAATCCCAGCTACTCAGGAGGCTGAGGCAGTAGAATTGCTTGAACCTGGGAGGTGTAGATTGCGGTGAGCCAAGATTGTGCCATTGCACTGCAGCCTGGGCAACAAGAGCAAAACTGTCTCAAAAAAAAAAAAAAAAAAAAAGGCAAAGAATTTGAATAGACATTGCTCCAAATAAGATATACAGACAGCCAATAAGCACATGAAAAGGTGCTCAACATAATTAGCTATGATGGAAATGTGAATTAAAACTATAGTGAGAAATAGCCGCATTCACTGGGGTGGGTATAATCAAGAAAATAGTAAGTGTTGGCAAGGATGTGGAGAAATTAGAATCCTCATCCCTTGTTGCGGGGATCGTAAAATGGTACAGCCACTTTGGAAACCAGTCTGGTTGTTGAAGTTAACCACAGTTACCATATGACCCAGCAATTTAACTCCTAGATATATACCTAAGAGAAACGAACATATGCCCACACAAAAACCTGTATACAGATAATCCTATCAGCATTATTCATAATAACTAAAAAGTAGAAACAACACAAATGTCTATCAACTAATGAATGGATAAAATGTGGTAAATACATACAGTGGAATATTATCTGGCACTAAAAAGGAATGAATGATACATGGAACAACATGGATGAACCTTAAAAAGATTCCAAGTGAAAGAAGCATGTTGTATGATTTAATTTATATGAAATGTCCAGAATAGGCAAACATAGAGATGGAAAATAGATTAGTAGTGGTTGCCTAGGGCTAGGGAGGATAGAATGATTGGTTGACAGCCAGAAGGGTATGAGGTTTCTTTTGGGAGTAATAAAAATGTGTTAAAATTGATTGTAGTGATAATTGCATAGCTCTATGAACGTACTAAAAACCACTGAATTGTATATTTTATTTTTATTTATTTATTTATTGAGACAGGGTCTCCCTCTGTCATCCAAGCTGGAGTGCAGTGGTGTGATCACAGTTCACTGCAACCTCCACCTCCCTGACCTAAGTGATCCTCCTGCCTCAGCCTCCCAGGTAGCTGGGACTATGGGTGTGTGCCACCACGTCCGGCTACATTTTTGTATTTTTTTGTAGAGATGGGGTTTCTCCATGTTGCCCAGGCTGGTCTCAAACTCTTGGGTTCAAGCAATCTGCCCACCTTAGCCTCCCAAAGTGTTGGGATTACGGGCATGAGCCACTGCACCCGGCTGAATTATACATTTTAAACGGGTGAATTGTACGGTATATGAATTATATCTCAGCAAAGCTGTCACCAAAAAAGCTCATGTATAAATAAAAGAACTTAAAATTCTGAAAATAGTTTTATTATGGAAACAAAATAAGGAGGGTAATTAAGCATGAAATAATTTCCTTCTTGATAAAAGTATATTGATTATTATAAAATTTGAAGTGTTAGTTTATAGCCCTAATCTTTTAAAGAATTTGTGTCTGCTGAAATGAACTTTGATCCTTTGCAAAGATGCAACTTTAGTTAAAGGAGGAACATATTTAATCTAAATACACATTGTCATAGATAAGACTCAGAGGATAATATATATAAAGCTAACTATACTCATCTGTGTTAAATAGCTATACAAAGCTACTAACTTAAAATACGAAAGGGTTGTTTATGAGACATTTCAAACTATAAGTTTGGAATTCTTGTTCCTTTGTGATACCATTATTCTACTAAATACATATAGTGGTTAGAAGTCCAGTGTACCTCTTACAGAACAGCACATAGGATTAGATATGCCAAGATTAAAATGTTGCACATTTTAGGAAACTCAGAAATAATTCAAAGATGCTTTTATGCTAAACTCAACAAATTTGGTTCCAAAATTTCTTTTTTTATTATGAAAAAGTAAGTATAATGTTTAGACATTAATGTACAGAAAATAATTGTCATATATATTCCTTTATAATTTTACACCTGTTTATTTAAAGTGTTAATTCTACACATTAAAAAACATACTAATGAGATCCTGTTTGAATAGGAAATTGCTAAATTTTACTTGCAACTTTTTGTAGCTATAATTCTAATACACATTGGGATCTAAAACTATTAGTAAACAGCAACAATAGAGACTACGTATTTTTTAAATTGGGCAAATGAAAGAATATATTGAGATGTAAATCAGGAAGTAGTTATTTGCGTTACAAATATGCAGATTAATTAATAACATACACCCTTTAAATACTAGAGCATTTAAAATAAGTTTAACAAAAAAGGCAACTTACATACTTTTTTAAACCCCATCAGTTGTATAAAGAGAGGCACTACTTTTATCCACGAAAAGCATCAAAATTTTTTAACAGTTCAAAAATAGGGGCCCAAAACAACTGATTTATCAGAAACAAAACAATACAATGGCTATTCACAGTGTAAGAAATTAAATCTATTTTTTAAAGCATGTTTTTCAGTCTCAATTTATAACACACTTTGACTTCCATTTCTGCTTTTCCTTAAATCAATCTGGACTGTGTGGAAGAATGCCATAACATGAAGCTATTAGCAATCTGGGTTAATGTTCTACAAAAAAAATATGCTGCCTATATACACAGAAAGTAATGAAGAAAAAAGTTAGCACTGAAGTACAATGCATACTCCTTAGGTTCTTAAACTCTACCAGTCTAACAGAAAGCACCAAGATACAGATGCCAAAGTCAGAAAAAATACAAAGCAGCTCAGAATCAATATCATATATCTTATTCAAGGTAAATTTTATGTTAGATTGTTTGTCTGGCATTTGGGAGGCTAAATTAACTTAGGAGGCTAGAAATCCCATCTCTACTTTTTTTTTCTTTTTGAGATGGAGTCTTGCTCTGTTGCCCAGGCTGGAGTGCAGCGGCATGATCTCGGCTCACTGCAAGCTTCGGCTCACTGCAAGCTCCGGCTCACTGCAAGCTCCGGCTCACTGCAAGCTCCGCCTCACCGCTTCACGCCATTCTCCTGCTTCAGCCTCGGAGTAGCTGGGACTACAGGCGCCCGCCACGATGCCCGGCTAATTTTTTGTATTTTCAGTAGAGACGGGGTTTCACCGTGTTGGCCAAGATGGTCTCAATCTCCTGACCTCGTGATCTGCCTGCCTCAGCCTCCCAAAGTGCTGGGATTACAGGAGTGAGCCACCGCGCCTGGCCTCCATCTCTACTTTTAACAAAGACTTGCGCCGGGCGCAGTGGCTCACGTCTGTAATCCCAGCACTTTGGGAGGCTGGGGTGAGTGGATCATCTGAGGTCAGGAGTTCGAGACCAGCCTGGCCAACATAGCGAAACCCCGTTTCTACTAAAAATACAAAAATTAGCTGTGCTTGGTGGCAGGTGCCTGTAATCCCAGCTACTCTGGAGGCTGAGGCAGGAGAATCACTTGAACCTGGGAGGCGGAGGTTGCAGTGAGCGGAGGTTGCAGTGAGCCAAGATCGCGCCATTGCACTCCAGCCTGGGAGACAAGAGTGAAACTCCATCTCAAAAAAATAAAAAATAATAATAATAATAAATTCAAGGCACTTGTATCAGTGGGTTTGCAATATCAAGGGCAAAGAACATTTTTTATTTCTTCGAGAAATTCCTTCCACCCAAAACCCATAAATTCTTCTCCTCTCATAGTAGATCTTTATTGTCAAACCTAACAACTGTAAGTTACCTAAGTGGAATTACCTGTAGAATTGTGAATCATTTGTTCACTCTACAAATAAGTGAAGAAATAAACTAAATGCTTTCCACTTAAAGTTGTCTAGTACTATTATTTTAACTGCAGTTAAAACAGAAGCAAATAAACTTATCTGTCATATTCAATATTGTCATTTCCATAATGAAGCTTTCTTTTCCTTTTCAACTGATGCTGGATTAAAAATTCATTATTTAAAACATCCCATTAACAATTTTTCCAGATCAATTTTATTTAAAAAATAAGTTGACAGAAAGAAGCAAAAGCAACTTACTAATATGTCAAACGAAACACAAGTACCAAACCTAATTCAGCGCAGGTAACATAATATAAATCAACAAAAATTAGATTAAATATTTCACACTAGATAAAAAGTAGGGTGTTCTATTTCCCCTACAAAATATGGAAGCTGACTTTTCAATTACATTGTTTTACATGCTCTAATCACAAGGACTACCATGTGACTATTCACTGTGTGCTTAGGTAACTATGGTTATATTTTCAGAAGGCTTGAAGCAAAATACTAGTAACTCACTATTCAGATGTACAGAGTCAACCTGAGGTACACTGCCTGCAACTATCTTAATATAGTTAAGAAATTATGTATAAAAGTGAAATGAGAACCACTGAAACTAATCTATCAGATATATGACATCACCATCAAACAATTCTTCAGCTCCAAAAGAGCAAAGCATCTGAGAGTTAGTCTAAGAATGCAAGTACTTTAACAACACATGTATAACAGAAAATAAAGACAATGGAAAAGCTCCCTTCTAATGTAGTGTACTTTTACGACACATATATAACAGAAAATAAAGACAACGGAGAAATGCTCTCTTCTAATGTAATAATTTAAAGTACTGAAAATGCAATTTTTGCAGCACTTTAACAAGTGAGAATTATGAAAATCTGTTCACTGAACAGGAATATAAGGAAAAACTAAACATGTATCCCAACTTATTAAAATGACACATCTATAGGCTACATCTATCCTGAATCTCTCTATAAGGCCAAATTAACTTTTTACAATTTTCTCTTAATAAATGATTAAAAATATGAAAATACTTAAAGGAACATAGCATTTAGACTGTGAAACTGTGTTGTAAATTTTATTATAGTTGTCATTTTTTCTTGATGGTGAAGACTGCATCACAGTTTCATAAATAACATTGCTTGTGTTTTATAATATATCTGCATGCAGAGGTATGTTTAACAACATCTGCATGTATCCCCAGAAATTGTTGCTCATTTTAGAACACATATTTTTATTCTGATAATGATTTAACTTTTTTACTTAGTACTTCAGTAGAAAACATGTGAATAGATTGTATGCCCCATATCAGTATTTTAAAAAAAAAACCTGAACATTCTTTTAAATGTCCATTTAACAAAATATATGTTAACGGTTATTGTTTTATCATGATTAAATTGGTATCAAATTAATAGGCATAAGTGAAAAAACTAATCACTTACTAGTCATTTAGAAAATGCAGTAACATCATGCATTATGTATTACTAAGAAAGTTCTCACTTAACATAAGCAGTAGATGAGGAGAACAGTATCATGAAAATTCTAAATATATCTTTATGTATATCCTTAAAAATCACTTTCCTTTATATAATTTCCATTTTAATTTAAATGCCACATATCTTCAGCTAACATTTAAATTAGTTTTTATTGTAAAACTTCAGTTGTTATACATCATAAAATACCTTCAGAAACTTGCTTGAAGGTTGGAATTATTCTTTCTATTAAATAATTATATCACATTATTTATTAAATGTTATGTTTGAGAAATGTATCTGACCTTGCACATATTCAAATTCAAGATCAATATTATAATAGAATGAAGATTTTATGGGGAAAATGTTGCAATCAGTAAAAGTGTTAAAGACCATGTAACGGTAAGGAAGACACCTGTCTGGAATATTGCAGAGTGGTAGATATCACATTTAATCAAAGGACAGTAATGCTTGATCTTCTATTTCCCACAGAACTCTGGATCCAGTTAACAGCAGAAGGGGGAAAGAAGCAGCAATATTTCAAATGTCCATACTCTGATCTGCAAAAGACACCGAGTAGGTAGAAGAAAACTGCATTTTACTTCAGGTAGTCTTTGAAATGAAGGCTCTGTTATTTTTCAAGACTGGAAGGATATCACAGTGTTGATTTTATATACAAAGTAGGATCTGTTCCAGTATACTCTAGTGAAATAATTCACATATGGAGAATAGTTAATTTTGACCTCATGACAAAATCGCCCATATTTTGAGTAGGTTAGCTTGTCACCTTCTTCACAAACCATCTATTAAAAGATATAAAACATAATATTAAAAAGCTTATTAAGCTTATAGCAGAAATGCAATCAATATACAAATGAGTATATTTATATGAAAAAACACATTACTGCTAAACATTGTCTATAAAACATCTCACTGTTAGCAAATAGAAGCCTCTTCATAAGTGAGTCACCATGCCCACTATACTCCTGAACTTCTCATTGACACTGAGAAACCAGCACAAAGGTTTCCAATTTTTAAAAGATTTAATCCTAAAATTTAGAAGGCAGTGTTTCCATAATCCATTATCATTGCTCCGAAGACCCTATCATGCACCCTACCAAGGCTGAGAAATGAACATATTATATTCCTAAATATATTCACTCTTCTTGTGTAGAATTATTTAGTAAGCAAGGAAACTTTCGTGACTTAGTGCAGACCTTTACAATTTCACCGAATGATGTTCACTAAGATAGCTTAGTTAGCTTGAAGAAGTTTTTATAAAAAAAATTAAGTAATATTTTAATGGCTATGAAAGATGTCAGATAGCCAACTTTAAAAGGATGGATTAGCTTAAGTCCATGCCAGGCATGACATGAAAGGAGAAGTAAGCTGATCTTCAAAACAGCAGAAAAGTGGGTATCAGAGCAGAATAGAAAGGCTTCAGAGAGCAGATAGCAAGACAGCACCAATTACTGAAACTGTACCCGAGGCTTCATAAAATTCCATTTGTGTCACCAGTAAACCAAAGATCACAGCCACTAAGTACCAACAGAGAAATTCAAAATACATGTACCATAAAACAGAGTAAGTTTATATTACAAGATTAAGGGGTCATGAGGAAAAGATAAGTAGAAATCACAAAAACTAATTTCTTACCTCCAAACTGATCTCGGATAAGAAAGACAAAGAGCTATGATTATTTAGGAAAAGACAGAAAAAATCTTGGCTGCAACCTGAATCGTATATCTACTACCACTTACAATGACTTACTAAACTTTTCTTATGATCCCTCACTCCCAGCTTTCTCAGGAGTCAAGAATCCATTCCAGCTAGCATTAAGTCTCAGATATACACACTGCCTTCATTGGAAGCCCATGGGGGCTGGGGGGGAAGACACATGCGCGCGCGTGCGCGCGCGTCAGTCTTAAGTCTTCTTCTTGTGGAAAACACAGCTTGGTAAAACAGCCGAAATCAATATAGAAATTAAGATACAGCCAAGTCCTAACAACTAACATGGCTTTTAATACATTCGTTTTTGTGGATAATAGGGACTCAATGTACAGGCACTGTGTTAATTTAGCATGCAATTTTTCTAGATATGAATCAAATTACAAGAAATTTCTCAACATAAGAATATAACAAGGTAACCAGTTGCTCTTTAGATTATTATAATAAAATAAAATCATCATTCAAATCAAATTATGCCATCTTTTGTTTATGAATGTTGAAACCTGAATAAGTACAGGCAATGAATAAGGAATTCCAGTATTGGTAATACCATTATTATTTTTTATTATTTTTGCAAAAATGCCCAGATTTTCTTTTGTATGTTGAAAAAATACTCCAAACTACTTTTAAGAAGCTTTCCCCATTATTACATAACTCAATTATATTCTTAGTTAAGTTCCAAAAATAAAGTTTAAAGATTATAAGTTTAAAGTCATTTTTCTAAAAAAAAAAAATATATATATATATATAACTTTCCAAATGGTTACTTACGTGGCCATTTGCAATGTCTAATAAATCTTTAACCCTACAGCCTCTCATGGGTCCCACCTCATTGCAGATAGCATCCTCTACAATTAGGTAATTAGCTTTGTAAGATGTCAGTATTTTATAAATATCCTCAGCAGATCGCTTTGAATAGATTTGGTAGATCTGAAAGAATATAATTAAAATAAAACTGAAAGAATATAATTAAAATAAAATTTAAAGGACATTTAAAACTTCAGTAAATTGAAACTATACATCAAGCATCTACTGTGTTCTAAGTACTATTATATATGAAAAATATATTTATTTTTATAAATAAATGTAAATATTCATCTATATATCAAAACTCATGTTTGGATTATGTGGTGCTTTTTACTATAATTTTTCTGAACTTATTAGATAATAAACTCTGGATCTTATTAGATAATAAAGCTTTTCAGTCTTTCTGAAATGTTAATATTGGATCAACTCTTGATATCCTTCAAAAAGTAGTAAAACCACAAATATTAGGCCCATAGTATCATATACTATTTGTCCTGAAAATACTGAGATTTGAAATCTAGAATGAATAAGATTCCAATCTATTTGCAGAATATCCAGTAGCTGCCTCCTACCTGTCACCACAGCTGCCTATCTAGTACCTTCAGTTCCCACGTCCACTGACATGCTAGGAATACCCACCTTCAACATTCTGTGGCACACAGAATGCCAATACATCAAGAGGAAGTGTCTCCCTCATTTCACTACACTAAATACGTTTCAGTGGGAATGGTTCTATCCTATCTAGCCTATACCTATTCATAGTTATTTACAATTTTATTTATTTTTAAGTGTTAAGAAACTGAAACATACTATTGGGGCATTAAAAAAAAACCACTTCTATGCGATTGTAACAACATTACTGATAGCCTACAGCACAGTTTCTCAACCTTGGCACTATTCACATTTTAGGCCAGATCATTCTTTGTTGGGACACAAGGGATGATGTTCTCTGCAATGTAGATCAGCATTCCTGGTCTCTACCCACAAGATGCTCGTAGAACCCCTCTTCCAGTTATGACATTGAGACAACCAAAAATGTCTCCAGACACTGCCAAATGTCCCCTCAGGGAACAATTCTCCCAGGTTAAGAATCACTGGCCCAGGGGATTATATAAGGATTAGCCACATATTATGAATTAGAGACTCTGTGTAATTTAAATGATATGGTCGGCCAGGCGCAGTGTCTCACGCCTGTAATCCCAGCACTTTGGGAGACCCAGGCAGGCGGATCACTTGAGATCAGGAGTTTGAGGCCAGCCTGGCCAACATGGCAAAACCCCATCTCTACTAAAAATACAAAAATTAGCTGGGCGCGGTGGCATGCACCAGTAGTCCCAGCTACTCGGGAGTCTGAGGCAGGAGAATTGCTTAAACCTGGGAGATGGAGGTTGCAGTGAGCCGAGATCATGCCACTGCACTCCAGCTTTTACGAAATTCTCTAAAATTGAAAAACAGAATATTGGGAACTTAGGTTCAGTTCATCATTGCTTTCAGATATGAAGTTACCATTTAAATCCATACCGTACCAGAGTGAGACTCTATCTCAAAAAAATAAATTAATTAAAAATAAATAAATTAATTAAATAAATGGCCGGGCATGGTAGCTCACTCCTGTAATCCTAGCACTTTGGGAGGCAGGGGTAGGCGGATTGCCTGAGCTCAGGAGTTCAAGACCAGCCTGGGCAACATGATGAAACCCTGTCTCTACTAACATAAAAAATTAGCCAGGCGTGGTGGTGTGCACCTGTAGTCCCCGCTACTCAGGAGGTTGAGGCAGGAGAACTGTTTGAACCTGGGAGGCGGAGGCTGCAGTGAGCTGAGATTGTGCCACTGCACTCCAGCCTGAGCGAGACTCGTCAACAACAACAACAAAAAAAATTAAAATTAAAAAATAAATAAATGATATGGTCTCATTTATGGAGTTCAGTTTGGATTTTAGCTTAACAACAAATTTACTCAATACCTGCTATGTACTACATACCATAGAGAAAGACAAAGGTTTCAAAAACCATGGTTACTATTCTCATAGACAAGTTACATAAAACTTAAAACTCTAAAATGTTTAAATTAGAACCTAAATAGAACTCTGACCTAATTACAAGTAATTCTGAAATTCCATATTAGAAAAAGACCAATCAAAGAAAACAAAGTCACAGAGTTTGTTGTTTTAAATCCACAAAAAATAAAATTCAGGAATATGCTGTCTATATTCTGCCTAAGCAACTCTATCTTTTGGAGGTGGAGCAAATACTCATCAGAGATGGCTGCTGTCTCTCAAGGAAATCATTCTCAGGTAGATCTCCCCATCTCTGATCTCTCCCCTGCCTGCTTCAATCTGTTCTTTCTGCCATGACCATAATTAACTCTTCAAAGCAGATCTAATCATTCCACTGCCAGGTTTACTAAAAGTCATGTCTCTTAACTGCCTCAAGGATAAGTATAAATTTTTCAGCATGACATTCCAGGTCTGTCAGAATTTGGCCTCATTTTCTTTCCTAGTTTCAAGACTATACAAATTCCTTGGCTCATGTTACTTTTTCAGCCTGGAATCATATATATTTCTTTTCCAAACAAGTTTCTAATCATCCTTCAAAGCCCAGATCAAGGGACTGCCTTTTATGACAACTTCTTAGACTTTTGCAGGCAGAATTGTTTGATTGTTCCTGCTTTTTTACTCCTCTTTGTACCTTGTGTGTGTCTATGTATATATGTGTATGCATGCAACAACCACTTAATAGTACAGAATAATAACATAATAGCAAACTTTAAAATTTTACTGTGTTTCAGGCATTGTACATTATCTCATTTAATTCTCACAAGTAGGAGGTGAGAACTATTATTCTCAATCTCCAGATTTAGTAACTCGCTTAAGGTCACGAAGCTAATACACAGCAGAGCTAGCATTTGGGTTCAGGTACTCAAATTTCTGAGTCTGCATTCTTAATCTCTATATTACTGTATTTCTTCCTTAACTTAGAATATGCTTAAAAACTCTATGAAATTATCTAAAATTGAAAAACAGAATATTGGGAACTCAGGTTCAGTTGATCATTGCTTTCAGATATGAAGTTACCATTTAAATCCATACCAAACATTCAAAATAAGACATCATCTAAACTATAATTAATTAGATACCATTCTAATGTTATACTGAGTCAATAACTGCCCATTTATTAAAAAATAAATTAGTGTTTTATAAGCAATAATAGAACTTTAGCTGAGAAAGACAAAATGTAGTACCAAGATATTACTTGACAGCTTTCTTTTAAAAATTTGATTGAGGGCTGGGCACGGTGGCTCACGCCTGTATTCCCAGCACTTTGGGAAGCCGAGGCAGGTGGATCACCTGAGGTCAGGAGTTTGCCACCAGCCTGATCAACATGGTGAAACCCTGTCTCTACTAAAAAATACAAAAATTAACTGGTCATGGTGGCCGGTGCCTGTAATCCCAGCTACTCAGGAGACTGAGGCAGAAGAATCACTTGAACCCAGGAGGTGGAGGTTGCAGTGAGCCAAGATCGCACCATTGCACTCCAGCCTGGGTGACAGAGCAAGACTCTGTCTCAAAAAATAAATAAATAAAATAAAAAATAAAATAAAAATTTGATTGAGAACAATATTTTAAAAAGAACGTTAGCCGGCTGTGGTGGCAGGTGCCTGTAATTCCAGCTACTCAGGAGGCAGAGGCAGGAGAATCGCCTGAACCCAGGAAGCGGAGGTTGCAATGAGCCGAGATTGCGCCACTGTACTCCAGCCTGGGTGAATTAAAAAAATGTTAGCCGGCTGTGGTGGTGAGTGCCTATAATCCTAGCTACTCAGAAGGCTGAGGAAGGAGAATCGCTTGGAGGCAGGAGAATCACTTGAACCCAGGAAGCGGAGGTTGCAGTGAGCTGAGATTGCACAACTGTATTCCAGCCTGGGTAAAATATTACACATTAGGTCCCTTGATACTTTGTGGAAAATTAAGTATTTTTCCTAGAAACATATCAGTATTATTCATAAAACAAAGAACTTAGTATTTTAATTTTGGGTCTCCTCTTGGTTAACTGTATTATTAATTATAAAGGTTTTTTAAAATGGAAGTTAATTAACTCTTCTAAAATTGTTTGGACTTTCCTAGCTCCTAGAAGCATAGTATACTGCAGACTATGCTAAAATACAAAGTGCTGGAAAAGAGATCCAAATGTAGAATTTAAAATGTCTTACATTTTCATTTCTCTTGAGAAGATCATCATCATTGTAAAGAGGCAAACTTGTCACCACCCATCCAGTGCATAATTTAATCACACCCATTAACTGTGGACTCCCTGCAAACACAGCTGCAACTGGAGCTTGCCTTCTGCAAAGAACCATAAAGATTTGCACACTGAAAAGGCAAGTATACTATTTAGATCACTGATCTATATCAACTCTGAAATACCAGACAACTTACAATGTTTACACATTTAAGTTTCAATGCCAGTTTTCATTTCATTTCATTTATGGATTCATTCAAAAAAATTGGGCACCTAACTATGCAGCAGACACTTGTGCTGAAGATACAGAAACTTTTCTAAAAAGAGGGAGCAGGGGGAAGACAATAAGAAGTAAACATATATATTGGGTGGTAATAATATGATTAAAAATAATGCAGAGTAAGGGGATAGTAACAAGAATATATTATTTTAGATAAGGTGGCTAGTTCAGTGATGATACTGTGAATTCTCAACTCCATCTTTTGCAAATTAACCACCTACAACCCAACTTCTTCCAAATCCACCTCTCCTCCTGCTCCTTCACTGTCTTTACCCATGTGTCTGTCTCCAGGCAGAACATATAGGACTTCTCCACTCTGAATCATTATCCCAAGTCCCAGACAGATGCTACTTGCAAAGTGGAAAACCTACAAGTAGGTCCCAAAGGGCTGTTGTAATACATTCACTTATTTATTCACTGTCTAAATTTAACATTAAGCACACACCTCTATGCGCTAGGGATAGTGCCCGGCTATTGAAATAAAGAGATGGCATATATGGCCACTGTCCTCAATAGTGAGGAAACAGATATAAAACACAGTAATTGTACCCAGTAACATCAATATTCAATAGGTAATTGTTTGGGCCTTTGCTGTCTTTGAAAATACTGTGGTAAATCATACAGAGATGTAACTTCCTCTTTTGTTAATGATAACACAAGGCAGTGTTCAACAATAGAAAACAGAATTTACAAAAAGTATTAATGGGTAATAGTTAAGGGTGATCTAAAGAAAACTATTTGTATAAAATAGAAGATATGTTATAGTAACAAGACATTATAATAAAATCTATTCTTGTTCCTATATACCTATTCTATAAACCAATTTTAAATTTCTAGAAACACTTTTTGTCTTTTTTCCCATATTTTTCTGGTCTTTTTTGATAGTATTTCATCACTTTTTCATGTTTTCTTATCTTCTTTTATGTCTTTAATAAATTTCAATGTAGTTATTTCATAGTCTCCATCCATGGAATAGACTGGTTACAAAAATGGCCACAGTAATTCCTCTCCCTATGGTCATGGTCTTGGAGGGAATGCTAGTATTAATCATGTGACTTGCTTTGGCCAATAGGACAATAGTAAGCACCGTGTAAGCAGTGACTTAAAACATGCTTGACATTGAGAATTGCCCTCTCTTGCTGCTCTTGGGAATTCTACAACTACCACCTTGTAAACAAGCCCAAGTTAACCTGCTAGATGATGAGACACAGAGGGCCAAGTAAATTTGATCCCCTCAGCTGACACATAGCCAACCCTAGACTATCCAGTCCCAGTGGAGCTGGCCCAGACCAAAACAATCCTCCCCAGCACCCTAACCCTGCTAATTCTCAAGATGGTGTGGAATAACAAATGTTTATTGTTTGTAAGCCACTAAGTTTTGTGGCATTCTGTTATGTAGCAAACCCCAAATGACATAAATTTTATTATCAGAAATAGCTAGAGGTCTAATTCACACACTGCGTTGAGCTGTTTATGTGTTTTATAATTTCAGAGCTTACCTTTATGAAACTTTACTTATGGAATCCTGTATAACATGGGTTGAGGATTTGTCACCCATTCCAGACCAACCCCAAACCACTTTTAATGTTAATTTCTTAATTTGGGATTTCTTAGATTAGACAAGCATAATTTCAAATTACATTAGCCAAGTATAATTTCGAACTATAAAACCACATGAATTCAGATCCATTGCTATAAATTGAGAGGGGAGAATTTTTTTGACCAAGAGATGAATGCAAGAGAGATCTGCTTTCTCATCTTCTTTCTCTACCCCTTGGTACCTTGCTACTCCATCCTTTCACTGACTAGGTATTTTGCTCTTCTATCCTTTCACTGCCAGTGTAGCCTTCTGAGGTTCCCTGAGTTACACATGTGTGTGTTGGGGGGTTCTCAATTCCAATTCCCTGCTTCCATAGGCCTAAGACCACATCTCCTGTCCTGTGTGGGCATTAAAATCTAAAACCCCTGGTTATCAAAACTAATAATCCACTGACAATTCACCTCCAACACAGGGCAAAATAAGCATCCTCTTGAGTATCTAAATAAAAGGATATCTCTTCTTTTTTATCCCATATTTCTAAGTGTTTGACAATGGCAGTTTCAAATCTTATACCGACCAATGCTATATTTTCAAGCCCATGGAGATGAGCGGAAAATTAGAATCACTAAGTCCAACCAAAATCTAAATATCCCTTAAACGCCTGAGTTTTATGAAAAAATTTGGAGAAGTATTAATTTATTATTTCCTGTGAATTCATTAGATAGCATGCAGTGATTAATTAATAGCTTAATAATAGTCTTGGGCACTTCAATCCTTACTTTATCCAGGTCATAAGTTCCACTGTATCTGGGTCATAGAATTCCTGTAGTTCCATTAATTCTGTCATTAATCTGGGAAAAAACTAAAATGCAAAAAAAAAAAAAAAAAAAAAAAATCCCCAAAAGATGTATGTCAGTAATTAGAAAGTTTAAAACTGTTCCACAGTATTTCAAAAGACTAACAGACTAACTTAAGGTAAATGATATTACAACACCGTTCGCATGGAAAAAATGTCATGATGGATCTCTTTGCTTTCCTTCAATGGCCTGCTTATTTTTCTCAATCCAAATCATCTATTTTATGGTTAATTCACTGCTTTGACTCAATAAATAATTTTATCATTACCAAACAATAATAAATTGATCATCTTTCAGGCACATACATACTAAATATATAAATAAATTTTCAGGTCCAATAATTTGCAGAATTTATATCATTTCATAGATGATAAAGTTTTGGAGTTACCAAAACGTGTTTTAATATTAATTCCTATTTACTCAGCAATTTCCTTTGCCAATTATAAACTGAATTAACACTAGCATTAGACTGCAGAAAATGGCATCAGGTGGCATTCTAGAAATGTTTTAGCTCTTCTGCAATGTTCCTAATAACAAAAAAAATTAAGCATTACTAAGAATGTTACATTTTATTTTGTTAGGATAGTGTCTCGACATGTTTCCTACCCACACATATAAATTTATCACTACCTTTGTAGATAAAGTACATTTTATTAATATAAAAATCTAATTTTTTTACCTCTTTCCATAAGCTGAGACCTATTATAGTAGGCACGGCCATGCTCAGAATAAGAGCCTAAAATATTAAAGCAAAAAGGATTACAAATAAATACATTTCAGAACACACGTTAGAGGTAATAGACACTGATTCTATGACCAATCATATATCTCTATAGTTATACAAATTTCAAAAAAAATGAAGTCAACATAGAACCTAGTTCACAGAATGAGATGGGTGAAAACTAATGACTTTCAAAGATATTAAGCTGGAAGTAAAGTGAGACATAAACATTTACTATAAAAATTTAAGGCAGAACATTAAAAAGGTAATGCTCATAATAATATTTCAAATGGCAAGTGGATATTTGAAAAATTTGCCAGAAATTTATGTTATACAGATCTTACAAAGGATAGTACACTACTACATGAAAAGCTAACAACAAAAAAATCAATTAACACAAGAAAAATAGCTAATATACATCAGTATACTAGTCTGTTAAAATAAGAATATATAAACTCTCCTTGAAATAAGACTGGCAAAATACAACATAAGCATTATTAAAGATAATGTATCATCGTCCTGCTATAATAAAACCTGCTCTGCCTACTGTCCCATGTCTTTTAGTGACCCTGTGATCTAGTCATACCAACCAGAAACCCAGGAAACATCTAAGTTATCTCCCTCTTCCTCATTTCCCCATACTTAATAAGCAGTGAGGCTTACTGATCTTCTAACTACTTTTTTCATTCCAATCTGGCATACTATTAATCAAATGGGCTTTTGAGTCAGAAAAACCTGGGCGTGGCTGGGTGCGGTAGCTCACACCTATAATTCCAGAACTTGGGGGCCAAGGTGGGAGGATTGCTTGAGTCCAGGAGTTTGAGACCAGCCTGGGCAACATAGTGAGACCCTGTCTCTACCAAAAAAAAAGTTTTAATTAGCTGGGCATGGTGGCGTGTGCCTGAAGTCCCAGCTACTCAGGAGGACGAGGCAGGAGGATTGCTTAAGCCCAGGAGTTTAAGGCTAAAGTGAACTATGACTGTGCCACTGCACTCCAGCCTGGGAGACACCGTAAGACTCTGTCTCAAAAAGAAAAAAAAAAAAAAGAGAAAAGAAAATCCTGGGTGTGAATCATGATTTCCATACTTACAAACTTGGTAATCTCAAGTAAGTTATTTAAACAATTAAAGCCTTGGTTTTTTTTTTTTTAAATCTATAAAACAGAGAAAATCTAGGATTAAATAGCATGTGAAATGCTTCAAACAGTACCTGACATAGTGAACATTCAATAAATTGAAGCTTCAATTACTTCTAGCCACTCTGGCCTCCTCTGTGACTGAAGTCTGTTGCCTGTAGGACTATCCTTCACAGAAATGTAAGAGTGAGCAAATAGAAAATGTAAGTCTGACTCTCTCACTTTGCATGAGGCATACACATCCCAATTCCTTCCCACTGCTGACAGCATGAGAGCCAGCTCCGCAGCATGACACCCAGGGACCCCATGGCCTCACCTTCCTCCACTTCTCCAGTCTCATTTCTTGACCACCCCTACCTACCTCACACTTTATGTGCCAAGAAAACTAAATATATTGTGCTTTTTTCCCAGTCCCTTTGATTACATCATGTTGTTTGCCTACTTCTGTGTCTATTCCTTCTACCATGAATACCCTTTCTTTCCCCTTCATTTGCCTAATAACTAAATATATTTCCAATCTCAGATTGGAAAGCCTTATTTGAGTCCCTAAAAGAAAAAAAAAAGAAAGAAAAAGAAAAACAGAATTGAGTAGCCCTTCCCTATGTTCTAACAGCACCCTATGAAAATTTCTTTTTGTTTTTTAGGAGGCAGGACAGGGAAAGAAGGAAGAGCTGGCAGGTTGAAGAAAGTGGAAGCGGAGGGAGCAGGGGACAGAGGGCCGAATTCTTATTATCTGTTTTTACACCCAGAGATTATAATCCACTTGATGAAATTAAGTGTGCTATAATTATCTTTGTATCCCAAGCACATAGCAGGCAGAATGTAATGTTCCATTCACATAGAAAATATACCATAGTTCTTAATCAAACCAAGAAAGATATCATAAAAATTAATTCTTGATGACCTCTCACATTACTGATTCACGTACATTTTTATCTTTTATTTTTTAAGTTGTATGCATTAAAATGCATTACTTTGATAATCAGAATTTTTTTTTTCGAGACAAAGTCTTGCTCTGTTGCCCAGGCTGGAGTGCAGTGGTGAGATTTTGGCTCACTGCAACCTCTGCCTCCTGGGTTCAACCAATTCTCAATTCTCAGCCTCTTGAGTAGCAGGGACTACAGGCATGCACCACCATGCCCAGCTAATTTTTTTTTGTATTTTAAGTAGAGACAGGGTTTTACCATGTTGGCCAGGCTGGTCTCGAACTCCTGGCCTCAAGTGATCCACCCACTTCAGCCTCCCAAAGTGCTTGGATTACAAGCGTGAGCCACCGCGTCCAGCCCAGAAATTATTTTTAAAAATGTTTTGCACAGGATCTGTTTTTCTACCTGTAAGTCATCATGTAATTTACTCATGCTATTTCAATTGTATTCAATGTAGTTTCCATTTATTAGCATTTGATTTTACATAATTAGAAGAGAAACAATGCAAAATAATGACTCACCAACAATATTGGGTGTACAGTTCTTAATCGAAGCCACTTGAAAAGTGTCATCCAAAGTTCGGGAGAACATACACCAAATGCTGCTAACATGCACACATAAGGAATCCAGATGTACTTCAAGCTAGAAAACACAAATGGAGTCATACATGAGACATCCTGTGAACATCATTATTATCTAATTTTTGTTCTCTGAGCTCTTTCCTACTACTCACGAAAATACCAAAATGTTAAGGGACAGTGAAAAAGCTTAGACTCTAATTTTCAGCAACAGATTGTTATCCAGTTTTTTAAAAATCAAGCAGACATGTGGGCTAGCAAATTAGTATAAAATAAAAGCATTAATACTGATGAGGATGCAGGAAAATTGTATTCTTGGAGAGAATACAAGCTATGAGAGCTTTTTCAGAAGGCAATTTGGTGGACTGGGAGTGGTGGCTTATGCCTGTAATCCCAGCACTTTGGGAGGCTGAGGTGGGTGGATCACTTGAGGCCAGGAGTTTGGGACCAGCCTGGGCAACACAGTGAAACCCTGTCTCTACCAAAACTACAAAAATTAGCCAGGCATGGTGACACATGCCTGTGGTCCCAGCTACTTGGGAGGCTGAGGCAGGAGGATCACCTAAGCCTGGGAGGCAGAGGTTGCAGTGAGCTGAGATCGCACCCCTGTACTCCAGCCTGGGTGAAAAGCGAGACTCTGTCTTAAAAAAACAAAACAAAACGAAAAAACTCTAAGATAGGCAATGCCATTTCTAGTAATGTAGCCTAAAAATATATTAGCATAAGAGTATAAAGATAGACATACAAGGGTTTTTTTTTTTTTTTTTGAAGCGGAGTCTCACTGTCGCCCAGGCTAGAGTACAGTGGTTGTGATCTTGGCTCACTGCAACCCCTGCCTTCTGGGTTCAAGTGATTCTCCTGCCTCAGCCTCCCAAGTAGCTGGAATTACAGGCACATGCCACCACGCCCAGCTAATTTCTGCATTTTTAGTAGAGACCAGGTTTCACCGTGTTGGCCAGGCTGGTCTCAAATTCCTGACCTCAAGTGATCCACCCGCCTTGGCCTCCCAAAGTGCTGGGATTACAGGCATGAGCCACCGCACCTGGCCACACACAAGAATTTTAACTATAGCATTTTGTTTTACTAGCAAGAAAATTGGAAAAACAACAACAACAACAACAAAAACTTCTGTTCTTCAATAGGTATTGATTAAATAAATTATTATAAAAAACAAAAAAGCAAAATGCAAAACTTCATGTGCAATGTTAACCTAATTTTTGCTTTTTTTTTTTTTAATGTAGATATATGGCACAAGCAAAAATAACACCTGGGGCTGGGTGCAGTGGCTCACACCTGTAATCCCAGGACTTTGGGAGGCTGAGATGGGCAGATCACTTGAGGTCAGCAGTTTGAGACCATCCTGGCCAACATGGTGAAACCTTGTCTCTACTAAAAATACAAAAATCTGGCCATGTGCGGTGGCTCTCGCCTGTAATCCCAGCAAATTAAGAGGCCGAGGCGGTGGATCACCTGAGGTCAGGAGTTTCAGACCAGCCTGGGCAACACGGTAAAACCCCGTCTCTACTAAAAATGCAAAAAATTAGCTGGGCATGGTGGTGGGCGCCTGTAGTCCCAGCTACTCGGGAGGCTGAGGCAGGAGAATGGCGTGAACCCGGGAGGCGGAGCTTGCAGTGAGCCAAGATTGTGCCACTGCACTCCAGCTTGGGCAACACAGGGAGACTCCATCTCAAAAAAAAAAAAAAAAAAAAAAAGAAAGATTTAAAAATTGAACTCTTAAATTAAAAATATTAAAAATCCAGGTGTACAGAAAAAATTAACTTGTATCATTAGAAGAAAATACATTATGTTGTAGATTTTAAAGAAAACAAAAGGAGCCCATCTCCGTAGGAGATGCTAACTGCTAAAAATGGAAGAGGAAAAGTTTAGAAAAATTAATAGATATCAGTGCTTAGTATAGATTATCAAGAAAAAAAATAACATTTCAAGGGATAACTTTTGTAATAAATACTAAGGAGAACAACCAGACCCTTCTATGATATATTCCCTGGTGTCAAACTCGGAAGAGACTGGAAGAATCTGGGCCTAGAGTATAAATGTTAACCTCTGTGGTTTTATAAAACAGCAAAGCCATGGAATGGAGAAAATAAAGAAATATCCCTGGGTACAGTGGCACATGCCTGTCATCCCAACACTTTGGGAGGCCAAGACAGTAGGATCATTTGAAGCCAGATGTTCACGACTAGCCTGGGCAACACAATTAGACCCTGTCTCTACAAAAGAA
The DNA here is from genome assembly GCF_028858775.2 of Pan troglodytes. Classification (NCBI taxonomy): domain Eukaryota; kingdom Metazoa; phylum Chordata; class Mammalia; order Primates; family Hominidae; genus Pan; species Pan troglodytes. The sequence goes on along the minus strand of NC_072405.2, from coordinate 104,987,557 downwards.
TTTCTTTTTTTAATTTTTAAAAATTAAGAGGCTGGGTGCAGTGGCTCACACCTGTAATCCCAGCACTTTGGGAGGCTGAGGCGGGTGGAACAACTGAGGTCAGGAGTTTAAGACCAGCCTGGCCAACAAGGTGAAACCCCATCTCTAATAAAAATACAAAATTTAGCCAGGCGTGGTGGCACATGCCTGTAATCCCAGCTACTCTGGAGGCTGAGGCAGGAGAATAGCTTGAACCTGGGAGGTGGAGGTTACAGTGAGTCGAGATGGCACCTCCAGCCTCGGCAAGAGAACAGGACCCTGTCTCAAAAAAAAAAAAAAAAAAAAAAAAAAAAAAAAAGGAAAGCTCTGCTCTTGTTTGCAGCTGATCTAGGGGCACAATGGTTTTGGCACACACAAAAAAATTGGAATACATGCATAGTTTTTTCACAATATGCATTTTTCACGAACTTTTTGAAGACCCCTTGTATCCACAGTGAAATATTTTTTAGCCTTGAAAAAGAAGAAAATCCTGTCATCTTACAACATAGATGAAATTTGATGACGTGACATTAAGTGAAATAAGCCAGTCACAAAAAGATAAACACTACAGGATTCCACTTACATGAGGTATCTAAAGTAAACAAATTCATAGAAATGGAAAATAAAGGCTGGGCGCGGTGGCTCATGGCTGTAATCCCAGCACTTTGGGGGGCCGAGGCGGGCAGATCACCTGAGGTTGGGAGTTTGAGTCCAGCCTGACCAACATGGAGAAACCCCATCTTTACTAAAAATACAAAATTAGCTGGGCATGGTGGTGCATGCCTGTAATCCCAGCTACTCAGGAGGCTGAGGCAGGAGAATCGCTTGAATCCAGGAGGTGGAGGTTGCGGTGAGCCAAGATCACAGCATTGCACTCTAGCCTGGGCAACAAGGTGAAACTCCGTCTCAAAAAAAAAAAAAAAGAAAGAAGTGGAAAGTCAAATGGTGATTATTAGAGGTTGAGGGTAGGGAAAAAAACGAGAGTTGTTCATTGATACACAGTTTTAGATTTACAAGATGAAAATGTTCTGCAGATCTGTTGTACAACAATGTGTGAATATACTAAACACTGCTGAATTGTATACTTAAAAAACATTAAGATGGTAGATTTTATGTTATGTACTTTTTTATCATAATTTTAAAAAAACTTAAATGTAGCTGGGCACAGGGGCTCATGCCTATAATCCCAACACTTTGGGAGGTTGAGGTGGGAGGATGGTTTGAGCCCAGGAGTTCAAGACCAGCCTGGGCAACATGGTGAGACCTCATCTCTACAAAAACTTTAAAAAATATTAGCCAGGCATGGTGACACCAGTCTGTGGTCCCAACTAGTTGGAAGGATATCGTGGGAGCATTGCTTGAGCCTGGGAGTTCGAGAGCACAGTGAGCTGTGATGGCACCACCGCACTCCAGTCTGGGCGACAGAACGAGACCCTGTCTTTTTTTTTTTTTTTTTTTTAACTAAAGACACAGCCTCACTCTGTCACACAGACTGGAGTGCAGTGGTGTGATCATGGCTCACTGTGGCCTAGAACTCCCAGGCTGAAGCAATCCATCCACCTCAGCCTCCATAGTGGCTGGGACCACAGACCCATGCCACCATGCCTGGCTTTTTTTTTTTTTTTGTAGAGATGGGGTCTCGCCATGTTGCCCAAGTTGGTTTCAAACTCTTGGGCTCAAGTGATCATCTGCCTCCGTCTCCCAAATTGCTGGGATTATAGGCATAAGCCGCCACACCCAGCCTGTCTCTCAAAAACACAAAAACAAGGCCAGGCGCAGTGGCTCATGCCTGTAATCCTAGCACTTTGGGAGGCTGAGTCAGGCGGATCACCTGAGGTCAAGAGTTCAAGACCAGCCTGACCAACATGAAGAAACCCCATCTCTACTCAAAATACAAAATCAGCCGGGTGTGGTGGCGCATGCCTGTAATCCCAGCTACTTGGGAGGCTGAGGCAGGAGAATCGCTTGAACTGGGAGGCAGAGGTTGCAGTGAGCCAAGATCACGCCACTACACTCCAGCCTGGGCGACAAAGACTCTGTTTCAAAAAACAAAAACAAAAAACAAAAACTTAAATATAATAATCTTCAATTCTATTAAACATTTAGTTTGTACACAAGTAACCTAATTGAAGAATTTAAAGCTCCAAACTTCTAAAGATGGTAACATTTTCTTCTTTCCTCTATTAAAGAAAGATAAGATGCTCCTATATGAATTACAACTTAAGAATAATTAACTTTAATATGCAAAAGATTTCATATATTGCCTTTTTTTTTTTTTGATACGGAGTCTCACCCTGTTGCCCAGGTTGGAGTGCAGTGGCACGATCTCGGCTCACTGCAATCTCCGCCTCCCAGGTTCAAGCGATTCTCCTGCCTTAGCCTCCCAAGTAGCTGGGATTACAGGTGCCTGCCACCACACCCAGCTAATTTTTTTGTATTTTTAATAAAGACGGGGTTTCACCATGTTGGCCAGGCTGGTTTCAAACTCCTGACCTCAAGTGATCCGCTCGCCTCAGGCCCCCAAAATCCTAGGATTACAGGCATGAGCCACCATGCCTGGCCTCATATATTGCCTTTTATGAAATTTATTCCCATGCATCTTACTTATTGTGCAGTAAAGGATTAACCTTGCCTAAAAAGAGATTTGGCCTTTGCCCTCAACTCCTAGGAGGTAACTCTTGCCTGATAAGAGCATCTTCATTTGCCTGGGTCCTTTGGGTCATGCATAAGAGTCTATGCTAACAGTGTGATTTATGGTGGGAGCCTTGGAGCATGTGGTGTCAGTTCAACCTGTGAAGGGCTGAAGGCTAAGGTCAGCCACACAGGTGGTCAACCACATATATATGACTGAGCCCCAATACAAACCCTAAACACAAAGCATGGGTGAGCTTCCCTGATTGACAGTACTCTGTGTGTACTGTCACACATCGTTTCTGAGAGGAAAACAGGTGCTGTCTGCAGGATTCCACTGGGAGGGAACAAATGGTAGTTCTGTGCTTTGGTGTCTCCTGGACCTTGTCCTATGGGTCTCTTTCCTCTGCTGATTTTAATCTGTGTCTTTTCACTGTAACCAACTGTAACTTGAGTATGACTTTCCTAAGTTCTGTGAGTCCTTGTTAGTTATCAAGCCTGAGGGTAGTTTGGGGGACTCCCAAACTTGCAGTTGGTGACAGAAGTAAGGATGGTCTTAGGAATTTCTGACCATTGCATTCTGACCAAGCACACATTCCTAGACTGTGTGCTTCTGAGGAAGGGGGATCCTATCATGTATATAGCTGTATCTCCCACTATTGCTAAAAGAGTATGAAAAAACTAAAAACTTGTGCTGAATGAATACATTTTAATAAAGTTTATTAACAAGATGGCATGATTTTCTATAGAAGCAGGAACAAGGGAAGTTTAAAAACTAAAGACTTAAAAATAAATAGTGCAAGATATGTTTCAAGGATTCAAACTCCCTAAAAAATTATTACATAACTTATCTAAATATTAACATGTGAATACCTATTTTGCCTTAACAAATTTAAGGTATACAGAACACTAAAATGATCAAGCAAGTGAAATATAAAAATTCTACCTTATTGAACATTAAATGGGGCCCTATATATATATTTTGTAAATGTCATTTGCCATTGAAAGACAATAAAAGAAATAAGGTAAGGAAAGGATAAAAGGGAAAACTCCAAAGTCCTCAACAAAGCCTGCCACATGCTCCCTGTGCTTCAGCCAGACTGAGCTCCTTTTCCTCCCGCCAACAATGTGCCATGATCCTTCCTGCCCAGGCCTGGGCATATGCCATTCCCTCTACCTGCAGTACTCTTGCCTCTTTGGTTCACCTAGTCCACTCCTACTCACCCTTCAGGTCTCAGGCACTTTTTCCTTAGAGAACTTTTCTGATCTCTTTAAGTCAAATTCTGTTTTATATGTTCTTATAGCACCACGTACATCTCCTTCACTTACCAAAGTTGTAATTTTATTTTTGTATGATTGACATCTGTCACCTCCGTTAGGCTATAAGTTAAATAAGGTTAGAGACTGTCTGTTCCACTATTGCTTATTGAGGTACCTTTAGCACCTAGCACAATGCCTAGAACTTGGAATATGTTCAATAGTTTTTTAACAAATGAATGAATAAGTAAATGTCAGTTCATTATAATATAAACACCCTTGTAAACTCCAGATAAATTAAGAAAGTTTATAGGTTTTGAGTTTTTATGAAGTTTTATGAATGTATTCTTGGATGTATCTACTTATTACCATTAAAAAAGACAATCTTTGCTGGGTGCGGTGGCTCACGCCTGTAATCCCAACACTTTGGGAGGCCAAGGCGGGCAGATCACGAGGTGAGGAGTTCAAGACCAGCCTGACCAATGTAGTGAAACCCTGTCTCTACTAAAAATACAAAAAAATTAGCCAGGAGCGGTGGCGCACGCCTGTAATCCCGGCTACTTAGGAGGCTGAGACAGGAGAATTGCTTGAACCTGGGAGGCGGAGGTTGAAGTGAGCTGAGATTGCACCACTGCACTCCAGCCTGGGTGACAGAGCGAGATTCTAAAAAAAAAAAAAAAAGACAATCTTTGTGGGTTCTCTGACTTTTTTTTTGACAGGGTCTTGTTCTGTCACTCAGGCTAGAGTGCAGTGGCGCAATCTCGGCTCATTGCAACTTCTACCTCCCAGGTTCGAGAGATCCTGCCACCTCAGCCTCCCCAGTAGCTACCACACCCAGCTAACTTTTGTATTTGTAGTAGAGACGGAGTCTCACCATGTTGAGTGTTGACAGAGTCACACTGTCTCAAACTCCTGAACTCAGGTGAGCCACCCGCCTTGGCCTCCCAAAGTGCTGGGATTACAGGCGTGAGTCACCGCACTCAGCCAACAATCTTTGTTAAAACAAAGGGATCAAATAAAGTACACTTACCCTTCTATAACCATTGCAAGAGAACCCAATAAAATAGTGTGAATTACATGATAAATTATTTCTGGTCTTTCTCCAATTAGTCCATCTTCAAGAGTAACAGTTTCCTTCAGGGACTTACCACTACAAAAAGAAAATGTATTTTTTAATACTTTGAAAATATATTTGTAAAAAACCAAAGATACATTGTTTATCATCTTTGAAGGACATACCTAAAATTTTATATTTCGTCATAACAAAAAATATAGGTGATCTTTTAAAATTTGAAAGTATATTCTGCTAGTTAAATACCTAACATATGTCTCTAAGTTTCTGCAAATGGCTTTTAGAACCTGAAGACAACAAACTCTATGAAGACTAAACATGAATTTTCAGCAAAATAAAAAAGGGTTAGGGGCAGTGACTTACACCTGTAATCCCAGAACTCTGGGAGGCCAAGGTGGGCGGATCACTTGAGGTCAAGAGTTCGAGACCAGCCTGGCCAACATGATGAAACCCCATCTCTACTAAAATATAAAAATTAGCCGGGCATGGTGGCACATGCCTGTAATCTCAGCTACTATGGAGGTTGAGGCAAGAGAATCGCTTGAACCTGGGAGGTAAAGGTTGCAGTGAGCCAAGATTATGCCACTGCACTCCAGCCTGAGTGACAGAGTAAGACTCTGTCTCAAAAAAAAAAAAAAAAAAAAAGAAAATAATAATAAAGATTTGTAGGTTCTTCTTCCAAGATCAATTATGAATCAATTAGCAATTGCTAAATTAATATAGTTAAATGATAATTTGAATAACTAAATTCTTAAAATGAAGAAATTATATACAACCACGTTTCAAACATGATAAAAACATCAAAGGTTAGTCAAACTTTATAGCTTTTTTGTTTTCTTTTTCTTTAAGAGACGGGGGTCTCACTATGTTGCTCAGGCTGGTCTTCAGCTCCTGGCCTCAAGCAATCCTGCGTCAGCCTCTCAAATTGTTGGAATTACAGGCATAAGCCACTGCACCTGGCCTCAAACTTTATAATTTAAAATTACTTATACTGCTAACTTCATTTAAGTTAAATAGAAGAAATTATTCTTACGTTAAGTAAAAATTTGTATAAATTAGTGAATCAGTCTGTAAAAGTTTAACTGATTATTTAAATATCAGTTATATATTAAGTCTCTAACTATATTAAATCTGGACATTACCTATTTAGATATATAAAACTAAGTTTAGGGCTGAGCATGGTGGCTCACACCTGTAATCCCAGCACTTTGGGAGGCCAAGACGGGTGGATCACCTTGAGGTCGGGAGTTTGAGACCAACCTGACCAACATGGAGAAACCCCATCTCTACTAAAAATACAAAATTAGCTGGGTGTGGCAGCGCATGCCTGTAATCCCAGCTACTTGGGAGGCTGAGGTAGGAGAATCGCTTGAACCCAGGAGGTGGAGGTTGTGGTGAGCCGAGATCGTGCCACTGCACTCCAGCCTGGGGAACAAGAGCAAGACTCCGTCTCAAAAAAAACAAAAAAACAAAAAAACTAAGTTTAAATTTTTCTGGTCAATACAACTTTTTTTTTTTTTTTAGAGAGGGAGTCTCACTCTGTCGCCCAGGCTGGAGTGCAGTGGTGCAATCTCGGCTCACAACCTCTGCCTCCCGGGTTCAAGCGATTCTCCTGCCTCAGCCTCCCGAGTAGCTGGGATTACAGGCGCACCCAGCTATTATTAGATGGGCACCCATCACGCCCAGCTAATTTATGTACTTTTAGTAGAGATGGGGTTTCACCATATTGGACTGGCTGGTCTCAAACTCCCAACCTTGCAATCTGCCCTCTTGGGCCTCCCAAAGTGCTGGGATTATAGGCATGAGCCACCGCACCTGGCCAACACATCTTATAATGATATTTTCCATGTCAATGAAAAGAGAATGGAAATAGAAGCTCTAAAACAAATATAGAAATATTGGAAGAATATTAAAAATAAGTATTTTATATATTTCCATAATTTATGTTAGTAATATGATTGATTCTCATAGGTACTTACTTAATCCTCCTAAAAATAACTTGCAACATAGAAAGAAAACAAATAATTAACACTAGAATGTAGAAAGGTAATAAAGAAGACTGTGTCAATCGCAGAAAAAAATCTTGAGATGGTGCCTGCAGGGATTCTTGACAGAGGAGCCAATTCATTGTAAAATTCCTATAGAAGACAAAAAGCATGATATTAAATTCATAGACGTTTTAAACTGAACACAGAAGTATTTTTTTTAATATCAGCAAAAACTAAGAAAAAACACATTTCCTAAACCCGTTTACTTATATTAGCAAGGTACTATCCTTTATAAATGAAGATAATAGTATCATATTAGTAAACAAAGCATGTGCTCTCACCAAAACTGCTCTAATAAATGTAAAACTGCTGCTTTTTATTACCAAGTAACGTGACCATCTCTAAAGCCCAATATAGCTTTTAGGGAATTTTGGTTTCTATCTTTATCTAGAAGACAACAAACAATTCGGCCGGCTAACCTCTACAAATGCATTGTTGAATATGGTAGCTACTAGAGACATGCAGTTTTTAAACAGCTGAAATGTGGCCAATTCAAATTGAGACATACTTTAAGTACAAAATACACCCAGGATTTCAAAGAAAAAAAGAGCGAAATAATGATTTGAAAAACAAAATATCTCCTTAATAATTTTTACATTGTTTACAAATTATTTTTATATATTAGAGAAAATATATTAAAATTAATTTCACTTGTTTCTTTGTATTTTTTAAAATACAGCTACTAGAAAATTACAATTACATAAGTGGTTCACATACTATTATTGGATAGACCTACTGTATATTGACAAATGTAATTCAACTAGGACCCATTTTAAAAAGAGATACCTACTTATTAAGATAAATCATAAAATCTGAAATGTAAACCTTTTGAGCAGTATGAATCAGGATAAACATTTTTCAACTCTAAGTATGATCAACAAGACTCCTCGTTGAGCCGGGCAAGGTGGCTCACGCCTGTAATCCCAGCACTTTGGGAGGCCGAGGCGGGCAGATCACGAGTCAGGAGATCGAGGCCATCCTGACTAACACAGTGAAACCCCGTCTCTACTAAAAATACAAAAAATTAGCCGGGCATGGTAGCGGGTGCCTGTAGTCCCAGCTACTCGGGAGGCTGAGGCAGGAGAATAGCATGAACCCAGGAGGCGGAGCTTGCAGTGAGCCAAGATCGTGCCACTGCACTCCAGCCTGGGCAACAGAGTAAGACTCCGTCTCAAAAAAAAAAAAAAAGACTCCTGGTTGTATATATGTTTATCTGCATCCTCATTTCTCACCCATCTCTAAACTCCAATCCTCAATCCCTAGCCGTGGGAAAAGATGTTAGAGATGGAGTGATGTTCAGGAATGCTCACGGATGGACTGAGAATGTCTACTTCAAATCACTGGGTTTAGAACAAAATGTTAAAATTTAACAATATGGCAAATACATTCTAAGTGGTATTTTTTTTTTTTTTAAGACAGGGTCTCACTGTTGCCCAGGCTGGGGTGCACTGGCGTGATCTTGGCTCACTATGACCTCCACCTCCCAGGCTCAGGTGGTCCTCCCACCTCAGCTTCCTGAATAGCTGGAACCACAGGCATGCACCACCACACCCAGCTAATTTTTTTTGTTTTTTGTTTGTTTGTTTGGTTGTCTTTTTTTTAGAGATGGGGTTTTGCCATGTTGCCCAGGCTGGTCTCAAACTCCTGGACTCAAGTGGTCACAATCCACCCACCTCGGCCTCCTAAAGTGCTGGGATTACAGATGTGAGCCACTATGCCCGGCCACCGAGTATTTTTTATCTTTATTTTCTAAGTGGTATCGATTTAGGTAAACTTACATAATCTAAAACTTACTTGGTCATATTTAGTCCAAATTTTACTTCAAGGAATTTCAGCATATGCCCATTTTCTTTGTGTGGGACAAACATCTAGAAGAGAAAAACACCAGTTAAACAAAGAAATATTAGCTATGCTTACAAACACATGCTTTTCCCAATACTAGAGACAGAAAACACAACAAGACTACAAAACAAAAATATGAATAAATAATATACGGTATGACTATGAAGCAAGGAGATTTACTGACATAAATCAATCCCATGACCTTATGCTAAAGCATAAACTACAATGGGGTAGTAAGAACATTTCTTTTTTCTTTTTTTTTTGAGACAGAGTTTCACTCTTGTTGCCCAGGCTGGAGTGCAATGGCACGATCTTGGCTCACTGCAACCTCTGCCTCCCGGGTTCAAGCAATTCTCCTGCCTCAGCCTCCCAAGTAGCTGGGATTACAGGCGCAAGCCACCACGCCCAGCTAATTTTTTGTATTTTTAGTAGAGACGAGGTTTCACTATGTTGGCCAAGCTGGCCTCAAACTCCTGACCTCAGGTGATCAACAACATTTCAACCTTATCCCACCAGCCTCAAGTAACTCACCCACTCTTCTAAACACTTTTCATTTGTCTCACTTTATTCCATATATTGCTTAATGTTAACTGGATAATGATGACATTTTTAACTTAATGAAAAATATGCATTCCCTTTTTCAACTACATACAGAAAAGAATCAGAATCCTACTTTCTTACCCAGTATGCTAGTTATGATTGTTGTTTAACTCAAAATTATACTGTTCAAACTCTATTACGTGCTATCTCATTATTCTCATTAAAATGTAGTCCAATATATTTCATTATTCATTTTGTTTTACTATATGAATCCCAGAGAGTTACTTACCTTCATTATAATATTCAATGTTATTGTCAGAGTACACACCAAGTAAAAATTAATCACTTTTATTATTTTAGCTACAAAACTTCCTTTCTTCACATTCAGCTGTGGAGGAAAAATCATATGAACAAAGAAGTGAGGTGTTAAAAAATTAACAATTTAAAAAGTAATCATAAGAATGGCCGAGCACAGTGGCTCAAGCCTGTAATCCCAGCACTTTGGGAGACCAAGGATAGGGGATCACTTGAGGTCGGGAGTTTGACACCAGCCTGGCCAAAATGGTGAAACCCAGTCTCTACTAAAAATACAAAAATTAGCTGGGTGTGGTGGCGCATGCTTGTAATCCCAGCTACTTGGGAGGCTGAGGCAGGAGAATCACTTGAACCCGGGAGGCAGAGGTTGCAGTGAGCTGAGATGTACTCCAGCCTGGGCAACAGAGTGAGACTCCATTTCAAAAAAAAAAAAAATCAAAATAAGAACAATAAAAAGACAATTCTAATTACCTGAAGGCACTTAGCAAGCATTAAGGCTGCTACTAAACTTAATAAAGGAGATACCAACAAAGCTGGATTCTCAAACTGTAGTAAATATCCCAGAAAGAGGGAAAATATGTAGATTTTATAAACTTCATAAACCTGTTGTGACAAAAATAACATAAGTGAGAATAAGTTATATTTTATCATACATATTTTCATTTGTTTTATATAGATTTAACTATAATTATACAGTTAATGCTCTACTATAATTTAGGAAAGTATTATGCAAATGTTCAATCAATATTTTTAATGTTGGCCGGGCATGGTGGCTCACATCTGAAATCCCAGCACTTTCAGTGGCCAAAGTGGGTGGATCATTGAGGTCAGGAGTTCGAGACAAGCCTGGCCAACATGGTGAAACCCATCTCTATTAAAAACAAAAAAAATTAGCTGGGCATGGTAGCAGGAACCTGTAATCCCAGCCACTCGGGAGGCTAAGGCATGAGAATCGCTTAACTCAGTAGGTGGAGGTTGCAGTGAGCCAAAATCGCACCACTGCACTCCAGCCTGGGCAACAGCACAAGACTCTGTCTCAGGACAAAAAATATATATATACACACACACACACACACACACACACACGCATACATACATACATACATATATATAATATATATGTATAAAATAGTGTGTAATGAACTTATCACTGTTTTCTTTTTTTTTTTTTTTGAGACGGAGTCTCGCTCTGTCGCCCAGGCTAGAGTGCAGTGGCGCGATCTCGGCTGACTGCAAGCTCTGCCTCCCGGGTTCACGCCATTCTCCTGCCTCAGCCTCCCGAGTAGCTGGGACTACAGGTGTCACCACCACGCCCGGCTAATTTTTTTGTATTTTTAGTAGAGACGGGATTTCACCGTGTTAGCCAGGATGGTCTCGATCTCCTCACCTTGTGATCTGCCCGCCTCAGCCTCCCAAAGTGCTGGGATTACAGGCGTGAGCCACCACACCCGGCCCTTATCACTGTTTTCTTATAACTCTCTGGAAACAAAATAAAGAGATTTAAAAGCATCAGTGTCTAAATCAGACTGGAAGAACCTTCTTAATTTCACTTAGTTTGCCCTGTTAATAAAATTCATCTATGCAACCTCAAATTACATAAATCAAAAATCGTAATTTTTAGCAGCAGCCCCCGAAACCTACCCAGTGAAAATATACTGCCATGAAATGCACCATCAGAGTAAAGTATTGTTTTTGGTCCAACTAGTGAGCATAACAAAGTTAAATGCAATGTTTTATTAGAAGATCTCCCAGAAAATAGTTATATGCTAAAAAACAGGCCAGACTCGGTGGCTCACATCTATAATCCCAGCACGTTGGGAGGCAGAGGCGGGAGGATGACTTGAGCCCAGGAGTTTTAGAACAGCCTGGCCTGGGCAACATGGCAAAACCCCATCTCTGCGAAAAATAGAAAAATCACCTGGGGCTGGGCGCAGTGGCTCACGCCTGTAATCCCTGCACTGTGGGAGGCCAAAGAGAGCAGATCACTTGAGGCCAGGAGTTCAAGACCAACCTGGCCAACATGGTGAAACTCATTCTCTACTAAAAATCAAAAAAAAAATGAGCCCGGTGTGGTGGGGCATGCCTGTAATCCCAGCTACTCAGGAGGCTGAGGCAAGAGAATCACTTGAACCTGGGAGGCGGAGGATACAGTGAGCTGAGATCGCACCACTGCACTCCAGCCTGGGTGACAGAGCAAGACTCTGTCTCAAAAAAAGAAAAAAAAAAAAGAAAAGAAAAATCAGACGGGCATGGTGGCACGCACTTGTAGTCTCAGCTACTCAGGAGGCTGAGGTGGGAGGATTGCTTGAGCCTGGGAGGCGGAGGTTGCAGTGAGCTGTGATTGAGCCACTGCACTCCAGCCTGGGTGACGGAGTGAGACCCTGTCTCCAAAAAAGTAAAAATAAATAAAAATAAAATAAAAAACAAACAAAAAGACAGAAAAAAAAAATCAGTCAATAGCCAGAGCCATTAAAAAAAAAAAAAAAAAAAAGATACCTTGGCCAGGTGCGGTGGCTCACACCTGTAATTCCAAAGCTTTGGGAGGCTGAGGTGGGCAGATCACAAGGTCAGGAGTTCGAGATCAGCCTGGCTAACATGGTGAAACTCTGTCTCTACTAACAATACAAAAACTAGCTGGGCATGGTGGCAGGCGCCTGTAATCCCAGCTACTCGGGAGGCTAAGGCAGGAGAATCGCTTGAAGCCGGGAGGCAGAGGTTGCAGTGAGCTGAGATTGAGCCACCGCACTCCAGCCTGGGCAACAGAGTGAGACTCCATCTCAAAAAAAAAAAAAAAAAAAGAGACCTCACTGTTACAAGTCAGAACAGTAGCTACCCTGTTGGGGGTTGAAGTAATGACTGGGAGAGAGAGCAAGATGGAGTCTTCTGGGTGCTGGTAATGATCTATTCCCTTTTTTAATTTTTTAGAGGTGGGATCTTACCATGTTGCTCAGGCTGGTCAAGTGATCCTCCCGCCTCAGCCCCTACCCCACCCAGTTAATTTTTAAAAATTTTTTGTAGGGATAGGGTCTCACTATGTTGCCCAGGCTGGACTTGAATTCCTGGGCTCAAGCAATCCTCCTGCCTTGGCCTCCTGAGTAGCTGGGACTACAGGCATGTGCCACCACACCTGGCTTACGTTCTATTTTTGATTTGGGCTCTGGTTCTACAGATGCGTGCCAGTTACCAAATAACTCTCTTAGCTCCAAACTCCCCTTTCTATCCTTTGCCTGGCAATGCTGGGCCTGGGACTCTGCAATCTACATTTCTACTTTTCCTGTTGGTTCCCTATGAAGCTCTGCCAGTAGGAAATGGTAGAGGGAAAGTGCAAGCCTGGCTCCTTCCTCTTGCTTCCTGATGGCTTGAGGGTCCTGTGATCTCACCTCAAGGATGCTTCTTCACCCCAACAGAGCAATTACTTCCTATGGAAGCACCGGATGCAGCTGCAGTTTTTCCAACACTTCAAGAACCAGCTTCATCACATCTTCCAGCTCAAGAAACCCAAGACCAGCCAGCCATAGCCACATCCTCAGACGCCTGGGTCCCATTTCTGAAGGGCCCTACTTTTGAGCAAAGCTGATATTTCTGAGCTCAAAAGTCTGAGTATCAGCTCCGTGAGGTCCCTGTTCTACATTTCTGCATTTTAATAATTTCATCTTTTTCCCTAGCAGTTAACTGCTTTCTGCAGTTGCGATCTCTATGAAACTTTCAGGCTCATATCACCCTTTCGTTTAGCAAGTTAATGACTTTATACTTGGTTAACAATTTATATTAACTTCTCTCTGTCCAAATAACTTAAATATTGTATGCATCGGGGTTCCCATATGAGTGTATGGATGAAGAAAAGAGAGGTTTTAAGATACAATGCTATAAATACATTTATTCTCTTAAAAATCACCATTTCAAAATGCCATAATACCTTGTCACTTTGCTCCACTGAAAAGATATCTAGCAGGAATAGAGATATTGCTTGAAGAAACAGGAGATAGTGGCTATACTCCCACATCATCATAAATGTGTAAGTTGAAGCACTCATCAACAAGTAGCAAAACCTCTAGGGAAAACAAATGAAAGAAACTAAATATCAATAACTTTATTACAATAAAAGCCTATGAGACTGTTACCTCAAAGTTGTAGCTCTGTTACTCGTTCAACTTTAAGCTATATAATTATTGAAACTTTGTTTTTAAATCACATAATTATTATTAAATCCTTACAAAAACGACAAGAGCTCAAATAAGGCACTTGAGAGAAATCAACTACTTGTCCTTCAATGTTCAACATCACATTGAGAATTTCAGGAAGACAAAGGGGAAGAAAAAGAAAATTCAATATAATTTTCTTTCATCCCAAAAGAAGTAAAGCAATAAATATAAGAAAGGGTGGCATTTACTAGACCTGGCTGGTGAGCTTTTGTTATTGTGGAGGCAACTCCTTTTGCTGTGAAAATAACATTTCACTTCCATGGTGCTTCAAGTTTTAATAATTTCCTATTTTTCCCTTTGTTCCCTCAGTCCTGGTGGTGGTAGCTGCTTTCTGCAGTTGCGATCTCTATGAAACTTTCAGGCTCTATTACCCTTTCATTTAGCAAGTTAATGACTTTATACTTGGTTAACAATTTATGTTAACTTCTCTCTGTCCAAATAACTTAAATGCTGGTATTCATCAGGGTTCAGAACTTATTTTCCTAAGAACTTCATTTAAATAGTCTGCTTACATCTCAGCCTATTCCACAGCCCATGTCTTTGCTTTTTTCATTTCCTGTCAACAGAAGTATTATCTTTCCCCAATGCCTGTACTGTCAGCCATATTAAACTTTCAGCTGTTTTCCTCTGCTAAATACTAAACACAAGGGATGTCCTTGCCCTTGCCGAAAATCTGCCTGGCTAAGTCAATTCTGTCCTTCAAAATGTCATCTCCCATGTGATCCCTTGGCAAGTTACCAAGTCTGTGACAAATCCCATAACATATTCAACAACAGCCTCTCCTTCTTCTATGGACCTACTTTTAAATTCTGGATCCCTTCACTGGCTGTAGTGTCAAATGACCTTGCTCAGATAAGAACAGTGAAGGAGAAGGACAATAAAGGTCAGTCAAGAAACCTAAGATAAGAACTGTGCTCTCTGAAACTAAGTCTTTCATACTCAGCTGACTATACTCAAGGATAAATTCCAGAGTCAGAAATATCTCAGCCATCAGCAGATAAAATAATTTTCCAGCATCCTGAATAAGATTAAGACCAGAGAACCGAATGTAAGAAATGGCAAACTTCCACCTGTTGGGCAAATAACACCAACTGCAAAGCACAGAAGGGCTCTGACATAAGCTTCTGCTCTTCCTGTCACCATAGCTATGCACAGGGCAAGGGTTCTGGAAGCCTTCTAACGTGGAACAAACAGAACTGTAATAACCAGACACCATCATCCCCAGAGAAATCAGTTCCAGAAAGCAATGAAGGCTCAAATCTAGACCCAGCCTAATTAATGTACTGGGCATTTGGAGATTGCTTCTGAGATTCTGGGGGAAACCTACAACATACTAAAACAAATTGTTAATTCCAAGGGTTGACTCTCAAACTACTCTAAGAGCATACAGTAAAAATGTCTTAAAGATAGAACTATGTATCAAACACAACCTGGAGAGTTAGCAAAGTTATTCCTTTCCCTGAGCATTTTCAAGGTTCTGTGCAGTCTTGCCTACCCTGACCTTGCTTGCTGTGTCTCACAGGGCTTCACTTTCACTGTGCCTGTAGTGTGAACTTTTTACACATAGGATTTATGTGATACATCAAACAGGTTTCAATAATCAACCACAAATGTTTCTGAATGACTCCAGATAATTGCACAACAGATTGAACTGAAGTTGGATATCCTGAGGCAACTGGGACCACGAAACTTAGCCTCAAGAATGGGAAGCAAAATACAAAATATGTGATTTTAATAAAGTACATGGGCCGGGCACAGTGGCTCACACCTGTAATCCCAGTACT
Organism: Pan troglodytes; assembly: GCF_028858775.2. Taxonomy (NCBI): domain Eukaryota; kingdom Metazoa; phylum Chordata; class Mammalia; order Primates; family Hominidae; genus Pan; species Pan troglodytes. Next base: position 104,971,848 of record NC_072405.2, on the reverse strand, counting down.
TTGGGAGGCTGAAGCGGGCGGATCACCTGAGGTCAGGAGTTCGAGACCAGCCTGACCATGGAGAAACCCTGTCTCTACTAAAAATACAAAATTAGCTGGGCTTGGTGGCACAGGCCAGTAATCCCAGCTACTTGGGAGGCTGAGGCAGGAGAATCGCTTGAACCTGGGAGGCAGAGGTTGCAGTGAGCTGAGATCGTGCCATTGCACTCTAGCCTGGGCAACAAGAGCAAAACTCTGTCTCAAAAAAAAAAAAGAACATGTAGACCAGGCACAGTGGCTCACACCAGTAATCTCAGCGCTTTTCAGAGGTGAAGCCAGCTGAACTTCCTGGGTTGAGTGGGAACTTGGAGAACTTTTCTGTCTTACAAGAGGATTGTAAAATGCACCAATCAGCACTCTGTAGCTAGGATTGTAAAACGCACCAATCAGAGCTCTGTAGCTAGCAAGAGGATTGTAAAATGCACCAATCAGTGCTCTGTAATACGCACCAATCAGCGCTCTGTAAAATGCACCAATCAGCAGGATCCTAAAAGTAGCCAATCACAGGGGGGATTGAAAAAAGGGCGCTCTGATAGGACAAAAATGGAACATGGGAGAGGACACATAAGGGAATAAAAGCTAGCCACGCCAGCCAGCAGTGGCAAACCACTTGGGTCCCCTTCCATGCTGTGGAAGCTTTGTTCTTTCGCTCTTCACAATAAACCTTGCTACCACTCACGCTTTGGGTCCATGCCATCTTTAAGAGCTGTTAACAGTCACCACAAGGGTCCGCAGCTTCATTCTTGAAGTCAGCGAGACCATGAACCCACTGGAAAGAACCAACTCCGGACACACTTTGGGAGGCCAAGGCAGGCGAATCACTTGAGGCCAGGAGTTCAAGACCAGCCTGGCCAACATGGTGAAACTCCGTCTCTACTAAAAATACAAAAATTAGCTGGGTGTGGTGACGTGCATCTGCAGTCCTGGCTGCTAGGGAGGCCGATACATGGTAATCGCTTGAACTTGGGAGGTGGAGGTTGCAGTGAGCTGAGATTGTCCCACTGTACTCCAGCCTGGGCAACAGAGCAAGAGACTCCGTCTCCAAAAAAAAAAAAAAAATTGCTAAACTACTACTCAGCGATGACAAGGAGCAAAGTATTCACATACAATAACTTACATGGATGTCAAGGGCATTATTAGGCTGAGTGAAAAAAGCTAATCTTAAAAGGTTACATGCTACATGATTTGATTCCATTTATATAACCTTTCAAGGTGACAAAATTATAGTGATAGAGAATAGATCAGTGGTTGCCAGAGGTTTGGGTTACAGGAAGGATGTGATTATTAAGGTACACAGGATTTTCTTAGTGGTGACGGAAGAGTTCTATGTCTTGATTATGATGACAGTTACTCAAATTTATACGTGTGATAACAACTAATATGACTATACACCCACTTTCCACAAAAGCAGTATATGTAAAACCTGGTGAAATCTGAAGAAAGTCAGTGCCTGAATTAACAGTATTATATCAATGTCAATTTATTGACTTTGACAAGGTATTATGGTCATGCAAGATATCACTGGGGGAAGCTGGGTGAGGGGTCAAAAATGTAGTAAGCCTAGATCACGCCACCGCACTCCAGTCTGGGTGACAGAGCGAGTCCACGTCTCAAAGAAACAAAGAGATAAATATAAAGAAACTTAGGCAGTTCATTTTGCTATACCAAACTCTATTTTTTTTTTGGAGATGGAGTCTTACTCTGTTGCTTAGGCTGGAGTGCAGTGGTGTGATCTCAGCTCACTGCAACCCCCACCTCCGGGTTCAAGCGATTCTCCCACCTCAGCCTCCCAAGTAGCTGGGAGTACAGCTGTGCACCACCACACCCAGCTGATTTTTGTTATTTTTAATAGAGAGAGGGTTCGCCATGTTGGCCAGGCTGGTCTCGAACTCCTGACCTCACTTGATTTGCCTGCCTCAGCCTCCCAAAGTGCTGGGTAATATTATAGGTGTGAGCCACCACACCCGGCCTATACGAAACTCTTTTACTTAACAATTGAAAAACTATTCTTCCCTGACAGCTGTACAATCAAACAGGAAAATATTCAATCATAGACTCCCTGACTATTAAAGAAAATATACTCTTGGCCAGGCGCAGTGGCTCACGGCTGTAGTCCCAGCCCTTTGGGAGGCTGAGGCGGGTGGATCATTTGAGTTCAGGAGTTCGAGGCCAGCCTGGCCAACATAGTGATACCCCGTCTCTACTAAAAATACAAAAATTAGCTGGGTGTGGTGCTGGGTGCCTGTAATCTCAGCTACACAGGAGGCTGAGGCAGGAGAATCGCTTGAGCCCGGGAGGCAGAGGTTGCAGTGAGCAGAGATCACGCCATCACACTCCAGCCTGGGCAACAGATAGCAAGACTCTGTCTAAAAAAAAAAGAAAATATACTCTTGTGCAGAAAGATCTTTATACAAATACAACATAAAGGAAGATCACAAAGCTGAAATGTGTTCATGTTATTTTACATGCAAAAAAGGAAATGCTAGTTATAAAAATGAAATAATAAAGTTTGCTATGCTCAGGACATTTGTCACCACTGAAAGGAGAAAAGAATAGCACATTTTTTCAGAGATTTTTATAAAGGACCCATAAGTGCATCCTGTTTCCTGGACAACCAGGTTTAATAATCTCTGCTCTCTTTTTCTAGCCAGTAATTCTTAACCCCAGATAAGAAGACTATCAAAGGACTGTTACAATTCAGTCAATTTCAATATAACTGGTTGCCCCTATAATCATTTTATGCATTTTAAATCATTATTCTTTTTCTTTTTGGAGACAGGGTCTCTCTGTCGCCCAGGCTAGAAGGCAGTGGCGTGATCTCAGCTCACTACAACCTCCGCCTCCCAGGTTCAAGGGATCGTCCCACCTCAGCCTCCTAAGTAGCTGGGATTACAGGCGTGTGCCACCACACCTGGCTAATTTTTGAATTTTTATTAGAGATGAGGTTTCACCATGTTGGCCAGGCTGGTCTCAAACTCCTGACCTCAGGTGGTCCGCCCCTCTCAGCCTCCCACAGTGCTGGGATTATAGGCATGAGCCACCATGTCTGGCCTAAAATCATTAGCCTGAGACAGACTCCACAGGCTTCTTCCAACTGCCAAAAGGGCTGTGGCAACAACAATAACAATAACAATGTAAGAATCTAAACTACCGGGGACAGTCTCCTGAAATTTTTATCAACCTACCTATACCTCAATCACAGAAAACATGAGAAGAAACAGAATATGCAGTGTTGCCATTCAAGTTAACACTCCTGTCATTTGTGGTCACTCTTTACATCTTGTTTAATATATCTTTAAATCATGGTGATTGAAGGCCATCAATGTTCCAGAAGTCCGAGAAGTGATAAAATAACAGGGGAACAGATTTTCAAAATAAGATATTTTTCATATATTTGTCAAGTTAACTATATTAAAATGATAAAACATCTCCTTTCTCCTAATTTACTGTTAATCAGATTACAGAGTAACAGTGTTGTAAGAAAACTACCTAACTATATCTTTTATTATGTAGTAACCAGGCTTCATTAAATATGATTTAATTCTTATTAGGACTAAAATTTATTTGCTATTATGTACCACATTTGCAATACATCAGAATTAGCTGCAACAGATAAAATAGATTTGTATCTTACCTCTCCATAAGTATTTAAGTTGCTTTTTAAATAGCCTGTAAGTGCAGCAATTTGGCATGCAAAATATGGTAGTGCCCAGTTTTCTCTTAAAGGAATGGAGTATTCAATTCTTGTTGTATCTACCCTAAAATAAACCACAGATGAACAGTAAAAATAAGACATTATATTTGTGTTACACTATACTTTTCAAAGTACTTTAACACAAATCTCATTGTTCTCCATAACAATCCTGTGAAGTAGGCATAGCCAGATCCACCATTGTCCTTTTTTTTTTTTTTTTTTTTTTTTTGAGATGGAGTCTCGCTCTGTCGTCTAGGCTGGAGTGCAGTGGCACGATCTCAGGTCACTGCAACCTCTGCCTCCAGGATTCAAGTGATTCTCCTGCCTCAGCCTCCTGCGTAGCTGGGATTACAGGCGCACGTCACCACACCCGGCTAATTTTTATATTTTTAGTAGAGACAGGGTTTCACCATGTTGTCTCAAACTCCTGACCTCAGGTGATCCACCCGCCTCGACCTCCCAAAGTGCTGGGATTACAGGCATGAGCCACCGCACCCAGCCCAGATCCACCATTGTCTGTACAGCATCTTTGAGCAAATTAATAGGGTCTCAACCCCGGCCCCCGCTGCCCCCAAGAAGCTGCAGAGCTACTGTGCACTACTTGGTGAAACAGATGGGCCTCTGTGAGAGATTGAAGAAGGCATGCCTTCTCTGGACAGACCCCATGCTAAGGTACACAGCTTGTTGCACAGAGTACCCCAGATTTCAGCCCCACCCTCCCTTCCCTTAACCAGATGGCTACCCTTCACTAGAGTGTACAATCTGCACCACATAATTAGCAGCATGGTAGATCCAAAGTTCTTATTCCCCTTTACAAAAGGAGTATGAAGTTCAGAAATGTAAGGTAACTTAATCAAAGCCATCCAGCTAGTAGGTGGCATAATTGGGATTAAAATGCTTTTCTTTTGATATCTAATTCAATAATCTTTTCAGTCAGCAGGTTCCCCAGAATTAATATCACAGTCTTATATGTGATATACTTAGAGACTTTTGAAAATTCCCAGAATCAGAAATATAGGAATGTCAGGCCGGGCACGGTGGATCATGCCTGTAATCCTAGCAATTTGGGAGGCTGAGGCAGGTGGATCACTTAAGCTCAGGAGTTCCAGACCAGCCTGGCCAACATGGTGAAACCCGTCTTTACTAATAACACAAAAATTAGCCTGCCGTGGTGGCGCGTGCCTGTAGTACCAGCTACTTGTTAGGCTGAGGCAGGAGAATCACTTGAACCTGGGAGGCGGAGGTTGCAGAGAGCAGAGATCGCACCACTGCACTCCAGGCTGGGTGACACAGCAAGACTCTATTTCAAAAAAATGAAAAAGAAATATAGGAATGTCTTTGTAGCTTCCTCCTAAATTTCTCCTCAATCAATTTTCATTGAGAGCTTGCTGTGTTGTGTGCATATCCACATACCACAAGGGGACTACCTATCCAGCAATCATAGAATTTGGCTCTCTTACACTCAATAGCTATTTTCTACACAAAAATAAAGGTGCTATTGTTTTTTTGAAAATTTATGAAAATTGCTGCCTAACTTTCCTAAGTAATAATGATGAACATACTTGAATGTTAACTTGGTTCCCTCAAAGGCCAAGTAACACACTCCTGAATACTGGTATCAGAGTTGGTAATTATATTTCCAATTACACCAATCAGGAATTGTTTGCAAATAATCAAAATTACAAATGTTACATCCTCACAGACCAAGAAGATAAAGTTGCAACAGCAATAAATCCAACCAGGCTCGGCACGTTATCACAGCCAAAAGAAACAAACACATACTTCAAAATGCCATGAAAACAAAGGAACAAAACATTTCTGAGAAAGCAGTTTTCTCCTTATATAATAGCAGCATACATAATAAATCTTAAAAATCATTTTTACTCATCTCTTTTCCTAGTCTCAGACCTCTAAGCACTAATAACTTTTTTCCTATTCCCTCCCCAATTGCTGGAGTACAGTGACACGATCACGGCTCACTGCAGCCTCGACCTCCCAGGCTCAGATGATCCTCCCACCTCAGTATCCCCAAGTAGCTGGGATTACAGGCACATGCCACCATGCTCATCTAATTTTTTGTATTTTTAGTAGAGCCAGTGTTTTGCCACGTTGCCCAGGCTGGTCTCAAACTCCTGGGTTCAAACAATCTGCCTGCCTTGGCTTCCCAAAGTGCTGGGATAACAGGTGTGAGCTACCACGCCCAGTAGCACAATGTACTTTCTTTTCTTTTTTTTTTTTTGAAACAGAGTCTTGCTCTGTCGCCCAGGCTGGAGTGCAGTGGTGCAATCTCAGCTCACTACAATCTCCACCTCCCAAGGTTCAAGCGATTCTCCTGCCTCAGCCTCCTGAGTACCTGGGACTACAGGTGCCTGCCACCACGCCTGGCTAATTTTTTGTATTTTTAGTAGAGATGAGGTTTCACTATGTTGGCCAGGCTGGTCTTGAACTCCTGACCTCGTGATCCACCTGCCTCGACCTCCCAAAGTGTTGGGATTACAGGCTTGAGCCACCGCACTTTCTTATGTCAAGTCATCTGCAGCCCTCTCTGTGAGTCTTCAAAATTATATTTTGACCATTTTCTGTTTAGCACAACAGTTCAGTAGCTAAGCAAAAACAAAAGAATTTCCTAGGAAGAAAGAGATAAAAACAGGGTAAAAAATAATTACACTTAAATATTTTTGTTCTTGTCAATATATGTAACAATACTAATCACTATTATAAAAAATCAAGGATCTCCATTGCCCTATAATCCATTCAAGTATTTATCCCTTATATAAATATTTTACAGAATCAAAACTCTTCAATTAATTTACATTCTGCTTTTTAAACTTAAATGTATTTTGCATGTTTTCCCTTCTTCATACTTATTCTTTTTTGAAAAATATTTTATTATAAAAGCAGTATATGTTTGTTAAAGAAATATTAGAAAATGTATACAAACAAAAAGAAGAAAAATCTTAAAACACCTATAATCTCATCCATTCAGAGGCCAACATTGTTAAATTTTCTGCCATAGCTTAGCCAGTACAGTACGATAAGGAAAAGAAACACAAGGAATCAAGTTGCAAAGGAAAGTAAAACTGTCAGGTTTTTTTTTTTTTTTGCAGAAGATACTGTGTACATAGAAAACCCTCAAGAATCTTCAAAAGCCGGGCACTGTGGCTCACGCCTGTAATCCCAGCACTTTGGGAGGCCGAGGTGGGCGGATCACGAGGTCAGGAAATCGAGACCATCCTGGCTAACATGGTGAAACCCTGTCTCTATTAAAAATACAAAAAAATTAGCCGGGCATGGTGGCGACCACCTGTAGTCCCAGCTACTCCGGAGGCTGAGGCAGGAGAATGGCATGAACCGGGGTGGTGGAGCTTGCAGTGAGCCAAGATCACGTCGCTGCACTCCAGCCTGGGTGACAGAGTGAGACTCCGTCACACACACAAAAAAAAATCGTAAAAAAACACTAAAACTAATAAATGAATTTAGCGAGGCTGTGGGCTACAAGGTTTCTTTTTTTTTTTTTTTTTTTTTTTGAGATGGAGTCTCACTCTGTCACCCAGGCTGGAGTGCAGTGACACAATCTCGGCTCACTGCAACTTCCCCCTCCTGGGTTCACACCATTCTCCTGCCTCAGCCTCCTGAGTAGCTGGGACTACAGGCGCGTGCCACCATGTCCGGATAATTTTTGTATTTTTAGTAGAGAGGGGGTTTCACCATGTTGGCCAGGATGATCTCCTCGATCTCTTAACCTCATGATCCGCCTGCCTAAGCCTCCCAAAGTGCTGGGATTACAGGCGTGAGACCCTGCCCCCAGCAATCTAAGCTTTTAAAATGGGCAAAATACTTAGACATTTCACAAAATGCTTGAATGACCAATAAACACATGAAAAGGTACCCAATATCATTAATCATCAGGAAAATACAAGAATATAGACGACATGGAACTCTCACACAATTTTGATAGAAAAATAGAATGGTACGATCACTTTAGAAAACAGTTTGGCAGTATCTTAAAAGTTAAATATACACCTGCCATATGACCTAGCCATTCTACCCAAAAGAAATGAAAGCATATGTCCCCACAAAACTGGAAACTACCCAAATGTCCATCAGTATCTGAATAAATGCACTATGATATATCCACACTATGTAATAGAACTTAGTGATAAAAAAGAATGAACTATTAATATAACCAACGTACATGAACACCAAAATTATGCTGAGTAAAAAAAGCCGGAGCCCCACCACCAAAAAGTATATGCTGTATGACTCCATTAATATATAATTCTAGAAAACACAAACTAATCTATAGAGATGAAAGCAAATTATGCTGGGCATGCTTGCTCACACCTGTAATCCCAGCCCTTTGGGAGGCTGAGGCGTGTGAATCGTTTGAGCCCAGGAGTTCGAGATCAGCCTGGGCAACATGGTGAAACCCCATCTCTACTAAAAATACAAAAATCAGCTGGCCGTGGTGGTGCGCACCTGTAATCGCAGCTACTTGGGAGGCTGAGGCAGGAAGTGCTTGAACCCAGGAGGCAGAGGCTGCAGTGAGCCGAGATCATGCCACTGCACTCCAGCTTGGGCGACAGAGTGAGACTCAGTCTCAAAAAATAAATAAATAAATAAATAAATAAGAAACCAGACACAGGTTTCCTGGGAACAACAGCATAGTAGTGGTGGTTGGGTAAGAAAAGAGGGAGGTCCCGGGCATGGTGGCTCACGCCTGTAATGCCAGCACTTTGGGAGGCTGAGGCGGGTGGATCATGAGGTCAAGAGATCGAGACCATCCTAGCCAACATAGTGTAACCCCGTCTCTACTAAAAATACAAAAAAATAGCCAGGCGTGGTGGCGGGCGCCTGTAGTCCCAGCTACTTAGGAGGCTAAGGCAGGAGAATGGTGTGAACCCAGGAGGCGGAGCTTGCAGTGAGCCGAGATCACGCCACTGCACTCCAGCCTGGGCAACAGAGTGAGACTCTGTCTCAAAAAAAAAAAAAAAAAGAAAGAAAGAAAGAAAAGAGGGAGGTATTAGAAAGGAAATTTTGGAGACTGGGCCTAGTGGCTCATGCCTGTAATCCCGGCACTTTGGGAGGCTGAGGCAGGCAGATCACTTGAGGTCAGGAGTTTGAGACCAGCCTGGCCAACATGGTGAAACCCAGTCTCTACTAAAAATATAAAAATTAGCCAGGCATGGTGGCACGTCTATAACCCCAGCTACTCAGGAGGCTGAGGCAGGAGAATTGCTTGAACCTGGGAGGTGGAGGTTGCAGTGAGCTGAGATTGTGCCACTGCACTCCAGCCTGGGTGACAGAGTGAGATCCTGTCTCAAAAAAAAAAAAAAAAAAAGGAAATTTTGGGTAGTGATGGATATGTTTATTATATTGATTGTGTTGATGATTTTGTGGGTATATTCAAATGCCTAAATTGATCAAATTGGACACTCTAAGTATGTCCAGTTCATTCTATGTCAATTATACCTCAATAAAGCTGTTAAAAAAGCATTAAAATAGTTATTCACATATACATTCATAGAAGATAGGTTTGCATATATATATATACACACACACACACACACAGATACACATATATATGCAAAAACAGGATCACATGTGAGAGTCAAATGAAACAAAAGCTGCAAGGAAGTTAGCAGTGCCTAGAACCTAGTAAACATTCAGTATTATAGCAAATCTTAGCTCTTTTCTAATTCTCTAACAAACTATTTTTTACTTAACAATATATTATGAACATCTTTCCAAGATACACATGTCAATAAACATACTTCAAGAACAGTTAATGACCATGACACACCATCGTGTAGATCTACTATAATCTAACCAATTTCCTATTGTTATACACTTTGTTTCCAACTTTGTCTATGACAAATAATTTTTTAAAACATGAACCACGCGAGGCACAGTGACTTTGGGAGGCCAAGGCAGGTGGATCACTTGAGGCCAGGAGTCCAAGACCAGCCTGGCCAACATGATGAAACCCCATCTCTACTAAAAATACAAGAATTAGCTGGCTGTGGTGGTGCACGGCTGTAGTCCCAGCTACTCAAGAGGCTGAGGCATGAGAATCACTTGAACCCACTAGGCAGAGGTTGCAGTGAACTGAGATTGCACCACTGCACTACAGCCTGGGTGATAGAGCAAGACTTGGTCAAAAACAAACAAACAAAAAACATGAACCAATATTTTTATATAGTAATTATTGATTTCATTGTTTAAGCTCATTAATCCATCTGAAATTTATCTTAATGTATGTGCAATAAGGATTTATTTTCCAGATTTGGTTGTCCCAATACCATTTAATGAACATGATGTCTTCTGTAGGGAATAGAGAAGTTCTTCTTCAAAGTTTCTTAATCCATAAAGGGTTTATCATTCCCTGGTTAAATGTTTGTATGTGTATATTCCAAGGCTGCTCCAACTTGTTCTGGTAGGTTGAGATAAGGCTAAATGAGTCCCAAATTAGGATGCATGCCATTCCTTATTTGGAAACCCCTCTGACCTCTTATCACTAACTTCCTCTTTTCTTTGTCCTCTTTCCCTTCTCCCTATTTAGGAAAGTTTTAAATTATTCGCCAATCGAGTTAAGTTTAGAGTGTGAGGTCCCATCCCAGTCAATGGGAACGGGACACAGCTCTAGGGGGTTGCATCAGGATGTAAAGGTTATAAATGTCCTCCACTCCTTTGTTCAGTGTGCTCTCGTGGCTGGACTGCTGACGAGTGCACCCTTTCTGCAGAAAGTAAACTAGCCTTGCTGAGGGACCTTTGTCTCAATGTTGATTTCTTTGCAACATTGAACTCCTGTGCCCAACATCTTCTAAAGCAGCAGCCCCCAACCTTTTTGGCACCAGGGACTGGTTTTCTGGAAGACAATCCATGGATGTGGGGTGATATGGTTTGGCTGTGTTCCCACCCAAATCTAATCTTGAATGTAGCTCCCACAATTCCCAAGTGTTGTGGGAGGGAGCCAGTGGGAGGTAATTGAATCATGGGGGCAAGTCTTTCCCGTGCTATTCTCGTGATAGTGAATAAGTCTCACAAGATCTGATAGCTTTATAAAGAGGAGTTTCTCTGCATAAGCTCTCTTCTCTTGTCTGCTACCATGTGAGACGTGCCTTTCACCTTCTGCCATGATTGTGAGGCCTCTCCAGCCACAAGGAACTGAGTCCATTAAACCTTTTTCTTTTGTAAATTTCCCAGTCTTGGGTATTTCTTTATCAGCAGTGTGAAAACAGACTAATACAGGGGAGTTGGGGAGATGGTTTGGGGATGAAATTGTTCCACCTCAGATCATCAGGCATTAGTTAGATTCTCATAAGGAGCACACAACCTAGATCCCTCAAATGCGCAGTTCACAATAGGGTTCGTGCTCCTATGAGAATATAATGCCTCTGCTGATCTGACAGGAGGCGGAGCTCAGGCAGTAATGCAAGCAATGGGGAGTGGCAGTAAATACAGATAAATCTGCAGTTGTCATCATCATCATCATCGTCATCATCATCATCATTGTCACTGCTGCTGCTGCTGCCACTCACCTCCTGCTGTGAGGCCAGGTTCCTAACAGGCCTCTGATGGGTACTGGTCTGTGGCCTGGGAGTTGGGAATCCCTGTTCTAAAGATTACCTATTTTCATATAATATTATCCCAAAAAATTTTTTTGAAAGGTAACTTTCTAAAAGACAAACAAGAAATTCACATATCATAAGGTAAGAGGTGGGGCAGAAGGACCCCAGCAACCACTCCATCAGCCCAGGACCAGGAAGCTGAACTCAGTAGTTCCCTTCCCAAAGGTTTACCTACCACCCCTACCCAACTCACATATTAGTGCAGTCAAATCTTTAAAACTCTGCACCAGAAACACAAGGTAGGTGTCTGGAATACAGATGGGAAGAATCCTTCTCCAGTGTCTGCTGCACAAACTGAGTAGGATCTCTGCCAGCCATTCCCTGCACCCACAAGTGACATCCTGGACAAGCCTCCCCTTTACCACCTCCCTCGACACCTATGCTACTCACTCTCTTCCCCTGACAATGCGTGGTGGGAGTAAGAACCAGAAGGCTAACAGTGGGAGGTGACAAAATCAAATGAGACCCACTTTTTTCCTGCAGTAGCAGAGTCTGACAGATTGTAGCACAAACTAACAGTTCAAAACAGTAATTAGATCAATTTTGGAGTCCACAGACCTGCTGATACATTCACAGGGTTCTGCAACTTCTCTTTGAGTTTAATTTCGTGTCTTCATTTTAATGTTTAGAAACATCATAGTACAGGCCCAGCGCGCTGGCTCACGCCTGTTATCCCAGCACTTTGGAAGGCCGAGGCGGGTGGATCATGAGGTCAGGAGATCGAGACCATCCTGGCTAACATGGTGAAACCCCATCTCTACTAAAAATACAAAAAAAATTAGCCGGGCATAGTGGCAGGCACCTATAGTCCTAGCTACTTGGGAAGCTGAGGCAGAAGAATGGCGTGAACCCGGGAGGCAGATCTTGCAGTGAGCCGAGATCACGCCACTGCACTCCAGCCTGGGCAACAGAGCGAGACTCTGTCTCAAAAAAAAAAAAAAAAAAGAACCATCATAGTATAAACACTATACATCACATGGATGACCCCCATGGAACTCACTATTGCCAAAGACTTCAGTGCTCACTTTCGTGTGGTGTTAACATCTAGTTGGCAATGCGGTACCACTTTAATTGGTTTGGGCTAATCAGAAAAAAATGACATAGTCTTAATAATAAATGATACATTGCCAAATAAAAACAAAACAATCACCCAGGTACAGTGGCTCATGTCTGTAATCCCAACACTTTGGGAGGCTTAGGTAGGCAGATCGCTTGAGCCCAGGAGTTCGAGACCAGCCTGGGCAGCATGGCGAGACCCCACCTTTACTAAAAAAAGCAGGGCGTGGTGGTGTACACCTGTTATCCAGCTACTAGAGAAGCTAAGATGGGAAGATCACCTGAGTCTAGGGAGGTTGATGATGCAGTGAGCTATGATCACACCACTGCACTTGAGCCTGGGTGATGGGAGTGAGACTCTGTCTCAAAAAACCCGAAACAACAGCAACAAAAAAAAACCAATGTTCTGATCACTATGGTAAAAAAAAAATTGTTTGTAGTAGACTAACAGAGCCAAAATGATGAGAACTGAGTCATTCACAGCACCCAGTTGTACAGGTGTATTACAGTTGCAAGGACCTGCTAACCTTGTCTCCAAGAAAGAAAGAAAAAGAAAGAAAGAAAGAAAGCAAGAAAAGAAACGAATGAACCTGTTGCTACACTGGTATCACATTTACACTGAGGGTTTGCAATTTGGTTTCGGTAAAATATCACTTTTACATAAATTAGTATTTTCAAGTAATATTTTACTGGTTTATTATTTTATTGGTAAATTAGTTTCAATTTTATAGCACATTTAAGTATAAGGAGCTTTACCTAGTTTTATGTTTTATATTTAAGTAGCATTATAATTCAAATTATTTAAGTCAACACATGAATCCATGAGAATAACTTAAGTTTTAAATATCTATAACTGAAGTTTGAGAAACAAGGAGTTAGATGACATATGTCTAAGTTTGTCATGTCAATGTGTAATATGTGAAAGCTGAAAACCACCTGTACAATGTCAATACAATGGCTGCACATTCCCTTGTACTAATGTATTACAACTTACCTAACCATTCTCCTCTGATTTTTTATATTATTACAAATGACTATATTACTATTATAAATTATAAATGTATTGTTTTTTAAATCATTACAAACAAGCTGGGCATGGTGGCTCACGCCTGTAATCCCAGCACTTTGGGAGGCCAAGGCAGGTGAATCGCCTAAGTTCAGGAGTTCAAGACCAGCCTGGCCAATATGGTGAAACCCTGTCTCTACTAAAATACAAAAATTAGCTGGGCATGGTGGTGGGTGCCTGTAATCCCAGCTACTCAGGAGGCTGAAGCAGGAGAATCACTTAAACCCAGGAGGTGGACATTGTAGTGAGCCAAGATCGCACCCCTGCACTTTAGCCTGGGCAACAGAGCCAGACTCCACCTGAAAAAAAAAAAAAAATGGCCAGGCATGGTGGCTCACGCCTGTAATCCCAGCATGTTGGGAGGCTGAGGTGGGCAGATCACCTGAGGTCGGTAGTTTGAGACCAGCCTGACCAACATGGAGGAACCCTGTCTCTACTAAAAACACAAAATTAGGTGGGCGTGGTGGCTCATGCCTGTAGTCCCAGCTACTCGGGAGGCTGAGGCAGGAGAATCACTTGAACCTGGGAGGCAGAGGTTGCGGTAAGCCGAGATCGCACCATTGCACTCTAGCCTGTGAAACATGAGTGAAACTCCGTCTCAAAAAAAAAAATTTTTATTACAAACAATGCTACAATACATAAATCCAAGTAACAAACTCTTTCCTTCTTTTTGAATTACTTCCTTGGAATAAAACGGAATTCCTGGGAGAAACTGCTCCCTAAAATTGAAAAAACTTATATCTCCACCAGCAGCCTGAGTATACCAACATCATCACCACAGAATCAGTATCATGTGTTCCATTATTGTCTGCCAATTGTATCTCTGGGACATGTACATTTCCTTGCATCTTATTCCTTAATTGTTACCATTGTACAACTGTACAATGTTACAATGTACAGTTGCTTTTTTGCCAAAGATTAAATTTAATACAGACTTTTAATCAAACATATTTTCAGCACTCCTCAAATATAAAGCTGTTTCCCCTGAAAGTGAAACCTAGGTATGTATTTGTAGATGAGAAGATCACTGGGGAACAAGACAATTTCCACATTGCTTCTACGTGGAGCCTGGACTTTGTCAGTCCATTTTGGTGGCAAGTCTTCAAAGGGAGTCACTCACCTCTGATTTTTTCCCCCTATCTGTACAATGCCGTTTCCTGAAATCTCTTTGAATTTTCTAGTATACCTACACCTTTTAGTCTGAACAAACAGGAACGATTTTATAACCCTGCTTTCCCCTTCCAGTGTTAAGGAACAAGTAACATAAAATACCATTAAGAACACGAATAATCATAATATAATGGAATGACTTTAATATCTTTTTATACTTTTCTAAGAAGTCATATATAAATAAAAGCTATAAAGCTGATGAATAAAGAGACAGCATATTCTTTCATGGCATTAAAATGTATTTTGCAGTACAAGATACATACCAATAAAATATAAACAAAAAGCAAACAAACGCATTTTTTAAAACTTAGCTATTAAGAACATTTCAATTGTCAAAAGATACATTTGAGTAGAATATACCAGGTCAATTTTTCTATTTAACTTCTACTCCAGCAATACAGCATACATCAGTGACATCAAATAAGGCAGTCAGACTTCTGTTTATTTTATTTCTTACAATTCTCACTAAGATCTCTAAAGAGAGTCTTATTCTTTTTTTTAAGTAGCATAAGAGAGTCTTATTCTTTAAAACCATTATGTTTACATGAGAAAGTATCTTTTCCTCTTCAAATATGAAGACAGATATAGGGATTACATGAAATTAATAGCAAAGTTAATTGAATGTGGTAGCCAGCCTCCAAGACGGTCCCAATGATTCCTGCCTCCTGGTATTAATATCCTGTGTTGTCACCTCCCACACAGTACCAGGGGTCTGTGCAACTGACAAAATATGGCAGAGTGATGTTATATCATTTCTAAGATGAGGTTATAACAGATACCTGGCTTCCATTGTGGCACACTCTCTCATACTCTCTTGGATCATTCACTGTAAGGGAGACCAGCTGCCAAGTTGCATGCTGCCCTATGGAGAGGCCCATATGTAAGAAATTAAGGCCTCCCTGGCCAAAAGCCAGTAAGGTACTGGGCCTCTGGGAAATGGCCACATGAGTGAGCTTGGAAGCAGATGCTTCAGCCCAGCCAGGCCTTCAGACGACACAGTACAAGCCAACATCATAACTGAAACCTCATGAGAGACCCTGAGCTAGAACCACCAATCTAAACCTCTTGGGATTCCTGACCCACAGAAATATGTGAGATGTTTGTTGTTTTAAGCTGTTAAATTTCGGGTGATCTGTTATGCAGCAATAACTAATACATCACAGAATCAAAAAAGCAATCCTTTTATTTTTATTTATTTTGAAACAGACTCTCACTCTGTCACCCTGGCTGGAGTGCAGTGGCATGATCTCAGCTCAATGCAGCCTCCGCCTCTCAAGTTCAAGCAATTCTCCTGCCTTAGCCTCCTGAGTAGCTGGGACTACAAGCACCTGCCACCACATCTGGCTAATTTTTGTATTTTTAGAGGAGATGGGGTTTCACCATGTTGGCAAGGCTGGTCTTGATCTCCTGACCTCAAGTGATCCACCCGCCTCAGCCCCCCTAAGTGTTGGGATTACAGGCGTGAGCCACTGCACGCAGCCAAGAAAGCAATCCTTTTAGAAAGTCTATATTTTAAATAATACAATAATCATTTGTATTAAATACAACTTCATTCATTCATTTATTTTTGAGACAGGGTCTCTCTCTGTCACCCAGGCTGGAGTGTAGTGGCACAGTCAATAGCTCACTGCAGCCTCAGGCTTAAGTGATCCTCCTGCCTCAGCTTCCTGAGTAGCTGGGATTGCAGGCACACACCACCAAGCCTGGCTATTTTTTTTTTTTTTTTTTAAGTAGAGATGATGAGGTCTCACTATGTTGCCCAGACCGGTCTCAAACTCCAGGTCTCAAGTGATCCTCCTACCTGGGCCTCCCAAAGTGCTAGAATTATAGGTGTGAGCCACTACACCTGACCCCACTCCACTTTAAAATACAAGAATTGGCCAGACACAGTGGCTCACGCCTGTAATCCCAGCACTTTGGGAGGCCGAGGCGGGTGGATCACTTGAGGTCAGGAGTTCAAGAACAGCCTGGGCCAACATGGCAAAACTCCCACCTCTATTAAAAATACAAAAATTAGCTGGGTGTGGTGGTGGGCACCTGTAATCCCAGCTACTCGGGAGGCTGAGGCAGGAGAATCACTTGAATGCGGGAGGCAGAGGTTGCAGTGAGCCGAGATTGTGCCATTACACTCCAGCCTGGGCGACAAGAGCAAGACTACATCTCAAAAAATAAATAAATAAATAAAATAAAATAAAAGACTTTTGGTGGGGCATGGTGGCTCATGCCTGTAAGCTCAGCACTTTGGGAAGCCAAGGCAGGCGGGTCACCTGAGGTCAGGAGTTTGAGACCACCCTAGGCAACATGGTGAAACCACAACTCTACCAAAAAATATAAAAATCGGCCAGGCATTGGCCGGGCGCGGTGGCTCACACCTGTAATCCCAGCACTTTGGGAGGCTGAGGTGGGTGGATCACTTGAGGTCAATTCAAGACCAGCCTGGCCAATATGGTGAAACCCCATCTCTACTAAAAATACAAAAAAATTAGCTGGGCATTGTGGCATGTGCCTGTAATCCCAGCTACTCGGGAGGCTGAGGCAAGGAAATTGCTTGAACCTGGGAGGCGGAGGTTGCAGTGAGCCAAGATCACGCCATTGCACTCCAGCCTGGGCAACAGAGAAAGACTCCATCTCAAAAAAAAAAAAAAAAAAAAAAAAAATTAGCCAGGCATGGTGGCATGTGCCTGTGGTCCCAGCTACTGGGGAGGCCGAGGTGGGAGAATCACTTGCATCCATGAGCCAGAGGTTACAGTGAGCCAAGATCGTGCCATTGCACTCCAGCCTAAGCAACAGAGTAAGACTCTATCTCAAAAAGAAAGTAAAAAAAATAAATAAGTAAAATATAAGACTTTCTTATTTTTTGAGATGGAGTCTCGCTCTGTCGCCCAGGCTGGAGTGCAGTGGCGAGATCTCAGCTCGCTGCAAGCTCCGCCTCCTGGGTTCACGCCATTCTCCTGCCTCAGCCTCCTGAGTAGCTGGGACTACAGGCACCCGCCACCACACTTGGCTAATTTTTTGTATTTTTAGTAGAGATGGGGTTTCACCGTGTTAGCCAGGATGGTCTCTATCTCCTGACTTCGTGATCCACCTGCCTCAGCCTCCCAAAGTGCTGGGATTACAGGCGTGAGCCACCGCACCCGGCCATAAAATATAAGACTTTCTAAACCTAGTCTATGAGTATTATTATAACTTTCTGTCTTTCTAAAAATAAATCCTAATAGCATTTTAGAAAAGTACACAGCAACTCAAAATGTCCTCTAACAGGCACTTTCTGACATAACAAAAAATCATCTTGTCCTCCTAGTTGCCAGACTGGATTTTCTAATTCCATTCTATACTAAAAGGAACCAAAGCTCCAATGAGAAGTGGCTATTTACAAATCTTCTGCAGCAAAAGTGCAAACCTACTCACCTTGTTGAGCCAGAAAACAAGAAAGCTTTCAAAGATTAACAAAGTTGTGTCAAAAGAACTCAGGAGCCGGCCTGAAAGGTACTCCTATTAACCAAGGGTGTGACAATTTGAGCAACAGAAGAACATTGATCAAAATGTTCTGAATCAATGAAATCAATTAAAATGAATCACTGAATCAATAAAAATCCATAAGTACAGAAAGATGCTTAGAAAAGAGAACACCAGAATCAAAGGTTTTTGTCACTATCTGAGAAAGCTATTAAATTAATCTCTTATTTAGAAATTGGTAAATTGAAATTAAGCATTTGTCTTCACTTTCTAATAGTGACTTGAAGGTAACTAAAAAGCCCTGGTTAATGAGGAAAAATTCTACTTTTGAAGAATGAAGAATGTAGCTAATGAAAATAGAAAAATATAATTTTATAAACCCTAATAAAATTACTACTTTAAGGCAAAGGTTACAAACTGGTGTTACAACTGTTAGGTAAATGCTTAATGGTAAAAAGGACATTCATTTGGTGCTAAAAAACGCCACACAGATTATTCTCCAGTTATTAGAGAAAAACATAACTATTCAATGGAGAGATCAGACTGCCATTCCCCCAAACCAGTAGTCAATCTCAGCTTCACTAGGGGTTGATCAATTAACTATAATTTCTACTGTCATGGAACATGAAAAATATATAATCTACCATATATTTCAACCAGAACTGTTTACTTTGAACCCATCAAGCCTTTACACATAACTTTCAGATTACAGAAACACAGGAGATAAAGGTAAAAGCTAAATGACACCACAGGATGCAACAAGACTTAGTCTCTTCAACATAAAAAGGGGGACTATGTTAGATTTACAGAGTATTAAGGAACATAACAACCAGATGCACTATGGAGTCCTGGATTAAATCCTGATTTGGATAAATCAGCTATATAGAGTATTTTAGGGTCAACCAGGGAAACTGTAATAAGGTCTGGGTATTAGATAAGATAAAAAGTTATTGAAATGGAAAGGCAGTGACAGTTGAATAGAGAAAGCAGCATAAAAAAAACAGTATTGCAGCCGGGTGCAGTGGCTCACACCTGTAATCCCAACACTTTGGGAGGCCAAGGCGGGTGGATCACGAGGTCAGGAGATTGAGACCATCCTGACCAAGATGGTGAAACCCTGTCTCTACTAAAAATACAAAAAAATTAGCCGGGTGTGGTGGCGGGCGCCTGTAGTCCCAGCTACTCCCGAGGCTGAGGCAGGAGAATGGTGTGAACCTGGGAGGTGGAGCTTGCAGTGAGCCGAGATCGCACCACTGCACTCCAGCCTAGGCGACAGGGCAAGACTCCGTCTCAAAAAAACAAAAAACAAAAACAAAAACAAAACAAAACAAAAACAGTATTGCAAATAGACCTGATTTTGGTAAAAAATACATATACAAATACATAGATGCATACACACACACATTCACCTAGAAGACCCAAAATTCAGATTCTAAGGATTAGGATGAATAAAAAAAGAAAAAGATCCAAAAGAATATGCTGGTATATTATGTCTCAATTTTTGCATATAGTGGCATAAAACAACACAAATTTATTATCTCACAAAGGCCAGCAGAGTATGGCTGGATGCTCTGCTCAGTATCCCTAAGCTAAAATCAAGGCATCGGCCAGAGCTACAGTTTTCATCAGGGGCTTGTAGTCCTCTTACAATCTCATTGGCTACTAGCAGAATTCATTTCCTCCTTGCTTCATGCCTGCAGTGGTGCAGAAAATCCTCTGATCTCTCTTTCTACACAGGCTAGAGAAAGCACTTTGGTTTTAAGGGCTCACGTGATTAGACCAGGCCCACAGGGTAATCTTTCCAATCTGTCTAATGTGCTATACAAAGTATCATAATCATGGGAATGGCATCTCATCATATTCATAGGTTCTGAGGATTAGAGTAAGGACTGTTGGTGAGGGGAGGCATTTTCAGAACTCTGACTACTACAGCCACAAAAAGTTTTTAAAAATCAATTAAAACAGCTTTCTTACCTGTTAATAATGAACCACGCAACAGTAAGCATTCCTGCTAGCCATGTTCCACTCATAAGCCAACTTGTAACAAATAAAGCAGTAACATATATTCCTTGCAATCCAAAAACAATGCCAATATAGAAATACACTGGCTCAATAATCTCCTATGTGGAAAAAACAGAAAGCGAACAAGACAATAGGATGGCATTAAATAATTTGAGCATTCATGAATACATGAGAAAATAAATATTAGGGTCCAACAAAAAATACATACATTGCTACCAGTGGCTTGATATAAAATGCTAGCAATAAGTTCCGGATATAGAGACATTTGCTGCACTGCATTTATAGTCTTCAGAGATACAGTTTTGTTATTGTGTGTCAGTTCATAAACACCTAAAGACAGAAAGATTTTTCTCCAGATTATTTATTCTGCTTCACAGTAATTAAATAAACATGTCATTAGTCCTTAAATATTTAATATTGTTATCAAGAAAGATCCCAAATAGAATACTCCATGCTGCATTTTCCATTTTTAAAAAATTTAGCACAATAAAGAGAAATATCTATATCCTGAGACAAATCCCCACATTGAAAGGTCCCAATATAGCAGAACAGAAGTTGTCAGAGGCTGGGAAGAGTAGAGGGGAGGGGAGGATAGGGAGAGACTGGTTAATGGATACAAAATTACAGCTAAATAGGAAAAATAACTTCTAGTATTCTGTAGTACTATAGAATGAATATGGTTAACAACAATTCAGTGTATATTTTCAAAAAGCTGAGAGTTGATTTTGGATATTCATAACACAAGGAAGTGATGTATGTCCAATGTGATGGATATACTAACTACCCTGATTTGATCATTATACATTGTGTATAATATCAAAATATCACTCCCCATAAATATGCACAATTACTACATGTAAAGTAAAAATAAAAGGAGGAGGAAAGGTTCTAAAATAGAAGAACAAAGTTTTATTTAAGAAAAATATTGATATTACAGCCGGGCGCAGTGGTTCACACCTGTAATCCCAGCACTTTGGGAGGCTGAGGCGGGCAGATCATGAGGTCAAGAGTTCGAGACCAGCCTGGCCAACATGGTGAAACCCCGTCTCTACTAAGTATACAAAAATTAGCCGGGCATGGTGGTGCATGCCTTTAATCCCAGCTACTAGGGAGGCTGAGGCAGGAGAATTGCCTGAACCGGGAGGCAGAGGTTACAGTGAGCCAAGATCGCACCACTGCACTCCAGCCTGGGTGACAGAGCAAGACTCCGTCTCAGAAAAAAAAAAAAAGAAAAGAAAAGAAAAGGAAAATATTGTTATTAAAAATATAACTGTGATTATCATACCTCTTTCAAATGAAGGTGCCTTTAACATATCTTTATAATAGGAGTAATAAATGGCACTGTCACCCTGAAACGTGATTTCCCGTTCAAGCTCCTAAAAGAAAATGAAATTATTATTTAAAATTTAATTTTTTTTTTTTTTGAGTCAGAGTCTCGCTCTGTCGCCCAGGCTGGAGTGCAGTGGCGCGAT
Organism: Pan troglodytes; assembly: GCF_028858775.2. Lineage (NCBI taxonomy): Eukaryota > Metazoa > Chordata > Mammalia > Primates > Hominidae > Pan > Pan troglodytes. The sequence goes on along the minus strand of NC_072405.2, from coordinate 104,950,242 downwards.
CTCGGCTCACTGCAAGCTCCGCCTCGTGGGTTCATGCCATTTCTCCTGCCTCAGCCTCCCGAGTAGCTGGGACTACAGGCGCCTGCCACCACGCCGGGCTATTTTTTTGTATTTTTAGTAGAGATGGGGTTTCGCCGTGTTAGTCAGGATGGTTTCGATCTCCTGACCTCATGATCCACCCACCTCAGCCTCCCAAAGTGCTGGGATTACAGGCATAAGCCACCACGCCCAGACTTAAATTTAATTTTTTTGTTTTTAAGAGACAGAGTCTCTCTCTGTTACCCAGGCTGGTGTGCAGAGGCACAATCATGGCTCACTGAAACCTCAAATGTTCCTCCCACCTCAGCTACCCAGTAGCTAGGACTACAGGCACATGGCCAGCGTTTTTGTTTTGTTTTGTTTTATTTTTTTGTAAAGAAGGGGGTCTCACAATGTTGCCCAGGCTGGATTATTTGAAGTTTTTTGTTTTGTTTTGTTTTGTTTTGTTTTGTTTTGAAACAGAGTCTTGCTCTGTTGCCCAGGCTAGAGTGCAGTGGCGCGATCTCTGCTCACTGCAACCTCCGCCTCTTGGGTTCACGCCATTCACCTGCCTCAGCCTCCCAAGTAGCTGGGACTACAGGCGCCCGCCACCACGCCCGGCTAATTTTTTGTGTTTTTAGTAGAGACGGGGTTTCACCGTGTTAGCCAGGATGGTCTCAATCTCCTGACCTCGTGATCCGCCCGCCTCGGCCTCCTAAAGTGTTGGGATTACAGGCGTTGAGTCACCGCCCGGCCCTTACTTGGTTTTAAATTTCAGCCTCTGGCCCAGCGTGTTGGCTCACCCCTGTAATCCCAGCACTTTCGGAGGCCGAAGAGGGTAGATCACTTGAGGTCAGGAGTTTGAGACCAGCCTGGCCAACATGGTGAAACCCTGTCTCTACTAAAAATAGAAAAATTAGGCCTGGTGGTGTGTGTCTGTAATCCCAGCTACTCGGGAGGTGGGAGAATCGCTTGAACCCAGGCGGCAGAGGTTGCAGTGAGGCGAGATCACACCACTGCACCGCAGCCTTGGGACATGGAGTGAGATTCTGTCTCAAAAAATAATAACAATAAAATAAAATAAATTTCAGCCTCAATCTTCTGTCTCCCTCCTCACCTTCCAAATTAACATATTAATAATATTTATCCTTTTATTCAAAGACATGTTTGAATTTTCTTTAATTACTAGTGGCCCCATTAATGAGGAACTTAACTTTTTAGTAATCTGGCAATAATTTTAATGAAACATTAAGGTTTAAAATGAATTGTAAATCACAAGTCATCACTTGTTATATATAACATATATCCGGAAAATCTAGAAGGAAAACCACAAGACATGCCCTAAGAATAGCAAGAATAGTGAGAGAGGCAATAACAAATGATATTTGAAGTGTTAGAAGTCCATAATAAAAAGACAAGTTTAAGGAGAAAGCCATATTTTCTATTACTGTTCCACATCTCTATGTAAGCAGAACAGCAAGTCTTTAATTAGTGCTTTGCAAGAGCAGCAGATACTTAATCAGTGCTCTTCACATGAACTTCCAGAGGTACAGCAAATCTTAAAATTCCTACAATCAGGCTAATAGAACTAAGAATATAATAGTAAAAATCACCTTAGGAGGCTTTGTGCTTTTTAGACTGAATCAAAATTTTATGAATCTATAATCTTTTAAAATCAAATGAATTATTTTTATGCATAATATGTATCAATTAATACAAAAATAAAAATATTAGAGCACTTTTCACAAAGTTTGATCAACAGAACTTCCTAAAATGTTAACAGATGTTACCAAAAAAGAATTCTGTAGTTAAATAAGTTTTGAGAAAGACTAGATTAAACAAAATCAAACAGCTTTATTGTAAGATTTTTCAGAGTTTCAGTATATCTTATATATTGTGACTCTCCAAGAGGAAGTCTTTTCAGATCTATTTTTCCCCATCTTGAGTTTGCTGTGGTCTGAATACATGTGTCCTCCTAAAATACATACGGTGAAACCTAATACCCAATGAGAAGATATTTGGAAGTGAGATGTTTGGGAGGTGATTAGGTCATGAGGGCAGTTCCCTCATGAATGGGATTAATGTCCTTATAAAAGAGGCCCCACAGCGATCCCTTGCTGCTTCCACCATGTGAGGATGCAGCAAGATGATCCCTGCTATAAACCAGGAAGCAAGCCCTCACCAGACACCAAATCTGCCCATGCCTTGATCTAGGACTTTTCAGCCTCCAGAACTGTGAGAAATAAATTTCTGTTGTTTACAAGCCATTCTGTTGTTTATAAGCTTATGGTACTTTGTTATAGCAGCCTGAATGAACTAAGAGCTTACTGACCTAAATAAATTACTTTAAATTTTTTTTTATGAATGCAAATACTTGTTTCTAAGATTTCAAAGATGTAAACTCTCAATCAGTGCTTCTCAAAGCTACTGGGTATATGAAACACCTGGAGACCTTATTAAACTGTAGATTCGGATTTTAAAGTGGGGTCTGAGAGTCTATGATTCTGAAAAAGCTCCCAGATTCTGCCAATGCTCCTGACCCATACGCAAAGCTTTGTAAAACAAAGTTCTTAATGAAGGCCTTCTAATTTTCAAAGCTTTGGTTATTCTCAGTTCTGCCTATACAACATAATCACCTGAAAATATTTATCAACATACTGATCGCAGCCTGTCCCACTGCCCCTACCTAAGAATCTGAGAGGTAGGTTATCTCTGAAAGCTCCCTAGATGATTCTATCATATATCCATTGTTGAGAACTGCAGTCAATCTGCATAACATTTTCAGGGAAATAATATATGCTACAGTAATAGCTAAATCAAGACAGATATAGTCAGTAATTACTCAGTTAAATGTCTTGATGGTGTTAATTAAACCAATTGCTTTAAAATACTCGGTCAGCTTGACTAAAAAATAAGAAAAACAAAAAACCCAGTTTGGGCTCAAAAATTTAAAAACTCTACAAAGCCAAGAGGACTTTGCAAACAAACTTATTCAAAAGTCAAACTATGAAATTATGAATACAACTATAGTGACTGAAGAATCTGTGGAAATATACATGATTGAAAACCAAACACTAAACACAGTAATATGAGGCAAAATCTTAATACTATGTGATGCCTGTTAATGCCTTTCAACACCCTCAAAAACATTCTAATCATGTGATCTAAAAATTAAAATATTTTAATACTAAAACTTCCACAGATTGTTTCTGAAATGTGAACTATCTATCAAAACTATGAAAAGGCTGACTAAACTCCATAACATTTCACTGTCATCAAAAGTCCCTGATAAGTTAATTGCAGAAAGGGGAGCACCCTCATAGTTTTATTCTATGAAATACACTATTAGTATTTTAAGGTTGATACTGTAACTATATTCTCAAAACAGCTTCTGGAGCATTTTGTTCCTAATAGCCATAAATAAGACAGCACTTGTCATACTTATCATACATATATTCTGGTTCCCTGGGAAAATAACTTTCATATGCTCAAAATTCTTTCTTCTTACCTGCCTGTTGGAAAACCAGAATTTCCGTTCATGGTATGCTGATAAGTAGAGAGCATACATCATACCACTAGTAACCGCTGCAAGACAGCCAATGAAAATCTTTGCAAAGCGTTGAAATAATACATCTGAAAAAGTATATTAAAAGTAATCAAAAGGTAATATGTACCCTTGATATGATGTGATTAAAAATGGCATTCTACCTCTATGGTCTTTGTCCCCAAAACCCACAACTCGAGTCTAATTGTGAGAAAAGCATCAGATAAATTCCAACAGAGGGGCATCCTATAAATATATCTCTCAAACTGTCAAGGTCATCAAAAACAAGAGCTTGAGAAAGTATCAAAGCCAAGAGGAGCTTAACAGACATAATAACCAAGTGTCATGTGGTATTGTGGATGGGATACTGGGACAGAAAAAAGACATTAGGGGCTGGGCATGGTGGCATTTTGGGAGGCCAAGGCAGGCAGATCACTTGAGGTCAGGAGTTTGAGACCAGCCTGGCCAACATGGTGAAACTAAAATACAAAAATTAGCTGGGTGTGGTGGCGCACACTTGTAATCCCAGCTACTCGGGAGGCTGAGGCACAAGAATCATTGAATCAGGGAGGTGGAGGTTGCAGTAAGCCGAAATCATGCCACTGCACTCCAGCCTGGGGGACAGAGCAAGATTCCGTCTCAAAAAAAAAAAAAAAAAGACATTAGGTAAAAACTAAGGAAATCTGAATATCTGAATAACATATGATCTTAAGTTAATAATAATGTATCAATATTGCTTCATTAATTGTAACAAATGTACCATACTAATGTAAAATGTTAATAATAAGGGAAACTCCATATGTGGGAGAGTGTAATACAGGAACTCTATCTGCTCAATTCTTCTGCAAATCTAAAATTGTTTTAAAAATTAAAGTATAGGTCGGGCGCAGTAGCTCACGTCTGTAATCCCGCCACTTTGGGAGGCCGAGGCGGGTGGATCACCTGAAGTCAGGAGTTCGAGACCAGCCTGGCCAACCTGGTGAAACCCTGTCTGTACTAAAAATACAAAAATTAGCTGGGTGTGGTGGCGGGTGCCTGTAATCCCAGCTACTCGGGAGGCTGAGGCAGGAGAATCACTTGAACCTGGGAGGCGGAGGTTGCAGTGAGCAGAGAGCATGCCACTGCACTCCAGCCTGGGCAACAGAGCAAGACTCTGTCTCAAAAAAATAATAAAATACAAAAATAAGATAAGATAAAATTTAAAGTCTATATTCTGCAAGAGGAAGAAGTTCTAAGATCTGTGTCACAACATAAATATACTTAACACAATAGAACGCTACACTTAAAAATGGTTAAGATGGGCCTGGCACAGTGGCTCACATCTGTAATCCCAGAACTTTGGCAGGCCAAGGCGGGAGGATCACAAGGTCAGGAGATCGAGACCATCCTGGCTAACACGGTGAAACCCCGTCTCTATTAAAAAATACAAAAAGTTAGCCGGGCGTGGTGGCAGGTGCCTGTAGTCCCAGCTACTTGGGAGGCTGAGGCAGGAGAATGGTGTGAACCCAGAGGCAGAGCTTGCAGTGAGCAGAGATCATGCCACTGCGCTCCAGCCTGGGTGACAGAGCGAGACTCTGTCTCAAAAAAAAAAAAAAAAAAAAAAAGGTTAAGATGAAGCTAAGTGTGGTGGCTCAGGTCTGTAACCCCAACACTTCCAGAGGCAGGCAGATTGCTTGAGCTCATGAGTTCGAAACCAGACTGGGTAACATGGTGAAACCATGTCTCTACAAAATATTAGCCCAAGTGGTGGTGGCGGGTGCCTGTAATCCCAGCTACTTGGGAGGCTGAAGCAGGAGAATCGCTTTAGCCCAGGAGGCAGAGGTTGTAGTGAACCGAGATGGCAACACTGCATTCCAGCCTAGGTGACACAGCCAGATCTTGTCTCAAAAAAAAAAAAAAAAGAAAGAAAGAAAAAGAAAAAAGAAAAGGGTAAGATGGTACAAAAATTAGTCTATGAATATTAAAAAGTAATCCAAAGGAATGTATGACCCAATATCAAAAAAAGTACAGGTTCATTCAGAAATTTTTTTTTTCTTTCAGGATTTTTTATTCATTGAAGAATAACTCACTATAAACCTAAAGCCATGTAAAATGTACAACTCAATAAGTTTTGATTATCATGTTTTAAAAGATCACATACAACTGTTATATATGGACACAAACTATTTCTTTTTTAAATTTTATTTTATTTTTGTAGAGACAGGATTCTTGCTATGTTGCCCAGGCTGGTCTTGAATCCCTGGTCTCAACAGATCCTTCCACTTTGGCTTCCTAAAGTGCTGAATTACAGACATGAGCCACTGCCTCCAGCCTGTAGCTGCTTCTTAATGAAATAACATAAGACACATTTGGATTTTGTATACAAAAGATGATTCAGTCTTGCTACAGCCATTGAGTATAATAAGCATAATAAAAAAAATAAGGGACTAAAGGCCTAAAACCCAGTGTTCTGTTACCGAATGACTGACAGTAAAAATCAACTTGTTGATTTTTTTTTAGCTAAACTAAAATTTTAGTTATTTTTATAACATTATTTAATACATAATAGTTTGCATAGCATGTTGCAGTTGTGCTGTTATGCAAACTAGTATAGAGTAACTAATTAAATATCAATAAATAATCATATTCTAAATGTTTGAAAAACACTCTGCAGGCCGGGCACGGTGGCTCACGCCTGTAATCCCAGCACTTTGGGAGGCCGAGGCTGGTGGATCACCTGAGGTCGGGAGTTTGAGACCAGCCTGGCCAACATGGAGAAACCCCGTCTCTACTAAAAATACAAAATTAGCAGGGTGTGGTGGTGCATGCCTGTAATCCCAGCTACTCGGGAGGCTGAGGCAGGAGAATCCCTTGAACTTGGGGGGCGGAGGTTGTGGTGAGCTGAGATCACACCACTGCACTCCAGCCTGGGCAACAAGAGCGAAACTCCGTCTCAAAAAAAAAAAAAAAAAGAGACAGAGTTTCGCTCTTGTTGCCCAGGCTGGAGTGCAATGGCGTGATCTCGACTCACTGCAACCTCTGCCTCCTGGGTTCAAGCGATTCTCCTGCCTCAGCCTCCCGAGTAGCTGGGATTACAGGCATGCGCCACCACGCCTGGCTAATTTTGTATTTTGAGTACAGATGGCGTTTATCCATGTTGGTCAGGCTGGTCTCGAACTCCCGACCTCAGGTGATCCCCCCGACCTCAGCCTCCCAAAGTGCTGGGATTACAGGCACGAGCCACCACGCCCAGCATTACTAAATATTTTACTTTTGTAAGGAGTCAAAGATGGAGTAGACATCAAGCTTTCAGTGTTTGGAATAAGTACATGTATTTTAGAGAAAATAAGGAGCTCTGGTTCCTGGTCTCAAACTCTTAAAATACAACCATTTTAGTTTGAAAATCGAAAAGTAAAGGATCTGACTTTAAGTTGTTAGTCACAAACCAGCCTAATCAGATAACTTCTATGTGCACCAGTCCCTTCATTTGTAAAATGGTGATCAGGCACACAAAATTAAAAACAGATTATGAAATGTCACTATCAGAATATAGAACACAGTTAAGTAATATTTAATGCACATAAAAAAGCCAATGATATGTTGAGAAAAAAATGCAGGATTCAATTTCACAAAAAGTGAAAAAAAAAACTATAAGTACATAGAAAAAAGCCACACTTATGCCAAAATTTTAAGAGTATTTATATCTACTGAAATTATGGATGCAGTTTTGTTTTTTTTTTCTCTACTTTCCACATTTTCTACCCTGAAAATATATTTTTGTAGTTGGGGAGGAAATACTATTTTGTAGTCGATATTTCTACACTATTTAATTTTCTTTCTTACGTTGTATTTTTCAAATTTTTTAACTTTTTTTTTTGTTTGTTTTTTGAGACAGAGTCTTGCTGCATCGTCCAGGCTGGAGTGCAGTGGCACGATCCTGGCTCACTGCAAACACCACTTCTCAGGCTTAAGCAATCCTCCTACCTCAGCCTCCCAAGTAGCTGGGACTACAGGCATGAACCACCACATTCTCAGCTAATTTTTTTTTTTTTTAATTTTTTTGTGGAGATGAGGTCTCACTGTATTGCCTAGGCTTAAATTTTTTTTTTTTTTTTTTTTTTTTTTGAGATGGAGTCTCCTCTGTTGCCCAGGCTGGAGTGCAGTGGCACATTCTCGGCTCACTGCAATCTCCACCTCCTGAATTCAAGCAATTCTTGTGTCTCAGCCTCCCAAGTAGCTGGGACTACAGGGGCACACCACCACACTTGGCTGATTTTTTTTTTTTTTCTAATTTTTTGTAGAGATGAGGTCTCACTATATTGCCTAAGTTTAAATTTGTGTGTGTGTGTGTTTTAAGACGGAGTCTCGCTCTGTCACCCAGGCTGGAGTGCAGTGGCACAATCTCGGCTCATTGCGACCTCCGCTTCCCAGGTTCAAGCGATTCTCCTGTCTCAGCCTCCCAAGTAGCTGGGACTACAGGTGCATGCCACCATGCCCAGCTAATTTTTTGTATTTTTTTAGTAGAGACGGGACTTCACCATGTTAGCCAGGATGGTCTCGATCTCCTGACCTCATGATCCACCTGCCTCGGCCTCCCAAAGTGCTGGGATTACAGGCTTGAGCCACCGTGCCTGGCCTCCCATTTCTTGATTTTAACTTTTATTGGTTGAAAAAGACAAACAGCTTTTTCTTTTTTTTTTTTTCTTTAAATAAAGACAGGGTCTCACTATGTTGTCCAGGACGGTCCTGAACTCCTAACCTCAAGCAATCCTCTGCCTCAGCTTCCCAAAGTGCTGGGATTACTGGCGCGAGCCACCATGCCTGGTTAATAAACTGTTCTCACTTCAACATTACAAGTCCCAGAATTTTGGGATTCTCTATTTTCTTCTTTATTCCCACCTACAAATAGTCCAATTCTATTCTAAACCCAGATCTCTTTCCTGTAGTCAAATGCAGATGTTAATAACAAAGGCACTCTAGTAACATTCTGTTTTGCAACCTCATTACCTAAAATGATAGAAAAAAAATAGTATTGTCAACTGTTCACAGGAAACAGTATTATCAAATGTTTTGTCATGACATAATATAGATCTTCATTTTTCCAGCTCCCAAATATAGTTTTCTTGCGGCCAGCCCCTCACCTAGATTTGTAGATTACCCACAGCTTTTATCTTGAGCAAATTTATATATAGGCCTCAACTTTTAGTGCAGAGCAAGCAATCTGAGAAAGCTGTTTAGCCCTTAAGGATGACACATTCTCCAAACCCATCTTTAGGTATGGTTATAGAGGAAAATGGAAGAGAAAAGATCTCCAGAGTGTAAAATCAAGGACCATGGAGAACAATGAACTGGAAAACAATTCCCCAGGAACACAATTGTGGCATAAACACAACAGATTCCTTATCCCAGAGTAAGGGGATATCCTGTCCCTGTCCAACAGTGTATACTGAGAGTGGGGGGATGTGCAGAAAAGAGTTAACACAGCAGGTCTGAGACCGCTTTCCTGAGAAAGGCCTGGTTGCAGGCGGATCACCTGAGGTCAGGAGTTGACCAGCCTGGCCAACATGGTGAAACCCCGTTTCTACTAAAAATACAAAAATTAACCAAGTGTGGTGGCACATGCCTATAATCCCAGCTACTCGGGAGGCTGAGGCACAAGAATTGCTTGAACCCAGAAGATGGAGGTTGCAGTAAGCAGAGACCGCACCATGGCACTCCTGCCTGGGTGACAGGGTGAGACTCCGTCTCAAGAGAAAAAAAGAAAAAGGAAAAAAAGAAAGCCCTGCTTGCAAGGTAGGCTCTCTTGGCTGGGATCTAGGAACTTCAATTTCAGGAGAGTTCCCACCATTCTCTAACTGATAACAGTGCCTATCCTCTTTGTACAAACAATGTAGTTTATGCTTTCTTTCTGGGAGTCAAGAATTTTGGGACATGGTAGGCAGAGGATACCCACATGACCAGCCCCCAGTAAAAACCCTGAGCACTGAGTCACTAATGAGCTTCCCTGGTAGATAAAACTTTACAAATGTCACAATTTGATGCTGAAGGAATCAGGCCCATCCTGTGTGACTCTGTTGGAGTGGAAATTTGGAAGCCTATGCCTGGTTTCTTGCAGATTTCACCAAAATAGGCCTTTTCCCTTTGCTGATTTTGTTTTATATTATTTGCTATAATAAATCATAGCTGTAGGCTGGGCACGGTGGCTTATGCCTATAATCTCAGCACTTTGAGAGGCTGTGGCAGGTGGAACACTTGAGGTCAGGAGTTCAAGACTAGACTGGCCAACATGGTGAAACCCCGTCTCTACCAAAAATACAAAAATTAGCCAGGCGTGGTGGCATGTGCCTGTAGTTCCAGCTACTGAGGAGGCTGAGGCAGGACAATCGCTTGAACCCAGAAGGTGGAGGTTGCAGTGAGCTGAGATCGTGCCACTGCACTCCAGCCTGGGTGACAGAGCGAGACTCTGTCTCAAAAATCAATCAATCAATCAATCAATCAATCATAGCTGTAAATACAACTTCATTCTGAAACTTGTGAGTCCTTCCAGCTAATAACCAAACATGGGGGTGGTCTGGGGAACCCCTGACATAAAACAGATAACCTGTCTTTTTAGTTCATAGATCTCTGGATTAGAATGAGTCATAGCTGGCCCTGATGTAGATAAGCCTTTGGGTTCAAGATTAAGGCTGTGACTAGATAAGAGAGAGTTTTAGGGTGTGGGAAAAAGTAAGTGTATTTTGTCTGAGGGAGGGAAATAAATCACAAGGACAGGGTGTGGTAAACTATATTATTATTCACAACTATTTTCTCCTTCCCTTTAAAAATCTTATATATCCCTGCCCACTACCATGTGACCTGGAACACTTCCCTGTAATCAAAGTATACTTCACATCCCATCGTCTGAATTGATTATATGACTTGCTTTGGCCAATAAAAGGTGCGTACAAGTGATAGTGTGCCAGGTCAGCAGAAACTTTAAGAGGCATTGCATGATTCTGCCTCCTCTTTTCCTACGTCACAAGAAAAATCTTTCCCAAATACGGACTATTCCTTCGCAACACATAAAACTACGACAGCCAAACTGCAGCCACAACATGTAATATTAATTAGAAATAAATGTTTGTCATAAGCCAGTGAGATTTGGGGGTTGTCCAAAACCTAGTGAAAGCTGAGCATATACTTAATCTCAAAATATGTATATTTAAAATATTGATATAAAATATACTTTCTAGTGTAAACTATTTTTGTAGTAGCACAAATTCCAAGTCAACTTACGTTTTGGAGCTCTTTCAGGAATTGGAATGTCACTGATTTTCTCTTCTTTGGCAGATTCCTTATTTTCTGAAGACTTTGGCTTTTTTCTTTGGCGCAGCTCTACAGGTGGTCCTTAAAATATTTAAGACATTATTGCAATGTGTGTATAAAATTGTTTTAATCTGTATCCTGAGCCAATTAACCTTTATTATTCTAAAGCAAAAGTACCACTAAGACCTATTAGTATCAAAGATAACCTTTTCATAATTATTTTGGCACCCCTGCAAAATTATCTTTTGTCTAAAAAAAGACAATTTAAGTTCCACTCCCCAATCTGTGTTTTGACAATCCTAATAGTAAACCAATGTGCTCTTCTCCCAAGATGATGGAATTTTCAAAATATCCCAAAATAAGTAAGCTCTTTTCCAAACTGGGGGTCAAGGTGTTATTCACCTCATAATTCTAGTTACCTTAAAGTATCAAATGCATAATTTATGGCTTAACTGTTCTTTAAAAATCAAAACATAGCCGGGCGCTGTGGCTCACGCCTGTAATCCCAGCACTTTGGGAGGCCGAGGTGGGCGGATCACGAGGTCAGGAGATCGAGACCATCCTAACATGGTGAAACCCTGTCTCTACTAAAAAAAAAAATACAAAAAAATTAGCCTGGCATGGTGGCGGGCGCCTGTAGTCCCAGCTACTTGGGAGGCTGAGGCAGGAGAATGGCGTGAACCCAGAAGGTGGAGCTTGCAGTGAGCCGAGATCGTGCCACTGCACTCCAGCCTGGGCGACAGAGCGAGACTCTATCTCAAAAAAAAAATCAAAACATAATACATTCATCATAAACTACACTTCTGTTTTTAAATAACCCTAAAAGTTCTGCAGAATTTCAGTGCTGTGTTATCATTAGCATTGTACAATCTTATAGATTTAGGTATTAGAAAATAGGCTGAACCTACAAAGATACCTATATTTGAGAAGGTCTCAAAATAATTTCCCAGGATTAGACTATCTTCCTCTTCTAGCTCCAGTTTCAGAAAATGTGATGCAGAAGTTACCTCCAAACTAGTAAACTAAACTCCAAGATGAACAGGAATGTACTATATACAATTTATACTTTTCCTCCCTAGAATTAATCATCTTGTGGGATAGATTATGATACTATAAGTACAGAGTGTTCCTGCCAAGTTATAAAGTGATACAATAATTTATCTTTCTCATGGAAGTGGAAGACAGTTTTCTTCCTTTCTCTTAGTAATAACTTCAGGCTATGAAATGTGAAAATAAACATAAAAGTCAAAGAAGGAGAAATGAATCAGTTGCTGCTGATCAGATGGATGTTCTCTAGCTTTACTGTGGAAAATGAATAAAATAAATGTATCTTAAAATAGCTTCATAGCAAACTTGTATGTTCACTAAAATATCTTTAAACACTGGCATAGTGATAAAAAAAAAAAAGCTGTACATTTAGTGGATTCAGACTGATGAATCTAATGTTTACCCATTTCTATACTACCATTTATTCTGTAGTCATGTTAAGTAGTGAAATCAATGAAAATATTTTAAAATGACATTATTAGGCCAGGTATGGTGGCTCACACCTGTAATCCCAGCACTTTGGGAGTCCAAGGTGGGTGGATCACCTGAAGTCAGGAGATCGAGAACAGCCTGGACAATATGGTGAAACCCTGTCTCTACTAAAAATAGAAAAATCAGCCGGGTGTGGTGGTGCACTCCTGTAATCCCAGCTACTCAGGAGGCTGAGGCAGGAGAATCACTTGAACCTAGTAGGTGAAGCTGCAGTGACCCGAGATCGCGCTACTGCACTCTAGCCTGGTGACAGAGGGAGACTCCGTCTCAAAAACAAAACGAAACAAAACAAAAAAAAAACAAAAAATGACATTATTAGAAAAACATACCCCAGACTTTGAGTATTTCTGTATATAAATCTAGGTCAATTAGTAAATATTACTATATTCCTTCCTCATTATGCCTCTTTAATATTCCCCTGCTCTAGGTTAAAGTAAAAGTTAGAAGCAGTCAACAAGAACACATATTTATGCAAAATCAAATATAAGTCTTCAAAAGCAAATTATTGTTTTTAATTTTATTTTAAAAGAATACAAGGGGAAGATATAACTACAAGAACTTTCCTTTGCAGATACACCTGCATGATTAATCACGTAATAGCATTGGACTTTAAAACATTTAATTGGATAATTTCAGAAGTCAAATTAACAAATCTATTGAGATAGTCAACAAATATACTATATGTGACCAATGGGCTAGGTAGGTGGGTCTTTTCCATTAGAGTCTAAAAATACACACTTAGTGATAATTTGGGAGGGGAATAGTCACATAAAATGAGTTCTTACAAAAAATTATCATTTTCCTTTTTAAAAATGTTCTTTATCAAATAAATCGCTTTACAGGACTTTAATTAAACATGTTCTCTTTGTGTCCATAAATGATTTTTGTTTATAAAAGTACAACTTACACAAAAATTTTACATAGATTTTCAAGTAATTTATGAAGTATACAAATCTCAACAATCATCTCTCAAGAACTTATATTAGCAATGATCAAGGACCATACAAATATGTAATCTATAAAAGATCTATAATATTATATTTTCCTGATTCTAAGATGCCATACGTTTGAAGATACTACTTAATAGGTTTTTCAAGGGGAAAAAAAACCACAGTGTCATACTGAATGCGTGCACTGATTTTAAGACATATCAATTTTAGTGGCATTAAACTGTAAGAGCCAAAAGTACGACTCGATAAATACAGTATTCATTTTAGCTCATCTCTTCAACCTTATCCCTAAAGCTAACTTTTCATATAATTTCATAATGGAAAAACAAAGTCACACATCTCTAGGTGGAAAAAAAGCAAAGGCCAAAGCAATGGACAAATGAGATTATCAGTTCTGACAGGAAAGCTCTGCGATGTAATTCAGGTTTCCTTTTCACTATCTTTTTTTTTTTTTTTTGAGACGGAGTTTCACTCTTTTTGCCCAGGCTGCAGTGCAGTGGTGCCATCCCGGCTCACTACAACCTCCGCCTCCCGGGTTCAAGCAATTCTCCTACCTCAGCCTTCCGAGTAGCTGGGATTACAGGCATCCGCCACTACGCCCAGCTAATTTTTTGTATTTTTAGTAGAGACAGGGGTTTCATCATGTTGGCCAGGCTGGCCTCAAACTCCTGACCTCGTGATTCGCCCGCCTCGGCCTCCCAAAGTGCTGGGATTACAGGCGTGAGCCACCACGCCCGGCCACTCCTTTTCACTATCTGATATTTTTAGCATTGTAAAGAAAAAGTCAAACTAAATGAAGATGATTACACATCCACAAAAGTAACCTGCTATTTCAGACTTCAGTCCAGTCATCTTCATATGAAACAGTAGGGCTACAAACAGACTTTCAAATGTCCATCCAGGCTAGACATAGCAGTTTCCAAGTGAAATGTTAATACTGCTCTACTCAAGGTTGTCACTTCTTTCTTTGTTCTAACATTGCTTTCAGAAAGCATAAATATAAACACCCTGGCCCTCTATTGCATCAAGGAAGACATTTTTTTAAAGACCAGATTCCCAGAATATTTACTTGGACAATGAAGAGGATCCAAGTGAATGTGAATGGTAAGCAAGATGGGACGCGGAGAACACCTGGATACAAGTAAAATACACAGACTATTTAGTCTAATTTTAACACAGCGAACAAAAGATAATACGGATTCTGGGGGAAAAAAAGTATAGAGTGACAAATAAACATAAAACACTCAGAATGCCTGGCACATAGACAGACAGGTTTGCTATATGTATTATTATTACTAGCATTATAATAAATGAAAATTTACTCATTCATTGTTGACTATTATATCCTTGCAACTAATAGGGTATGAATACAAATATTTACGGAATTAAAAATGTGTTGAATAAAGCAATATTTTAATAAATTACAACCCATTAATTGTCCCATATAAGATGTATTTAACTGCTTTTGAATTATATGTAATTCTACAACCAAAAATCATTTATCATTTTATTTATTTTATTTTTGAGAGGGAGTCTCACTCTGTCACCCAGGCTGGAGTGCAGTGGGGCGATCTCGTCTCACTGCAACCTCGGCCTCCCGGGTTCCATCGATTCTCTTGCCTCAGCCTCCCGGGTAGCTGGGACTATTGGCATGCGCCACCACGCCCGGCTAACTTTTGTATTTTTTAGTAGAGACAGGGTTTCACCATATTGGCCAGGCTGGTCTCGAACTCCTGACCTCGTGATCCGCCCACCTTGGCCTCCCAAAGTGTTAGGATTACAGGCGTGAGCCACCGTGCCCGGCCTTAATTTTATTTTTTTTAAGATGGAGTCTCGCTCTGTCACCCAGGCTGGATGCAATGGTGCAATCTTGGCTCACTGCAACCTCCGCCTCCCGGGTTCAAGTGATTCTCCTACCTCAGCCTCCTGAGTAGCTGGGACTACAGACACTTGCCACTCCACCCGGCTAATTTTTGTATTTTTAGTAGAGATGGGGTTTCACTGTGTGAGCCAGGCTGGTCTCGAACTTCTGACTTCAAGTGATCCACTCGCCTTGGCCTCCCAAAGTGCTGGGACTACAGGCATGAGCCATCATGCCCCGCCCATTTATCATTTTATATCACGTAAGTAAAATTTACAAAACGGTACAATCTTTTAATATTGGCTCCACAGATCTATTTAAGTACAACCATAGTCTAAAATAATTTTTCATTTTGCATGATGTATTAAAGACTTTCAGTATTGTAGTATTGATTTTTTAATGCAGTCTTAACTTTTTTAATGCTTTAAGTTAAGCATGAATGTACTCATAGGAACCTACAAGTTAGTATATCAACCTACCCCCATAAATATGCAATTAGAAAAGAAAAATACATCAAGAAATATTTCAAATGATGATATACTGTAACCACAGACAGAACCAAGTAAACAAATGGAATTACATTCTTTCTCACCAACGACAAATAGCTTTGTTTTTGAAGCTGTTTTTAGTTAGAATGTCTTAAATTCAGACCAGCTTTAACACTCTGAAAACTCAATGGAAACAAATATGAACCAAGCCTGCACAGGGACAGGTCAGCAAGTCACACATCAGTAAACACTTCTTACGCTTAATTTTTAAAAACTGCTTTCCGCTGAATCCTTTAAACTCCTTCCTTGCACTCTTGATTCAGAAAGGCTTGAGTCGGCTGGACCCGTGGCTCACGCCTGTAATCCCAGCACTCTGGGAGGCCGAGGTGGGCGGATCACCTGAGGTCAGAAGTTCAAGACCAGCCAGACCAACATGGAGAAACCCCGTCTCTACTCAAAATATAAAATTAACCGGGTGTGATGGCGCATGCCTGTAATCCCAGCTACTAGGGAGGCTGAGGCAGGAGAATCGCTTGAATCCAGGAAGCGGAGGTTGCGGTGAACCGAGATCGCGCCTTTGCACTCCAGACTGGGCAACAAGAACGAAACTCCGTTTCAAAAAAAAAAAAAAGGCGGGGGGGGCTTGAGTCTAAATTAGATCAATTTACTATCACATCCACAGCTCCACTCATAAGGTAAAAAGTTGTGTTTTCCACCAGAAGGCAAAAATCTAATTGCTTCTCACTTCCTGAAACTAGTAGGGGTTATCATGAAGTTACTATGCCATGAGTATTCCTTGTATTGTTTATCACTAACCGATAAGTTTCATCTAACTTCCCATTTTTGTCTCATACTTATCATTTTCTATAAATAAAATACTGCTGAATGAATTACTTATCTTAGCATTGATCCTGAAGGCGGCATGGA
Organism: Pan troglodytes; assembly: GCF_028858775.2. Classification (NCBI taxonomy): domain Eukaryota; kingdom Metazoa; phylum Chordata; class Mammalia; order Primates; family Hominidae; genus Pan; species Pan troglodytes. The sequence goes on along the minus strand of NC_072405.2, from coordinate 104,933,631 downwards.
AACCTTTCTCCAGCTCACCCACTTTGACCCTCAAAGGCCTCCTGGCCTCATCATCTCCCAAAACTATAATACTTAGATGGCTCTGCTCTTTACCATTTTCCCCTGAACCTAAGTGAACTTGGCTTTCTTCAGTTTCTGCGTGTTCGCCCATTCCTAATTAATCTTGCCATGTTTATCCCAAATCCCTGCCTCTTTATTCCCGTGGTGAATGTTCCCTCGCCCCCTGTGCCTCTGGGTTTGTCAATATCCACAGCCCTTTAAAAATCGCATTCCAAATATGCACTCAGTACCTAAACCTGCATTTTCGAAACCCAACTGCGCCTCCCACTTCACCAAGAATCTGCTCAGGACCCTCCCTCCCTCCCAACCACTCCCGGCACAGCTTTCTCTCTTGCTACGGATTCCCAACTTTCAGCTCCACCTTTGCTTCCCAATTCGGCCGACAAAACTTCGGGCCATTTGCTCCGCTCTCCTGAATTTCTCCGCAGCCCTCTCCTGGGCGCCGCGCTCCTTCCCGCCCTCCCCGCGCGGCCGCCACCGCGACCGCGGCCACCAGCAGCTCCAACCCAGACCTCCAGCGCCCCCGCCCCTCCTTCCCGAGACCACTGGCAGCCGTTGGCGCGCTGGACCCCGCTGCAGTCACCTTCTTCCTCCGCCATCGTTTCTGCGGAGGCTAGGGCGCCCTGCGGCTCCCGCGCGGCCCGGACTCTCCCTCCCTCCGCGTCGCCGAACCCCTCGGCCACCGGGGGCCCGCTCCTGGCCGCCGCGCCCCCACTTCCTGACCCACCCCCCTCCGGTGTCGCTGCCAACCGCGTCCCCGCAGGCGGCCCGGGAACCAGAGTGTTGGGAGAGGGGAGCGGCCGGAGCGTTTCGCTGGGGCGCCGGGGCCTGCGCGGGCAGGAAGGAGACTCCACGCCGGGGGTGCCGCCCACAGCAGTAGCTCCTGGCCGCCGCCTCCCCTGGAAAGCGAGACTGGTGGGTCTCGCTGCAGCCCCGCCCCTCGTCCTACTCGTCCCAAAAAGTGAGGGCATGCTTTCCGCCACTTTTGTGACTCCGCGACTTAGCGAGTCAGAGACGATCATCAGCGATACCTCCCAGGTCCAGCCTCCATTCCCGACCCATTTTACAGGGAGGAAACTCAGATCTAATGTGGTGGAAGTCACAAAGCCGGTCAGAGGCAGAAGTGGAACCCGGTGCTCCAGAACTGCCATCGCTGCCTGCGTTCTCGCTGGGATTTCAGAGTGCAGCAGCAAAACGTTCTCAGTTGGCGCTTTGGTTTCGTAGGCCACTTGACCATTACAAGAAAGAAGCTTGTGCTTGGAACTTGTTTTAAATCACCAAAACTGGTTTAGCAAATATGTTGTATTTCATGATATTCTGGGGGGGGGGGGGCGGGGGGAGATAATACAATGGTCTGGGGTAGAGCAGTGTGCAATTAGATATTACACAGCAATAGGGAATAATTTTAATTTGTTAAACTGTGTTTAACTTTCATCATATCTAGCATTCTTCAACAAACACCGGGATCTTTTCCCCAACAGTACTCAGAAGTAAATTTAGTGAATGAAATATACCCATTTTAGATCGGGAGAAACAGGCACGAGAATTCACTGAAGTCATGGGGTAATTATGGACACCCCATTATTAGCAGGCAGCAAGATTCTCCTAATAGCACCTTTAAGTTAGGATATTTGGGGAGAAGCTATCATTTTTCAGTGATGTGCAGAAACGGTTCCAGGAACTTTTTTTTTTTTTTTTTGAGACAGAGTCTCGCTCTGTCGCCCAGGCTGGAATGCAATGACTCGATCTAGGTTCACTGCAACCTCCGCCTCCTGGGTTAAAGCGATTTTCGTGCCTCGGCCTTCCCAGTAGCTGGGACTACAGGCGCAAGCCACCACTTAATTTTCATATTTTTAGTAGAGATGGGATTTCACCATGTTGGTTGGCCAGGCTAGTCTCCAACTCCTGGCCTCAAGTGATCCGCCCACCTTGGCCCCCCAAAGTGCTGGGTTTACAGGTGCCCACCACCACGCCCGGATAATTTTTTGTACTTTTAGTAGAGAAGTGGAGGGGTGTGGTTTCACCATGTTGCCCAGGCTGGTCTTGAAATCCTGACCTCAAGTGATCCACCGGCCTCAGCCCCACAAAGTGCTGGGATTACAGGCATGAGCTACCACGCGGGGCCTCCAGGAACTCTTTTTATGTCTGGTTCCCTGTAAAGATGTTTTTTGCCTTAAAACAACACTTTACCAGGAGTTAGAAACAGTGGACCAGAAAAGGCCTGGTGCCAGAGCCAAGAGAGCACAGAATATAAGGACCCTGAAAACCACAGGATATGGTAGGGTCCCTGGACATGAGCAACAGTACCTGAGTATGCTGCTTATCAGATCAGCTGACTGAAAGAGCTGCACCTCTTGGAAAACATATAGTAGCTATTGAGGTCTGCTGTTTTCTAAGTCTAGAGTCTTAATATCCTACAGTTTCTTCACGGTCACCTCAAGTTGACTAATGGACTAAATTTTAAGTTTGCCTGACCTCTACAATAACAGGGGAAAGAAAAATGATAGAAAAAAAAATAGCTTCTTAAAATAACAAATGGAAATATAAGATAGAGATAATTATGCCCTAGTAGAAACATTCTTCTCTTGAACCCTAAAAACCCACATTAGGGCCGGGCACCATGGCTCATGCCTGTAATCCCAACACTTTGGGAGGTTGAGGCAGGTGGATCACCTGAGGTCAGGAGTTCGAGACCAGCCTGACCAACATGGAGAAACCCCATCTCTGCTAAAAATACAAAATTAGCTGGGCGTGGTGGCGCATGCCTGTAATCCCAGCTACTCGGGAGGCTGAGGCAGGAGAATCGCTTGAACCTGGGAGGTGGAGGTTGCGGTGAGCCGAGATCATGCCATTGCATTCCAGCCTGGGCAACAAGAGCGAAACTCCATCACACAAAACAAACAAACAAAAAACACATAAGGATAATGAGAGTGAAGCATCTTATTCTCAAACCAGTGTAATCTTACTGTGAGAAAAATAGGCTGTTTTTATTAAAAATCTATATTTCATTCAAGAAGAATGGAACCTGAACTACTCAAGATGTTGCCTTGCAGCAGGCATTACAGCTGAGTTTTCAGTAGGCCATTTCCTAATTCCTAAGGCCAGCTGTTTCCAGATGGCTAGTGGACATATGGTCTTAAGATGATTTCAGACGATACTCTGATTGTTTTATCACTGCAAAACCATGGGCTGCTAGTTTCTTATGCAAGATGTGAAGGAGCATTTCATTACATTTTGCCTCACCCTGACCAGTCCTAAAGAACCCAAATTTTCCCAAATTGTCTTTTACTTATGAGCTATTCAAAGAGCCGTGTGATTTTCTGCCTTCTCTAGAAGTTTGAGGACCTCTTCTCTATGCAATGGATATTTTAAGGACATAATGTGAAATGTTCTTTGTTTTAAAAAGTTAAGTCTTTAGCAAATGTAGTTTAGGAGGCTTTTATAGTAAACTGAGTAAGAAAATAAAGGCCTGGTATGAGGCAATGAAAATAAAAATGTTCAAAGAGAATGAATTCAAAAGATGCTGGAAATGAAATCTACAGGGCCTGATGACAAATTGGATGTGATAAATGATGAGTCGAACATGATTTCTGATATTTCCATCTTGAAATTAATCATGTGCTTTCTATGTTCCCAGGAAAAAGTGCTGCCAAGATATAAGAACAATATAAAACAAAAGGCCTTAAAACTTCTCTACTTGAAACCAAAAAAATACATGCAGTCTATTTTTAAAACATTCTTCTGAGGCTGATCGAGGTGGCTCATGCCTGTAATCCCCAGCTTTTTGGGAGGCCAAGGCCGGCAGATTGCTTGAGCCCAGGAGTTCAAGACCAGCCTTGGCAACATGGTGAAGCCCCGCCACTACTAAAAAATACAAAAAATAGCTGGGCATGGTGGCGTGCACCTGTAGTTCCAGCTACCTGGGAGGCTGAGGTGGGAGGATCACCTGAGCCAAAGAGGTTGAGGCTGCAGTGAGCTGTGATCAAGCCACTGCACTCAAGCCTGGCTGAGAATGAGACCCTCTCAAAAAAACAACAGCAGCAAAAAAACAAAAAACAAGAAACATTATTCTGGCACATGCTTCACCTCATTAGTAGTAAAAGAACATAATTAGTTAGAAATCCTTGTGTCGGTTCAGCTTCTATGAAAGATATGGAATTGTGTTTCATTTTTATTATGTAATAAAATATTAATTATCTGTTGATTAAAATCTTTTTTTTTTTTTTGAGACGGAGTCTCACTCTCTCATCTAGGTTGGAGTGCAGTGGTTCGATCTCGGCTCACTGCAACCTCTGCCTCCCGGGTTCAAGCAATTCTCCTGTCCCAGCCTTCCGAGTAGCTGGGACTACAGGCGCCTGTCACCACGCCCAGCTAAGTTTTTTCTATTTTTAGTAGAGATGGGGTTCACCTGTCCCAGCCTCCTGAGTAGCTGGGACTACAGGTGCCTGTCACCACTCCCAGCTAAGTTTTTTCTATTTTTAGTAGAGATGGGGTTCACCACGTTGGTCAGGCTTGTCTCGAACTCCTGACCTCAGGTGATCCGCCCACCTTGGGCTCCCAAGTGGCTCCTGCCTGTAATCCCGGTGGCTCATGCCTGTAATACCAGCATTTTGGGAGGCGGAGGCGGGCGGATCACCTGAGGTCAGGAGTTCAAGACCAGCCTAGCCAACATGGCGAAACCCCGTCCCTACTAAAAATAAAAAAATTAGCTGGGCGTCATGGCAGACGCTTGTAGTCCCAGCTACTCGGGATGCTGAGGCAGGAGAATCGCTTGAACCCGGGAGGCGGAGGCTTCAGTGAGCCAAGATCGTACCACTGCACTCCAGCCTGGGTGACAGAGCAAGACTCTGTCTCAAAAAAAAAAAAAAAAAAAAAAAAGGCCAAGCACGGTGGCTCACACCTGTAATCCCAGAAATTTGGGAGGCCGAGGTGGGCGGATCACCTGAGGTCAGGAGTTCAAGACCAGCCTGGCCAACATGGTGTAACCCTGTCTCTACAAAAAAACACAAGAATTACCTGGGCGTGGTGTGAGTGCCTGTAGTCCCCGCTGCTCAGGAAACTGAGGCAGGAGAATCTCTTGAACCTGGGAGGCGGAGGTTACAGTGAGCCAAAATATGCCACTGCACTCCAGCCTGGGTAACAGAGCAAGACTCCATCTCAAAAAAAAAAAAAAAAAAGCATTCTATTTAAATATTCTTGAATTGGATATATTAGATGTTTTAGGACATTTTCTTTATTTCTTTTTTTTTGAAATAGGGTCTCATTTTGTTGTCAAGGCTGGAGTGCACATGTGCAATCATGGCTCACTGTAGCCTTGACCTCCCAGGCTCAGGTGATCCTCCCACCTCAGCCTCCCAAGTAGCTGGGACTACAGACACACGCCACCACGCCCAGCTAATTCTTCTGCGTATGTGTGTGTGTGTGTGTGTATTTTTCTGAATATAGATATATTCTGTGTGTGTATATATAAAATATACATATATACGTATATAAAATATACGTATATACATTATATATATATATATATTTGTAGAGACATGGTTTCACCATGTTGCCCAGGCTGGTCTTGAACTCTTGGGCTCAAGCAATCCACCCTCCTTGGCCTCCCAAAGTGCTGGAATTAGAGGCATGAGCCACTGCACCTGGTCAGGACTTTTTTTGAAAAACAAATTTTCTTATAGTTAAAAACTACTCTAGGTAGAGATTTTTGATCAACTTGGTCATATGAAGCAATACTCATAAAGCAAAACATCATTGGAACTAAGTGGCCTGTTATCAACTAAGTTTGTCCCAGGCAAAGAAAACATAGGTTGCTGACTTTGTACCAAGACTCTTGCCTCTCTTCTTTCAGATAGTAAGCCCTTTAAATATTTGTGAATTATATTAGGGTTTCCAGATAAAAAATTCAGGACACTTTAGTATGAGCATGTCCCATGCAATATTTGGGACATGCTTATACCAAAAATGATTTGTTATTTATCTGAAAGTTCTGTGTAATTGAATATCCTGGGTTTTGTTTTGGTTTGGTATTTTGTTTTTGCTAACTCAAACAACCCTATTTATAGAGATTGAGACTGCCACATTAGAAGACACCTGCTATTAATTGCACTTAGGCCTTCTTGGTATGTGTAAATGGTGGATTAAATACTTTCTTATTTTGAAAAAGGGATGCAATTGGATAGCAGGTGGACTCTGAGTACCTCAATTCAGTTAATTCAGAAAAAAATCTGCTATTCCTAAAGCGCTGACAGATGAAGTTGTTTCTGCTGTTTTTCCACCCTACAAAGAGCTTAGGCCAGACCTGGATGCTCAGGCCAGATCCAGTGCAGTCCTGGAGCTGTCCCTGAAGTACTCTTCAGCCAGACAGCCACTGCAGATCATTTACTAGGCATGTCCAGACTGATGCATCGAGGATGCATCACATTCCAAATTGTAGGTATCTTAAAAGCAAAGGAGCACGATGATTTTTGGGAAAAAAAGTTTTCTACCAAATTTGTGACATCACTATAAAAATGTATGTGTATAGAGGGGAACAACACACACTGGGACCTTTCAGAGGGCGGAGGGTGGGAGGAGGGAGAGGATCAGGAAAAATAACTAATGGGTACTAAGATAAATACCTGGGTGATGAAATAATCTGTACAACAAACCCCCATGACACAAGTTTACCTGTGTTACAAACCTGCACTTGTACCCCTGAACTTAAAAGTTAAAAAAAAAGTATGTGTAACATGGAAACTACTATGACATTTCTTTTTCTTTTTTTAAATACAGTAAAGGCTGGCTCAAGTGCCGTGGTGTTCACAACTAATCACAACCAGTTACAGATTTGTTTCTTCTCCATTCACACTGCTTCACTTGACCAGTCTAAAATAAATACAGTTAAAAAACATCAATTTCCCATCAATTATAATATGATTTAAAAACAGAACAAATTTTAAATCCTGTTAGAATCCTGGATGGCACCTTGGCTGAGAATAGAAACCTGAAAAGCCAACAGCATGATGTGCCCAGTAGATGGCAGACGCAGCCAAAATCATAATGTAGAGGTACATTTCATACCAAACTGTCTTCTTTGTGCACTTCAGTGAAAAAGTGACTCTTTGAATTTATATTCCCATGTAAACGCATACCACTAATAATTAGATTACCACTAACATTTAAACAATTAACAAAATGGTGCTAAAGAAACATAATATTGGCCGGGTGCGGTGGCTCATGCCTGTAATCCCATCACTTTGGGAGGCTGAGGCAGGTGGATCACCTGAGGTCAGGAGTTCGGGACCAGCCTGGCCAAAATGGTAAAACCCCCTCCCCACTAAGAGTACAAAAAATTAGCCAGGCGTGGTGGTGGGCGCCTGTAATCCCAGCTACTCCAGAGGCTGAGGCAGAATTGCTTGAAGCCGGGAGGCAGAGGTTGCAGTGAGCTGAGATCGTGCCATTGCACTCCAGCCTGGGCAACAAGAATGAAACTCCCTCTCAAAAAAAAAAAAGAAAAAAAAGACTGAAACATACTATTTGCTATTTAGCAACATTTACATTTATAAAAATTCTTTAAAAAAAAAAACATATAGAATCGGCCAGGCGCGGTAAAACAACAACAACAACAACAACAACATATAGAATCGGCAGGGTGTGGTGGCTCACGCCTGTAATCCCAGCACTTTGGGAGGCTGGGGCAAATGGATCAGGAGGTCAGGAGTTCGAGACCAGCCTGGCCAACATAGTGAAACCCTGTCTCTACTAAAAATACAAAAATTAGCTGGGCTTGGTGGCACATGCCTGTAGTCCCAGCTACCCAGGAGGCTAAGGCAGGATAAATGGCTTGAACCTGGGAGGCAGAGGTTGCAGTGAGCCGAGATTGGGCCACTGCACTCCAGCCTGGGCAACAGAGTGAGACTCTGTCTAAAGAAAAAAAAAAAAAAAAATATATATATATATATATAAAATCGCATTAGTTTCCACATGAAGGTATAAATATAAATTTATTAATTCAGCAAATATTGTATATATCTTAAGCACTGACTAGTCACTAGTGAGGAACAAGAAACACACTGCCATTAACAATATGGGAAGCTGGTTACAGGGAGACCTTACTGTGAGCCTATTTCATCAGGAAACGTCTTCCTTAGGAAGATTTCTGTTTGTTTGTTTGTTTGTTTGTTTGTTTTGAGACGGAGTCTTGCTCTGTTGCCCAGGCTGGAGTGCAGTGTCACGATCTTGGTTTACTGCAACCTCCGGCTCCCAGGTTCAAGAAATTCTCCTGCCTCAGCCTCCAGGGTAGCTGGGATTTCAGGCGCTCACCACCACGCACAGATAATTTTTCTATTTTTAGTAGAGACAGGGTTTCACTATTTGGCCAAGATGGTCTCGAACTCCTGACATCAAATGATCCTCCTGCCTCGGCCTCCCAAAGTGCTGGGATTACAGGGATGAGCCACCGCATCTGCCCAGGAAGATAAGATTTCTAAGTGGGCAACAGTTAAGAGAGAGATAGCAGAAAAAAATGTTTCAGATAGAGGAAACAGACAAAGGTGTATCACTCCCACACAAACAATTGGAAAATGCATCACAGAATATAGAGCATGAGGGGAAAAAGTGCCTTGCAAGAAAGCAACAGAGGAAGGCTGGAATCAGCTTATGCAATGTCATGCGGGATGTACATGTATGGCTTTTTCCCACAGCAAATGGGAAGCTATTAAAAGGTTCCAAGAGCACATGATCAGATCTGTGTTTTTAATTTTAAAAACTATTTAAAACATACTGCCAATAGACAGGAACAAAATTTGATGCATGGAGTTCAATATTAAGGCAAAACATGGGTGAGATACTATTGTCTAGGATGTTGAAGGAGAGGAGGTTAAGAATGACCTCCTGGGCTGGGCGCCGTGGCTCACGCCTATAATCCTAGCACTTTGGGAGGCAGAGAGGGGTGGATCACCTGAGGTAAGGAGTTCGAGACCAGCCTGGCCAACATGATGAAACCCCGTCTCTACTAAAAATACAAAAACCAGCCAAGTGTGGTGGCAGGTGCCTGTAATCCCAGCTACTCAGGAGGCTGAGGCAGGAGAATCGCTTGAACCCGGGAGGCAGAGGTTGCAGTGAGCTGAGGTAGCACCACTGCACTCCAGCCTGGGTGACAGAGTGAGACTCTGTCTCAAATAATAATAATAATAATAATAATAATAATAATAATAAAGAATGACCTCCTGGGCCAGGTGCAGTGGTTCATGCCTGTAATCCCAGCACTTTGGGAGGCTGAGGCGGGTGAATCACCTATGGTCAGGAGTTTGAGACCAGCCTGGCCAACATGGTGAAACCCCATCTCTACTAAAAATACAAAAATTAGCTAGACGTGGTGGCATGCACCTGTAATCCCAGCTACTCCGGAGGCTGAGGCAGGAGAATCACTTGAACCTGGTAGGCAGAGGGTGCAGTGAGCCGAGATCGCGGCACCGTACTACAGCCTGGGCTACAGATGGAGACTCCGTCTCCAAAAAAAAAAAAAAAAGAATGATCTCCTTAAGACCTGGCAGTATATGGTGCTGGTTAGTGAAGTAAAAAGAACCCAGAAAGCAGCAGGATTTTGGATGTGGCAAGATAAGTTCCATTTTAAGCATGTTGGGTTTGAAATGCGTGGGACACATCCAGATGGAAATGTCCATTACAGTGCTGGGTAGAGGAGTCTATAGATCCACAGAGGAGTGTGGTAATAAATGAATGAATTTGCCCAGAGAGAATGAATAGATGAAGATGACTGAGGATAGAACCATGATTAACACCAATCATGTAGGAAAGAATGAATCACAAAGGATGCTGAGAACCAGAACAAGCTGAGTATTTTACATTGATCTTTAAAAATGTGTTTGTAGTGTTGACTCTGCTAAGTTTCAAAAGGGTTTCAGTTATAAGACACTAGCTCAAATTCAAGTGTAAAACAAGCAGATTTATTATCCATGCATCAGCATTCACTTTTAGAATAGCAACAATATAAAGCAACTGCCAAATTAATGGCAAGCTGGATATAAAGTAAAAAGGCAGACCAAAGGAGCACTAGAAGCCCTACTCTGATGCTGTAAACAAATGAGCTGTATTTATGCGATGTTAGGAAAAGAGCCAGAGTAGATGAAGGAGCACCTAGGAGAGTACTAACTACATTGACCAGTCTTCAAGTCTACTTCTCTTACAGATCCCTTCATTTTGTTGTTGTTGTTGTTGTTGTTTTTGAGATGGAGTCTCACTCTCGTTGCCCAGGCTGGAGTGCAGTGGCATAATCTCGGCTCACTGCAACCTCTGCCTCCCGGGTTCAAGCGATTCTCCTGCCTCAGCCTCCCAAGTAGCTGGGATTACAGGCGTGTGCCGCCACGCCTGGCTAATTTTTATATTTTTGGTAGAGACAGGGTTTCACCATGTTGGTCAGGCTGATCTCAAACTGCTGACCTCAGGTGATCCACCTGCCTCAGCCTCCCGAAGTGTTGGGATTACAGGCATGAGCCACTGCCTGTGTGGATGTTTGTCCCTTCCAGATGTCACGTTGAAAGGTGATTCCCAATGTTGGAGGTAGGGCCTGGTGGGGGGTGATTGGATCATGGGAGCAGATGCCTCCTGAATGATTTAGTACCATCCCCTTGGTGATAAGTGAGTTCTCAGTTCATTTGAGATCTTGTTAAGAGTCTGGGGCTGGGCAAGATGGCTCATGTCTGTAATCCCAGCACTTTCAGAGGCTGAAGTGGGAAGATCGCTGGAACTCAGAAGTTCAAGACCAGCCTGAGAAACATGGCAAAACCCGATCTCTTAAAAAAAAAAAAAAAAACGGCCGGGCGCGGTGGCTCACGCCTGTAATCCCAGCACTTTGAGAGGCTGAGGCGGGTGGATCACCTGAGGTCGGGAGTTTGAGACCAGCCTGACCAACATGGAGAAACCCCATCTCTACTAAAAATACAAAAAAAAAAAAAAAAAAAAAAAAATTAGCCAGGCGTGGTGGCTCATGCCTGTAATTCCAGGTACTTGGGAGGCTGAGGCAGGAGAATCGCTTGAACCCAGGAGGCGGAGGTTGCGGTGAGCCGAGATTGTGCCATTGCACTCCAGCCTGGGCAACGAGTGAAACTCCTTCTCTAAATAAATAAATAAATAAATAAATAAATAAATAAATAAAGCTGGGATGGTGGCACTTGCTTGTAGTCTCCCAGCTACTTGGGATGCTGGGGTGGGAGAATCATCTCAGCCTGGGAAATTGAGGCTACAGTGAGCCATGATTGCGCCACTGCACTTTTGCCTGGGCAACAGAGCAACCCTTTCTAAAACAGACAAAACAAAACAAAACAAAAGGAATGCTACATAAAAGCTACCATGGCAAAACTGGATGAGTCTGTAATGTTACCCAACATGCTGTTGGCATTGTTGTAAACAAGGATAAGATTCTTGCCAATAGAATCAGTGTGTGTATTGAGCATATTAACCACTCTAAGAGCTGAGATAGCCTCCCGAAATGCATGAAGGAAAATGATCAGAAAAGGAAGCCAAAGAGAAAGGTACCTGGGTTCAACTGAAGCACTAGCCCACTCCACCCAGAGCAGCACACTGTGTGAGAACCAATGGAAAAAAGCCTGGGCTCCTGGAATCTATGAATTCATGGCATTATAGTAACAGATGTAAAAAAGTGGGACGTCCACCGGGCGCGGTGGCTCACGCCTGTAATCCCAGTACTTTGGGAGGCCGAGGCGGGCGGATCACAAGGTCAGGAGATCAAGACCATCCTGGCTAACATGGTGAAACCCCATCTCTACTAAAAATACAAAAAATTAGCCCGGCGTGGTGGCGGCTGCCTGTAGTCCCAGCTACTCGGAGGCTGAGGCAGGAGAATGGCATGAACCTGGGAGGCGAGCATGCAGTGAGCTGAGACCACACCACTGCACTCCAGCCTGGGCGACAGAGCAAGACTCCATCTCAAAAAAAAAAAAAAAAAAAAAAAAGTACATGGATGTTCATTCTGTCTACTTTTGTTTTCCTCGACAGCTGGAGAATGCAGGGAGAGGAAGACTATACACATAAGAGGTGGAACTTTAAGGTTCTTCCACATATCCCAGTCCTCTTTTCCCTCATTCTTCCATCCTTCCTCATCACCCTTACTCCACTTCCTTCTGCCAATTTTCTTTTCTGCATGAAGAGAGCAGCTGTACCAGGTGCTGTACCAAGATGAATAACACTAGCTTTGCTCAGGCAAATTTGATTCTACTTAAGGTAGGTAACAGCCTGAAAAACATGAAATGCCTACCAGAGATATTAGAGCAAGGAAAACTTGGGTGAGGACTCCAGCTTATCTAGAGAACTTTACCATATGTGATGGCAAAGACCAAAAGTATTAATATAAAATGGCTTCATTCTTATAAGGTGATGTTGGCAAGGACTAGGGCTGAAAGACTTTCCTGGGTTAACTAAGCTACACTCAATGAATGCTTATGAAGAACATACTGGGTGAACAGAAGTATAGACATTTGATGTAAATGTTATGAAGTAAAAAGAAAAAAAGTGCTAGACATTGAGGGAAATAAAGGTACAGCATAATCCCTGCCCTTGGGGTTATAATCTAATTTCAGAACTGCAACACACTAACAACAGAGTTTGCATGTCAAGTGATACTGATAATACATGTTGCTATAAAATGTTAGAAATTTTTTTTTGAGATGGAGTCTTGCTGTATCACCCAGGCCAGAGTGCAGTGGCATGATCTCGGCTCACTGCAACCTCTGCCTCCCGGGTTCAAGCGATTCTCCTGTCTCAGCCTCCCAAGTAGCTCGGACTACAGGCACCTACCACCGCACCCGGCTAATTTTTGTAGTTTTAGTAGAGATGGGGTTTCATCATCTTTGGCCAGGCTGGTCTTGAACTCCTGACCTCGTGATCCACCCGCCTCGGCCTCCCAAAGTGCTAGGATTACAGGCGTGAGCCACCATGCCAGGCCATCTTGAGTAGATTTATCACTGGTAGCTTTTATACATAAGTTTAGAGAAAAACCCTACCACCATCTTAGGAAGAGATGGCTTATCTATGTACTTCCATCAGTACAATTCTTCTAATAACAACAACAACAAAAAATCGCAAACATTGAGATTAAACAGGCAAGTTTTATTATCAAATGTTAACTCTACAAAAATTCAGTAGTATTGTAGTAAGCATTACTGCCTATCTTAAAGTCTTTCAGAGCTTTGGGCAGCTTTGGGCATCTTAAGGCATCAAGTATACAGAAATTTCTTTTCGATCTTAAGTGCCAGTTATCACCAATTTTCACACAAACCTTTTTTTTTCTTCCTATTGCAGTTAAAGGGCCATTGCCAGTCAGATGAAGAAGGAAATGTTTGCTTCTCCCTTTAAGGTGTTAAAGTAATGCACAGAAAATAAAAATAGCAGCCACATAAATCTGCACAGCATTGCATTCAAGCAAAGGACAATATGAGTAACTTAGAGAAATATCCACATTCAATGCACTTAATGAAATCCTGTTTTCTTTGGAGTTACATGAGGCAGCAGTACTAGCTAGTGTCTAATATTGCACTTTTATAGCATAAACACAGCTAAACATAGTGTTAAACACCGACAGCATCAGTACCTGTTCTAACTGCATCAGTGTTTACCTCTCAGTCTAGCATGCTGACTATAGTCCTATGCTTTAAAAGGTTATAATTATTTGACAGTTAAGGCATTAGAGGAAAAAGGTTTAAGGCTATCATAATATATATAAGCATTCACTTCTGTTCAGTTAGTGTATTGTTTTCTAGAATACACTGTTCAAATTGTCTCACTTCTGGGATATTAAAAGCTATGGAATTTCTCTTATTAAAGTCCAAACCATCAATAATGAAAAAAGTACAATATAAAATAATACATATGAAGCCACAATATTCAATTACAGTTCAAACTAGAAATTACTAACTACATGTAGCTGCTTCATTTTTCGTTTTGCATTTTGGCCCCTAATTCATTATTTACAACTGATACCTGCTGAGAAAAAGATCCAAACTTTTAAACTTTGTATGTTTTGTGGAGGGTGCACAATTTCTTCTAATTTATCTTCAGGTGTTTTAAAATTTAATTTGTTTTTAATCATAACATATCATCATGGCCAAGAGACTGGGAAAATAACAATTTTATTCTTTCTCCTAAGATTGTGATTTTATTATTCCAAGACCTTATGCTTGAATTACTTAGCAAGAAGGCATGATTATGCAGAAGACAGGGAAATGAAAAGAGCGGGAATATACAAAAATGAAGCTTCCTTAACAAGAGTTCATGGTGGAGATGGTAGACACTGGTGGAGTTTTTATCCAAGACTTAAAACTTAGGAAACACCTATGATGCCACTTTAACTGGAAGTAATGGAGACATCTGATTCCAAATTCACATTTTAAATGCCTATTTGCAATCAGCAAAGAGCCAGGTATGCTGCATGCTGCTTGCTGTAAGTTACGATTTGGCTTCACTGGCTCAAATTTTTTCACTCCACCAAAAGATAAGGCACAGGCCCGTTTGTCCAATCAAGTTTGCTGAAAATACTGCAGCCTGAGTGTAGACAAACTTCCCCTGAATTTGCTAGAAGTTTTCTTCTGTCTGGCGGTTTCAAGATCACCATACATCTTTCAAACACTGAAAAAAAAAAAAAAAAGTGAATAAAAGGAAATGTTATAGTCTCTAAATGTCATTCTCAGCAGCCACAAAAATGATTTCAAATTCCACAAGGACTTTGTGGAAAAAAAGCCTTAAGATGGTCCAAGTTATTATTTCACACAGACATAGTTGGCATTTACATGGCAAGGGCTTTGGGAGTACAGCACTAGCCAAGGAAGTTTCCATGGTTTACACAGTAGTTGGCGTTCTGCACCACTCCTACCCTTTGTAGTATCATGTGTTTAGTTTAACATGTATGGTTTCCGACTCTCTGCTCAGCTCAGCTCCTTTCTGGAGAGACTATTTCATTCATTCCTTAGAGGTTCAATATCATTACCAAAATAAACAAAACCATTTAGACAAAATTTTAAAGTTAAATTCTAGTATAAGAAATTCCAAATAATTTCTAAGACACTTAATAAGAAGCAATAAGGGGCCGGGCATGGTGGCTCATGCCTGTAATCCCAGCACTTTGGGAGGCCGAGGCAGGCAGATCACATGAAATCAGGAGTCTGAGATCAGCCTGGCCAACATGGTGAAACCCCATCTCCACTAAAAATACAAAAATTAGCTGGGCGTAGTGGTGCGTGCCTATATTCCCAGCTACTTGGGAGGCTGAGGCAGGAGAATTGCTTTAACCTGGGAGGTGGAGGTTACAGTGAGCCAAGGTCATGCCATTGCACTCCAGCCTGGGCAACAGAGGGAGACTCTGTCTCAAAAAAAAAAAAAAAAAAAAAAAAAAAAAAAAAAAAGCAATAAGGCATGACATAACAGCAAACATATGGGCTCTATATGCCTGTGACTAGTTGATGATTAGCACCTTTATATGGATCATGGATAAATTTATTTCATCCCCACATACGACCTTTTAGATTACCTTGTTATCCCCATTTTAGAGAAGGAAAAACTGAAGCACAGAATGATTAAGTTAGTAATGGGCAGATGCAGGATTTAAACTAATACAGATTGGTCCCACTATGTTATTTTACTTATATTCCATACAACCTTAAAATAAGAACTTTTAGTAGGCATTATATACTGTTTTGAAACAGGGTCTAGCTCCATCACCCAGGATGGAGTATGGAGTGATATGATCCAATCATAGCTCACTGCAGTTTTTTTTTTTTTTTTTTTTTTTTTTTCAAAGAGATGGTGCCTTGCATTGTCACCCAGGCTGGAGTACAGTGGTGAGATCAGAGCTCGTTGCTGCCCCAAATTCCTGGGCTCAAGGTATCCTCCACCTCGGCCTCCTGAACAGCTGGGACTACAGGCACACCACTATATCCAGCTAATTTTCAAATTGTTTGTAAAGACAGATTCTCACCATCCTGACCAGTCTGGTCTCAAACTCCAGGCCTCGAGCAATCCTCCTGCCTTGACCTCTCAAAGTGCTGAGATTACAGGTGTGAGTCACAACACCTGGCCCTAGGCTAAATAAAAGATATATATATATATTTTAGAGATGGGGTCTCCCTATGTTGTCCAGGCTAGTCTCAAACTCAGCCTCAAGTGTTCCTCTTGCGTGGCATTCTAAAGTACTGTAAAGTGCTGAGATTACATGTGTGAGCCACCACACATGGCCATTATGCATACTTTGACATGTAAATGAAAAACAGGAATGTTTTAGACTTCAGTCTTATTTCATATGGCCAGTATGAAATGTCTAATGGAGTTTTACTGCTTAACAATGAAACTGAAGACTCCTAACTGCTAGCAAAAAAAAAAGTCTCAGAAGCACATGAAGATTAATTTATTTGAAGATTAAATCTGCCTTAATAACACAGATTCTACAAATGGTACAAATCTAATATCAGGTATTTAAAAAACACGGAAATACTGGTTAGGATGCATCTTTTAAATGTGGTTTCCAAAGTGACCACAATTTGGCACTCAGTTTAAAATACCACATGCTGAAAGGCTTCTCCTTTGACACTAAATTCAGATAAGAAAATCAATGACCCAACACTATTGATCAGTATCTATTTTACCCCTCTTTTGGCAGTAGCACCTGAATTGAAAACAACTGCCCCATCACCTAATCTCAAGCCCCTAAGAGGCAGTTTTACCACTGAGCCAAACAAGGGGCCCAGGCATGGCCAGTTAGAGCCCTGCATATCCCAGGTCATTGTGGTTTTAGGATGAACGTAAGCCAGGCCAGTGAAGGCCAAGTGTTGCTAGGGGTATCTCAGTGAGTTTGGATGAGCAAACCCTTGGATCCAGCTACATCAGTCAACCCTGGGACTGCCAGTTATTAGAGTCAATGAGTACCAACTTCTTCATTCCTATCACATTTATACTAGGAAATAGCATCTTTGTAGATGCTGAAAATTAAGCCTTCATATTCTGATAAAATGTGGAAATGCCAGGAAAAGTTAAAGTTAAACGTTTAGCCTTCTCGAACCGCTTTTTAATGCCAGTGGAGTTTGACTGTGTAACAATGAAACTGAGGCCAGGAGCGGTGGTTTATGCCTGTAATCCCAGCACTTTGGGAAGGTGAGGCAGGCAGATCATGAGGTCGAGATGGAGACCATCCTGGCCAACATGGTGAAACCCTGTCTCTACTAAAAATAATAAATAAGCTGGGAGTAGCGGTGTGTGCTTGTAGTCCCAGCTACTCGGGAGGCTGAGGCAGGAGAATCGCTTGAACCCGGGGGGTGGAGGTTGCAGTGAGCCGAGATTGCGCCACTGTACTTCAGCCTGGTGATAGAGCAAGACTCTGTCTCAACAACAACAACAACAAAAAGAAACTGCAGACTCCTAACTGCTAGCAAAAAAAAAAAAAAACAATCAATCTCAGAAGGAGATAGAGAAAATGTTTCCTCTTCCCGTTTAGCTATAGCAAACAAAGTTGAGAATTACAACTGCAGACGTTTACAAATCTTATTTCCCTTTCAAATAAGATCTGTGTTAAAACATGTTTTTATTTTGTAATACACTGTCATTAAAGTATTACATACAAAGAAGTCTTTAAAGATATCTGGATTTCACCACTGGTGCTATATGCTACAGAATGAACCTATAATCCCTTAAAAACCCTGCAATTCTACAGCCAGGCATGGTGGAGAACACCTATAATCTCAGCTACCAGGGAGGCTAAGGTAAAAGGCTCACTTGAAGGCTGGGCGTAGCGGCTCACACCTGTAATCCCAGCACTTTGGGAGGCCGAGGCAGGCGGATCACGAGGTCAGGAGATTGAGACCATCCTGGCTAACATGGTGAAACCCCATCTCTACTAAAAATACAAAAAATTAGCTAGGCATGGTGGTGGGCGCCTGTAGTTCCAGCTACTCAGGAAACTATAAGTACTTCCTATGTGTTTTTACTGTTATTCTGGACTCAGATTATCTAAATGGAAAAAATAAGATCTTATAAAAAGTTTGTTCTTTTTAATCATCTTACACAAGAACTTGCAACATCAAGTTACAAAATGATCAAATACAGTTTTTATATATTTTCATGTAATTAACTGGTAACCGTCCAGACAGAGGTAAATACTGTGTTATTTTTGCGTAAAATTTCTCAGTAGGAATTTCTCGTTATTTAGAAAGTTTATGTAATCTGAACTCTTTAGAACAGATCCTATGGAAGGCCTAGAAAACACACCTATCAAAAAAGCAAAGCCCTGTTGCTTAAGGCTGACAGTCCAATAACAAAAAGGGGAAAGATAACACTGATCTAAGTACTACACTCCAGCCTGGGTGACAGAGTGAGAGTCCATCTCAGAAAAACACAAAAAAACCCCTATGTCCCTATGATTATTATAATCATAACAGCAAAAGTTATGTATTAATATAAAACTTTAGTTTGTAAAACTTGTTTTCATTCATTAATTCTCACTCTGTCGTCCAGGCTGGAGGGCAGTGGCACGATGACAGCTCACCGCAACCTCAACCTCCTGGACTCAAGCCATCCTTCCACCTCAGCCTCCCGAGTAACTTGGACTACAGGCGTGCATGACAACACCTGGCTATCTTTTAATTTTTTGTAGAGACGAGGTCTCACCACATCACCCAGGCTATTCTTGAACTTCCAGGCTCAAGCAATCTTCCATGCACAGGCATAAGCTACCATGTACAAGCCAAAATATCATTAATAGATTTAAATTTGGGGGCTGACATTGCCTTCGAGACCTAACAGATACGAAACTTGGAACTTGGCCAGGCACAGTGGTTCATGCCTGTATCCCAGCACTTTGGAAGGCTGTGGCAGGCAGACAGCTTGAACCCAGAAGTTCAAGACCAGACTGGGGCAACATAGTGAGACCTTGTCTCTATGGGGACAAAAAAAAAAAAAAAAAAAGAAAAAGAAAAAGAAGAAAGCAACTTGGAATGTAACAGTAACTGGAGAAAAACACCCTTTCTGGTGATCTGAGGAAGCATTTCTTCCAGCCAGACACCCAATCTCCTTCCCAGAAAGGCTTGTGGGCATCTTGAATGGTTAAATGAGGCATATCTCCACTGATTCAGTGAGACAGTCAATGTGTGTTGGCTGGGTTGATGGGACAAGGCAAGAGAAGACAGAATAGTGTGACTTCTTTACCAGACCTCGCTGTGGGTGTTAGCTTTCTTTACCTGATCCTATAGCCAGCCATGAGATCATTCGCTCAATTTTCTTTTTTTTTTTTTTTTTTGAGATGGAGTCTTGCTCTGTCGCCCAGGCTGGAGCGCAGTGGCGCGATCTCAGCTCACTGCAACCTCCACCTCCCAGGTTCAAGCAATTCCCCTGCCTCAGCCTCCTGAGTAGCTAGGATTATAGGCACACACCACCACACCCAGCTAATTTTTTTCTATTTTTAGTAAAGACAGGGTTTCGCCATGTTGGCCAGACTGGTCTCGAACTCCTGACCTCAGATGATCCACCTGCTTCAGCCTACCAAAATGCTGGGATTACCGGCATGAGCAACCGCACCCGGCCCTCTTAACACACACACACACACACACACACACACACACACACACACACACATTTTTTTTTGAGTCGGAGTCTTGCTCTGTTGCCCAGGCTGGAGTGTAGTGGCGCGATCTCGGCTCACTACAAGCTCTGCCTCCCGGGTTCACCCCATTCTCCTGCCCCAGCCTCCCGAGTAGCTGGGACTACCGGCACCCGCCACCACGCCCTGGCTAATTTTTTGTATTTTTAGTAGAGACGGGGTTTCACCATGTTAGCCAGGATGGTCTCGATCTCCTGACCTCGTGATCCGCCCGCCTTGGCCTCCCAAAGTGCTGGGATTACAGGCGTGAGCCACTACACCCGGCCCTCTTAACATATTTTTAAAAATACTGTTAGTTTCCTGTCACTGCTGTTACCATAAATTGGGTGGCATAAAATAAGAGGTATTCATTCTCTAACAATTCTGGAGGCCAGGAATGAGAAACTGTGTCGGTGCGGCTGTGCATCCTCTGGAGGCTCCAGGGAGCAGTCAGGTCCTTGCCTCTTCCAGCTGCTGGTAGCTGGGAACACTCCTGGCCTGTGTCAACAGCTCTCTCATCTCTGCCTCCCTCGTCGTATTGCTGCCTCCTCTTCTGTATGTGTCTCTGTCTGATTTCCCTCTGCCTCTTTCTTACACGAGTGATTGTATCTAGGGACCACCCAGATAATTCATGATCTATTTTCCTCTCAAGAACCTCATTACAGCTTTTTCCATAGAAGGTAATAGTCACAGGTTCCAGGGATCAGGATGTGGACGTATCTCGGTGGCCACCATGAAGTCCACTGGAAGCCCTTTGCCATGCTACAGTTTGGTTAACAGAAAAGCATCCTCAGAGTGAAGGCAGAAGGCCTGGATCTTTTTGTTAGCTTGATCATTAGCTGTATGACTTGTGTAAGTTGCCTAACCTCTCTGGGTTTCATTTCCTCATCTGTCAAATGGGCCCATGATGCCTCCTTGCAGGCTTATGGTGGGTCTCAAATGAAACTGTGGATATAAGTACTTATAAGAACATGAGCCACTCGGTTATGATAATGAATTTGATATTGATAAGGAGGCGGTGAAAAATATGTGTATAACAATACAAGGTTAAGGGGAAAGAAACAAGGTTCAAAATTGCATGGGGGTATGAGAGGATGAAAGGAAGTATTTATTATGCTTGTTTCTGGGTGGTGAGATTATTAGTGACTTCTTTATACCTGTCTCTCTGTTCCAAATTCTTTGCAATGAGCACCCAATACTTTTATAATCCTATCTCCTAGAGTTGGTAAGATAATTAAATAAGATAAATTATGCCAAGTATTTCACACAGTAATCTATGCTTTTTTTGTTTTGAGACAGGGTCTTGCTCTTTGTCACCCAGGCTGGACTGCAGTGGTACAATCATGGCTCACTGCAACCTTGACCTCCTGGACTCAATTGACTCTCCTACCTCAGCCTCCAGAGTAGCTGGAGGTAAATGCCACCACACCTAGGTAATTTTCTGTATTTTTTTTCGTAGTGACAGGGTTTTGCCATGTTGCCCAGGCTGGTCTCAAATTCCTAGGGCTTAAGTGATCTGCCCACCTGAGTCTCCCCAGGTGCTGTGATTACAGGCATGAGCCACTGCTCTTAGCCAGATCTGTATTTTTAAAAATTTGCAATAGAGAGGCACATTGACCTGACTTTATTATGACGAAAAGATGCAGACATCTGGATTTGAACACAGTGCCCGATCTGTTATTCTGTCATGACTCCAAATATATAAACACAGGGTAGAAAACTAGAGGTGGTGAGTAATGGTTCGTAGTCAGTTTAGGACATTTCTGGTGTAATGTCAAAAGCTTCCATTTCCAGTCATTTCTTAGTCAGTATACTCATTTAAAAATATAGACTATGCGTTAATCAAATTCATAAACAACATGGTATTCAACAATGAACATGTGAAAAGAAAATATGGACCAAAATGGTATCAACAGGCTAGAACAATGTGTTCTCACCACTGAGACAAAGACTAGAGAACACCCATTACCACTGCAAAGCATTCGTACGTGACACTCCTTGGTAGGACCAAGATATACTGAAACCTCACCGAAAATGACAGATCTGAAAAAAATCTTCACTTCCAACTTAGAACTGGGGTTTCCACACTTCAGAGCAAAGGGCTAAGATGCAAATTCTTATTTCTCAATGATGACAAAGTATTGGCAACCTCATTTCCAGTTTAGAATCCACATGGTTAAAACCCACAGGGTCCTCAGCCATGAAAATGTTAATAGAATTGGAAAATGACATGCCAGCATGCCAGCTTCAGAAAACTCAACTCAAAAATGATGAAAAACCAGTATCAATTCCCAAACACATCCCTACAACTACATCTCCCAAGAAGCCTCAAAGAATGCCAGTATCCTTTAAGAAAAGATTGTGGATTAATGGGGACTGAGGAGAAAACATTAATCTAGAAGACAATTTTCAAAGAAAATTATCAGCATTCCTTTTGTCTACATTTAGTTCTAGAAAAGGAAAAAGACATGCAACAAAAACTTTCCAATCATTTTGGATTAAAGCACATTTAAACGTATGCCCAAATCTACTTAAACACATAATGCTAAGTGAAATAAATAAGCCAGTTACCGAAGGACCAATCAGTCTGCTTAGGAAGGACTACCTAGAATAGTCACATTCACAGAGACAAAGTAGAATGGTAGTTACCATAGGCTGGGGAGAAGGAGGAATGGAGAATTCTTGTTTCATGTATACAGAATGTTAGTTTGAGAAAATGAGAAAGTTCTGGAGCTGGACGTCGGTACCTGGTTGCACAATAATGTGAATGTACACTTAATGCTACTGGACACTTTAAAATTGTTAAGTTTCGTTGTGTCTATTTTACAACAATCTTTTTAAAAGAGGAAACAGGCTGAGCGCGGTGGCTCACGCCTATAATCCCAGCACTTTGGAAGGCTGAGGTGGGCAGATCACAGGGTCAGGAGTTCAAGACCAGCCTGGCCAACATAGTGAAACCCTGTCTCTACTAAAAAACACAAAAAAATAAGCCAGGCATGGTGGCAGGCGCCTGTAATCCCAGCTACTCGGGAGGCTGAGGCAGGAGAATCACCTGAATCCGGGAGCAGAGGTTGCAGTGAGCTGAGATTATGCCATTGCGCTCCAGCCCGGGCAACAGTGTAAGACTCTGTCTCAAAAAAAATAAAAATAGAACATAAAAGAGGAAACAGGAAAAAGTATACCCAATCCAAAAGAATCACTACATGACTCAGTGATTATACTCCTGGGTACACACCAAAGATAATTAAAAACAGATATTCAAATAATTATACATGAGTGGTCACATCAGCACCATTCACAATAGCCAGAAAGTGCAAACAATTAAAATGTCCATCAGTGGATAAATAAAATGTCGCATGTCCATACAATGAAATATTATTCAGTCATAAAAACAAATGAAGCATTAACACGTGCTACAAGGGTGAACCTAAAAAGACAAACACAGAAAAGGTCACATGTATGATTCCATTTATATGAAATATCCAGAATAGCCAAATCCATAGAGACAGAAAGCAGATTAGTTGCCAGGAGCTACTGGGAGAGAAAACAGGGAGTGACAAAAATGTTTTAGAACTAAATTGAGGTAGTAGTTGCACGATTTTGTGAATATACTAAAAACCACTGAGTTGTAAATGAGTTTAAAATGGTTAATTTTATGTTATGTAATTTTTACCTCAATTAAAAAAAAGAATACTCAACTTGTACTCCACATGAGAGATAGTAAATTAATGTCCAAAGGGAAAAGTTTTCCCTTGCCCCACAGTAACAAACAACTCTCATCCATTAATGTTGCTTAGATTCTATGTACCTAGATGACAAACTTAATTCTAGTCTCCATTCCTTCCAGGATATCTGATATTTTACATTACACTAAAGAAAAGAAGGATTCTCTCAGTTGATTTCTAAATGCCTTCAGAATCTTGATCTCTATTTGTTTGGCCCTTTATAATTTAACTTGCACATCATAAAGCCTTACCTTCTTTTCTGAGGATGTTCTAACTGCTGGGGCCCTTAAATACAAACCCATTCTTTGGGTAGAGTCCTGGCCTGGTCATTTGTGTGTATAAGTCCATCCTCGGTTGCATACTAAAATGCAAGTTAAAACAAACAAGATCAAAAGACGGACAAACTGTCACTATGGATAATATTTCAGCTAAATAGATCTACCAACAAAAGTATAGGACATTTAGATAGGAGGAAACAAACACAGGTACAAGCCATATACATATTTACTAACCCAAACCTTTATTTCTTAACATGTTTAAATACCATAAAAGTCCCTTCTAGGATGGACATTAGATTGAAAACATGGATTACACACACATACAAAACACCATACCACAAGAACCTAGGAGGCCAATTTCTTCAGATCTTGCCTAGTACTGTTTTCATGCTACTGCAAGTATGATTACATATCAAATATTTGAGCACTAGTTATTTGCAAGGGATTGTACAATAAGCCCAATACCCAGTATCTCCAAACAATGCAGTGAATTTTAGATAGTGTTAGATGTATTTGTAATATCAGTCTAATTCTCTCAACAGGGCAGCAAGTAGTGAGAGGTCCAAAGAAACAATAATCAGTACTTGAAGAGAAACAAAAACTAGCATCTATTGAAAATGTAAAAGGCATTGATGGTAAAGGGTAGTACAAAGAGCAAATGAAAATGTTAAAGGACTTATGTAAGGATACCTGAGAGTCCATTCAGTATGAAAACACATCATCTAAAATATACACACATTTATGGACCAGAATGACATCCTCATTACCAAGTATTTTCATGGTAGTTTGTAAATCCTTGGTCTTTGTGGCTTTACCTCCACCCTAGATGAAGTATGGAAGACACAAAGAGTAGTTTTTTGTTTGTTTTGAGACAGAGTCTTGCTCTGTCACCCGGGCTGGAGTGCAATGTCGCATTCTCAGCTCACTGCAACTTCCACCTCCTAGGTTCAAGCACTTCTCCTGCCTCAGCCTCCTGAGTAGCTGGGACTACAGGCATGCACCACCATGCGTGGCTACTTTTTGTATTTTTAGTACAGACAGGGTTTCACCATGTTGGCCAGGCTGGTCTTGAACTCCTGGCCTCAGGTGATCCACCTGCCTCAGCCTCCCAAACTGCTGGGATTACAGGTGTGAGCCACTGCGCCTGGCCTAGAGTAGTTTTATGTAAGAAATTTTGTTAAAGGTTGGGGGGAAAATACATTAAAAAATTATATTTAAAGATAATTTATAAAATTATATATGCCATTATTACATCAAGATATGTTTTTAAGAGACAGAATCAGAGACCATCAAATTTCTTCAGCTTCAGAACAGATAGAAAAGAAAAATAGGCTAGCTGCGGTGGCTCATGCCTGTAATCCTAGCACTTTGGGATGCCAACACAGGCGGGTCACGAGGTCAGGAGTTCGAGACCAGCCTGGCCAGCATGGTAAAACCCCATCTCTACCAAAAAAATACAAAATATTAGCCAGGCTTGGTGGCACGCGTGTAATCCCAGCTACTTGAGAGGCTGAGGCAGGAGAATTGCTTGAACCCAGGAGGTGGAGGTTGCAGTGAGCCGAGATTGCGCCACTGCACTCCAGCCTGGGCGACAGAGTGAGACTCCGTCTCAAAAACAAAAAAAAAAAAAAAGAGAGAAAGAAATTTTATTTACTCAACCAATTATTGCCTGGATATTTGCTTAGTTATGTAGTTATTATATAATTATATATAAAATAACTAGAAGTAAAATTAAAACCTCCCATTAAGCCGGCAACAGCCAATACATGCACGCTAGGTAAACACAGATTACACTTAAGTGAACAGTTTTCAAAAAATGTCATCCACTGATTTTATCATCTTGGTTGCCAAATCTAAAGAAGATGGAACCCTGTAGTGAATTTAACTGAGAACACGAAACAAGAAGGCATGTACTCTTCAAGACAGTAGAAAATACACATTTTATGTAAGAATGATACAAACTTGGGTTAGGTGTAAAGATTTTTGAGTGCATGCATTATGACTGCCTCAAAGCTCAAATTACTGAAGAAGATATCAGAATAATTTGATACGTTGAATTAGATAACCGAAGTTCCTATGTAATCCTAACTCACTGTTCCAGTTCATAAATTCCAAGCACTTCAGAAATGAAGGCCAAATGCCTTGAGATGAAATAATATTGCACAATCGTTATGTTTCTGGTTATACTAGACAAGTCTATTCCAACCTTGAATGGTTCTAAGAAGTTACTACAAAGAAAAACTGCTACAGACTGAAGTTATGTTATCTCAATTTTGAAGAATGTGAATCTTTTAGTCATAAACATAGAAATAATCCCGATTGCATGGTTGTGGTAAAATAAATACCCACAAATGCCAGGCATGACACTTTTTTTCTGAAACGGAGTCTCGTTCTGTCACCCAGGCTGGAGTGCAGTGCCGTGATCTTGGCTCACTGTAACCTCAGCCTCCTGGGTTGAAGCGATTCTCCTGCCTCAGCCTCCTGAGTAGCTGCGACTACAGGCGAATGCCACCACGCCTGGCTAGTTTTTGTATTTTTAGTACAGACGGGGTTTCATGTTGGTCAGGCTGGTCTTGAACTCCTGACTTCAAGTGATCCACCCACCTCGGTCTCCCAAAGTGCTGGGATTACAGGCGTGAGCCACCATGCCTGGCCGACACTCTTAATAATAAAGAGCAATTCTGCTTAATCTCATTACTAATTTATATGTAAGGCAACCTAATTCTATTCAGTGTGAATGTAAAAGTTTGTTAGTCAAACAAATGAAAAAGAAATTAATTCAGCTGAGTACTAAAACCTGAAACTTTCTTTGAACTTTCTTCACTTGGAAAACAATGGAAAAAATAAAATACACAAGTCAAAATGTTTTCTCCATAATAAGCAACCTTCTCAATAAGCTTTTAGTAAAATCTTCCTTTTATAATCTAATGAATCAGATAGGAAGTTTAAAAAGTAACTTTTTAACCCCTTTCAAAGTCTTCCAAAGGCAGCAAAATTGCTTAGGGAGGAGTGAGTATCTACTGACCTCCACCTTCCTTCAGCTTTTCACTATCAGCCATAGATTTTGTCAGAAAGTGTCCTTCATATGTTTAAAAACCCCTGAGAAAATGACAGCCACTTGGTAGGTTTGGGCTGGTAGCATCGCCCCTGAGATAATTTTAGCTGAGATCACAGTCCTCCATGACTCACAGATGCCAAGCTCGTAAACCCATTCTAATCACCAAATAGCCTCTACAGACACAACCCTTGTAATGCTGTACTGAAAATGCTCAAGGGCTATTTTAGAATGTGACTATTATTCCGAAAACAGCTTCTCCACTCCAAAGACTCAAGCAACGTTCAGATCCAGGAGGAAAGAGGACAATTGTTGCTATTAGTACAATAAAAAGACTATAAGTTACTTATTTTTTAGAAATGGCAGGAAAGAAGGAATTCAAGACTTAGGTAATTATGTGACTTGAGGAAAGAAAGGTATCTGCTTAGATGGAATGGCAATGTTCACTGTTAAAGAACTCTTACTAAAAATCATCTCATTCTTTAGCATATGTGAGAAAACAGCTGATGGACACAGACTGGGGTAGAAAAAAACTGCCAAGAGCAAACATTAGTCACAAGAATAAACATGAAAGGCTCGCCCAATACCTGAGAGCTCATTCTAAGGTGTTACCACCTAAAGACTCATGAGTGTCCTAGGAGTTAGGCAATTTTTTTTTTTTTCAGGTTATCCAGAGGCCTCTGGCCATGTTTAAATACTCACCTTTAAAACCCATGTTTAAGTACTTATTGGTTTAGTCAAGGATTTGACACTTGACTTTGAATAAAACCCCTTAGCCAATCCTATTCTAGATGTAAACACTCATACTGCTGCATGTCCTAAAGAGCTTTCCCCAAGTAGCTCACTTTTCAAAAAATAACCAACAGATTAAGTTGGAAGACTTAAGACAGCATGGAAAAGCCTTAATTTTTGACAAGGGGATGAGTCTGAAGTTGGTCCCCACAGTGACTCCAGATCTATTTGTTTCCATAAGCAAATGCATTAGCATATATACACACACGAGTTTCATAGAATCTGTTTCTTTCCTGGCTGCATTCTGTAGGCAAATCAACTTAAGTAATAAGGGCACTGAGGATTATTCTCCTTCAAGCTACTGACCTGGTAACCTTGGAAGAAGTTAAGAATTTCCTTAACTCCAGTATTGTAGGCCAGGCCCTGCATTCTGACCACCGTGCCAGGCTGTGGAGGGACACCGCTAAGATTAGCAGCTGTAGGGAAGTAGCCAAGACTATTAGGCGAACCTGGGGGGCTAAAGGGAGAGAAAGCACAGTGAACCAACAGGAATAGACAATGTTGAATACTTACTATAAAAACATTAGTTACTTAAGGAAACAGAATTTCTCAAGGCAACCTTTCTTATACTTCTCAGAGCCGTCTTTCCTAAGACAGGTGAAAACACCACAACAGTTCTGTCTCACATTTCCACGAAAGCCAAAAGTTGAAAGGCAGTGAGATTAGTGCAGAATTACATACAGGGCTTCCTCACATCCCTGAGATTCTTAAGAGAAGGACAGAAGTAAGCCTCATGTCAACTCCACCGCAAAGCACCACTTCCGAGGCCCAGCTCTCTGATGATTCACCGGCTAGCTACCAATAACACTAAGGCATGAAGAGGCACGTATACAAAGAACTAAAGGGAACCACAGCCACAGAGACCAGAAGTATCCAAAGTGATTGCACCGAAGAATAGACTGTTCTACCTATATATAGGAGCATGAGGAATAGCACAGCAGTACTACAGCAAATCAAAGTACTAGAGTGCCCATGGGTTATATTTTCCTGCCTTTTAAAAAATGGGGGTGGTGGACGTTGGAAGAGATACATAAAAATTAAATCAATCACCATTAACACAAGGGAGAAAATTGATGAGTGGGTCTTCCGGTATATCTGCAACCATAACCTCCAGGGAACACCAGCCAAGTAAACACCCAACTTTATGTGACAATTTGAGTCATTACCATATTATGCAATTAGTTTCACCCTGTTCCCACCCAGTCTGTTTTCTACCTCAATTGGTGGCCATTATTAAAAATTTTTATTACACAATTCATTTTACATAATATAGAGTTTAATATAATTAAAACTCATAATTGAAAATATATAGGGAATTTTTAAAAAGTCATCAGCCTAAAGAGTAATATAGACTTGCAACTTTGGATTATTAACCTTTATTCATCTTTCTGAGTTGGTAATTGTCCCATTTCAAGGATAATTAAACACATAATAGAAGGGACTAAAAGTCTTTGAGATTATCTATCATACATAATCCCAACAGATAGCTTAATAGGAATGGAGTCAGATGTGCCTCCAGTCCCAGACTCTGTCTATAATTAGCACAGCAAGCTTAAATCACTTAATTCCTTCATTTGCTTACTGGGGGGTGATCAGCACTTTCCTAGTTTCACAGAACTGCTCTTCAGCTTCAGTGACTTAACATATCAAATTACTTCATAAACCATAAAAATGCTGTAACATTACTTCATTCTTGCTATTTCCGTCACCATCATATTTCATCATTTAAAAAATAATGGGAGCCTGAACTATTACTTTACATTAAGCTGCCCTTAACCTTCTATGTTGCTAAAGCAGTGGTCTTTAACTAATTTGCAAGTAAGAATCAGCAGGGGAGTTTTTGTGTTTTTTTGTTTGTTTTTTAAACAACTCTCTATTATGAGATACTACCCCAACAAATTAAAAATTAGAAACTCAAGACAGCCAAACCCAGACATTGATATAAATATATTTTAAAGGCTACTATGTGATCACAATGTGAGATTTCAAGTCAATTTATGGGCAACTGTGAGACTAGAGAAAGAAGAAATGCTAAACTTTTGGTCTGAGTAGGACATTCGCCACTATTCAGCCATACCTCTTCATTTTTGCAGAGGTGGAAACAGAAACTAAGAGTTAGATAATTTCTCAACAGGTCCCATAAGTTACCTCTTGCCAAACTGTAAGAATCACCCAAACTCTTGACTTCTGGTTCATTGCTTTCCTCCTATACAACTAGCATTCACTCAAAGATGGTGTTTGCTCAGAAAGATAGCAAGTCTAATACTCAAAGACCATCGGGACTTCTGCACATATTTGATTACTTAGACTTTTCCAGACTAGATATAAAAGGTCATTTTCACAGCATACAACTTACTTTCACAGCTTTATCCTGCCATATTCTATTCCGCTTGCCTAAAGATCTTCTATAAATTAAGCCTGAGGTCTCTAGTACTCTCAAAATATAATCCAGATAAAACTAGCCAAAGTAAATGCTGCACAACTAGAAATTTAAGCTTATAAATGACAATTATATTCCGCATCTAAGGTACCATCTATTCTGATGAAGCTTAAATACAACACAATTTGGATTCTTATCCTTATTTTTCACAGCTATGATTACCTGCTGTATACAAGGAATCGTAAGAAAAATTTAAAAAGTCATATATCTACCTGACAGGACATGAAAGTAAGAATTTTTCATCAACCTAAATTCTAGGCCGGGTGCAGTGGCTCATACTTGTGATCCCAGCACTTTGGGAGGCCAAAGTGGGCAGATCACTTGAGGCCAGGAGTTCAAGACCAGCCTAGCCAACATGGTGAAATCCCATCTCCACTAAAAATCCAAAATATATATATATATATATATTAGCCAGGCATTGTAGCTCATGCCTGTAATCCTAGCACTTTGGGAGATGAAAGTGGGTCATCACTTTAGGCCAGGAATTTGACACCAGCCTGGCTAACACAGTGAAATCCTGTCTCTAAAAAACAAAAAACAAACAAACAAAAAAACAAAAAAAATTAGGCTGGGCACGGTGGCTCACGCCCGTAATCCCAGCATTTTGGGAGGCCAAGGTGGGTGGATCATGAGGTCAAGAGATCGAGACCATCCTGGCTAACACGGTGAAACCCCATCTCTACTAAAAAATACAAAAAAATTAGCCGAGCATGGTGGTGGGCGCCTGTAGTCCCAGCTACTCAGGAAGCTGAGGCAGGAGAATGGCATGAACCTGGGAGATGGAGCTTGCAGTGAGCTGAGATGGCGCCACTGCACTCCAGCCTGGGCGACAGAGCAAGACTCCATCAAAAAAAAAAAAAAAAAAAAAAAAAAAAAAAAAAAAAAAGCCAGGCATCATAGCACATGCCTGTGATTCCAGCTGCTTGGGAGGCTGAGGCACGAGAATCACTTGAACCCAGGAGGCAGAGGTTGCAGTGGGCCAAGATCGGCTGCACTCCAGCCTGGGCAACAAAGTGAGGCTCTGTCTCAAAACAAAAAAACCCTAAATTCTAAATTTTAAGGTCTTTTGTGGATTACTAAGAATCAGCAAAAATAATTTACATTATAAAAATGGCAAGATAAAGACAAATATGAACTTACATGTAGAAAAATAAAAAAGAATTTACTAAAAAACTACTAGATCTAATAAGCCAGTTCAGCAAGGTTACATAAGATCAATACACAAAATAAATCAACTGCATTTCTATACACTACAACAACCAAAAATAAAACAATTCCATTCACTATAGCATCAAAAATAATAGACTTAGAGAAACATTTAAAAGTGCAAGAGTTGCACACTGAAAACTACAAAACATTGTTAAAAGAAAAAAGATCATCTAAATAAATGGAAAGGCAGCCCATGTTCATAAATATGATTTTTTTTTTTTTTTGGAGACTGAGTCTCGCTATCACCCAGGCTGGAGTGCAGTGGTTCAATCTCAGCTCACTACAACATCTGCCTCCCAGGTTCAAGCAATTCTCATGCCTCAGCCTCCCAAGTACCTGGGATTACAAGTATGTGCCAACACATCTGGCTAATTTTTATATTTTTAGTAGAGACAGGATTTCACCATGTTGGCCAGGCTGGTCTCAAACTACTGGCTTCAAGTGATCTGCCCACCTCGGCCTCCCAAAGTGTTGGGATTACAGGCGTGAGCCACCATGCCTGGGTAAGAATTAATATTGCTAAAATGGCCATACCACCAAATTGATCTACAGGTGCAATGCAATAGCTATCAAAATTCCAGCTGTCTTTTGTACAGAAATTGACAAAACTGAACCTAAAATGTATATGGAAATAAAAAGGATCCAGAATAGTCAACAAAGAAAAAGTAGGACGACTTTTTCTTCACAAATTCAAAACGTACTACAAAGCTACAGCAATCATTACAGTATAGTACCAGCATAAGGAGAGGCATATAGACCCACGGAATGTAACTGAGAGAACAGAAATAAACCTTTACATTTATTATCAATTGGTTTTGTTTTTGTCTGTTGAGGCATTTTATTTGCATGTATTATATCCCCAAGAACATGAATCCCAGGGTTTTCCCTCATGTGTGTTTTCATCTTGCTTCTTCATGGTCTGTGATGCCAGCCGAAGTTGTCAGTATAATGAAACCAAACTGATGATGTGGAAGCAGATAATTCTGCCACTTTTCTAGATCTTTGAGTTGCACATGAAATCTGAGGATGATCACACTTGTTTAACTTGCCTGTGAGGTTCACAACAATTTCCCCAGCTCTGTGATCTCAAATGACTTCAAATTCGCCATTGTAACCATGCTTCATCATCAGTCAGAAACTGGACAATAACACTGGGCACAGCCTTCTAAGAACCTGATGTTTGCCTCTTGTTTTGACATTGTTGATGCTCTTAAGAGCAATGGTCAGGACATTCATGTGCACCATTTTGATGGCACAAAAACAGCTGGTCATAGATTTTTGATAAGAGTTATTAGAACGCAATTTGATGGGAAAGAGGTGTTTTCAATAAATGGTGCTGGAACAATGGACTATCAACACGTAAAAGGATGACTTTGTTTTTCTCTAAAGGGATGATTTTAGACCCCTACCTCACACCATACAAAAAATGAACTCAGATCGAATTATACCTAAATCTAAGAGCTAAAACTATAAAACACTTACAAAACATAGTAGTAAATCTTTGTGACCCTGGGTTAGACATCACACCAAAAGTGTAAGGGAAAAAAGAATAAATTAACAATCAAA
This sequence comes from Pan troglodytes, assembly GCF_028858775.2. Lineage (NCBI taxonomy): Eukaryota > Metazoa > Chordata > Mammalia > Primates > Hominidae > Pan > Pan troglodytes. Next base: position 104,900,876 of record NC_072405.2, on the reverse strand, counting down.
ATTAAAAACTTTTATACTTTAAAGGACACTACCAAGAAAATGAAAAGACAACCTACAGAATTGGAGAAAATATTTGTAAATGACGTCTTATAAAATCTCATATATTTAGAATATATGAAAAAAATTTACAAGTGAAAATAATCCAATTTAAAAATGTGCAAAGGATTTGAGTAGACATTTCTCCAAAGATGTGCAAATAGCTAAGAATCACATAAAAAGATTCTCAAAACCAATGCTCATTAAGGAAATGCAAATCAAAATCATAATGAGATAGCAAACCCACACCCAAGAAAATGGGTAAAATTAAAGACAGTAAGAATTGGAAAGCAATTACAGAAATTAGAACCTTTATATATTGTTAGTGGGAATGTCAAATGGTGAAGCCACTTTGGAAAACAGCTTGGTTGGCAGTTTCTTGAAAGCTAAATAGTTACTGTATTATCCAGCAATTCCACTTCTAGGTATATACCCTAGAAAACTGAGAACCTATGTCCACACAGAAACATGAATGCATATGTTTCAAGTAGCATTATTCTTAATAGCCAAAAAGTGTAAACAACTCTAAATAGTCATCAACTGATGAATGGATAAACCAAATGTGGTATGGCTCTACAATGGATTATTTCACCATAAAAGGGATGATATATGTCACAATATGAATGAAACTGAAATATTATCTGGAATAGGAAAATCAAAAGAAATAGAAAATGGATTGATAGTTGTTTAGGGGTGGGGAGAGGGGTGAGTGAAGAGATAGAGGACAGGCAAATGGGAGTTTCTAACTAATGGGCATAAGGTTTCTTTTTGGAGTGACATAATATTCTAAAATTAGACTGTTACATGATTACCTAAAGATTAGATTGTAAAATTATTCTACAATTGTAAATTTTGGAACTCTGTAAATATACTAAAAATGACCAAACACCTAAAATAGGTAAATTTTATCAAATTATCTCAAAGCTGTAATAAAAATCATGTGTATAGGCTTTATGGCAGTAGTTTAGAGAAATATAAGGATTAAGCATGAAATTTTCTACTTGCACGCCAAATAAGAATAAAAAGTTCTTTAAAAAGAGCTATGCCAATTAGTAACTCATCTGAAGTTATGTTCAATAATGTCACTGTTTTAGATTTTTACCTCCATTATACCTTTACATTTCAGATTCTCAAGTTCCAGTATTTATTAACATATCATATATACATTGTGTCAATAATGTAACTTGTACTCAAAAGATATACAAGTTCAAAAATTGATAGGACCACAGAGGAACCGAAGGGTTAGGGACAAATGACCAAGTCAATGTAACAGTGTATTCAAAGGTCCTACAGTTTTGGAGACTGTACCACATCAAATAAACTAACAAGGAGACTGTCATGGAGCTGGAGAAGCAACCTTAAGGTTACCTGAACAAAGAGCTGAAGGGATGTGAGAGGAAATGAAGGGAAAGAAATTAATACTAGAGGGGCTGTTCCAAAGGCTTGTATCCAGAAAACTGCTAGAGCATCACAGTTGCAAAGACATTAATTACTTAGGATCACAGCCAAGGCTCCTTCAGTAAGCTGCACCAAGATCATGTTAGGAAATTACTGAATGAAATACATGAGTTAATATATTATAAAGTTGCTGAAGACTTCCTCCACTGCAACACTTAATATCCTCTGTACATATATAGGTAACGTAGGCCAGCCCTGGTGGCTCATGCCTGTAATCCCAGCACTTTGGGAGGCCGAGGCGGGTGGATCACTGGAGGTCAGGAATTCAAGACCACTCTGGCCAACATGGCAAAACTCTGTTTCTACTAAAAATACAAAAATTAGCCAGGGTAGTGGGTGCCTCAGGAGACTGAGGCAAGAGAATCGCTTGAACCCAGGGGGCAGAGGTTGCAGTGAGCCGAGATTGCACCACTGCACTCCAGCCTGGGTGACAGAGGGAGACTGTGTCTCAAACAAAACAACATATATAGGTATTAAGTTTTTCCAAGCACAACGTAAATAAAAATTCCATTTCCCTGATAAGTTATGATATCCTTTCCTTTAAAATTATGAATTTTACCATTCAATCTTCCTTTGCTTTGACTACCTGCTCCCAGCCCATTGTTTTGTTTTTGTTGGCTTTTTTTTTGAGACTGTCTCCCTGTCACCCCGGCTGGAGAGCAGTGGCACAATCTGTAACCTCCATCTTTCGTATTCATGCCATTCTCATGTCTCAGCCTCCCAAACAGCTGGGATTATAGGCATCTGCCACCATGCCTGGCTAATTTTTTTATTTTTTCAGAATGGAGTTTTGCCACGTTGGCCAGGATGGTCTCGAACTCCTAACCTCAGGTGATTTGCTCTCCTCAGCCTCCCAAAGTGCTGGGATTACAAAGCCACCATGCCCAACCCTATTGTTTTGTTTTCTGAGACAGGGTCTCACTGTCAACCAGACTAGAGTGCAGTGGCACAATCACAGCTCACTGCAGCCTCAAGCTCCCGCACAGCCCACTGGTATGCCAGTATCAATTTAATTGGCCAAGATTCTGTTATTGGACTATCCACAAATTTCTCCCTATGCTATATTTTCCAGACCCTGACATATATTGTCTAGTTTTATAATATACAGTGTAGCCTAATAAATCATATACAATTATATGTAAAACAAGATATGAACATGCTGGATGCCAAGATGCCCACCACATCAACATACTCATAATATATGCTATATTGATAACAAGACTTATAATACTCTTCCTCCATTTAATAATCACAAAATACAAACATTGGTAATACTAATTAATATTATCAGGTGATTTCTAAAATAAAGGTAGTCAGAAGTATGAGAGTATTGATAATATTCACAATTTGAGGATTTGCCATATATAGATATATATGGCTTTTTTTTTTTTTTTTTTTTTTTTTAAAGACAGGCTTGGGCTGTCTCCCACACCACAATGAGCACGATCACAGCTCATTGCAGCTTCAATCTCCAGGCTCAAGCGATCCTCTAGCCTCAGCCACCCAGGTAGCTGGGACTACAAATGGGTGCCACCATCCCAACTTAAATTTTTTGTATGCCCAGGATGGTCTCGAACTCCTGGGCTCCAGCGATCCTCCTACCTCGGCCTCTTAAATTTCTGGGATTACAGGCATGAGCCACCACGCCCTGCAGACTTGCTATAATTTCACTAAAAAAGAGAGGCCAAAGTATCATATGTATGGTTAGAGAAATTGATTAAGTGGAAGATTAGAGAATTACAGTCTCCCCTCTGAATGAGTGACTACATATTGTTTCACATTTTTGAGAAACCCTGCAGAAAAATCTAATTATCACTGCTTTGTAAAATGACCACACAGAACCATTTTACCAACATTAACATCCCTAGTGTTACAAATACCACATATTTGGGAGTAACTGGAGACATACTGTTTCAATCCTTGCCAGTGTAAAACCTAAAGTCAGTTTTCATGTAGGAAACCTTTAAACTGACTTTAATTTTCATCTGAAATTAACAAGGTTAACTTTTCGAGATTCTTCATGGATTTAATAACTACAGCAGTCTATGGACTGATGACTACCTCTGGACGCTGGATTTCTGTTAGTGCTCCTAAAAGTCCATACAGGCTTCTCCAGGCCTGCGCTTCTACCACTCAGAGAAAGTCTAAGGAACCAAACAAATAAATAGGAAAACACTTTGGCACAAATAAATAAATCTTCCAAGAATCTATCTCACCCAAATACCTGGCAAATTTATGTGCTGTCAAAAAAGTTTGGTAACTAAACTTAAATTTACCCCAAGGCCGGGCGCAGTGGCCCACGCCTGTAATCCCAGCACTTAGGGAGGCCGAGGCGGGTAGAGCACCTGAGGTTGGGAGTTCGAGATCAGCTTGACCAACATGGACAAACTCCATCTCTACTAAAAATACAAAATTAGCTGGGCATGGTGGTGCATGCCTGTAATCCCAGCTACTCGGGAGGCTGAGGCAGGAGAATCGCTTGAACCTGGGAGGCGGAGGTTGTGGTGAGCTGAGATCGCGCCATTAAAGTTTTTACATTAGCAAAGGGTCATTTCCTCCCTGAAAGCCATACTGAACTCTCGCTGACTAGTAGTAGAGAGTGAGCTGCCCATGGCAGTTGTTCTTCCTTACATTATTTAGAAACCTAATCCAAACTAAAACACCTGATAATCATAATCATGACCACCCACAAAAATTACCTGGCACTTCTCTCATATTATAATATTGCTTCATATTGCATCACTATTACTATTATTTCTAGCATCATTTCATTGGATGCTAAATTCTTGTTTGCATTTGTGATACTAAATATTTAACTTGTCAGAAAACTTTTAAATCAAGAATTCTTTTTTCTTGGTCCTATGAGAACACTTGCAACAACAAGCAAATTAGAAAGTAAACTGATTCCCATATGTTACCATTGGGATAAACTAGGTGAAGTGTACAAGGGATCTCCATGTATTATTTGTTACAACTGCATGTGAATCTCAATAAAAATTTCAAGTAAAAAAGTAAACTGGAATAAGAAGAGCAAGTTCAAAATAGGAAATGTAAGCATCTCTCAGAGGCTTGGTATTCTTCTGGTTCAACTACAAAGAATTCCAGGATAGAACACAGTAACACAACAAACCAAAGATCGATGTGCTTAGTAACACATACATATTACTAAATATACATATTCATAGGCCGGGTGCGGTGGCTTGCGCCTGTAATCCCAGCACTTTGGGAGGCCGAGGCAGGCGGATCACTTGAGGTCTGGAGTTGGAGACTAGCCTGACCAACATGGAGAAACCCTGTCTCTACTAAAAATACAAAATTAGCTGGGCGTGGTGGCACATGCCTGTAAACTCAGCTACTTGGGAGCCTGAGGCAGGAGAATTGCTTGAACCCAGGAGGTGGAGGCTGCAGTGAGCTGAGATTGTGCCACTGCATTCCAGCCTGGGCAACAAGAATGAAACTCCGTCTCAAAAAAAAAAAAAAGAAAAAAAAAAAATATATATATATATATTGAATAATGAATATATATGTATCTATACACATATATATATTCATTCATTAGGTTATAACAAAAGCGGGTTTTAAAACAAATGGTTACAAGAAAGACAATGGTTATTCCTCACCATAAAGCTTTTATACAAGCTTGCACAGTTTACTTGTGACTACATCACTCATTAAAAAAAGTAAAACTTCCTGTGCTTCCTTTGTTGGCACAAAATGTTGTTACTTGGCTGGGCATGGTGGCTCACACCTGTAATCCCAGCACATTGGGAGGCTGACGTGGGAAGATTGCTTGAGCTCAGTACTTTGAGACCAGCGTGGGCAACAAAGTGAGACCCCGTCTCAACAAAAAGTCAAAAAATTAGCCAAGTGAGGTGGTGCATGCCTATAGTCTCAGCTACTTGGGAGACTGAGGCATGAGGATCACCTGAGCCTGGGAGATCAAGGCTGCAGTGAGCCATGGTAGCGCCACTGCACTCTGCCCTGGGTGACAGAGCCAGACTACATCTCAAAAAACAAAGACAAAAAAGATGATGTTACTTGTAATTTATAGTGTCGTACGAAAAGCAAGAGATGCATAGAAGGTATGTATGTCATTCAGTCTTTGAAGAATCAGCATGTCTCCCACCTATGCAACAGCTTTGCTGCAAAGGAGAATATTCTTTTCTGAGAAAAATGAGAGGTCAGAAGAAAAAGTAGGGCTTGATGTAATGAAAGAGAAAAGATGTGAGGTAACTGATTTTGCACTGATAATCAGAGAGGACCCAAATAGAAAGCCCTTCTAAATATTTTTCTGCCCTAGCTAAGGTATGAGTCACTGGATAACTGAAACCCTCTTCTGAGGTAGAGAAGGGGGTGAAAAGCCCAAAAAGAGAAAACAAAACCACATGAGGCATACATGCTTTCATTTCACCTGCTCTTCCAGATGCTGTTGTGACAGCGTCATTTATTTTTATTTTTTGAGACTGAGTCTCGCTCTGTCACCCAGACTGGAGTGCAGTGGCATGATCTTGGCTCACTGCAACCACCGCCTCCCAGGTTCAAGTGATTCTTCTGCCTTGGCCTCCCAAGTAGCTGGAACTATAGGTGCCCACCACCATGCCCTGGCAATTTTGGTATTAGTAGAGACGGGGTTTCACCATATTGGCCAGGCTGGTCTTGAACCCCTGACCTCGTGATCTGCCTGCCTCGGCCTCCCGAAGTGCTGGGATTACAGGGGTGAGCCACCACACCCAGCCATTTTTATTATTTATTTTTTGAGACGGAGTCTCGCTGTGACGCCCAGGCTGGAGTGCAGTGGCACAATCTTGGCTCACTACAGCCTCCGTCTCCTGGGTTCAAGCAACTCTCTTGCCTTAGCCTCCGTAGTAGCTGGGATTACAGATACTGACCACCACACCCAGCTACTTTTTGTATTTTTTAGTAGATGGAGTTTCACCATGTTGGCCAGGCTGGTCTCGAACCCCTAACCTCAAGCGATTTGCCCATCTCAGCCTCATAAAGTGCTGGGATTACAGGAGTGAGCCACCATGCCAAGCCAGTTTTTTTTTTTTTTTTTTTTTTTTTTTTTGAGATGGGGCCTTGCTCTGTCGCCCAGGCTGGAGTGCAGTGACATGATCTTGGCTCACTGCAAGCTCCTTCTCCCGGGTTCAAGCCATTCTCCTGCCTCAGCCTCCCAAGTAGCTGGGACTATAGGCACCCATCACCACGCCCAGCTAATTTTTTGTATTTTTTAGTAGAGACGGGGTTTCACCATGTTAGCCAGGATGGTCTCTATCTCCTGACCTTGTGATCCGCCCGCCTCGGCCTCCCAAAGTGCTGGGATTACAGGCGTGAGCCACAGTTTTTTATTTTTAGTAGAGATAGAGTCTCACTTTGAGACTCAGGCTGGTGTCTAACTACTGGCTTCCAGTGATCCTCCCACCTTTGCCTCCCAAAGTGCTGGGATTACAGGCATAACCCACCACTTGTGGCTTTTTTTTAATGGAAGAAATTTAAAAATAAAGAAAAACACAAGAGCTTCTGATTAATAATATCCCTAGAATATGCTGTTTCAGATTTCCCACTTATCAGAGTGGAGGCCAAAACATACTTGAGCATTTACATAACAAAGTTTTTTAATAGCCTCAAATGCCCAGTAGTTATGCCAGGTTAGAAATTAATGTTTTTCACCGAGCGTGGTGGCTCACACCTGTAATCCCAGCACTGTGGGAGGCTGAGACGGGCAGATCACCTGAGGTCGGGAGTTTGAGACCAGCCTCACCAACATGGAGAAACCCCTTCTCTACTGAAAACATAAAATTAGCCAGGCATGGTGGCACATGCCTGTAATGCCAGCTACTCAGGAGGCTGAAGCAGGAGAATAGCTTGAACCCGGGAGGCGGAGGGTGTGGTGCGACAAGATCACGCCATTGCACTCCAGCCCAGGCAACAAGAGCGAAACTCCAACTCAAAAAAAAGAAATTAATGTTTTTCTATCAAAATTATAAAACATCTTTGGCATATGCTTTTTAAATCATACCAGATTTGCAGCATAAATAAGAGCATATAATTCCCATGTTTGAATGCTTTCATGTTGTTATGTAGGTAATTTCACTAAAAGTGGGGAAATGTAAAATAAAATAACACACTCTAGGGGTTAATTTGGAAGTATTAGCTTATATATAATGCACCTGACCTTCGTTTTTAAAATTCCACTTCTGTAAAACTGTCCTACAGAAATACAAGCATGTCCCCTGCAACCCCAGCACTTTGGGACGCTGAGGCAGTGGATTACTTGAGCCCAGGAGTTTGAGACCAGCCTAGGCAAAATGGCAAAATCCCATCTTTAGTCAGGGAAAAAAAGTTTGAGAGAGAGATAAAATCAAGTATTTAAAGATCAACATGAGCTTTAATAGAGAAAAATTAAAAGTACGGATATCTACAAATAAACTTAAATTATATTTTTACTCTTTGGACATTTTGAGGAATTTACAAGAATGAGGTAAATATACACAGAAGTCACTGACACATTTTCAAGTTTTAAAAAAAGAAAGAAGGAACGATTAGACAGTACACATTAAGATGTCACATTATTTAGAAGCATACACGTGTATTACCAAACTGATAATAACAGTTACTTCTAGACTCGGAGGTGTATAAAATGGGAGTCTTTACTTTTACTCACTACACTCCTATACTCAGACTTAATAATGAGCACAATACAAATTTTAAAACTACTGGTAGAAAAAAAAAATTGACCTACAGGCCCACATCCAACATTACAGGAGCTATTAAGCCATAAATGTCAGTTCCTTCTGTCTTTGGGGCTTCAAGATTCATGGTCTCATTTCCAAGAAACTCCTTCCTGTACCACTACTCAGGTGGCAAGTAGTGATGGAAGTGGATATTCTACAATTACACTATAGGAACAAGAACACTGGCAGACATTCGGAGACACCAAGGATTCCATTCCTGACATTCTGATGACATAAGCAATTATCACAGGGTCCAGAGAGGGTGGCAGATTGGGGCTGGGCTACGTGTCTGGCACAGTATTCCATCATGAACAGTTACTCATGCTTCTTAGCCTTTTCAAACCTTCAGAAGACAGCTAGCTGACAACTGTCATAGCCTTTTTCTTATTTTTCTTCTCCAGTGGAATAAAAAATATTTTCAATAGCATTAATGTTTTAAAAACTTCTAACAAAATAAAAAACACAATTAAAAGTGGCTACAAACTTGCCTGTTATTATGAGACCCCTAACCCTTACTCCCTAGTGGAAAATTCTGTATTGGACAGGGAAGAAAAATACAACGCAACATAGCTGTAGGATCAGACAGGTTAGGTCCAAGACACTTATTATAAGCCTCATTTACATGCTCGTGCATGTACTCCAAATATTTCGTCTAAATAGCTTGGAAAGAAGCTAACATTCAGTCTCCCAACTCCCAGACTGACAACATTCTCTCCATTATATGCTAGTATGCTATGTCCGAGAAATTGAACACAACTAAAAAGACAGACTTAAAATATATAGACTCTAAGAAAACACTAAATAATCTAATTCTGGATTGGTTTATAGATTTGTTTAAAGATTTAGGAGGAAAAGAATATAAGCCCTGGAATATTTAAAGCAACAGTTTTTATTCACTGTGCCATAACATGAACTCATACTACTTCAAAATAGCATTGTTCCTCTTATGAATTTTCTTGTTTTATGATTCATTCATCTGATATTGCCATCCTATTGCAGTGATCACATCACTACTCACTTGGGGTCCTATGACAGGAGAGGTAAAAAAGGAAAGCTGTAGACATAGGTGACCTAAAAGATCATGCTGTCAGTATATGGTTAAAAACTATACTGCTTTTGCTTTGTCTTGAAACAATCTTCTTGGTCAGAGATATGACCAGAGGCTGTGGCCTGCCACGCTAACCTTCAACATGGCAGACAATATTCTTTTGTGAGCTCGGGCACTGGCTATCAAAGGAGTCCTTTGTTTCTGCCCCTCATTTCCACTTCTGTCAGAGCCTTACCTGGGATAGTACGCTGTGTAGTTCATGAAGAGCTGAGTGCCTGCTGGGTAGTACGCTGTGGAGGGCTGCAGTGCTCGTGGATTCAAAATCACAGAGGGCTGGTAAATGGCAGCTTCTGTAGGAATAACTGCAGCAGGAGCTGGAAATGTGTAGGAGGGAGGAGACAGGCCTAGATATGCAAAGAGAGATTCTTTGAGACATATTTGTAACAGCTGACATGCACGTGCTAGCACTAAAAACATAGTCACTGTTCCATCTACACATTTTAAAGAAAGAGACCACAGTTCTTTATCCTATCCCAAGCAATTTCCTTTTGATTATATAGTTAATACATAGAAGTATCTGAATTCCACCCTGTCAACCTAAAAAACAGTTCTTAGCCAGAAATTCGGAAACACCAAAATCAAGTGGATTTTCATGTCTTCTCAACCATTTCACAATATGTAATTTTTTTCCCTCATGTTCCTGAGTGCCAGTTACTACAAACCAACTCTCAGAGGAAAGAAACAAGGAACTGACGTTTAAGTTTCATACTAGAGGCTACTAAATATTTTAAATTTTAAGTTATGCTTCTACTCCCTCTTGCTACCTACCCGTCAGTACAGCATCAAATGAGAAGTGTTATGATAAACCTCTCTTGGCCACTACCACATATTAGGTCAAAGCATAGACTGTGCCAGAAGGAACTGACCTAAAAGAAACAAGCAGATCAACTCTGCATTATTCTCACCTAAAGGCTAGCCACATGATGGGCTTTGAAGCTAATTTATATTTTCAGACCTTTAAAAAGAAAAAAATCCAACCTGGGAAATAGTCCCAAAGGAATTGATGCCTAAGTCTTCCTGGGACTCAACTAATAAAAAGCTGGCTCAGATTAAATTAAAAAATGGGCCCAAACTCCATTGTCTTCTGGTTATCCAACATCTTCTAGGTTTAGAAACAGAAGACCAGTGGCTGGTCACTAGCTTTCACTTGTGGAATGAACACAACTATCTGGGCCATTTATACCCAATAGAAGAGTTAAGTTGAGATGCTGAATGAATATGGGGTCCCTGACTTTAAGCTTCATACCTAGAACCACCACATTTTGCAATCAGCAGAGGCCCAAGAAATAACTTTTTCCCATAAAAATCTCCAAGCTGACTTCAAATTGTCTTTTGTTCTTATGAGTTTCTACATTTCCATGGAGATGAATAAGACAGCAAGCTAAATATGGGCGTATAGTAAAAAGACCAACATATTGATCTCATATTTAACTTGAGTGCCTCTTTCACACTCATCAAAAACTGTGCAAAAGAAAGACCAACAATACAAATTGAGGCACCTAAGTCTCATAGAAAGTTATACAGCCTGTGCTCATATTCTGATTTCTTGTATTTTTTTTAGTAGAGACAGGGTTTCGCCATGTTGGTCAGGCTGGTCTCGAACTCCTGACTTCGGGTGATCCGCCCGCCTTGGCCTCCCAAAGTGCTGGGATTACAGGCGTAAGCCACCGCGCCGGTTCATATTCTGATTTCAAAACTATCAAGCAGTTCATTACAGGACAGTGCCTCACACCAATAAGACAAACACACATGGCTGGGTGTGGTGGCTCACGCCTGTAATCTCAGCACTTTGGGAGGCCGAGGCAGGCAGATCACAAGGGCAGGAGATCCAGACCATCCTGGCCAACATGGTGAGACCCCATCTCTACTAAAATACAAAAAATTAGCTGGGCATGGTGGCACACTCCTGTAGTCCCAGCTACTCAGGAGGTTGAGGCAGGAGAATCACTTCAACCTAGGATTCAGAGGTTGCAGTGAGCCGAGACTGAGCCACTGCATGCCAGCCTGGCAGAAAAGCAAGACTCCGTCTCAAAAAAAAAAACAAAAAAAACAAAAAAACACACACGCATAAACACACACACATAGTAGGTGTAAGTCTGTTCAGCTTCAAAACAAAGGTAGAAATTTTCGATAACCAAATAGATTGGGCTGCAATGTTTTGGGCATTCCTCAAACAAAAGGATAGCTTTTTTTTTTTTTTTTTTGAGACTGAGTCTCACTGTCGCCCAGGCTGAAGTACAGTGGCGCAATCTCAGCTCACTGCAACCTCCGCCTCCCGTGATCAAGCGATTCTCTTGCCTCAGTAGCTGGTATCACAGATGTGTGCCACCACTCCTGGCAATTTTTTGTGTTTTTAGTAGAGACGGGGTTTCACCATGTTGGCCACTCCTGACCTTATGTGATCCACCTGCCTCAGCCTCCTAAAGTGATGGGATTACAGGTGTAAGCCACCATGCCCAGCCTAGGATAGCTAATCTTATATATCTAAAGTAGTGTATATGCACTGACTACAAAAATGAAGTTAAACATAAAACATTCCTTCTTAAGAAAGTAAGTTAACAAACTTTAAGAAGTTGCATAAAAGTTAAATGCAACATAAACTCGTTATGTTGCTCAAGCTGGTCTTGAGCCCCTGGCCTCAAGTGATCCTCCCACCTTGGCCTCCCAAAGTGCTGAGATTACAGGTGTGAGTCACTGTACCTGGCTGACACATGGATTTTAAATCTTTTTTATTTGGAGGCTTGTGAGGAAAAATGGGTAAAAATGAAAGTCTTCAGAGGAAAAATCTGTAATGACCAGGAGGAGGGACAAGTGAAAGGATATTCCAAAAGCAGAATTTGGGTCACACATGATGCTTTATCTTACAATGTTTGACAGATTATCACTAAAGGATATCGTAAAAGCTGACATTACCAGTGGTTTATATACTGAAGACATACAACTGGGATTACTGTAAGATCTCTTAACCCAATTATAAATTTCCAAAACTTCATACTTATTAATGATCAACTCTAAGATATTCACCAACAGCAAGCAGCAGGTAAATGGAATATTAGCATTTAGAAATTCAAAATGCTAAAAGATAAAAAGGATTAAGCCCCACTGAATCTTCTACAAATAATACTTTACCAAACAAGATCATTAGTATAGGTCCATCTTATTAGAAAGTGAGGTGCCCAAATCCCCCGCTTTATTGGAATCAAGCACATAATCCAGTTTACTTTCTTAGTTATCTTTGAACTGTACTGCAAATACTATATTCTTTAAACATACCCAACAGGCCTAAGAAGGTACATCTTATTTAAAGGAGAAATTGTGTAAAAAAGACTCAAATTTTAACATCAGATCCCCATATGTTCCTTATTCACTAACTAGAACTTTGTAGACTACAGGGCTTATTCCCCTCAAATAGGATTCCAGATGGCTTGCACCCAGGTGCCAATGAGCAAGAGCATGGCTTGAAATTAAGCACTGATCCTGTGATCCAATGGAAACTTTGGCTAATTAATCTATGTGGTTTTTTTTGTTTTCATTTTTTGTTTTTGCTAACTTGCTCATTCCAGATATCCTGGAGAGCAACAGAAATGCTCAAAAATGTTAAAAAAATACTTGATGCTCAAAAAGTTAAATGCAACATGTGCATCAAACTGCCCTTCTTAAAGGTTAATACGTTTTAAAAAATAAAAGAATCCAGCCATACTTTTATTTTGCCTTTAAATGTGTACTAAAATTATCTACATAGCCAGGTTGCCTCCCAGAGTCAGTGCTTATCTGGAGCACACTAAGCTTCAGAAATCAAGTGCTTATCACTGGAAAAGCAGGAATATAATTTGAAAGGAGGTATTTGTAGCATCTCTAATTACGGGTGTCCACAACCAAGGTCTTAAATGATTACCAGGTACTACTGATTACAGATGGGAGAGCCTTATATAACCACCTCACCTGCCTCAGAAAGAACCAGGGGCACAGAAAGTTACGAAAGCAGCTTAAGCACCTACCAGCATATAGCGTAGAATAGCGCCAAGACCCAAGAAAAACTTACATGGTAACTTACATGGCGGTGGGGATAAGCCATTTCGATTTAAAGTGCCCCCCATTAACACAAAGTTCATCTCCTCAGCTGAACACTGAAAGACTTCAACATATCTGTCCTTCATGTTTTTTTTATGACACTTCTGTGCAGCCATAAATGCTCTGTCCGCAGACTTCATCTGGATAAAGGCATCTCCTGATGGGCGGCCCTGAGTGTGTGGGGGAAGAATAAAAACAAAAGGAGACTGTCTCCTTCAACAAGGAAATGGTTGCTTACAAAACATACAAAGTGACAATCACCCATAATACAGATATTTTAGCCACAAAATCCGGGTGATGGTGTGATCTGCTGGAACCTGACTTGCATTTCATCACCTGATCACCAGAATGGCCAACAAAACCTTTAAGAAACAGTTTTGAGAGCTCATAGCTGAAAATGAGCCTTTTTCACTTCTGTTAATTAGTATCAGATTTACAAGGGTTTGAAAGGGTCTCCTTGTGACTGCTGTTTCAAAATATAGGATCGTATACTAGTTTTTTTTCTCTTCTGAAAAATTCGATTAAATCTCATTCAATTGAGAAAAGCTAGTAACAGAACCAGCACTGGAGCTTTAGGTACCCTCCTACAGGAAACTGAACCGGTATTCTTTTTTGGCTCTCAGTTCCAGTCCATCACTGACCTGCCATATCCCTTTCAATCTTCCCTCATCCCTGAGACCTAGGTTGGAATGTGGCTTGGGGGCAAGGAATTTGGGAGGTGCAAGGCCCAGTGATGATTTGTGAGAGCTGTATGTATCATCAGCCTTGCTTGGGAGCCCTTCTCTCACTCCTTACAGCTCTACCTTGGTCAAACAGGTATTACTAATAGACATTTTCTATTAGTAATAGCTTGCTAAAACCCCCTATTTCAAACCAAGCCTGTAGATTTGTGTTCCACAGAGGTAGAACGCCTTAGTTTTATTGAGCATGAATGTTTTATGGGGGAGAAAAAGACATGATCAGCTTATAGGACTACTTTCTTATTTTATGGTTTTCTCAATAAGTCTCTTAAGGACTGTGAAATTATTACCATGCAAGTTACCATTAGAGTTACCACACCAGGGAAACTAGCAACAAACCCAGTCCAAGATGGAAACCTAACATCCTCAAGGCACCTAAGAGTTTGTGCATCATCTAAGAACCTTTTCCCAAGTGTAATCACAATAGGTCACATGAGGCAAAGAGAGACAAATACTGTTGTTAATCAAAGATTAATGGCCTCTGGGTTATTAGAAGTGGTGACTCAATAAGAAACCAAATAATTCCCTGGTGATGCTTAAATGTGGGCAATTTTATTCAAAAGAACTGCTACCAGTGAAGCATGCTGAGAGGGTCAGATAACAAGTTGTATAATTTAATATCAATATTGACTGAAGATTTAGAATGAGCATGTGCTGAATACAGAAAACTGGTATAGAAGGCAAGGGCTCAGGATGGTTTCTGATTCCTTGTATCCAATGGTACAGGCTTTCCAGTGAGACAAGATTACAGTTATGAAAGTGACCAAATCTCCAAGTGAAAAGGTGAGAAATTAGCAACTTAGGGGAAAAAAAATTCAGTATTTTCAATATAAGCCTACATTCAACCCTTAATCCTCAGAAAACATTTTCAAAAATTAATAAAGCTTTGCATTTAATTAAGAGTCCCAGGCCAGGTGCGGCGGCTTACGCCTGTAATCCCAGCACTTTGGGAGGCCAAGGCGGGTAGATCGCCCGAGGTCAGGAGTTTGAGACCAGCCTGGCCAACATGGTGAAATCCTGTCTCTACTAAAAATACCAAAATTAGCTGGGAATGGTGGTGGGCACCTGTAATCCCAGCTACTCGGGAAGCTGAGGCAGGAGAATTGCTTGAACTCAGGAGGCAGAGATTACAGTGAGCTGAGATTGCTCCACTGCAATCCAGCCTGGACGACAGAGTGAGACTCTGTCTCAAAAAAAAAAAAAAAAGTTCCAAAGTTTCAACTAGAACCACCTGGCTTATGGGTTTGTAGAATTGTATCTTGCTTATGACAGCACAAAATACTGTTAAATTTTCCAGCAAATATAATTTTCTTTAACCAAAAATTAGGTGACAATAAGCTAGGAAATACTTTACATTTGCATATGGAAGAATTCAGTTAGATTTTTATACAGGCTTCTCAGCAACTCATTCATTAATACATTTGAGAGCCTGTTATGATCCACACATACTGTTCTTTCTAGGTGGTATGGATTCAAGTCCTCACTGAGTTTGGTTCCTATTGAATGTAATTTGATGTCTAACATGTATATATTAAATATGAAATAAGCCATTTCTAAATAGTGTATGGATACAAAATATTCTGGAACAGATATGATTATTTGTTAAAATAAGCATCATCCATGATTGCTGCAACACTACAGCAGAGTTGCAGAGTTGAACAGCCAAAATAAGAAAAATTGTGTCAAGACTGATAATATATGTCATGCCTACTTGATGCTATTGATAATGTGATGGATATATGTGATGAAGAAATCAAAGCTGAATTTGAATTATTATACTAATGACAGCATTATTTTCAGTTCATTCTAAAGACCTCTAGTATTTACAGTTAAGTCTTTCCTTAAAGACTTAGTGTGTAACTGAGGATTACGTACTTTTTAATTAGATGTGAGACTAATTTTATTTATCAAAGACTAATTTCATCTAAATTTATCTCAGACTAATTTTATTTATCAAAGACTAATATCTAATATTAGATATTTCTAATAGATTATCTAATATCTAATATTAGATATTTCTAATAGATTATCTAATATCTAATATTAGATATTTCTCATATGTAGTGAGAAAAAGCGAATAAGTTTTCCCCTAAGTATCTTTCTTACCTGGTGATTCAAAACCATGTGAACCCCATGAGTACGAATATCTGTGGCGAACTCCCCCAGGAAATCCAGGATGTCCTCAATTGTGGCTGCATAGGGAAGACCTCGAAGGCGTATACAGTCTCTAACATTTGTAGGGGGCACAAATTGCTGAGGTAGTACTGGAATAATGGGAGGGGTTGGAAGTGGAATGAGAGGGGCCGAGGAGAATCGATTCAGCACCTGTACTCAAAGCAAAACAGAAGTAATTTAGAGCTGTGCTACTCCCCTGCTTTCTGCAGATCAGCAATGGCATCACTGGGAAGCTCGTTAGAAATGCAGAATCCAGCTCACCCCAGACCTAATAAATATGAATCTTCATCTGAACTAAATCTTCAAGTGATTCAGAAGTACATGCAAGTTTGAGAAGTAATGGAGAAAGGGATTCATGCATTCCAGCAGGGAAAGCATGATACTCATTTTTGTCAAATACACTGTGAGGTGTACAC
This sequence comes from Pan troglodytes, assembly GCF_028858775.2. NCBI lineage: Eukaryota > Metazoa > Chordata > Mammalia > Primates > Hominidae > Pan > Pan troglodytes. The sequence continues at coordinate 104,884,138 of NC_072405.2, read as the reverse complement.
CACACACAACACAAAACACTTAAACAGTTAGTGTCTACCTGTAACAATGTATCACTATCTGTGAGGGACTATTATCCCTAAAGCTGCCACTTTTATACAATTCTGAACATATCACTAAATGTGGACTTTTGTAGCAAAAGTAGAAATGTATCATTTCACTAAGTACACAGTATTCCCCTCATTACCTTCATACTCCACCTCCAAACCCAAGAAATAGAGAATGACCCAGTAAAAGAATCACAGGCCAAACAATCACTTTGGATTATATTAAAATATAATGCTGAATAATAGCACAAGACAGAATGGGTGGGTATAAAGACCTGAAAAGAATCATTTGTTGACCATAAAGATGAATAGTAGTTTAGTTTCCCTGTGAATTTGAGACAGTGGTAAGACAAAAGATCTTGAATATCTTCTAGATTCATGGAATTCAGCTATCTTGGAAATGGATGATGATAGGTTAGGCGAATTTTAGACAAAAGACTGCCCTTAGGCAACACTCATATTACAAGGCTCTTGTCCACTTTTGTCTCAGAGCATGCCAACTAGTTCATAATACTAGAAGTCCTTAGGCAAATGCCATCTGTGGCATCTCCAGGTTTTCTGAACAACTTAATCACTCTAGCCTTTAACATCCCGTAAATTGACAATATAGAAGAATCAATGAACCCTTCCCCAAAACATGCACTAATTTCCCCACTCACACCCTGCTCAGTTGCTATCTGAGTAAGAGGGGACAAAAATCAAACCACGCCACCAGAGAAATGGCATGAAAAAGAGACAAGAAGACTTTAATAAGAAGTTATATAAACAATCCAGACACAGCAAAAACATTAGAAGAACAAGAATAGAAAATTAGTGTAGTAATAGATAAACTCAGGACAGGAAATGGTGAAGCATCTCATAATACCTAACAATTAAGAGGTGCTCAAATATTTATTGAATAAAATGACTAGTAATGAAGAAAAGACAGTGGAAGAACCTATGACTAGTTCAAAACTTATTAAATAAATCAAGAAGGATGGAGAAGTAGAGAAAATGCACACCCAAAAGCAACTCATAGTAGAATCATAGAGAGGCAGCCTACTCTATTTCCAAACCAACAGAGTAGCCCAGGCTCTGCAGTAGCTTATTCTAGGCCATGATTTCATAAGACAAACTCTCTTTCCAAATAATGATCTGCAACCACATCTAGTTTTCTCTCCTGGTTTGGGAAGAATGTGTGTCATGTTTGAAAACTCAAGCACATTTTAGAGATTCAGCACTTATGACATTTTCAAAAAGGTATAAATTTTTTTTTTTTTTTTTTGGTAGCGGGAGACAAAGTCTTGCTTGGTCGCCCAGGCTAGAGTGCAGCGTGATCTCTGTTCACTGCAACCTCCACCTCCCGGGTTCAAGCGATTCTCCTGCCTCAGCCTCCCGAGTAGCTGGGACTAAAGGCGCACACTGCCATGACTGCCTAATTTTTTTTTGTATTTTCAGCAGAGATGGAGTTTCACCTTGTTGCCCAAGCTGGTTTTGAACTCCTGAGCTCAAGCAATCCACCCGTCTCGGACTCCCAAAGTGCTAGGATTACAGGCGTGAGCCACTGCGCCTGGCCAGATTTAAATTTTAAATTGTAAGAATGTAGCTAGTTTAGGGTTCAAAAGCACCAGTACAATGGAACACAAAAATAATTTAGAATTTCAACTATACTTATTTTAAGTACAAAAATAATTTTGGCATTCTAGTAGGTAAAAAGGTTCTTAACTTTGCATAATTATTTAAAATCACAGCATATAATGGGATGCAGAAGCTACACAAAACTCTGATGAACTCACAGAAATAAGTAAGTAAGTATCCTAAATACTTACAAAGCAGATCTGTGGAATCATATGAATCACTATTCTACTATGGGACACAAATAGAGCAAGTTGGAAAAGCAGTCTATACCATTTATGCTACAAAGGCAAACTGACCCCTGAAGACATGTTCAATTGGTAGCTGGTAAGTCAAGAACAGTTGAAAAGCTTGAGATTCTATAAATGGTTTAATGCCTAGATCTTAGTACATTTTGAGGAAGTGATTGCCTCATTTTGTGCCTCAAAAATGCTGAAAGTTGCCAGGCGTGGTGGCTCATGCCTGTAATTCCATCACTTTGGGAGCCCGAGGTGGGCGATCATCTGAGGTCAGGAGTTCGAGAACAGCCTGGCCAACATGGCGAAACCCCATCTCCATTAAAAATTCAAAACTTAGCTGGGTGTGGTGGCAGGCAGCTGTAATCCCAGCTACTCAGAGGCTGAGGCAGGACAATTGCTTCAACTGGGGTAGGCGGAGGTTGCAGTGAGCCGAGATTGCGCCACTGCACTCCAGCCTGGGTGACAGAGCAAGACCCCATCTCAAACACACACACACACACACACACACACACACACACACACACACACACACACAAACACGCTGAAAGCTAGTAAAACAGGACAGAGCTCACCAGCAGGGTATGAAACTGATGAAGGCTTTTGGGAAATAACATTTGGCAACACATTAAAAACCTTAAAAGCTCACACTCTATATCCAATGCTACAGAAATCAAATTGATGACAGGTTTTTAAGCATTTTACATAGAAATTTCTTCTGGTAGAAAAAAATCAATCTAAGTGTACACTAGAGGAATTTCTAGATAAAGTATGCACTTCCATGAGATATTTAAAGATGAAACTTTTCAGACATAGGTAAGCTTTCATAGTTTTAAAACAGAATACAAAAATCCAGCTATAGCAGTATCCCATCTCTGTAAAAATACGTAGTATGTGTTGTGTGTGTGTACAGGATAACAGCGGCTATCTCTTGGTTATAGAATCAAGACTATTTTCATGTAGTGACACTTTTAGTATTTTGCCAGTATTATTTTAACATAATGAGCAATGTAGGACTATTTTCAGAGATAAAGAACAGAAATTAATGCAAAGGCACAACATACTTGTTTTTAAAACCAACCTGCTGAACTTCAGCTGCTGTGCTCCTGAAGAGTTCAATGTATCTTTTACCCAACAAGTCTTTATGCTTCCTCAACGCATTCTGTGCATATTCCTCACAAGCAAAGAGGACAAAAGCGTCCCCTGTTGGCCTACCATCTGGGTAGGTGACAAAGAGGATGCCTTCCTTTCCCCCAGTAATAGGGCAATGCTGTCCAAAGAAGGCCACCACTTCTTCAGCTGTGGCCGTGAAAGGGAGCCCCCGCATGCGGACAATGACTTGATTTTCCTTGGAGAGAAACTGGGCTACCTCATTGGAAGTACCTAGGGAAAACAAATATTAGGAAGCAGGGAGAGAAATAGTTAAGACATCAACTTTACCGATTTTAAAGTGATAAAAGTCCCGCCAATGTCTTGAGTTCATAATGAAGACCCATACTCCTACTGAACGCAAAATAACATCCTAGAAATCAGAATTTTCTAAATTTGAAACTCCTCCCCTTTTTCATAAAACATCCTTCTTAATTTAGGAAGCTGGTAAGACAATTAAATCATGGGCCAATCACTAGTAAGTAATTGTGGTAGTTAAAGGCACAGGTCCTGGAGCCAGAATGCCTGGGTCCAATCTTGGCTTTACTGCTTACTAGGGCATAATCTTAGTCAAGTTCAACTCCGTGCCTTACTTTTCTTGTCTGTAAGATTGCCTATGTCATAAATTATGAAAATTAAGTAGGGTAATAGATATAAAGCACTTTGGGTTAAAAAAATCTTTTCCTGATTACTCTTTTGCTCCCAAGAAAACCATCTGCAAGTAACTCAATTACTTTTTTTTTTTTAAATTAAGAAAGGTTCAAACATTCTTAGTAAAAAGAATAGTATAATGAATATATGGGGTACCTACTTTCAATATTGATCAACATTCTGCCCAACATAAAACATTTTGTACAGTGTTGTCATATAGCAAATACTTAAATGCATACCTTTGAAACTCATACACTAGTAATATTTTCCCTAATAGCAAGTTCTTCTTTTTGCTTCTTTTCTTTTTTTTTTGAGACACAGTTTCACTCTGTCTCCTAGGCTGGAGTGCAGTGGCACGGTCTCAGCCCACTGCAAACACCGCCGCAGAGATTCAAGTTGATTCTCCTGCCTCGGCCTCCCAGATTAGCTGGGATTACACACACACACACACACACACACACACACACACACACACACACACACACCTCTCCTGGCTAATTTGTGTATTATTAGTAGAGATGGGGTTTCGCCATATTGGCCAGGCTGCCCTTGAACTCTTGACCACAAGTGATCCGCCTGCCTTGGCCTTCCAAAGTGCTGGGATTAAAGGCATGAGCCACCAAGCCCAGCCCCTAATAGCAAATTCTTATCGCAGTGCCCATATACAATGAAATCCCAGAAATGATATAAACATTAATTGACTCTGCCATCTCCAAGTTGCAATGCATCTATCACGAAATGTCAGGATTTAGGTAAAACCACAGCAACCCCAAATATATTTGACCCCAAACAATATCAAACATTGCTTGGGAACTCTGGAAATGCTCCTAAATTTAAAGTCCTGAATTTTGAAGCCTTAGAGTTTATCTAAAGATGAACTGGAGCAAAAATATACCAGTAGATTGTGTTAATAGGATGCTGTTCCTGTAAGTTCTATAGCTGCAAAATTTTCACCCAGGCTCTGTAATGTAGGAATACAAATGTTCTTTTACACAGTGAAAGTCATCTTCATATAATTTGGCAATAGATGTCAAATGGCTGTTGAAAAGGTCCAAAATTCTTTGATTCAGCTATCCTGCTTTTAGAGATTTATCCCAATGAGTGGCGCATACAGAGATTTTAAAATATTTACAACATATTAAAGTCAAAAGTTGGAAATGCGTTCTAAATGCTCAACAGGGATATTTTATTTATTACAGACAGAATCTCACTATGTTGCTCAGGGCATTCTCAAAATACACCAAGGCTCAAGCAATCCTCCCTGTCTCAGCCTCCCAAGTAGCTGGAATTACAGGCACAAGCCATGTGCCCAGCTCCAACAGAGATGTTTCAAAATATTATGGTACATATAATACCATGTAGCAATTAACATTTAAGAAAACTGAGTAATGTAGGATGATGTTCATAATACATTAAAAGGAAATTATAAAACAATATGAATGAGCAACAGAAACTTACAAAGTAGATATATGTATAGAAAAAAAATCAGACAAAAAGCAGTCAACGTTTTATGCATGTTACTTCCTTTAAAGTTATTAATCACTAAATAACTGGATAAAAACCACATCTGTTCCACCCTGTTTTTAACCATATTACTGTAAATACACATCCAAAAATACTATGAGACCCAAAACTGCCATGTTTCTGGTGACTCGTGTTAAGTTTAGAGAAAAATTAGAAGCACATGTGCAACAACCCCAGGTATTGCAGCGTGGCCGTTTGAAAGCAGTTTTCTGACTCTTTTCAAGAATATAATTTCCTGGCCGGGCACAGGGGCTCAGGCCTGTAATCCCAGCACTTTGGGAGGCTGAGGCAGGAGGATCAATTTGAAGCCAGGGGTTCCAGACCAGCTTGGCCAACATGGTGAAACCCCGTCTCTATTAAAAATACAAAAAGTTAGCCAGGCATGGTGGCACACACCTGTAAACCCAGCCACTAGGGAGGCAGAGGCACAAGAATTGCTTGAGCCTGGGAGGCAGAGGTTGCAATGAGCTGAGATTGTGCCCCCGCACTCCAGTTTGGGTGACAGAGCGAAACTCTGTCTCCAAAAAAAAAACAAAACAAAAAAACCTAGCCTTTCCATATGCATACAACTTCATATCACCTTTTCACCTTCGTATAGTACTATTTTTAATGGCTATTTAACTATAGTAAGTTGGCTCAAGCCTTAGGACAAGTGTTATACATTAAGCTCACTGTTATTATTGGAAGCTTCTACCTCTGGGGAAGAAAATCTATTCCCATGTTCCATTAGAAAATAAAAACCATTCATGACCCTATTCATCTACTCTTGCTAAATTTAAGTATGCAAAATTTTAGATTCTTATTAACTAAAGCCACATTATGTAAAAGGCACTTACCACCAGCAATTTTAAGGAAATCTTCACCTGTTGCTTTGTAAACCTGAGAAAAGACAGAGAAGTTAGTGTTTCTGAGCCTTCCATCCTATGTTAATTCTCATTCACGATGTCCAGGGGTTCAGGTTTTGAGGACATACCTCAATATACCGGGTCCCCATGTGATGTTTGTGCCTCTGTAGTGCTAGGTCTCGGTGCTCCTCACTTACAAACCTAACCAGAGCTTCTCCATTCCTTCGACCCTGAGCATTCAGACAAAGTGCTGCACCTCCCCTTTGAGAATAATAAAACAGACGGCAGGTAGAAAAAAAAAATACAGTGAGGAAAAAAAAGGTAGAAAATCCATTATCCCCATGGGATTGTTAAGTAAAATAGATATTTAAGAAAACCAACTTGGCAATATTGAGTCCTTTGAAGAATCTTGCAATATCTTGATCTGAAGACTGCCATGGTAAACCTCGTGCCCTGACTACGGTGTTATCATCAATAAGTTCCATCTTGCTGCTGTGGATGAAGCAAAACTTCAGGTTGCATGATAAATGCTAGCAAGTCAGACACCTATTACCCCCTGCAAGACAACTGCCTAGTTACACAGGATGTATTATTTGGTGTTCAGACAGACTAGCAATACTACTTGATTTCCCTTATAACCTCAAAAATTATGTGGGTACAACTCAAAGTAATGTTTAGGTGGTTCATTATAGAAACATGGCTGCCTGTGCAGGCCCAACACAGCTAGCTCACTCAGCAAACCATCTATCTATCAAAGCTGAGGAAGGCCAGGCATGGTGGCTTATGTCTGTAATCCCAGCACTTTGGGAGGCTGAGGTAGGTGGATCACCCAAGGTCAGGAGTTTGCGACCAGCCTGGCCAACATGGTAAAACCCTGTCTAGTAAAATTACAAAAATTAGCCAGGCATGGTGGTGTACGCTTATAATCCTAGTTACTTGGGAGGCCGAGGCAGGAGAATCACTTGAACCTGGGAGGTGGAGGCTGCAGCGAGCTGAGATTGTGCCACTGCACTCCAGCCTGGGCAATAGAGCAAGACTCCATCTCAAAAAAAAAAAAAAAAAAATGCTGAGGAAATGTTTGCTTGGCACCCTCATGTCCTGAAAGTTCCTAGAACCCCAAAAGATAGGTTTGAATTCATTCTCAAATTTAGACAGCATACATGTGGGGTTTAAATCCAGTTTAGCAGCTGAATTTAGGATCAGAATAAAGCTGACAATTAACCCACATGAGGAATGTGTGTGCATGGTAGGAAGTCTGCCATTAAAATATCCCCCAGATCAAACCAGGGAGCCATCCCAGAGAATGTCCATAGAAACGCCTGTGAGTCCCTACACCTTAATGACTCATTTGCAAATCACTTATTATATATTTTGACACCTTTTGATGTCTTATCCCTCCCACGTTCACATTTTCAGTTCTCCTAGGACATTTTCTTAATAAGTCACTTTCTCCACAACTAATCGGCCTCAAAGTCTCTCTCTATGGGCAAAGCTGTCAGAAGTTTCTATTCACTTTAGAGACCAAGCACACACTCAATTCATTAGAGTGATTTACAAACAAACAGGTCTACCTGTGATCACTAACAGACACCACTTCATACTTCTCCCCAGCTATTTCCTTGGCTTTAAAGTAGAAACCTATATAGCCAGGCACAGTGGCTCACACCTGTAATCCCAGCACTTTGGGATGTCAAGGTGGGTGGATCACATGAGGCCAGGAGTTTGAGACCAGCCTGGTCAACACGGCAAAACCCCATCTCTACTAAAAATACAAAACTTAGCCAGGCATGATGGTACACATCTGTAATCCCAGCTACTGGGGAGGCTGAGGCACAAGAATTGCTTGAACCCGGGAGGCGGAGGTTGCAGTGAGCAGAGATCACACCGCGATATTCCAGCCTGGGCAACAGAGCAAGTGTCTCAAAAATAAATAAATAAATAAATAAATAAATAAATAAATGTACTTATAGAATGTACGTAAAATTTTATCTCAGTAAAAATTGTGAACTCTATTAAAGCCTACAATTTCTCCTTTGGAAATTTTCTAAGTGAAAGATTGGATAGTTTGGGGAGACCAAAATAACAATCACAGATATGAGCATATAATATACTTAAGGTCAGGGTGACTAAAGATGCCAGTAAGTCGTTACATTTTATTCCCAATATCAAGCTCTAAGTAATACAACCTTCTTTTACAGATGACCGAACAGCAAGAAAGGATAGCTAAAAGGATTAGTAAAGTTTCTCAAATATAACAAGAATTAAGAGGCACAATATGAACAAAAACAAGTTAAAGGCCGGGCGAGGTGGCTCAGGCCTGTAATCCCAGCACTTTGGGAGGCCGAGGCAGGCAGATCACGAGGTCAGGAGATTGAGACCATCCTGGCTAATATGGTGAAACCCCATCTCTACTAAAACTACAAAAAAATTAGCCAGGCATGGTAGCGGGCGCCTGTAGTCCCAGCTACTCGGGAGGCTGAGGCAGGAGAATGCCATGAACCCGGGAGGCGGAGCTTGCAGTGAGCTGAGATCGTGCCACTGCACTCCAGCCTGGGCGACAGAGCAAGACTCTGTCTCAAAAACAAACAAACAAACAAAACAAGTTAAAAAGCTCAAATAAATAGTACTCAAGCACTTACCAAGTCCCACTTTCAAACTTGTAATTCACTCTCTCTGGATCTGAAAACCTGTGATCTAAAAATGAGAACACAAAAGTCATCATTTTAGTGATTAGGGAGACAAAGTTGTAGGAGGAAATTTGAGTATAGGTAAGAGAAAAATAGTACGAATTCTGGGACTGCACTACTATAAAAGCAATACTTACTATAAGGCTCTGAAATCATTGCTAAAATTATATTCCCCATATCTTCAACTTGAGAGGCTCCATATCGAGAGACTGAACTACTCTTCTCAAAATTTAAATCTGTGAGATTAAATTAAGGAAACACTTTGGAAAGGTAAAATCAGGTTACTTCTAAATCAAAATTAAACCTATACCAAGCCAAGAGGAGGAAGATGGATCTAGCTGAGCTTCCTTTAGAAATCTCAGAATGGCTGCCTCCCATCAGTCAGTCATTCAACTTAGGCTCCAACTGCCCTTTTGGGTAAAAGAGCCAAATCAATCCAGTGCTGAAATATTACCAGGAATACAACTTTTATTTACCCAGTTGTAGCAAATGAATACTGAGCATTTTCATTTCATTTTGAATCAAAGTATGCAACAAAGTTAATTAGAATATTTCATCCTCTGAATCTTTACAGCACACACAAGGCAATGACCATGCCGACTTCATGATATGGTGACATTATCAACACTACAAGGTATTAAATGACTTTTTTTTTTGGCCTAATGTTTGAAATGGACACCACAGATTATTGATGTGAGATTACTTCCACAATGCCACTTTTGCTTAGAAATTCTATTATAGAACACTTTCGGAGCCCTGTAGGATAGTCCACCTTTGATGACAGCAGATGCTAGTTCTAGACAGCAAATTTTGGAAACAATTCAAGCACTCAGAGCCAACACAGACCAATGTGCTTCTTTACCAAAAGTATACTCTTTGAAACACATAGCTCAAACTTGGTTTGAGGGTGAAACCAGGAATTCACATGAAGTTTTGCGAATCTCTCTAAAATAAGGATGTATTTCCATCAAATAGAGGCATACCTTGAAAATATGGTAGGCTTGGTTCTACACCACTGCATTAAAGTGAATATCACAATAAAGCAAGTCACACAATTTTTTGGGTTTCCCACTACATATAAAAGTTATGTTTTGACTGTACTAAGTATTCAATAGCATTATGTCTTTTAAAAAATGTACATGCCTTAATTAAAAAATACTTTGTTGCAGACGGGCACAGTGACTCACACCTGTAATCCCAGCACTTTGGGATGCCGAGGCGGGAGGATCGCTTGAGACCAGGAGTTCGAGACCAAGCCTGGCCAATATGGTGAAACCCCATCTCTACTAAAAATACCAAAATTATCCAGGCCTGGTGGTGCATGCCTGTAATCTCAGCTATTCAGGAGGCTGAGGCAAGAGAATCACTTGAACCCGGGAGGTGGAGGTTGTAGTGAGCTGAGAACACCCCACTGCACTCCAGCCTGGGCGGGAAGTAGACTCTGTCTCCAAAAATAAAAAACAACAGAACAACTTTGTTGCTAAAACATGTTAATCATCTGAGCCCTCAGTGAGTCAATCTTTTTGTTGGTGGAGGATCTTACCTAGATGTTGATGGCTACTCATAGATCAGGGTGATGGTTGCTAAACGTTGGGATGGCTGTGGCAATTTCTGAAAATAAGACAACAATGAAGTTTGCCACATCAATTGCCTCTTCCTTTCATCAAAGATTCAGTAGCCTGTGATGCTGTTTGAGGGCACAGGCAGAGTTGACTTAGAGTAATTCTTGGTTTTCTTTGGTTTTTTGTCTGTTTGTTTTTTTTGGTTTGGTTTTTTTTTTTTTTTTTTTTTTGAGACAGTCTCGCTCTGTTGCCCAGGCTGGAGTGCAGTGGCACAACCTCAGCTCACTGCAACCTCTACCTCAGCCTCCCGAGCAGGTGGAATTACAGGCACGCGCCACCATACCCAGCTAATTTTTGTATTTTTATAGAGACGGGGTTTCACCATGTTGGCCAGGCTGGTCTCGAACTCCTGACCTCAGCTGATCCACCTGCCTCAGCATCCTAAAGTGCTGGGATTATAGGTGTGAGCCACTGCACCCGACCTCATTTTTGTATTTTTTAGTAGAGATGGGGTTTTACCATGTTGGCCAGGCTGGTCTTGAACTCCTGGCCTCAAATGATCTACCTACCTCGGCCTGCCAAAGTGCTGGGATTACAGCCATGAGTCACCACCCCTGGCCAATTTAGCATAATTCTTCAGAAGGCTAGGATTTTTAGAACGGTTAATGAGCATTAGCTTTAACTTAAAAGTCACCAGCTACATTAGCCTCTAACAAGAGAATCAGCTTTTGAAGCAAAGCATTGATTTATCCTCTCTAGCTATGTTAGTCCAGGATGGCATCATCTTCTAAGAGAAGGCTGTTTCTAGTACATTGAAAATCTGTTTACTGTAGCTGCCTTCATCAGTTAGCTAAATCTTCTGGGTAACTCACTGCAACTTCTCCATAAGCACTTTCTGCTTCACTTTGAATTATGTCATAGAGCTGACTTATTTCCTTGAATCTCATAAACCAATCTCTGCTAGCTTTTCTTCTGCAGCTTCCTCACTTCTCTCAGCCTTCATAGAATTGAAGAGACTTAAGGCCTTGCTCCAGATTGTGCTTTGGCTTAAGGAAATGTTGTAGCTAGTTTGATCTATCCAAACCACTCACACTCTCTCCATATCATAGCAATAAGTATATTCCATTCAAATTACGCTTTCCTCTCTTCTATAAATGACAAGTGGTACCCAGCCTTCTCATTTTTGCTCAGGTAACACCCTATAATGTTTTGCTTTCTTATCATTCATATATTCACTGGAATATTCTAGAAATTTTCCTTTACGCAACTTGACAAATCATTTGGTGCATAAGGCCTGGCTTTTGGCCTCCCTTAGCTTTTGACATGCCTTCCTGACTAAGCTTAATCGTGTCTAGCTTTTGATTTAAAGTGAGAGATATGAAACTCTTACTTTCACTTGAATGGTTAGATGCTATTGTAGGGTTAATTGGCTTAATTTCAATATTGTGTTTCAGGGAATAGGGAGTCCCAAGGAGAGGGAGAGAGATGGGGTAACCACCAGTTGGAGCAGCCGAACACACACAACACTGACCAATTAAGTTTGCCACCTAATATGGCCCTGCTTTATGGTGCCCCAAAACAATTACACCAGTAACAAAGATCACTGATTACAGATCACCACAACAGAATAATGAAAACATTTGAAAGGTGACAGAGAGACAAGTGAGCAAATGTTGCTGGAAAAATGGTGTCAATAGACTTGCTGAATGCAGAGTTGCTACAAACCTTCCATTTTCTTTTTTTTTAAACAAAACAAAACTGGCCAGACACGGTGGCTCACGCCTGTAATCCCGGCACTTTGGGAGGCCAAGGTGGAAGGATCATTTGAACCCAGGAATTCAAGACCAGCCTGAGATAGCGAGTCCCCATCTCTACAAAATAACAAATTGGCCTGTCATTGCATCTACTCAGGAGGCTGAGGTGGGAGGATTGCTTGAGCCTGGGAGGTCGATAAGTACACCACTGCACTCCAGCCTGGGTGACAGAGCAAGATCCTGTCTCAAAAATAAAAGATAAAAATAAAAAAAAAAGACAAAATACAACAACTGTGAAGCACAATAAAGTGAAGCACACTAAAACAAGGTGCACCTGGGTAAGCAGACCCTAATGTGCTCCGCAAAACCTAACATTGACTTTCTAGCCCCTTATAGCAAAAGGTTATTGACCTGTGACCTATTACAGAAGAATGGAGATTGCAAAAAGATGGCCAGATACAAAGGATGCCACAGGAATGTTTGTCAATCAATCTGAAAAAAGAATATGGGGAAAATTTAGACTTGAAAGGAGTATAAAAGTATATTCCATTCAAATTAAGCTTTCCTCTCACCTATTAATGGTAGGATTACCTAGCCTTCTCAACATTGCTCAGGTACCACCCTATAAGGAAAGCACTCTTATCTTAATCCCCTAACCAAATTAGGCCACAAATGACCCACCAAAACTGTTCTAGGCCACAATCATCAATTTAAGAGTTCATTAGATACTATTCCTAAAATGTTATGCTATTTTCTCGACTGTCGTAACATTTCCTGGGTGTAGGCCCCCATCTTCCTCTGATCTCTTTCCACCTATCAACATCTCTATAGCTTCCAAGGATCTACTGACTTAAATGGTGGCATTTACTGGACACCATTTTGTGCCAACCACTCCCTATTTCTTCCAATTCTCATAATAACCCTGACAGATAAATTACAGCAAAACCAAACAGTTGTAGAACTAAGATTTAGTGAGGCTAGGCATGGTGGCTCAAGCCTGTAATCCCAGCACTTTGGGAGGCCGAGGTGGGTGGATCACTTGGAGGTCAGGAGTTCGAGATCAGTCTAGCCAACATGGTGAACTCCTGTCTCGACTAAAAATACAAAAATTAGCCGGATGTGGTGGCGGACGCCTATAATCCCAGCTACTCAGGAGGCTGAGGCACAAAAATCGCTTGAACCTGGGAGGCAGAGGTTGCAGTGAACCGAGATCATGGCCACTGCACTCCAGCCTGGGTAACAGAGCAAGACTCTATCTCAAACAAACCACTGGGATTGAGTGATGTTCAGTAGTTCACCCAGTCACCTGGCTGATGGGTAATGGAGGTGGGATTACACGACAGCTATGATTTGACTATTGAGCAATAGTGTGTGAGAAGTTTTATAAATTCATAGATAAAAGCCAACTGAAGAAGACAAAGTTCAAAAGTAAAAATGTAAAGCATTCCTGCCTGGTTAGAAATAGACTTGTAGCTGAAGAATCATTTTAATGAATTCTACTTTTTAACTCAGAAAATGTTCTTGACATTTGGCTACTACCTTGGTGCCACATAACACGTCCCAACATGTCTCCCTTTGAGCCATCACACACCAGGATCAGCGTCACACACCAGGATGAGTGGCACTAAGCTGTGTAACAACTTGTAAAAGTCACCCAACCTCCTGAATGCCCAAGCCATCTCCTTACACACACACACATACACACAGCCTCCATAGGCCAGTTTCTTCAATCTATAATCCTTAGCATCACTGAAAACGAGTAACAGAGAGGAATGAGAAAAAAAGTTTTAGTAGCAATTCTTTCCCCTATCAATTTATAAGTATATATTGGATTACTTGCTGCACGTCTGATCTTGAGGAAAGGAAAGATGGGTCTGTGCCTCCTGATTTATAGCTCCTCATGCAACTTACTCATTCTGCCCTCAAGGCAGTCACAACAGTACAAACAGGCTTAGCCAGCTTCACAAATGAGAAATGCCTCAAGGAAATGAGGAAGGGTACAGGCAGAGGCAGTGGGAACAAAACTCATCATTTCAGGCTGCAACTGAGCAAGTAAAACTTTATATGCATGTTAGAGGAGTCTAGAGAGACTTGGTCTATATATTAACAGGAGGGACACTTTCCTTATGACCACCACTGGTGAAACAGGCTTGAGGATTTAATCCACACTTACATTAGCTGAGGATATAATTCAGAGAGAAATTTTATGGTTTATCAATATTAGCTTATCTACTTTAAAAAGTTATCCTTCCCAACTACCTAAAAATGGTCACATCTGGTTTCAGAACATCCAATTTTTACTTGTAAATATCTTTTTAAACTAAGTTTTTAATAAGGTAATACATTAACTCAGACAAGTTTAAGCTATTTTATAATTACTCCAATTTGAAGTGTCATCTGAAAGCCATTTTTCCTTGCCATAGAATCCTCACAAGACGTTAAATCCATTCCTTTTGTTTACTTTCATTTATTGTATAGTAACACAATTTCATGCTGCCAGACTTATAATACCTATGCTAATGAACAAAGGAGTAGCTGATAAAATACAGCAAGAAAAAAAGAGAAAAGTTGATTAGTCTTCTATCTAAAAACTGAATTTTCTAAAATCAAGTGATAGAGATGTTACTCTTAAAAGAGTTGCTTTTATGGGCTGGGCGCGGTGGCTCACGCCTGTAATCCCAGCACTTTGAGAGGCCGAGGTGGGCGGATCACAAGGTCAGCAGATCGAGACCATCCTGGCTAACATGGTGAAACCCCCGTCTCTACTAAAAAAATACAAAAAATTAGCTGGGTGTGGTGGCACGCACCTGTAGTCCCAGCTACTCGGGAGGCTGAGGCAGGAGAATGGCTTGAACCCGGGAAGTGGAGCTTGCAGTGAGCCGGGATCGCGCCACTGTACTCCAGCCTGGGCGACAGACGATGACTCCGTCCCCCCCAAAATTTTTTTTTTTTTTGAGACTAGGGTCCTGCTATGTAGCCTAGGCTGGAGTGCGGTGGCTATTCATAGGTGCGATCCTGCTGCTGATCAGCACATGAGCATGAGTTTTAACCTGCTCTGTTTCTGGGACAGTTCACCCCACCTTAGGGAACCCTCCACTCCACTCCCAGAGGTCGCCATATTGATGATGAACCTACTGTGGATACTGGATGGGCATACCGCACTGCAGCCCAGAACTCCTGGGATTCAAGCAACCCTCCTGCTTCAGCCTCTGGAGTAGCTGGCATTACAAGAGTGTGCCACCAAACCTAGCTGTTTGCTTAATTTATTTTTTCGAGACAGGGTCTCACTGTTGCCCAAGCTGGAGTGAAGTGGCGTGATCTCGGCTTACTGCAACCTCCGCTTCCCGGGTTCAAATGATTGTCCAACCTCGACCTCCCAAGTAGCTGGGATTACAGACGAATGCCACTATGCCTGGCTAATTTTTGTATTTTTTGTAGAGACAGGGTTTCACCAGATGGTCAGGCTGGTCTCAAACTCCTGAGCTCAAGTGATCTGCCCGCCTGAGCCTCCCAAAATGCTGGGATTACAGGCCTGAGCCACCGTGCCCAGTTTGGTTGCATAATTTTAAATGTAAGTTCTACATATAACCTGATATATTTTAAAGTGAGCTTTGAAGGAAACAAAACATGTCACCATAAGAAAATACAATGAGAAGTCAAGACAACCAAAACTATTTAACACCAGTAATAAAATGCTGGGGAAAAAAAATCTAAAACCTAGGTATGAGCTGAGAGGAGTGAAAAATATAAAAATAAAATTAAAAAAAAAAAAAAAAAAAAAGAGACGCCAAGTGTGGTGGCTCACCCCTGTAATCCCAGTATTTAGGGAGGCCGAGGCGGGTGGATCACTTGACACCAGGAGTTTGAGACCAGCCTGGCCACCATGGTGAAACTAAAAGTAAAATACAAAAATTAACCAGGTGTGGTGATGCACATCTGTAATTCCAGCAGTTACTTGCGAGGCTGAGGTATGAGAATCCTTTGAACCCAGGAGGGAGAGGTCACAATGAGCTGAGATCGCACCACTGCACCCCAGCCTGGGTGAGACGCCGTATCAAAAAAAAACAAAACAAAAAAACAACAAAACACACACACACACACACACACAAAAAACCCAAAAAACCTCACAGACACAGATACACACATACTTAAAACCCTAGTTTTGTCTTCTCCCAACCAGTTTTCTCAGGTTGAATACAACCTTAGTTTTAAACCTTACTTCTCAGCTTACTTTTTTTTTTTTTTTGAGGCAGGATCTTCAGGCTTGAATGCAGTGGCGTGATTACGGCTCACTATAGCTTTGACATCCTGGGCTCAAGTGATCCTCCCACCTCAGCCTCCCAAGTAGCATGGACCACAGGAGTGTGCTTATTTTTAAGCACCTAGCTAATTTTTAGATTTATTTTTGTAGAGACAGGGTCTCCCCGTGTTGCTTAGGCTGGTCCTGAACTTCTGGGCTCCAGTGATCCTCTTGCCTTAGCTTCCCAAAGTGGTGAGATTACAGGCATGAGCCACTGCACCCAGCCTCTTACTCTTAGAGGGTAAAAAATAAGATCCCTACCTAACAAATACTACTTCTTGGAGATATTATTGTACTGAAGAGTCACACAGAAGGATTTCCAACAAACCTAGTAAGTCAATTATACCGTAGAAGAAAGAAGATGGAGATAGGGTCTCATTCAACAAAGGAGATGAAAACCTTTACTTTGGAAAAAGACATTTATATGGGATAAACAAATTAGGAAAAGGAGACTCCTTGATAACAAGTCTTCCGAAGCTTTCTAAAACAAAAGGATTAACTTGGAATTTCCAAACTCCCATTTTAAAAGTAAAATATTTTATTTTTTTGAGATGGAGTCTCACTCTGTCGCCCAGGCTAGGGTAAAGTGGCGCGATCTTGACTCACTGCAACCTCCGCCACCCAGGTTCAAGCGATTCTCATGCCTCAGCCTCCTGAGTAGCTGAGATTACAGGTACCCACCACCACACCCAGATAATTTTTGTATTTTTAGTAGAGACGGGGTTCCGCCATGTTGGCCAGGCTGTTCTCAAACTCCTGACCTCACGTTATCCACCTGCCTCCGCCTCCCAAAGTACTGGGATTACAGGCGTGAGCCACTGTACCAGGCCAAAATATTTTATAATTAAAACAAACAACACATAATTAACATCAGTCTGAGGGCTGGCAAGGAATATGCAGTATTTCTAGTTACTTCACTCACTGCAGATGACAGGCCAGTGTCCGTGCCGATTTGGCTCATGTTATGCCAATGTGATGCCAGAGATAATTCCTTCCACCTCCAGCTAACAAGGTCAACTACTGGCCCAGCTTAACTGTATACTTGATTTTGTATATATATATATATACATATATATATATGTATGTATATATATATATGTGTGTATATATATATATATATATCCCTTTCATACACAGAAAAGTACCAATGAGGATTCGGTGTTTGCCTTCACCTTTACAGCAGGGCAGGGAAGGTTTGTACAATTATAAAGCCCCAGCTCATTTCACTGTTAGAATAAACTCCTAACCTTCAAGTTTACCTGTACTAACATGTAGCTGATGCTTTGAAAGGTCTACATCTAGTCTCACATAAGGTTAAAAAAATTTATATGTGTAAAATGGTTTACATAAGGTTTTAAAACAATAAGGAAGTCCTTTTCAAAGTCCCTTGCCAGCTGTTTTTCCTGTTCTGAGACACCCGACAACCTGGTGGGGTCCACAGGATCAGTCAACATTGCAGAGTGTGGGGCAGGCCAACCACCAGCTAAGTGGCAGCACACATTATCTCATTAATCCTTATACAATAGTCTTACCCATTTTAAGATGGGGAATCTGAGGCTGAGGATTCAAATAAGTTGCCCCCAGTGTTCATGTTCTTAACTACTATCCTATTATCCCCAATTGTAACCTATAGGAAAAACAGGCTAATGTCACACACTGATAATAGAGCACACACATGTGCACACACACCCAAATCCTTTACACCCCCCAAGAAGTGATAAAACATACACACCCTAATAACCTTTGAATGGGTAGGCATGAGCAGTTTAGTGATTTTTTTTTTTCCTGATAATGGAAATTTGCCCTAGTGAAATGGCAATCGTAATCATGTCAAACAGCACATACAAATGCAATACCCTATCATGGAATACATATTTTACAAAATTAACTTTACTGCTTTAATGGTTTGATATGTGCCGAGGAAACACAGGATATTAACTTAAAAGGGAGATAACCTATTTGAGGTAGCCAACGTGCCTCAAATGATTGTATACATTCTAAAATATTTCACCTTGTATATTGTTGGATGCTAGAGCATATAACTTAAAGACAAAGCCTCTAAGCCTCAATTTCCCTAGTGATAAAATGGGGATGAAAGCTCCCCACTGAGCCGTTCATGGCATATGTAGTAAGAAGTCAATTGGTAGTTTTTTTCACCTGTCCTCCTTACCATACTTTCAGAAAAATAAGATCTTAATAAATGCTTGGCAAAGGGAAGTAAACACAATATTAGAAGTCTTGATTAGTGAGAATAAGTAAGTTCCTGACAAACAGCTAACAAAAAGCAGGTTAAGAAATCAGGAAGTAATTCCATCCAACATTAGTGGGGAAAAAAATGCGTTTAAAAGAAAATGAATAAAAGAAGCCATTTACACAAATGTCCTTTCAGCAGGAGACAACTAGTATTAATTTCCGTAAGGGATCTAAGATAATTTCAAAAAAAAAAAAAACCACAGAAGCCCCAGTCCCTATCATCTCACACCCTCACCATCCTCACTTGATTAAGTAAAAAGCTTACAACATGCAATCCAGTTTACCTGCTAGATGAGGTCTTCTCAGCTAGCATCACATAATTCAAAAGCAGACAACAATGCAACTGGAATAACTCAAAGGCCTAACACCAACAGCAGAAATGTGTTTAGGGCCAGGCGCGGTGGCTCACGCCTGTAATCCCAGCACTTTGAGAAGCTGAGGAGGGCAGATCACCTGAGATCAGGAGTTCCAGACCAGCCTGGCCAACATGGTGAAACGCCATACTTACTAAAAATACAAAAATTAGCTGGGCATGGTGGCGCATGCCTGTAATCTCACCTACTTGGGAGGCTGAGACAGGAGAATTGCTTGAACCCAGAAGGTGAAGGTTGCAGTGAACCAAGATTGCGCACTGCACTCCAGCATGGGCAAGACAGAAACTCTGTCTCAAAAAAAAAAAAAAAAAAAAGGCGTTTTAGAACAAATACAAAGACAAAGAGGGAAAGAAGTGCCAAAAATAAGAACCAGAACTACACTCAATTCCTGGTCAAGTGTGGCGGCTCACGCCTATAAAACCAGAACTTTGGGAGGCTGAGGTGGGTGGATAACCTGAGGTCAGGAGTTCAAGACCAGCCTGTTTAATATGGTTAAATACTACTAAAAATACAAAAATCAGCCAGGCGAGGTGGAGGGCTCCTATAGTCCCAGCTACTTGGGAGGCTGAGGCAGGAAAATCGCTTGAATCTGGGAGGTGGAAGTTGCAGTGAGCCAAGATTGCATCATTGCACTCCAGCCTGGGCAACGGAGTAAGACTCCATCTCAAAAAAAAGAAAAAAAATTCCTAAACCCTTTTGTCATCAAAATGGTCGTACTTTTTCATTTACATAGCACTTCACTTACAAAGCTTTCATTTTGGAATACTCAAGATTAAACTTTGGCTCGGTAGACACAAGTAACTCCCAGGAAAGCAAAGCTGCTGTGTAGCAGGGTATACTCAGCTCAGACTTTGTGACTCTACAACTTGGGTTTTAGTGTCCTCTTCCATTAGAAATACACAACATTGGCCTGGCACAGTGGTGCAGGCCTGCAGTCCCAACTACTTGAGCCTAGGGTGCAGGAGTTTGAGGCCACAGTGCGCCACAATAGCATTACAGCACCAATGCACTCCAGCCTGAGCAAAAGTGAGACTTTGCCCAAAAAAAAAAAAAAAAAAAAAAAAATGACCACACTATAATTTTCTTTCTTCTTCCATAAATGCCTTGAAATACTGCATATTATTCAAGTTCCACATATTGTTTTTTTTAATGCAAGGCCTCATTGCTTTCCCTCACCATTCCCCCTGGAAAAAAGTCTGCCTTAAACACAAAAATTGCAGTGATATATAAAAAATGACACTCTTCCCATATGATCCAGCAGTCACACTCCTTGGTACTTACCAAAATAAATAAAAAACCTAGGCTGGGAGTGGTGGCTCACGCCTATAATCTTAGCACTTTGAGAGGCCAAGGCGGGCGGATCACGAGGTCAGGAGATCGAGACCATCCTGGCTAACATGGTGAAACTCCGTCTCTACTAAAAATACAAAAATTAGCCATGGGCGGGCGCCTGTAGTCCCAGCTACTTGGGAGGCTGAGGCAGGAGAATGGTGTGAACCTGGGAGACGGTGCTTGCAGTTAGCCAAGATCGCGCCCCTGCACTCCAGCCTGGGCAATAGACCAAGACTACGTCTCAAAAAAAAAAAAAAAAAATGATTAAAAAAACCTATGTCCATATGAAAACCTGCATGTGATGTTTATAACAGCACTATTCATATTTGCAAGAACTTGAGAGCAACCAAGATGTCCTTCGGTAGGCGAATAAACAAACCATGTTTGGATAAACAAACCGTGTATGGATAAACAAACCATACATCCAAACAATGGAATTCAGTGCTAAAAAGGAACTATAAAGCCACAAAAAGACATGGAGTAATCTTAAATGCATATTACCGGCTAAAAAGACAATCTGAAAAGATTACATACTACATGATTCCAACTATATGACCTCCTGGAAAAGGCAAGACTACAGAGACAGTAAAGATTGGTGGTTGTCAGGGGTTAAGGGAGAGGGAGGAATGATTGGCCAAAGTACAGAGGATTCTTAAGGCAATAAAACTATTCTATTAGGGATAAAAGACTTTAAGGTAGCAGGTAAAAAAAACAAAACAAACAAAAAAATTCTATACTATGCTATTGCTACAATGTATTTTGATACCACAATGGTAGATAGGTGTCATTATACGTTTGTCAAAATCCGTACAATGTACAAGACCAAAAGTAAACCCCAATGTAAACTATGAACTTTGGGTAATAATGACATGTCAATGTAGGCTCATCAGGTGTAACAAATGTACCACTCTGGTACAGCACTTTGACAGTGAGGGGGCACGGGGAGAGAAGGAGAGGAAGGGAAGGAGCAGGGAGAGGAAGAGGCAGAGAATAACAAGGGTTCTATAGGAACAATATACTTTCTGCTCAATGGTGCAGCATGTTGACAGTGGGGGAGTGAGTGAGAGTGTGTATGTATGTGTGTAACAAGGGTTATATAGGAACACTCTATACTTTCTGCCCAATTTTGCTCTAAACCTAAAACTGGTCTAAAAAATAAAGTTGGGGTCGGGTGCAGTGGCTCACACCTGTAATCCCAGCACTTTGGGAGGCCGAGATGGGTGGATAACTTGAGCTCAAGAGTTGGAGAACAGCCTGGCCAACATGGTGAAACCCCATCTCTACTAATAATACAAAAATTAGCCAGGCATAGTGGCGGGCGCCTGTAATACCAGCTACCTGGGCGGCTGAGGCAGGAGAATCACTTGAACCCAGGAGGCGAAGGTTGCAATGAGCCGAGATCACACCATTTCACTCCAGCCTGGGTAACAGAGGGAGGCTCTGTCTCAAAAAAAAGGAAATAATAATAATAATAAAAAGTTGAGATTACAGGTACAGCAGATGCACCTGTAATCCAAACTTCTCAGGAGGCTGAGGCAGGAGAATTGCTTGAGTTCAGGAGTCTGAGACCAGGCTGGGTAACATAGCACAACTACATCTCAAAAAAATAAAGCCTACTAATTAAAAAATAAATGAGGCCAGGATATGGTGGCAAACACCTATAATCCCTGCATTTTGGGAGGCCAAGACAGGAGGATGGCTTGAGGCCACGAGTTTGAGAGAAGCCAGGGCAAAATATGAGGACCCATCACCAAAAAATGAAAAATAATTTTTTTTTAAATCTCACTCTGTCACCTGGGCTGGAGTATAACGGTATGATCTCGGCTCACTACCTCTTGGGTTCAAGTGATTCTTCTGCCTCAGCCTACTGAGTAGCTGGGATTACAGATGTGCATCATCATGCCCGGCTAATTTTTCTATTTTTAGCAGAGACAGGGTTTCGCCATGTTGGCAAGGCTGATCTTGAACTCTTGAACTCAAGTGATCCACCTGCCTCGGCCTCCCAAAGTGCTGGGATTACAGGCATGAGCCACCGTGCCCAGCCAAAAATGGATTTTTATTAAAAATTTTAAATTTACTTGGATGTAAAGTTAATAAAGCATGTTTCCAAAACACTTAGAATATTGTGACATCACTGAGGGTCCAAACTGATATTTCTGTATCCTCGTTTAAAACAACCAATCAAGGATACAAGTATTTCACAACAAAAAAAATTAAACACTTCAACCTGCACATTCTCTTATCTGCTCTTCTCCAGGTGTTTACAGAAGCCCCTTTCCCTCCCCCACTGGTTTACCAGGTGAAACAGGTAATTCCTCAAAAGCAAATGACCTTCTGTCCACTTGGCAAAACCATCAAGAATGTTTAATGACTACAGATCTCCCAATTCAGCGTCACTTCCATATTGGCAAGGAAAATGTTTAATGCTCTGAAAGAACAGAACAATTCAATTCAGACACTGTAGAAATACTTTGCATAGATGAGCACAAGTTGATATTCAGATTGGACATAATTGCTTTTAGCCTCAGAAATTGGTCTGGTAGCCTAGTCAGGGAAATAAGTATTCCTCTGAATAGCAGTCATAAAATAACTGACCACAGCAGCAATATAACACAAAAACCGTTGCTAAGAAAGCTTATTAGCATTTCTAACTTGTTAAATGAGAAAGACATGTACAAGTACGATATTAAATATTAAAACATTTAAGAATAAAATCCACTTTTTTTGAGACAGGGTCTTGCTCTGTTACCCAGGCTGGAGTGTAGTGGCACAATCATAGCTCACTGCAGCCTCGACTTCCTGGGCTCAAGCAATCCTTGCACCTCAGCCTCCTAAGTAGCTAGGACTACAGTCTCATGCAACCACGTCCAGCTAATTTTTTTATTTTTTTGTTGACATGGGGTTTCTCTTTATTGCCCTGGCACAACAATCCTTAATATACTTCCCTTCCTACTGAAGTTATCTTTTTCGTTTTTTAAAATATTTTTATTTCATTTTACTTTTTGTAGAGATGGGTTCTCGCAATAATGCCCAGGCTGGTGTCAGCACTCCTGGTCTCAACCCATCCTCCCTCCTCAGCCTCCCAAAGTGCTGGTATTACAGACATAAGCCACCATGTCCAGCAAGAAGTTGTCTTTTTCTAAATTAAGATAGCTTATTAGATTTTTCATCCACTGTCTTCTAATTTTTCAGTAGGTACTCTGGTTCTCTATTTTGTGGAAGACCAACTATCCACATTAAAAAGTTTAATATATACTTAAGAACTGAATTGTGTCCTCCACCTCCCCCAAAGTCCTGTGTTGAAGCCCAACCCCCAATGTAACTATCTGGAGAGAGGGTCTTTAGAAGTTAAGTTTAAATGAGGTCAAAGGGTGGAGGGGTCTAATTAGATAGGGCAGTGACCTTGTAAGAAGATAACTCCTCCTGCTATCCCCCCAGAAAAGGTGGCTGGCTACCTGCAAGCCAGGAAGAGCCATCACCAGAACCTGACCATGCTGACACCCTGATCTTGGACATCCCAGCCTCCAGAACTGTGAGAAAGTAAATTTCTTTTGTTTAAGCTCCCTAGTCTATGGTATTTGTTATGGAAGCTTGAGCTGTCTAATACAACACTCAAACCAACAGAAAAACCAGTGAGAATTTTTCTGGTGTACTAACCTTTTTAACAAAATTCTTGTAAGAATTCTGTCACAATGAACTTATTCCACCCTCTTCCCAACACTACTGGTCATGCTAAGCCAAAATTCCAGCTAACTGACTCCAAGAAGAAGGCAAATGAAAACGGATTTGACCTGTTTACAAGTAGTTATGAAATATATGTGAGCAAACTTCAATCAGGAAAAAAAATCCTGAAGTAACACAAAAACCAGGCTTTAGTTCCTGAAAATGAATGAGAAAGTTTGGGAATAAGCATCTACAACCCACAAGCTACTGAAGGTAACTTAGTTTTAACTTCATGACGACTCTCACAGTGGCTTTTGGGAAGCCACTCAAGGTAACAATTACTCAACTTTACATCTGATATATTAGCACACGCCTGCTTATTAGTTAGCATTTGAAAGACTTAATGAATGTAAGATGACGGGTCATTCATGATTATAGATTTGTAATTATAAAATTACTTTTACAATATATCCTGCATCAAATGTATTATTTTGGTAACTAAAGAATGTGGGGGACAATCCAGACCCCATTTTATCATCTCCAAAGATGGCTTATTATAATCAGCATAATCTTGTATTTGAAAAATTCAGGGGAGGCTAAAAGCAGGACCAGTGAACAGCAGTTTGTAAAGGGGATATATCCACCAATTAAAAAAATTATTGACTTCATTCCAAAGAAGCCAAAATAAACCCTAAAATCACAGTAACCAAGAAAAAGTGGCCTTAGAATCTGCACTAAAGTCTTCATGTTCTTTCTGCAGCACACGCACACATTACATAGCTGAAACTGAATCCTATTCTACATGTGATCACCCCACCAAAAAATCCATCTCCAAATCCATCCAACCATCTGACTAATTATAACCACTTTCAAAGATGTCTATAATTGTATTTTAGTTTCTCAGCAGAGTAAACAAATTTTGGATAGGCCAATTTTATCCATATGCTGACAAAATTTAAAATGTTTGAAAGTTTCTTGAATTACCATTTTTTTCTGGAACTATCTTTTCAAATGATTCTTGAGTAATGATTTAAAGGATACACTCTGTCATTGTGGCAACGTCCAGTTTGTCAATATCAGGTGAACCAGGGCAACACTTCTTGAATTCTTTTCGAAGATCAAAAAAGGAATAGAAGCATTCAGGTAATAGTACATTCTGAGGAAGGACAAGGTAGATAATGTTAACTAGGTGAATTTGGTTCAATGTTTCTCTCACAATTAGGAACCTAAAAATTGAATATAAGCATATTTTACAAGGGAAAAAATTTAAAATTTAATGTAAGAGTGGATTTATTTTTAAAAGTTGGTCCTGTTTCTATATTAGATCCTATGTACAAGTCTCATGAAAAAAATTCCTCTTGTTTTAAGGCAGTGGATTACAATGTTTGTGCTCCAGTATGCATTCCATTCAAAACAATTCTGAAGCTGTGATACATTTGTGCTGTTATACTTCATATTTTCTGGCTGTTAATACTACTTTTTTCCAGCCATAACCATTTTAGAACATCTGTATTTTCAGGCAGCACTAGCAGCCCTTTCAGTTTTCACACAGGTGCGGGATTAGATTGTAAAACTGGGTAGTTCTAACTATTGGGTTCTAATACTGCATATTTTCAGTAATAAGTGAGATTAGAATAGTAAATTCCTGATTAACTGAAAAGGCTTATTTCTGTGCCAAATAATAGTCCCACATTAGTCTTCTTGAACAATATTGTAGCTGTACCTGTGAACTCAAATTAGACTTCAAACAAAAACAAAAACAAACTCACAAATCCCAAAGGCAAAGGAGAAATGGTTACCTGCTGTTCTTAGCTATTAGGACCACTACCGTGGCTACGAAGCAAAGCTCAACTGTCTGGACAAATATTACACTATTGTTTCTTTTGTTTTTTTTTTCTTAACAAAATAACCCAGCATTGGATAACTTTTAAAGATAATCCTTTTAAAAACTCAATTTAGATTTTTCTTAAAATTTTGAAATTGTGTTAATTTGCTGGGAATTTTTACCCATTTTTACATTAGAACATCAAGGAAATTAAGACTTTTAAATGTTAAATGTTCATGCAAAATATCTCCTCTCCAAGTTCCTTCTATTGGACTTTACTAGATGTGACGTGTTCATGCTGTATTTTGAAATCAGTATTGCTGCATCATGGTCACAGCTTTTAAAAAAGTTAACCAAAAGAACCATGAAACCTCCCTATTACCTACAAAAATGCTCATTTAAAAGCTATTTGTAAGGACAATAACTCACATGTTCAACAATAATCAGTTTAAATTGTTGTGTCCATTTAAAATACTGAGTATTTTATTTAGTGGTTATAACAATGTTGATGTTCTATTAAATAATGTAGGCTAAAAGGCTTATGCCGTATGAATGCTCTTTGTAAATAATGCTTGTCTACAGAAATCTGGAAGAATATATCCAAATACATTCATGTTAGAGAAAAACATTTTAATATATTGAGTGGCAGGATTATTTCATGTTTTGCCATTTTCCCTTTTCTTTAATGAATATACAGAATTACTTTCACTATAACATTAATTGTTTTAGTTTCTGTATTTAATCAAAATTCTAATAGCAGTGGCTGAGGAAAAAGTCTTAATTTTTCTCCACATGTTTTCCTACACCCAAAGCAGACCACCTAAATAATGAAAACAGCTATTTTCCTCTGGCCCAACAGGGAAAAGATTAAGTCTTGTCCTTCTGTCATGTGAGTTTGGGAGTAAAAAAGTAATCCTTACATATTACTATTTCTGGTAAGGATGTAGCGACTAGTCTAGCATTTAATTTTTTAAAAAAATTCTTCCCCTTTTGTCAAATAATTACTAAGGCTCGTATAAAAGGAGTGATTTTCTGAAGACATAACAACTTGAGTTACTCCTTCAAACTTTTTGAATTGTCATAATATATTAAACGAAATAAAATCTGCACTTACTTGCCTGGGTCATTTATCAGTCTACATCTTTCATTGCAAGCCTTGGCTTATACAGGTACCTAAATATATTCTACTTCCATCTTTTCAAGCTCAGTGCCTGCCTACCACAATAAAAAGTTACAGCTCAAACTAATTTAAGTTGTTAAGAGACAGTGTATTAACAATGATTGGCTACACTGGGTGGGTTGTCTCTGCTGTTCCTTTTCCCACAGCCCCTCAGTATTTATCCCAGGGAGAGAAATCACATTTTACCTATAGTAAGACTGTATTTCTCTCACTCTGTAATCCTCTCTCTGTCAGAAAAATGAGCAAAGGTAAAAGATGAGGCTGACCCTTTTGTTTCGATGCAAGAATGTTTTGAACATTTACTTAAAATCAGACAAAGTGAAGAGTGCTATGATTGTGGTTTCACTAGATATAAGGTTGTCTTATTTAAGTAGCCTTTTTAATGAAATGATTAGAAATACAACTTTAAATGTTTAATTCTTTTTTCCTTCCTTTCTAGGATATAGCATTTCCAACACAAATGGGGATATTATGACATACTAAAGAATAGTTCTTTCCTCTCTTTGTAGTTATTTTAAATGTCAAAAATTCACACTGTATTAGCTTTGGAAAAGGGAAGAGTGTCATGCATCTTGAAAATTGGACGTAAACAAAGAGACTATTTTAAGTCACCAAAGAGTATCTTTGTATATACATAACACCAAATTTACCATTTTAATAATTTTTAAGAGTATGGTTCAGTAAAACATTAAGTACATTAACATATTTTGCAACCATAAACACCATCCATTTCCAGAGCTTTTTCATCTTCCCAAACTGAAATTCTGTACTCATTAAATAACTCCCTATATGCATCTTTTTAAGAACAGAGAAACTTGAATAAACCAAAAAT
The DNA here is from genome assembly GCF_028858775.2 of Pan troglodytes. Lineage (NCBI taxonomy): Eukaryota > Metazoa > Chordata > Mammalia > Primates > Hominidae > Pan > Pan troglodytes. The sequence continues at coordinate 104,856,312 of NC_072405.2, read as the reverse complement.
TTTTAAAAACCTCCAGTCACCCCAAAGCTCCAACCATTTTTTTCCCAGAAGCCAGCACTCTTACCTTCTTGGAAGCCTCAGGATGCAGGATTTGCCTGACATGAAGCTGCCCATCAGTACAGAGACAGAAGGAAGTCCCTACTCCAATATTCAGTTCATTGCTCACTGACTGGTTAAACTGCAAGAACAAGATACACATAGGGATGCAACTGATGCACCATTTACAAACTCTGCAAAGTAGCTCCCCTTGGTGATAGCCAGAGAAAACCGCAATAAGGGCCCTGATGGGTGACACCGGTGCTGGGGCAACCTTGGACAGACTCCTTTCCCACGAACCATCTAGCTTCCTCGAGGTAGGGAAGCTTTCCAATCAATCCGCAGTTCGCGCCCAGGAGAAACTTGTCAATGCATTCTCCCTTCTGTTTTTACAAAAAAAAATTCATTCAAGACTTAAGTCAGATGTCTCATTTCATCAGCAGGTTGCCTGCAGATTACATCATTCCCTAGTGTTACTTTTTATATGTTTGGATGTGCCAGGCTTAAGAAAGATGCCAGCTTCTAATAAACAAATACGGGTATTGGGTATACAGATCTGGAAAGTCTTGGATGAATACACCCCAGAAAGGATAGCTTTCTCCTATAACTCGAAGCTCGTGTGCTAGGGCAGAGGTCGTGAGAACGCAGAGCATTCATCTGTGCACAGGTGTGTAGCGCCCCGCCCTACCCGATCCGGCACCCGTCAACACCCCGGAACAGCCGGTTTTTAGGTCACCTCAGTCCTAATAAGGTGATTCCATCAGTTCCGCCGTGACCCAACGGGCGGCCTTGCACGTTCGGACCTGAAAAACCTCCCTGGCACTGGGACCAAGGCCACTAAAGAAATAATGACGGACCGAGCCTTTCGTTGGGAGTTCAGAAGCCTGAAACCAGGCAGGCACCTTCAGGTTCCAACCCAAACTGTGCTACTTCTTGCACCCCCGCCGGGCCCGCCAGCACGTCTACGCCACAGCGCCCCCTGCCCGAAGGCTGTGGGCCCAAACCCCGCAGGGGAGCGGCGCGTCTGGGGTCTGGACCTGGAGATGGGGGCGCTAGGATTCAAACTCCGCACGTCAATCAATTGGCAAAATGGAGCTGACGCTCCGGCTCCAGTAACTACTCAGGAAGCAACTCGAAAACTAGTGAATGTCGGTCCCAAACCCTGGGGGCTGAGAGGTGAAGAGAAGCAGCGACCCCCGCCCAAACAGTGCGCCCCGGCCCTCAGGCTGGGCTCCCACCCACGCGGCCGGGCAGGCGTCTCGCCACCCTGCTCCGGGAACACGCGTGGGCCGCCCTGAGAGGGCGTAGGGTGCGGTGGGGTTGGGCCCAGGCTGGGATGGGTGGCGTGACCCGGGGTTGTCACCTGTCGGAGGGCTTGGTCCAGCTGCGACGCCGAGGACAGGCTTTCGACGTCTATTTTAGTTTCTTCTTTGCAGTCCTCCGTCAGTTCCAACTGATCCGGTCTAACTAGTACTTCGTGCAACTGTCCCACCTCCGAAGGTAGAGAAGCATGGGTCAGTTTCCCCCAATTTCGGAGCCTCTTTCTGCACCCTCCTCCCTCGCTCCCCTGCTGGGGCGGCCCGCGCCTCTCTTGGGGTCCGGACGCAGAATCAAAGCTCTCGACTCGCCATCAGTTCCGGCGCGTTCCTGCCCCCCGCCCCACCCCCCACCCGATAGGTCGGAAAAGCCCTGGAAGTGGACCCCGGGGCCTCCGAGACCCCACCTCGTCTCGGCGGAGCGTCCCCCGACGGGCAAAGAACCCGGCTCGGTAGCGCCGGCCTCTCCACCTGAGCCAAGTTGCGGAGGACTGAAATGGCTCCAAGGCAGTTGGCCAATAAGTTTGGTTTTACTCTAGCTTCCCTAGGCCTCGGGTCCAGACTCACAAGTGGGCAAACAAGAGCACTTATTTACTTACCTCCACCCCCCTCCCCGCCCAAACCTCTACCACAAACTTCTTGCCCCATTCCTTGCATTTAGACGAAAATGTGGAGAAATACCTTCTTGTTGGCCAGATCCACGACTTTCCAGAACAGCAGGATCAACTCCTTCTCATCCGAGCCTAGCTTGGCCCCAGTGGCCCCAGCAGTGATCCCAAAAAGCACCACCAAGTAATCCGGAGAGGCCGTCATGACGATAGGTGGGGAGGGGGAGAGGGGGAGTCGGGAGGCGGTAAGGTGGTGTGGAAGTGAGAACGAAAAAACCTGTGCTAAACCCTCTTCTAAGAGAAAAAGAAAGAGCGCCCACCCCCCTTCCTTGCTACTGCTAGTGCAAAAGGCGGTAACCAACCACCCAAGCCCACACCTGGTCGGTGCTCCACGCCCAGGGCAGGAAGGGGGGTGGAAAGGAGGGCGCAGGAGGCCTGCCCTTTTTGTATTCAGTTGCCCGGGCGTCTATGCAAAAAGCCTGGAGCAAGGCTGCCCCCCCGGGAGGCACGCAATGGCTGAAAGCTTTTCTGTTTTGGGATGTGGCTCTACCTGCCCGCCCCTTCCCCCTCCCCCACGTGGTGCAGGTAAGAGACACCTGGCGGCGCCGGCCCATTGGCTCCTTCAAACCACGACGTGGCAGCGGTGGGGGAGGAGGCCGCTTGGGGAGGGGGAGGAAGGGGCGGGAGACAATGGCTGGATGAATGGAGAGGCGAGGGCAGGGGAGGAGGAGGGGGAGACGTGAGGGGCGGGGAAGAGGCGGTTGCCACCCAGAGGGTAGACGAGGCCAGACGGGGAAAGGGCTCAGAGAGGTAAAGGGCTCGGAGTCGCTGGGGGGAGGGGTTCCCACTGGAGGTAACTGAGAGGTGCAGGGGGGCTCGGAGAATACCGGCTGCGGGGAACGAAGCCGAAGGTTCTGAATGGTCAAGCGAAAAGGCCAGGTGCAGGGAGGCGAAAGGAGGCCAGAGGTGAGGCCCGGGGCGCGGAGCTGCCCAGGGCGCGGCGCAGGCGGAGGACGAACTGCTGAGGGAGGGACCTGCCAACCGCAGCCAGGAGGTGGCCGGGGCAACGGCAGATCCCCGGAAAAGCAGCTCCTGAGCCAACACAACTTTCAGTGCAAACAGCAGGAGAAACCCTGCGAGCCCCCCCTTCTCGGGGCCGGAGCCCGGGTGCACGCTCGTCCCAAACCCGCCGCGCTGCCCACCTTCCGGAGAGGAACCCCGCGCACGGCAGAGCCGGACGCCAGGGGCTGGACGCCCAACCACCTAGTCACTCCCCAGGACGCAGTTATCGCGCGCAAAGCAGCTGGGGGACCCCGCAAGGAAACTCAGGCACAATGGAGCCCGCTTCTTTTTCTGTCAACTCTGAATGCTATGTCTGGTTTGGTCCTGGCTGCTAGTTCGAAGCTGGAACATCCTCCAGAGCTGGGGCCCATTTCCTTTTATTTGCCTTGGGCCCCAAATGAAAAGCATCTATCCGCATGCCTAATAAAAATTTTCTTAAATCGGGCCACGCAGGCTTTTTCCCAGGTTCTGCGCCCTGACCCCATTCCCTCTGCTCATGCTTTTGGCATTGTATTGGAGTGTGTTGACTTGACCAAGCTCCCAAACAACCTCCGTGCTCCACCTCAGCTTGGTCTGCCCAGAGGCTCGTGCCCCAACCATCACCCCCAGCCACCAGATCGGTGGCAGTATGTTGTTGGGTCTTGTTGACATTTTAGAGAGAAAAGGGCTAGAGGTGAAGTTTTCTCGGGTTTTATATCTCAAAGCGATTTGTTCTTGGGAACAGAATTCTGTCTGAAGTATTAATAATTCGGCTGTAGGTGTCCAGCCGCGTTCATATTCATGATGTGAAACGGGCAACCATGGACCTATCCCTGCAGAACCCACTCCGGGTACAAATCCGGTAACCTTTCAGGACGCGTGTCAAGGGAAGCTGGAGGCCTGGCTTTCCCAGTGGGGGTTCAGGCTCCCGGGAGGGGGGAGAGGAGCCCGAGGCCCGCGCCGTCTCGTTTCCTGGTAGGAGAAGGTGCAGGCGGAGGCGGGGCCTCCCGTGATACAGGTGGCAGCTCGCGTCCCCTGAGAGCGGGCGAAGGCCAGGGTCCCACACTCGCAGCGCTGCGACGGCACTCGGGACCTCCCTCGTCCGCTGCTTGAGCTCCAGAGGTGGGTGCTTCCCTGTCCTGAACTTCAGAGTGCGGAGTCATAAATGGGTTCCGGCTGGCTTACTGCAGTAGCCTCGCTCCTCCCCAGCCCCGGTAACTCCGAGCTACCCGTCCAGGCCCTCGGGCGTCGCGGGGGCAGGGACTGGGCGCGGAACGAGGCAGGGAGGGACCTGGAAAAACCACCCAGATTGCATTGCAGTGGGCGAGGCCACCTGGAGGAGCCGGTTCCCCCTAACCACCTCCCCTTGGGGCTCTCGGTGCGCGGTTCCCAGGTGCTCAGCTCTGCTGGGCCCAGGAGGTGCCGCCTCACAGGGACGCGGAACCCCGTGCGTGGCCCCCGCCGGGTGGACCAGATAGCGCGAGGCGGTCCGGAGGCTCGTCGCCAAGCAGGTGACTCTTGCTGAAAAAGTGGTTGGAACACTTGAGGAAACCCGGCCCCGCCTGTTCTTTCTAGGTCTTTGGAGTTTGGATTAATCATTTGTGTAGCCCGTTTGGATAAACCGAAGACTTTATTAAATCAGCGCGCTTACCAGGAATTCCGCAGTAGTATCCACATTAGAATCTTGAGTCTTGGAGTTGACCATATTCACACAGACTTGCCTTCTTCCTGTTTAGTTTATGCCTTGTGTTCCGTTATTGGAACGCTAAGCTTGTGGGAGTTGTTTACATCCTACTGCTCAAGGTCATCGCTAAGGTGTGATTTTTCACAAAAAGAATTTGCAACCTCCGGCATGAATGGCTTAAGGAAGTCTAATCCTGGTTTCTGATTTTTTTTTTTTTTAATTTAAAAGTTAATCTTTCTGGGCCGGGCGCGGTGGCTCACGCCTGTAATCCCAGCACTTTGGGAGGCCGAGGCGGATCACGAGGTCAGGAGTTCGAGACCAGCCTGACCAACATGGTGAAACCCCGTCTCTACTAAAAACACAAAAATTAGCCGGGCGGGGTGGCGCACACCTGTAATCCCAGCTGCTCGGGAGGCTGAGGCAGGAGAATCGCTTGAACCTGGGAGGCGGGGGGTTGCAGTGAGCCGAGATCTGGCCATTGCACTCCAGCGTGGGCAACAGAGTGAGACTCCATCTCAAAAAAAAGGTTAATCTTTCCAACTAGATTTTCAAGGATGAGGATTTTGTTGTTGTTGTTGTTGTTCTCAAATGTATTCCCAGGGCTTGGAACAGAGCCTGACATATACTAGGCACTCAACAAATATTTCTTGAATGATTGTAATGAGTAACACCCATTTTTGCAGATCTTTGTCTTCTGAGCCTAGGGCATAGGTCATCACTGCAGGGGTGAGATTGTCAAAATGGGAGTCTACAGGTAATTTAAGACTTAAATGTTTAAAGAGTAGGTGCTCATTCTTCAACAAACTTTTGTTAAATTAAAATGGTAAAATGTGGTGGAGGGGTTGGAATATATGTAATTCAAGACAGTTCTGAATACAAAAATGTTTTACTGTCTATCACCACCATCTATAAATCTAATTCACTAAGGATAATCTGTGTAAGGTGGCTGGAAAGAACCTTGAGGAGAGAGGCTTATTTAAGTATTGGCTCAGGACCACACCTAAAACTCTCAAAACGTTGAGATTCTGTTGTTTTGTTTTTAAGCGCCAGAGACCCAAGTTGAGGAACAGCATATAAAATAACTGGCCTGTACTCTTACATACATGAAAGCCATCAAAGACAAAGACTGAAGAAGAACTTTGGCAGATTAAAGGACTTTAAGAGACATGATCCTGAACCAGAAAAAGTAAAAAATAAAAAAATAAAAAGATCTGTAGATTAAATAATAGTATTATATCCATGTTAATTTCCCATTTGTTGTAATATTACTGTGGTTGGGCAAGAGAGTGTCTTTGTTGGTGGAAGTATCTACTGAAGTATTTAGGGGTAAAGAGGAATCATGTCTGTAACTTATGCTCAAAAGGTTCAGACAAAATATATGTAAAGGGAATGATAAAGCAAATGCAATAAAATGTTAACATTGGGGAATCTGTATAAGGGAATTCTTAACTTTTCTGTAAGTCTAAAATTATTTCAAATTAAAAATAATTTTTTTAAGCCTCAGAGGACATTTTGCTGCCACCGCCTTGCTGGTGGTTGACAAGGCTCTGTGTCATGACTTTTTTTTCTGCTAATCTAACTACTTGTACTGTAAAATAAACCCATTTTCTTTGTTTTTTCCTTAGTGAATGAAAGAGGGTGAAAGAAAAGGTCACCATTTCTGTATAGTAATCCTTTCATATACTTTAAGGTTGTTCTTAACTCACCTTTCCTAGACTAAATAACTGCAAACTCTTTAAAGTTTTCATTGTGAATCTTACTTTCCTGCTCTTTAATTATCTTCATTACCCTCCTTTGACCCTTTTTCTCATCACTTTTAGAGAGCAGCTCTTGAACTGGACAGAATACAAATGTGTCTGCTGGGGCTTCACTGTTGACACAGTGGTACCTATATGTCATAATCTTTTTTTATTTTTTTGAGATTCAATTATTTTTATTCCAAAGATATAAGTAAAAATGTAAGGCCGGGCATGGTGGCTCACACCTGTAATCCCAGCACTTTGGGAGGCCAAGGCAGGCAGATCACCTGAGGTCAAGAGTTCGAGACCAGCCTGGCCAACATGGTGAAACCTCATCTCTACTAAAAATACAAAAAAAATCAGCTGGGCATGGTGATGCACGCCTGTAGTCCCAGCTACTCGGGGAGGCTGAGGCAGGAGAATCACTTGAACCCAGGAAGCAGAGGTTGCAGTGAGCCAAGATTGCGCCACTGCACTCCAGCCTGGGCAACAAAGGGAGACTCCATCCCCCCCCCCCCCAAAAAAAAAAAAGGTAGGCCGGGTGTGGTGGCTCACGCCTGTAATCCCAACACTTTGGGAGGCCGAGGTGGTTGGATCACGAGGTCAGGAGATCAAAACCATCCTGGCCAACGTGGTGAAACTCCGTCTCTACTAAAAACACAAAAAATAGCCGAGCATGGTGGCGCGCACCTGTAGTCCCAGCTACTCGGGAGGCTGAGGCAGGAAAATTGCTTGAATCCGGGAGGCAGAGGTTGCAGTGAGCCAAGATGGCGCCACTGCACTCCAGCCTGGCGACAGGCGGAGACTCCATCTCAAAAAAAAAAAAAGTGAACAGATATATTGACATAAAATTCATAAAACATATGGGTATATTAAAAACTAGAAACTCAGGTTGCCTTTGAGGATAAGAATTGAGGGCCTATGTGTCAAGGATACTTTGCACAGTTAGGCCGTGCGCGGTGGCTCACGCCTGTAATCCCAGCACTTGGGGACTCTGAGGCAGGCGGATCACGAGGTCAGATTGAGACCATCCTGGCTAACACAGTGAAACCCCATCTCTACTAAAAATACAAAAAATTAGCTGGGTGTGGTGGTGGGCACCTGTAGTCCCAGCTACTCCCGCGGCTGAGGTAGGAGAATGGCATGAACCTGGGAGGCGGAGCTTGCAGTGAGCCAAGACCGCACCACTGCACTCCAGCCTGGGCAACGGAGCAAGACTCCGTCTCAAAAAAAAAAAAAAAAAAAAAAAAAAGAATACTTTGCATAGTTTATACTATTGTGGTATTTGAATTTTTTTCCTTGTACATGTATAACTTTTTAAAAAGAATGAGAAATGCCGTATAAGTGCAACTATTTTTACTATAAATCTTTATTTCCATAAAATTATAAGTGTGTGGTCAATAGCTCCTATTATATAGCTATGATATCTTTTGAATTTGTTTACCTGGTAACACTAGCTCATATCTGTAAATCCTTTGGAACTCCCAAAATGATTTTACATACATCACCTAATTTGTAAGATTACATTAGCTTTTCTGGTTTTCTTGTCTTAATATGTGATTATCATATTGAACTGCAGTGTTTTTTTTCCCCATCATGTCAACACACACAAAATAGGAAACCAGTAGTTGTAATTTTCTTCAGCAGTTCTTAATGGAATTTATTTAATAGTTTAGCACTTTTCTTTCTTAAGTATTGGACCAAGCTGTAATGGAATTATAAGACTCATGCTTTCAGAACAGAGCCTTCTGTTACTCATGTGTTTATCCTGATGGCCATATGACCACGCAAAGCTCCATCACGATATATGTCATAATCTTATTACTTGCAGTGCAGTTCCCCTTTTAAGACTACGTAGCAGCACTACATTTACTGACTCAAGGTTCATTTGAGATCTCTAGATCTTTCTTTCTTTTTTTTTTTTTTGAGACAGAGTTTCATTCTTGTTGCCCAGGCTGGAGTGCAATGGCACAATCACGGCTCACCACAACCTCCGCCTCCCGGATTCAAGCGATTCTCCTGCCTAGCCCCCCAGTAGCTGGGATTACAGGCATGCGCCACCATGGCCCGCTAATTTTGTATTTTTAGTAGAGACAGAGTTTCTCCGTGTTGGTCAGGCTGGTCTCAAACTCCCAACCTCAGGTGATCCGCCTGCCTCGGCCTCCCAAAGTGCTGGGATTACAGGCGTGAGCCACCGCGCTCAGCCCTCTAGATCTTTGTTAGTGTTTTAATTGCACATACTTAGTTATTCTCTTGTACTTATAAGAAAATCTAAGCTGGGCGTGGTGGCTCACGCCTGTAATCCTAGCACTTTGGGACGCTGAGGTGGGCAGATCACTTGAGTTCAGGAGTTGGAGACCAGCCTGGCCAACATGGTGAAACCCCGTCTTTACTAAAACACAAAAATTAGACGGGCATGGTTACAGACACCTGTAATTCCAGCTACTCAGGAGGCTGAGGCATGAGAATCACTTGAACCTGGGAGGCAGAGGTTGCAGCGAGTTGAGATCGGGCCACTGCACTCCAGCCTGGGCAACAGAGCAAGACTCCATCTCAAAAAACAAAACAAAATCTTCTACAGTGAGTCAAAGTATGAAAATATTCTCAAATTATATAGCGGCAATGCTGGCACAAATCTTTTTATGTACTAAAAACCACTGAATTATATACTTTAAAAGGGTGAATATTATGGTATGTGAGAATTATATTTCAATTTTTAAAAAAGCAAATCAAAGTAGAAACCTGTGTTCTGAGGCTACCAAAAGCCACTGATACTCTTAGTTATTCATACTAGATGCATTTGTAAAAAGACACCACATTTTATACTCCCTGGACATGTCTAGCCTCTGAAGTGGAGAGGCAAGGAGAAGTGATGGTCAAGATAAATAAATAAATTATAATTATCCATTACTCTGTGCATTACACATTTAAAGAAATTACTGGCCTGAACCTTTATTATAGCGATTATTACAGATCATGAAGAAAAGTATGGGTTTAATAGTTGGCTCTGCCATTTGCTACCTTGTGGCCTTGGGCATGTTCCTTAACCTCACAAGAACTCAGTTTTACCTGTAAAAATGGGGACTTTGATGATGTACACTTCATAGGTTTTAAGGAGAGAGATTTTTGCATACAAAAGCTTCCTAAGGAAAACAAACCTGAGAACCAGGAAGGTTACTACTGAAGAGGAATCTCCAAGTGAGGGGGGTTCTTTCCAGACAACCACAAAGGCTGATGATTCTCTGGCGTTAGCATAGACAAAAGACACCATTGAGGCATTTGAGCAAGACTTTACTGACTGCTATGTCATAGGGAAATACACAGAAAAATACAGATAGGGAAATGCGCCATTAATCTGCACAGCATGGCTTATAAGATCCCCCTGATCCTTGGGGATCACAAAACTGATCCCATTTAACTGGGCATCCAGGTAAAAAGAGATGCCACCAAGAGAATTCCTCCCTCCTTACTGCTGGCCTTTTGCCATCAAGGTATCAATTAACCCTGTCCCCGAGCCCCTTGCCCAGGAGTAAGTCCCTGCCTCTTCCAAAGCCCAAAGAGAGGAAAGCACAACAGCACGCCTTATCTTTTAAGTCAAGGTGGGGTTGACAAGGGTGAATGTTTAAAGAAGGAAAGGAAGTTTTGTTTCTCTTCTTTCCTAAGGCCCTGTGCATCCCTGTAGCCTGCCTACTCACCTATCCATTTGGCTGATAAAGGGCCAATTTTATTATTCTGGCAAAATGTAACCTAAATACCAGGAAATAGTTGTCGCCCTGTTTTATGTCTGTTTGAAGTGTGTGAAATGGCCAGGTGTGGTGGCTCATGCCTGTAATCTCAGCACTTTGGGAGGCCAAGGCAGGCGGATCACCTGAGGTCAGTTCAAGACCAGCCTGGCCAACATGGTGAAACCCCGTCTCTACTAAAAATACAAAAATTAGCTGGGTGTGGTGCACGCCTGTAGTCCCAGCTACTCAGGAGGCTGAGGCAGGAGAATGGCGTGAACCCAGGAGGTGGAGCTTGCAGTGAGCCGAGATTGTGCCACTGCACTCCAGCCTGGGCGACAGAGCGAGACTCCATCTCAAAAAAAAAAAAAAAAAAAAGAAGTTGAATCTCTTCCTCACACCACACAGAAAAATGAATTAAAAATAAATGTCCATTACACACCAGGCTATTGATAAAATAAAAATAAAAAATAAATAAAATGATGAACCAAAATGTAAGAGTTAAATCTATAAAATGGGAAAAATGGAGTACAACTTCATGATTTTGTATTAGGCAATGGCTTCTTAAATATGACTCCAGAAGAACAAGCAACAAAAGAAAAAAATGATGAATTGAAATTCATCAAAATTAAAAGCTTTAGTACATCAAAGGACATGATCAGGAAAATGAAAAGACATCCCACAGAATGGGAGAAAATATTTGTAAATCATATATCCGATAAGGGTCTAGTATCCAGAATATACAGATTTTTTCTTTTCTTTCTTTTTTTTTTTTTTGAGATGGAGTTTCCCTCTTGTTGCCAGGCTGGAATGCAATGGCATGATCTCAGCTCACTGCAACCTCCGCCTCCTGGGTTCAAGCAATTCTCCTGCCTCAGCCTCCCGAGTAGCTGGAATTACAGATATGTGCCACCATGCCTGGTTAATTTTGTATTTTTAGTAGAGATGGTGTTTCTCCATGTTGGTCAGGCTGGTCTTGAACTCCCGACCTCAGGTTATCCACCCACCTTGGCCTCCCAAAGTGCTGAGATTACAGGCATGAGCCACCACGCCTGGGCCAAAAAAAATTTATAACTAAAAAATGAAAGTTCTACTTGCTGTAGATTTGGGGGGAAAAGAAAAACAAAAGACAAATCACCCAGTCAGAAAAATGGGCAAAATATTTGAATGGACATTTCTTTAAGAAATGTACACCAGTCACAGTGGCTCACACCTATAATCCCAGCACTTTGGGAGGCCGAGGTGGGCAGCTTACTTGAGTCCAGGAGTTTGGACCAGCCTGGGCAACATGGCGAAACCCATCTCTACAAAAATTAGTGAGTGTGGTGGTGCTCAGCTGTGGTCCCAGCTACTCAGGAGGCTGAGGTGGGAGGATGGCTTCAGGAGGTCGAGGCTGCAGTAAGCTGAGATGGCGCCACTGCACTCCAGCCAGGGCAACAGTGTGAGACCCTGTCTCAAACAAACAAACATATATATATATACACACATACATAAATGGATAATAAGTACATGAAAAAATGCCCACTAGGAAATACCATTTTTATCTACACTAAACTGGCTAAAAATAAAAAGGCAGACCCAAGTGTTGACAATATATGGAGAAATTGGAACCCTGATTCATTGTTGGGGGGATTGTAAAATGGTACAGTCACTTTGGGAATAGCCTGACAGTTCCTCAAAAGGTTAAACAAAGAATTACAATATGACTCAGCAATTCCAGTCCTAGTATATACCCAAGAAATGTGAAGCCATATGTCCATGGAAAACCTTATACACAAATGTTCATAGCAGTATTATTCATAATAGCCAGAAAGGAGAGGATCGCTTGAGCACAGGAGGTGGAGGTTGCAGTGAGCCAAGATGGCAGCACTGCACTCCAGCCTGGGCGACAGAGTGAGACCCTGTCTCAAAAAAAAAAAAAAAAAAAAAATTAGCCAGAAAGTAGAAGCAATCCAATTGTCCATCAACTGATGAAAGGCTAAACAAAATGTAGCACATCTTCTCTAGAAAAAAAAAATTAGTCATTTATCTATAAAAGGATAAAGAAATACTGATACATGCTACAATCTGGATTAATCTTGAAAACTTTATGCTTAGTGAAAGAAACGAGTCACAAAGGCCACATGTCATATAATTCAATTTATATGAAATGTCCAAAATAGGCAAATCCGTAGTGACTGAAAGTAGATTAATGGTTGCCAGGGGCTGGAAGCAAAGGAAGAATGGGGAATTTCTTCTCATGAATACAGGGTTTCTTTTGGGGTGATGAAATGTTCTAAAATTAGACAGTGATGTTGAGGTTACAACTCTGATACACTAAAAACCACTAAGGTGTAAAAGGATGAATTTTATGGTGTGTGAATAATATGTCAATAAAGCTGTTATAAAAAAGAACTTATCATATAGCATTAAAATTATGTCTTCATATGTATTTCTTCCTCTTACTAGAATTAGACTACATGGTAGGCAGCAAATACTAACAAGAAAGAAATTAAGAGACAAAAAAAGAATAAAAATAAGAATGACAGAAGAAAAAAATCAAACTAAAACAAAACAAAAAAATAGAATTAGACTATGAGCTTTCTTCATCCTTACACATGGTAGATACTCAACGAACACAATAAATACTTGATGATCCAGTAATTAATTCATTGATCTAATCTTTGAAAGAAGTTTAAGACATTAACAGGCAGTTGGAAGGGAAGATTATTCTCTGCAAAGGCAGTGGCTGAGCACAGAGAAGGAAGGGCAGTAGGCTTGAGCAGCCAGCAGTTCTTGATTGGCTAGGAGAAGCAGGGAAGGAAGCAGTACAGATAAGGGTGTTAAGGCTGTATTACCTCCTAATTTGCTCCATATTTAATTGTTGTTAAATATTGTTAATTCATAGTGTTTGGCTGACTAAAAATATTTTCAGAGAAAATGACGATTCAGTCTCTTTCCCCTGCACTTTTTCCTGTCTCCTTAGTGTAATCAAAAGCTACAAGTGAGGCTGGGTGTGGTGGCTAACACCTATAATCCCAGCACTTTGGGAGGCCGAGGCAGGCGGATCACTTGAGGTCAGGAGTTTGAGACCAGCTTGGCCAACATGGAGAAACCTCATCTCTACTAAAAATATGAAAATTAGATGAGGTGGTGGCGTGCGCCTGTAGTCTCAGCTGCTTGGGAGGCTGAGGCAGGAGAATCACTTGAACCCGGGAGGCGGAGGTTGCAGGGAGCCGAGACTGTGCCACTGCACTCCAACCTGGGCAACAGAGCGAGACTCCATCTCAAAAAAAAAAAAAAAAAAAAAAAAAAAAAGCTACAAGTGAGATTGTGCCAATTGGAACAAAACAAGAAGTAAAAGTTTCATCTCTGATGGGCCCTGGCCAGCGCTGCCCCCCTGGGCCTTCTGCTCTAGAAGCCCATGGTGATCCTCATGTGCCATTCACCCGGCTACTTGGCCCTAATTTCACACAGTTCGAAGCCAGAAACCTGCTGTTTGAGCCTACCTTCCCAGAGTCCTTCCTTCTTTCATGAATTGAACAAACATTCATTGAACACCTGCTTTTTGCCAGGGATTATGTGAGGCATGGGATATGGCAGCAAATAAGTCAACTTTGCCGTCAATATATGTCATAGTAGTCATTGTTGAGTTGAGGCATTTCTATTTGGCTATTAGTAGCACTGGTTTAGAAAGAGCCTCAAAACCCTCTCTAGTGGACTTCTTGTGAGAACACTACCTTATATTTGAATAGAACTATTCAAGGATTTCACATGCAATATTCCATTTGATACTAAAATCTATTTTAAAAAAAGAAGAGAGGGCAGGTATTGTCTTCATTTTGCAGATGAGGCCAATGAGATTCGGATAGGTTAAATGATTCCTTTGAATTCACACAGCTAGTAAACAGCGAAGCCTGCTTGGGAACCCAGCTGCGACTTCTAATTGGTTGCTTTTCCCGTTACCCCTTATGGAGACCAGAAGGTCCAACTTCTTAGGAGGCAGCTGCCTCTGTCTGTGTGTAGACAATAAGGCAGCAAAAGACTGTTGGGTTTGCTCTTTTTAAATTTTTAATAAACCATCACTGTGTTTATTATCAATTTAATAAACAAGCAACCATCAAGAAGCGAAGTAATGAACCCAGCAGATAGGGACATTGTGAAAATATGTTTCGATGAGACTTGTAAGTGCACAGTTAGTGAGAACAGAAATCAAATTTTTAGCAAAAGATGTAGTTCCTGACTGGTGGGGGCCACCCAGAACTCTCTCCTGGAGATCCTTCTCATTTACCTCAGCTGTGAGCCTCTGTGTGAATGATTTCCAAATTCAGTTCAACAGGTGTTGAATCAATGACCTACAGAATGTCCCACGCACTCAGAATATAAACAAGAATGAAGCTCACCTCAGGTTTCAGAGCTCCCAGGCTGCATTAGGAAAACAAATAATTAAAATACAATGTGTGCTGCTTAAGCACAGGAGTTTGAGATCAACCTGGGCAACATAGGGAGAAACCGTCTCTACAAAAAATAAGAAATTAGCCAGGTGTGGTAGAGAACGCCTGCGGGGCTAACGTGGGAGGATGGCTTGAGCCCAGGAGAGGTCGGGAGAGGTCGAGACTGTAGTGAGCCATATTGGTGCCAGTGCACCCTAGCCTGGCTGAGGGAGCAAGAACCCATCTCAAAAACAAAACAAAACAAAACACCCCCCCCAAAAAAACCCACCACACACACAACAAAATAAAACCAATGTGGGCATGGTGGCTCAAGCCTGTAATCCTAGCACTTTGGGAGGCCAAGGTGGGTGGATTACTTGAGCCCTGGTATTTGAGACCAGCTTGGGCAACATGGTGAGACCCTGTCTTGACAAAAAATAAAAAATTAGCCAGGCCTGGTGGCGCATGCCTGTACTCCCAGATACTTTGGAGGCTGAAGTGGGAGGATCACTTGAGCCCATGAGGTTGAGGCTGCAGTGAGCCATGATCATGTCACTGCACCCCAGCCTGGGCAACAGAGTGAGACCCTGTCTCAAACAAAACAAAACACACAAACAAAAAACAACGAATACATCTCATAATGGGCAAGTGCTCTAACGATGTAGAAGTTTTTCTAAAAAATAAGGTGAGGAAGCACTTACGTGTAGTAAACATTACTTCATAATTCTACATCTGAAATCGTAAATCTTTCAATCTCTAAGCTTTCCAGTTTCCTTAATGAAAATAAATAACATTTTTATTTAATACTTATGATGCAGTGGACATTATGCTAACTGCTTTACAGGTAGTATATCTCATTTAATCTTCATAACAACCTTATTTTTTTTTTTTCATTTTACAGATCAAGAATCTGAGGCTCAGGGAGGTTAAATGACTTGTTCCAGGTCCCACAGCCAAGAAGTGGGAAGAGCCAATTTGGTCTCCTAAGTGCATCCTCTTAATTGTGACCCTGTATGGCCTCTTTTTCTCCTAATGCAATGTTCTCTGATCTTACCGAGACCTCCAAACCTTGGCCTCTGTTTTCTCCGGTCTCTCAGCCGTCACCTATCCTTCTCTGTCTATCCTGCTACCATGCCAGACCACTCACAGTTACCCCCTGGTGTGTGGTGTGGTATCTCTTTACCTTTGCACACATGTTCCCTCTACCTGGATGAGCCAATCACAGAGCCACCAAACTCATTTGTAAATCTGGCCAAGTGAAAGATGAAAATGAGCCACAGTAGTATACAGTATATTTGAAACACTGGCCGGGCGCAGTGGCTCATGCCTGTAATCCCAGCACTTTGGGAGGCCGAGGTGGGTGGATCACCTGAGGTCAGGAGTTTGAGATCAGCCAGGCCAACATGGCGAAACCCTGTCTCTACTAAAAATACAAAAAAATTAGCCAGCTGTTGTGGCGGGTGCCTATAATCCCGGCTACTCATAAGGCTGAGGCAGGAGAATCACTTGAACCCAGGGGTTGGAGGTTGCAGTGAGCCAAGATTGCGCCACTTCACTCCAGCCTAGGCGAAAGAGGGAAACTCCATCTAAAAGAAAAAAAAAAAAAAGAAAAAGAAAAGAAACGTTAATGTCATTTCTATAACACTGAAAAAATTTAAGAGATTACGGAAGTGGAAAACTTATGGTAGCATTTATAAGTGAAAAGATCTTATTCATAGAATGTAGGAACACATTCTAAGTGCAGTTGTAACATTCACATAATTTCATCCTGTATTGTAGGACAAAGATATACACAGTTAATACTTCAAGTTATTATTTCTATATATGGCATTCTTAGACTATAACAAAACAAAAATTTTAATGTGTTTCAATGCAATGTCTTTAAAAATAAGCATATGTATGTGTGTGTATGTGTGGCACATATATATGTATATATACATATAGTCTCTTAAAATCTAAATCATGAAGTGAATCTGGGTCACATCATCAGTTTTGTGAACAACAAAAATTAAAATATAAGATATAAATCAAATGCTGTTAAATCACTATCTAGAGGAAAATTTCTTTGCACTTAGATGCTTGTAGTAATAAATTTTGTTAAAGCATAATGAATTAAGTATCTTTCTAAATACTGTAAAAAGAAACAAAGTATCTCCTTATTTTACAATCCAGTTTTGCCGTATCTTAAAATTTTGCCACATTGTATGTAAAATTAGGGACTTGAAAAATCAGTTTTGTTAATTTTTTTTTTTTAAGAGACATGCGGTCTCACTATGTTGCCCAGGCTGGTCTGGAAATCCTGGGCTCTGCCCACCTTGGCCTCCCAAAGTGCTGGGATTACAGGCGTGAGCCACTGTACATGGCCAGTTTTGTTAATTTTTAAAGAACTGCATTGGTTTGCTTATCAATTCTATTTTTGGTTTTTATCTTATATAACCAATGAAATTAACAGCTGGCTTGGGAAAAAAATGATAAATCACTAGCTTAGTAAAATAAAAGGAAAATTCAAATTAACAAAATCATGGACAGAGAAAAGCCAACATAACTCAAACATATTTTAATGACAAAATGTTATTTTAAGCTATAAGCTTATAAAATATATTAAAGAAATGGAAGAGGATAACTGCTTATAATAGTGTAAGGATACTACACTCAAGGCAGCTGGAGAGAAACCATGACGATACATACAAGAGAGAGAGAAATAGGTACTTATCATATGAGTAATAGAACAACAGCAACAACCCACCATTTTATCCACTATTTCTGGAAGTGGAAAGGGGAAGAAGGGCATGGTGACTCAGGCCTGTAATCCCAGCATTTTGGGAGGCCAAGATGGGAGGATAGCTAGAAGCCAGGAGTTCGAGACCAGCCTTGTCAACATAGTGAGACCCCCCCCATCTCTATTTATTTTTAACAACTAAGAATATATTATCTTTTAATAAAAATATATATAAAAAGAAAAGAGGTAGAAGTCTTCTGGAGCAACATTTAGAAATGTCAAGATTTTGTTTTTGTGGCTTCCATTTGACCCAGCAACTGTAATTTAGATATTTTTTACTAAAGAAGGTTTAAATATGAATTTTTTTTTTTTGAGACAGTCTCGCTCTGTCGCCCAGGCTGGAATGCAGTGGCACAATCTCAGTTCACTGCAACTTCCGCCTCCTGGGTTCAAGCAATTTTCTTGCCTCAGCCTCCCCAGTAGCTGGGATTACAGGCGCTTGCCACCAATGCCCAGCTAATTTTTGTGTTTTTTGTAGAGATGGGGTTTTGCCATGTTGTCCAGGCTGGTAAAAAATATTTGAACTCCTGAGCTCAAAGTGATCTGCCCGCCTTGGCCTTCCAAAAGTGCTGGCATTACAGGTGCGAGCCAACATGCCTGGCCGGTTTTTAAGGAAACAGTCTGTCCTGGTTCTTTTTCTGCCTCTCAAGCTGGGCCTTTTTAGTAGTGGCCGTTGCTGTGTCTCTTTTTCTGAATGCCCATCTCACTGCACCATCTTTCTCTTGTCCACTGTCTGGCTTCATTTGCTGATGACTTCCAAGTCCCTGGTCATCAGTACAGACCTGTCTTCCCAGTGCTAAGATCCTCTAGTTCAGAGGCTGGGCTTCAATCCTGATTCTACCACCCACTAGATAGGTGACCTTAGGTGATTTATTAAGCTTATCTATTAATTCTTCGTCAAATCTGAAAACAAAATTACCTCTGCTGGGCGCAGTGGTTCATGCCTGTAATCCCAGCACTTTGGGAGGCCAAGGTGGGGGGAATCACTTGAGGCCAGGAGTTTGAGACTAGCCTGGCCAGCATGACAAAACCCGTCTCTACTGAAAATACAAAAATTAGCCGGGTGCGGGATTACAGGAATGAACCACCACGCCCGGCAGTGAATTGAGTTTTAACCAGCATTCTGGATGATTCTGAAGCATGACTCTCAAGACTTCAGAAGTATACAGAACTAAATTAGAATCACCTGGAGAGTTTTTGAAATTTCCCCATGCCCAGCCTGCAGGCATACCTATTAAACCAAAATCTGGGGTGGAGCCCAGGCCCCAGTGTTTTTCAGAGCACCCCAGGTGATTCCAATGTGCACCCAAGATAGAGAACCACTGCTTAGGCTCAAGCTAAAGTAATTTAATAGCTTTTATTTATTTATTTATTTATTTATTTATTTTTGAGACAGAGTCTCGCTCTGTCGCCCAGGCTGGAGTGCAGTGGCACGATCTTGGCTCACTGCAAGCTCTGCCTTCCGGGTTCATGCCATTCTCCTGCCTCAGCCTCCCCACAGCTGGGGCTACAGGCGCACACCACCACGCCTGGCTAATTTTTGTATTTTTAGTAGAGATGGGGTTTCAGCATGTTAGCCAGGATGGTCTCGATCTCCTGACCTTGTGATCCGCCCGCCTCGGCCTCCCAAAGTCCTGGGATTAAAGGTGTGAGCCATCGCGCCCGGCCTTAATAGCTATTATTTATAAAGCACTTAAAATGTGCCAAACACTGAACTTCCTTTTTTGCATTTCCATATAGGACTTTGGTGTTATTCTTCCCATTCTACACAAATTAATATTGAGGTTTAGCAATGTTTTGCATCTTGCCTGTAGGCACTGAGTTAGGAAAGCCAGGATTGAAATCAAGATTTTCTGACTCAAAGTCTGGGCCACAGCTCACTCACTGTCAGATAATACAGAGCCTTAGAGTTATCATTAGGGTATGAGCAAGAATGGTCAGTGGCAATGTGAGCCCAGAGGCTTCAGAGGAGGTTTACGGAGAAAGAAGCATTCAGCTCTCCTGGTAGAAGAGCTCAGGCTCAAAACTCAGACAAACCTGCCTTTACTGCTGCCTCTGCCCAAGGCCTTTCTTTGTGACTTACCCTTCATGAGCCTCAGTTTCCTCAGATATAAAACGAAGATAACAATACTTACTTTGTGGAATTGCTGTGAAAAGTAAATGAGATAACACCCATGGAAGTGTCTGGCATGTACTAAGCACACAAAAATGTTTGTATATCCCTAGCCAACAATAAATTCCAATCCCACTTTAGCACAGCCTGTTAGGGCCTAAGGGTTGTTGTGGTGGTGATTGCTGTGAGAATGAAACTTGGGAGTATTAACTTCTCTGTTCATCAGTGTTTTCTAGTAGTTGACTCTATTTCCATTTTCTATTCCTAATTCAGTCGCTAGTAAGAGCCAATACTTCCTTCCCTCCCTGCCGCTGTTTGAATCAGCCCCACCCAAGCCTTTGCTTAGATGCGTGAAATGAATCACCTCCCTTTTCTAGTTTGACAGTCCTTCTGCCAAATCCCTCCTCCTCCTCTTCTGATTAGGTCAGATCTGTCTTCCTCACCTCACTAACCACCCCCTCTTGTGGTCCATCACCTACAGGTCTTGCCTACCCTTAAGGCCTAAGTGTAATTACAGGGTTGGCCTGCACAGTCTTGGGTTGATGGCAGATGTTGTGGTAATAACCTCCTGGGTCATATGACCACTGTGTCTACTGGATGGTTTTTGTTTGTTTGTTTGTTTGTTTGTTTTTGGAGACCCTGTCTCAAAAATAAACTCCCAGCCTCCAGGAAAGGGTCCAAATGAAGTGACCCTCTAACTTCTCATTCTCCACCTAGATTAACCAGCCTCTTTTTCAGCATCCTACCACTCCTGGCTAGAAAGGCTTGTTTCTCTAGACTCATATAAAACTTAAAGGAACTTTAGAAAGGGATTTTTTTTTTGAGAAGGGGGTCTCACTCTGTTGCCCAGACTGGAGTACAGTTGTGCAATCTCAGCTCACTACAACCTCTACCTCCCAGGTTCAAGTGATTCTTGTGCCTCAGCCTCCCAAATAGCTGGGATTACAGGCAGGCACCACCACACCTGCCTGGCTAATTTTTGTATTTTTAGTAGAGACAGGGTTTCACCATGTTGGCCAGGCTGGTCTCGAACTCCTGGCCTCAAGCAATCTGCCCGCCTCAGCCTCCCAAAGTGCTGGAATTACAGGTGTGAGCCACCGTGCCAGCCTAGAGAGGGAATTTTGTACCCATGTCTTTCGTTTTGTACATGAGGAAGCAAATAGCTCTAGGTTAACTGGCAAGTTGCTGATGGAGTCCAGACTATAAGACAGGTTTTCTTACCTTCTGCAAAGCCCTCTTGCATCAAGAAGCTGTTTCACAGTGGAGACAGCCCTGGACTAGAGTTGCAGTCTTGTATGGTGTCCATGGAACCTTAAAGCAAGATCTATTTTAGTCTTCAACTTACGGGTCTCTTTGGGCCTCAGTGACTTTCTTGATATATATATTTTTAATTTTATTAGACACTCAGTCTTGCTGTGTTGTTCAGGCTGGTCTAGAATTCCTGGGCCCCAGTGATCCTCCCACCTCAGCCTCCCAAAGTGATGGAATTACAGGCATAAGCCCCCATGCCCAGCCTATTTTTGTTAATATTTAAAAATTGTGTATTGGCCAGGCACAGTGGCTCACACCTATAATCCAAGCACTTTGGGAGGCCAAGGCAGGCAGATCACTTCAGGTCAGGGGTTCGAGACCAGCCTGACCAAAATGGTGAAACCTCGTCTCTGCTAAAAATACAAAAATTAGCTGGGCGTGGTGGTGGGCACCTGTAATTCCAGCTATTCAGGAGACCGAGGCAGGAGAATAGCTTGAACCCAGGAGGCACAGGTTGCAGTGAGCTGAGATCACGCCACTGCACTCCACCCTGAGCAACAGAGCGAGACTCTGTCTCAAAAATAAATAAATAAATAATTGCTTTATTGGCCTGAATGTGGTAGTTCACGCCTGTGATCCCAGCACTTTGGGAGGCTAGGGTGGCTGGATTGCTTGAACTCAGGTTTTCTAGACAAGCCTGGACAACATAGTAAGGACTCATTTCTTTTTTCTTTTTTTTTCTTTTGAGATGGAGTTTGGCTCCTGTTTCCCAGGCTGGAGTGCAATGGCATAATCTCGGCTCACTGTAACCTCTGCCTCCCAGATTCAAGCGATTCTCCTGCCTCAGCCTCCCGAGTAGCTGGGATTACAGGCATGCACCACCACGCCTAGCTAATTTTGTATTTTTAGTAGAGATGGGGTTTCTCCATCTTGGTCAGGCTGGTCTCAAACTCCCGACCTCAGGTGATTGGCCCGTCTCGGCCTCCCAAAGTGCTGAGATTACAGGCATGAGCCACTGTGCCCAGCCGAGACCTCATTTCTTAAAAAATAAAATAAAATAAAACCGTCTGGTTGCAGTGGCTCATGCCTATAATCCCAACACTTTGGGAGGCCAAGGCAGGCAGATCATTCGAGGTCAGGAGTTTGAGACCAGCCTGGCCAACATATTGAGACTCTGTTTCTACTAAAAATTACAAAAATAGGCTGGGAATGGTGGCTCTTACCTGTAATCCCAGCACTTTGGAAGGCCAAGGTGGGTGGACCACCTGAGCTCAGGAGTTCAAGACCAGCCTGGCCAACACGGTGAAACCCTGTCTCTACTAAAAATACAAAAATTAGCCAGGCATGGTGGCGTGTGCCTGTAGTCCCAGCTACTCAGGAGGCTGAGGCAGGAGAATCACTTGAACCCAGGAAGTGGAGGTTGCAGTGAGCCGAGGTCACGCCACTGCACTCCAGCCTGGGTGATAGAGCGAGACTCCATCTCAAAAAAAACAAAAAACAAAAAACAAAAACAAACAAACAAACAAATACAAAAGTTAGCCAGGGGTTGTGTGGTGGTGCACACCTGCAATCCTAGCTACTCAGGAGGCTGAGGCAGGAGAATCACTTGAACCCAGGAGGTGGAGGTTGCTGTGAGCTGAGATTGAGGCACTGCACTCCAGCCTGGATGACAGAGTGAGACTCCATCTCTAAATAAATAAATAAATAAAATAGAATAAAATAAAAAGATTGTGTATTAATTAAAATGTGATCATAGTAGGAACATATAGAAAAATAAGAAAAGGGGCTGGGTGTTGTGGCTCACGCCTGTAATCCCAGCACTTTGGGAGGCTGAGGCAGTCGGATTTCTTGAGCTCAGGAGTAAGAGACCAGTCTGGGCAACATGGCGAAACGTCAGCTCTATTCAAAATACAAAAATTAGCTGGGCGTGGTGGTATGTGCCTGTAGTCCCAGCTACTCGGGAGACCTAGGTGGAAGGATCCCTTGAGCCTGGGAGGTGGAGGTTGCAGTAAGCCATGATTTGCCACTGCACTCAGCCTGGGCAACAGAGTAAGACTCAGTCTCAAAAATAAAAATAAAAAATCTTTTAAAAAGAAGAAAAATCAAGAGAAAGGGACAGAAAAGAAGGTGGGGGAGAGAAGCAACCAAAAGTATGCGACAAGAAGAGAGAAGGAAAAGGGCAATAAAATCTGAGGTGTGGAATGCATAAGCGTTGTGTATCAGCCTTGTTGGTCAAAGGCCACCCTTACCATCTGGTTCTGTTGCAGCCATAATCATGTGGAGAACATCACCATACCCACCATTAATCCCAATTGCCCCACCCCACAGACCTAAGGCACTAGTACTCTTCACTCCTTTCCTTCCCCACCTTTTTGTTTTTGAGATGCAGTCTTGCTCTGTCACCCAGGCTGGAGTGCAGTGGCATGATCTCAGCTCACTGCAACTTCCCTGGTTGAAACGATTCTCCTGCCTCAACCTTCAGAGTAGCTGGGATTACAGGCATGCACCACCATGCCCAGCTAAATTTTGTATTTTTAGTAGAGATGGGGTTTCACCATGTTGGCCAGGCTGGTCTCGAACTCCTGACCTCAAGTGATCCACCCACCTCAGCCTCCCAAAATGCTGGGATTACAGGCGTGAGCCACCAAGCCCAGCCTGCCTCTCTTTAATACTGTCCCCCATCAATAGCTAGTCCAAAAGAGTCAGGGAAAACTCATGGTGGTCTGTGTTGGAATTGTTGGCTCAGAAATATAAAAATGTTGCAAGGTTCAGTGTAGAATTTAGGTTCTACTGCCTCTCAAGGTAGGAGACACTCTTGAGATTTTATTTTGGGGAATGCGTTGCTTGGCTGATTTAATTAAACCTTCCAGGGTCAAATATAGATATACTCCATTTCTAACTCACTCAAAGCACAGTGAGTCAACCTGGGGACTGTAAGAGCAAGGCCGGATCTTTTTTCATTACCCTCTTGTATTAGTTTGTTTTCACACACGCTGCTGATAAAGACATACCCAAGACTGGGAAGAAAAAGAGGTTTAATTGGGCTTACAGTTCCACATGGCTGGAGAGGTCTCAGAATCTTGGCGGGCAGTGAAAGGCACTTCTTACATGGCAGCGGCAAGAGAAAATGAGAAAGAAGCAAAAGCGGAAACCCTTGATAAACCCATCAGATCTCATGAGACGTATTCACTATCACGAGAATAGCACAGGAAAGACTGGCCGCCAGGATTCAGTTACCTCCCCCTGGGTGCCTCTCACAACATGTGGGAATTCTGGGAGATACAATTCAAGTTTAGATTTGTGTGGGGACACAGCCAAACCATATCACCTTTGGAAAGTTTATAATGCACAGGCAAGAACCAGGAGCCAGAGATACAACCTGACTTATTCATTTTTTTAATAGAATTTTTTACTGAGATAATTACAGATTCATATGCAGTTGTAAGAAGTTATACAAAGAAATCCAGTGTACTTTGGGCTGGGTGCGGTGGCTCACGCCTGTAATCCCAGCACTTTGGGAGGCCAAGGTGGGCAGATCACAAGGTCAGGAGATCGAGACCATCCTGGCTAACACAGTGAAACCCTGTCTCTACTAAAAATACAAAAAATTAGCTGGGCGTGGTGGCGGGCGCCTGTAGTCCCAGCTACTCAGGAGGCTGAGGCAGGAGAATGGCGTGAACCTGGGAGGCGGAGCTGGCAGTGAGCCAAGATCAAGCCACTGCACTCCAGCCTGGGCAATAGAGCGAGAATCTGTCTCAAAAAAAAAAAGAAAAAAAAAAAGAAATCCAGTGTACTTTTTATTCAGGTTTCCCCAGTGGTAACATTTTGCAAAACTGTCGTACAGTATCATAGCAGCTATTAATATTGATATAATCCGTTATTCAGGCTTCTCCAGTTTTATTTGTACTCATTTGCATCTATGTGTTTATTCAGATCTATGCACTTTTATCACAAGTGAAGGTCCATGTATCCATCAAGTCCAGATACCGAACAGTTACATCACTATAAAGATTATTTATGCTGCCCTATTATAACCATATGAATCTCCCTCCTGCCCCACTTCCTCCCGCCATACCTAACACCTGGCAACCACGTTCAAATTCTAAAATTTTGTCACTTCAAAAATTGTATATACATATAATAATCATAGCGTATGGAACCTTTTGGCCTTGGCTTTTTCTACTCAGCATAATTTCCTGGAGAGTCATCCAAATTGCTGCATGTATGGACAGCTTGTTCCATTTCATTGCTGAGTTCATTTGCTATTTTTTTGAGACAGGGTCTAGCTCTGTTGACCAGGCTGGAGTGCAGTGGTGTGATCACAGATCACTGTAGCCTCAACCTCCTGGGCCAGAGCAATCCTCCCACCTCAGCCCCCCATGAGTAGCTGGGACTATGGGTGTGTGTCACCATACCCTGCTAATTTTTGTATTTTTAGTAGAGATGGGTTTTTGCCATGTTGCCCAGGCTGGTCTCTGGGCTCCTGAGCTCAAGCGATCTTCCCACCTCAGCCTCCCAAAGTGTAGGGATTACAGGCATGAGCCACGGTGCCTGGCCCTCATTCACTTTTTTATTCTGTGATTGTAAACAACTACCTTTGGAGTTTGTGCTTTTCTACTTGTAGGGCCTTTGAAATTACCTTAACCCACCTAAGCCTCCATTTATTCATCTGTTTGTTGTTTTTTTGTTTTGTTTTGTTTTGAGACGGAGGCTGTATCCCAGGCTGGAGTGCAGTGGTGCAATCTTGGCTCACTGAAACCTCCACCTCCTGAGTTTAAGCGATTTTCCTGCCTCAGCCTCCAGAGTAGCTGAGACTACAGGCATGCACCACCATGCCTGGCTAATTTTTGTATTATTATCATTATTTTTGAGACGGAGATTTGCTCTTGTTGCCCAGACTGGAGTGCAATGGCGCAATCTCCGGCTCACTGCAACCTCTGCCTCCTGGGTTCAAGCGATTCTCCTGCCTCAGCTTCCCAAGCAGCTAGGATTACAGGTGCGTGCCACCACAACCGGCTAATTTTGTATTTTTAGTAGAGACGGGGTTTCTCCATGTTGGTCAGTCAGGGTGGTCTCGAACTCCCAACCTCAGGTGATCTGCCCGCCTCAGCCTCCCAAAGTGCTGGGATTACAGGCGTGAGCCACTGCGCCCGGCTAATTTTTGTATTTTTAATAGAGACAGAATTCTACCATGTTGGCCAGGCTGATCTGGAACTCTTGACCTCAAGTGATCCACCTGCCTCAGCCTCCCAAAGTGCTGGGATTACAGGCGTGAGCCATTGCACCTGGCCGTTGTTGTTGTTTTAATGATGGGAAATTGACAGTAGTATAGTTTTCCCCAGGATTGATATAAAGATCAAATGAGATGATAAGCATAATGATGCGTTGTGAACTGTGCACAACACACGTATAATGTTATGATAACGGCCTTATTATGGGTCCTCCCATAAAGGAAGCTCCTGTTTTAAATTTTGTTTTCCCTGCTTCTTCCAGACATATCAAATTATTCCCATTTTGGGATTTTCTTCCAGCCAGCTAAACCGAAGGGGAATAGGGATTTGACTTTCAGGCTTCCCTTGAGGAAACTGCTTACTTGCCGCAGAGAGAGAGAGAGAGAGAGAAAGCATGAAGCTTTCAGGGCTCTTTTCAATTATTCTCAAACCCATTCTGATTGCAGGATACTCTGTGTGATTTGCACAACAGCATCCAAATTGATCAAAACAACTCCATTATTACATACAAAACCAATTTATAAGGCAGAAAAAAAAATCCCTCTAATTCTGTGTGTGCAGCCTAAAATCACATTCACAAACACACATATCCGTGAAAAAGAGCAGGATGTCTAAGTGTGGTTATCTCTTTTTGAGTTTTTCTGTAAATATTCATTTTACATCCTACTAGAGCTCACTAGAAGACAAGTGATAACTTCTAAAGATTGAAGAAAAAATTTAGGGGAGATAAACTTAAAATCAGAAAATTCTACTTATTAACCTTTTTTCTTTTCTCAAACAAGGAGAAGGTACTGGTGGGAATGTTTCTGCCCAGTTCATCTTTTTTTCTTCTGAGACTGAGTCTCACTCTATTGCCCAGGCTGGAATGCAGTGGCATGATCTCGGCTCACTGCAACCTCTGCCTCATGGGTTCATCTTCTACTCGAATTCAGGTAAACCAGAATTATCTGAGAATTCCATTATAGATTCCAATTTCCTCTCCTACTAATTTAATAGGTTTGGCATAGGACCGGGAAACTGGTTTTTGTTTTTGTTTTTTAAAGTTCATTGGGTCATTCTGATGTCGGCCAGGTTGGAAACTTCTATTTGAGATTTTTCTTCAGTGCCCTCTCATGGACTTTTCCTGACATATCTGGGTATTTCTCTTTCCTGTAAAATCTGTCCTTATGGAAGTTTTCCTTTCTATCAAAACCTAGTTCCACTGGGTTTTCAACTTCCTTCCTCCCCTGGAACCACCCTTGTCCACGTCATGATCACTTCTCTCTCTCCTCTTAACAGCGCAGCAGCATTTGACTTTGTTGACCATATCCTCTTGACCTGAAATACCTTCAACCCTTATTTCTGAAATGTTAGACTCTCCTATCTCTCAAATTCTTTTTTCTCAGCTCCTTTACTGGCCCCACCTCCCCTGCCTCACTCTTCAGGGTCCTGGATCCTGGAGCCCTGGCTGGGCTCTCTTCTGCTTTGTCTGTACTCTGTTCCTAGGTGCTCCTGTTTAGGTAGCTGGCTTTAAATACTATCCATATGCTAACAGCATTTACAGTTCTACCTCTTCCAGAGCTGCCTGCTTGACATCTCCCTTGGATATCTACTCAGCATTTCAAATTCATCAAGTTCAAAATAGAACCCTTGGCCAGGTATGGTGGCTTCTGGCAAAGTGCTATAATCCTAGCAAGTTGGGAGGCTGAGGCAAATGGATTGCTTGAGCCCAGGAGTTCGAGACCAGCCCTGGCAACATTGTGAAACACAGTCTCTACTAAAACCAACAAAATCAGCAGGCATGTTGGCATGCGCCTATAGTCACAGTTACTTGGGAGGCTGAGGTGGGAGGATTGCTTGAACCTGGGAGGTCAAGGCTGCAGTCAACCCTAATCCCACCACTGCACTCAAGCCAGGGTGACAGAGTGAGACTCTGTCTCCAGAAAAAAGACACACACACACACACACACACACACAAAAGACAACAACAAAAAAACACGACAACGAATATAGAACTTTTTTTTTTTTTTAAGAGACAGGATTTTGCTATGTTGCCCAGGCTGGTATTGAACTCTTGGCCTCAAGTGATCCTCCCTCCTTGGCCTCCCAAAGTGCTGGAATTACAGGCATGAGGCACTAGGCCCAGCCCAAAAATAGAACTCTTGTTTCCCCCATCGACACCACCAGCCTGGTTCTACAGTCTTCCTCATTTAATTGAACAGCGCCACCATCCAGGCAGTTGTTCAAGAGAAAAATGTAGCTCTTATCTTCCTTCCACTTCTCACCATCTTTCTGCTACTTCTCGAGTCCATGCCACCATCATCTTTCATTAAAACTATTGCAACTGTTCCCTAATCGGTTTCTCTGCTTCCATTCTTGCCTCCTTAGAGCTGATGCTCCA